>NC_091441.1:25085360-26285360 GCF_964237555.1 Oryctolagus cuniculus
GATATTTTGCAAATTTTGTTGAATATTTATTTTTTGAAATTATTTATAGAATCAATTTAATGTTTTCAAAGATCTGCTTACTTATTTGAATGACATAGTGACAGAGAAAGTGAGGGAAGGAGGCAGAAAGAGAGAGAGAGGAAATAGAGGGAGGGAGGGAGAGAGAAACTTCCAACTATCTGTTGATTCATTCCCCAAATGGCTACCACAGCCAGAGCTGGGGACAGGCCAAAGCCATGAACCATGAATTCCATGTAGGTTTTCCACATGAATACTTGGACCATCTTCAGTTGCTTTCCAAGGTTCATAAGCAGGGAGCTGGATGGGAAGTTGAGCAACCTAGACTAAAACCTAGAATAAAACGAGTGTTCCAATATGGGATGACGGTGTTGTAGGTGACAGCTTAATATGCTATGCTACAACATTGGCCACAGAATAAATTTAATTGAAATGATACATGCATCCTATTTATTATTTATTTAATAGTAAAAAAAGGAGAGAGAGACAGATACACCAACTGTAAGAGCTCCCATCTAGTGGCTCACTGATTGAATGTCTGCAATGGTTAGGGACAAAACCAGAAGCTGGGAATGAAATCCAGGTCTTCCCTGTGGCTGGCAAGAACTCACTTATTTGAGCCATCATCACTGCTTCCTATGGTCCACCTGACAAGGAACTGGAGTCAGAAGCTAGAGCCAGGAATTGATTCTTGTCCTCCAATGCGAGATGTAGCCATCTTGACTACTGGGCCAGACACTTGCTCTTGTTTATATTACTTAAAAATAGGCCACTTAATTATTTGTTTTAACTGCCCTAACATCCCTCCCATTCAGGGCTTATTTTTATTCGTTGACTATGTTTTCAAAGAAAAAAAAAAAAGAAAAAAAGAAGAAACTACTACAAAGTTCAGTGATCAATGTATCCACTGATTAATTTAAGTCTGATGCTGTGTCCATAGCATGCTTTCAGAGTCACCCCAGAACCATTCCACAGAGTGCAGATTTCTTACTATTAAGTGTGACTTTTCTAAAATAATTCAAAATTTTGGGGCTTTGGAACAGAAGAAAGTACTATTAATAATGAGAAGTGAGGTATGGCTTTTCAGCCAATTAAAAGAATATGCCTACACTCCTGTGTCTATGAGTCACTAAATTTATTTTCCTATCAGAATAAGGAACTAATATTTTTAAATGGTTTTATTTCTCAATTAAAATCAAATAAAAAGGCAATCAAATTTTTTCACATGAATTTGTTTCCCTTTTTCTTAATTTTTTTTTTTAATTTTTAATTTTTTTTTAACCAGGCAGAGTTAGACAGTGACAGAGAGAGAGAGAGAGAGACAGAGAGAGAGTTACAGATAATGAGAGAGAGAGACAGAGATAAAGGTCTTGCTTCTACTGGTTGACTCCCCTAATGGCCACTATGGCCAGCACTGCGCCAATCTGAAACCAGGAGCCAGGTGCTTCCTCCTGGTCTCCCACGTGTGTGCAGGGACCCAAGCACTTGGGCCATCCTCCACTGCACTCCCGGGCCACAACAAAGAGCTGGACTGGAAGAGGAGCAACCATGACTAGTACCCGGTGCCCCAACCAGGACTAGAACCCAGGGTGCTGGTGCTGCAGGCAGAGGATTAGCCAAGTGAGCCATGGTGCTGGCTTCCTTTTTTCTTCTAAAATAAGTAAGGTTACAGGAAGTAGCAGGGTAGTTGCCAAGAACTAGGGAAAGGAGAGGACTTCAGAGTTACTGTTTAACACATTTTGAGCTTCAGTTTGGGAATATTAAAAAAAACTTAGAGATGAAAAAGATTCATTTTAAAAGGCTAAAATTATTCAATTTATGTTAAAAACATTTTACCATTGTATTAGTCAGCTTTTCATTACTACAATGCAATACCTGAGACAAGCTCCTTACAAAGGAAGGAGGTTTTTTTTGGCACATAGTTGTTCAGGTTTACAGCCCAGGATCAGCAGGCTCCCTTCGTTCAGGCATCTGCTGAGGTCAGAAGATGATGATGGCAGAACATCAACAGAGAAATGACCACATGATGAGACAGGAAGTAGAGAGATTGGCTAAGACCAACTCAGCTTTTGTAACCGATCTTTTCACAAAAACTCCTTTCTCAAGGGACACCCATAGTGACCTAAAGATTTCTCACTAGGTCCACTTCCTACACATCATCATTGGACTAAGTTTCTACCCTCTTAGTGCCATTCAGTTAAGACTTTTAGGATTAAACATACACATGGCTTTAAGAAACGTATCTGATTCAACTCACAATAAAATGTCTCTATTAAATTAAGAAACTAGGATAGCAGATAACTGAAGATGAGTTCTACCCAATAAATACCAAGTGGGAGCTTTGTCTTGAATGAATCTCACAAATTATTACATATTTTCTGATTTTGATGCAATATAGAAAGTTATGTCCCATATAATCATTCTCCAAATTCTAGATGAAACCAGCAAGATTAGACTGTAAATGCTATCAAGACACACTTCCTTCCTTACAATTATTCTCTTATTCTTACCCTTCCCTAAACTTTCAGTCATACTTCCCATACATTATATTTAACAAAAAACAACCATGTAACGAATCAATTAAGAGATCTACAAGAGATACATACTTAAATTAGGTCAGATACTATGCTCAAACAGAAATGGTCTGTGTATTAAGATTGAATACAAATATCAATGCCAAGTTTAGGAGTATAAACATTGCATTTAAATTGCCCATCAGAAAATAAGTTTAGGCATCCAACTCATCTAGTTAGCAGATAGCTATCTATTAATGTATTCATTTAATTTGAGAAGCAGAGCTCCAAATGCCTACAATGAACCAGCCTAGACCAGTGCTAAAACCAGGAGTGGGGACTCAGTCCAAGGCTCCCATGTGAATGGCCTTCCAGGGTCTGCATTAGCAGGAAGCTGAAATCAGGAGTAAGGGCTAGGCATTGAAACTATGCACTCCAATGTGGGATGCAGGATTCTGAAACCAATAGCATAGCTATTAGCCAAACCCCTGCGTGACTCATTTATCTTTAAATGAGATCAATCATTTGAGGTTTCCTATGTGTCTTTGTTATGTGTATCTGTGGAGGAGATGAACTAGGGAAGGTAAAGTTATCAAGTTCTCACACTTTTGCTCTTGCCCTCTTATCTCTATGCTCCCATATCTCCCTCTCTATCTGGTATCCAGTAGCATTGTAACTGACAGATCCACCTGCTTGGCTAGTTGCCTACAAGTCTCTCATATAATGGTTTGGCTCTGGGCTACTGTTGTTGGTAAATCATATAAGCAATTGGGGATCATGGCTAGGCACAGCTGTCAGTGGGTAAGTATTTTGGTGGATGTGGCTGCTTGTAGATGGATGTGGACATGCACAAGCAGCTGTATGGGGATGTGTGGCTATATGTACTTATGTGAGGGTGTATGTAGCTATCTGTGTGTGTATCTAACCACTGCCAATGATACAAAGGTGGCTATTTCCTATGGTCCAGACACCACTGGGGCCAAGTGGTTGCTCCTTGTGCATTTCTCACTGCCACCGTGAGTTAAGGGAAATAAACTCAAGAATAGCTCTGAGTTGTTCTCTCACCTGTCAGAATCTGGATCTGTTTCTCCTGGGATCTAAACCCTGGGCATATAACACCCAACCCATTTTAGATGCCTATTGCATTTAAAAGGGAGGGACTCTGAGTTCTGAATGCAGGAACTCAGTAAGCAAAGCATATTTTATGAAGAGTTTAGGATGACTCAGGAAGAAACAAAAAAATGTCTTTCCTCACAGACTGAAGCCTATGCTTCCATAAAATATAAGCAGCAAGCTCAGCATCCACAGGAAGAAGACTGAGACCACAGAAGTGGGCCCCGAGCACCTGAGAAAGCTACGATTTCAGAGAAGTTCTGAAGCAGCAGATACAGGATGAATTCAAGTCCCTTCTACACAATCATGAAACAATAATCCCAATTTCAGAAAAAAAAAAAAACCACAAAACACAGAGGATCTGCAGAATGAATTAATGCTATAATTCACACTGCTCCCTAGTTTTCCTTTCCTCCAGCTTCTCGTCTTATTATCATAGATGGGTGACACACTCAGTCATCCATTTGTGTATGGGCTTATGCTGATCATAGTGTGTTCACCAGCCTGATGACAGGGGCAGAGACCTCAGTCAACAGCCATTATGCCCCAGCATATCGGCAGGAATGTGTTACTCTGTGGCCATCCAGTAACTCAGCACATAGATAAATAAATAAGGATACAAAAGCATCTCAAAGTGATTGGTGCACTTTTCGGAGTTGAAAATCACTGCCTTTATTCTCCTGTTTAGTGGTCTCTGGGGAAAAGGAATTGTAGGATACTGAACTCATTTTCAGGTTATTTGTACTGAAGATACCAGGAATTTTTTTTTACTATTGCCTTCACGACATCAGACCACTGGTTTGCAAGTGACTGACTTGATACCATGTTTAGGGATGCAATAGAAGACAGCCATACTGACACAGTTGGTATCCAAGGATAAGGATTTCAACAACAAGGGGATGTCAGGTAATAAAGTGAGAGTAACCCAACGTTTTGAATTGTTTAGCTTTTTAAATGTCACTCATCCTTAGTTACAATTGGCTTTTTTTTTGGAGGGAGAGGTTGTTAACAGTTTATTCCTTTAAGTCACTCTTCAGTGCTCAGTCATCAAATAGCTGGACTTGTGAGTTAAGTCCACTCCAGGCTACTGGGTGTGCTTGTGCCATTTTCTCTAACTCTAAAGATAAAATGTAAAGATAAAATGGTTGAGAAAAGGTATAAGTGAAGATATGAGTACAGACACAGATGTTCAAGAGATTTCAGGGACTTTTTTTGGTCCTTTCATTTTATACATGAGAGGATAATGCCAGCTCTGATGTATGAGAAGAGATTACATGTGACTAGATGAAAAGTTTATTTTTCTCTCACAAATTCCAATTCAACTGTGAGCACCATGAGGCAACGTCAGGATCATATTCCCAGCACAATGAATGATATGTAATTGATTCAGAATTAATGTTGAATAAATAAATCTAGCAGGCACAGTGACTTTCCAGAGTCTCAAAGAACTAGTAAAAGAATGCACACATCTTCAATCTCAGTGTAGTCTAAATGTTCTTATTCTTAGAACAGCTAGATGGTAATATAGGGAAGCAGTTGTGGGCTCTTCGCCTTCTGTAAGCTTGTGCTCTGTGTTGTGTTCTACTCAACTAATTAAATCACAACATTTATTTGTTAGAATGATTGAATTTTAATGTAAAGTCTTAAGAAAATTATCTTTATAAAAAGTATTTCCTATAAAGGTCACATTATAAAGCCCACATTGCAAACTATTATTTTTTCCTACAAAGATGTTAAATTTTAAGAAATTTTAATACAAAAATAATAATCTCAATCTGCCCCACTATTACCTGAAATCTAGTATTTATGGGTAAGCTGTTACTCAAAACAAAATTCGTATTCACAGTTAGGCTGCAGACAGGGAATCTAATCTGTTATGGGATTACAGCTTTGTGAAGGTAATTCACCATATTGGGTTTTCAAGTACGATATATTAAGAGTATTTCCCATGGGCTTTTTTTAGATTTAATTATATAAGGACCTTTATATGTGTATACCCAATAACATGATTTATAGACTCAATTAGCTTGCAGGTGATCATAACCTTCATGAGTAAACCTATACAGTGTCTTTTTAACTCTTTATGACTTCTCAGTTCTATGTACAGAAGAAACTCTAGCCATCTTTCTGTTGGAGTATTTGTGATACTAAATTTTGTCACTGACTGCCAATAAAATGATCAATTATATTCTATAGTTGCAAATATGAGATAGAATAGATTTTTAAAATGTGATTCAGTTCCTTCCATTTTAAGGAAAATTCCCAAGTAAAATAAATGATATAGAAACTCGTAATTCTGTTAGTCTCAAAGCCACAATTCTTCTACAACCTCAATGTTTCTTTTTTAAGTTTTAAAATATAAGGAAGGAAGAGAGATGGAGAGGGGTTTGAGAGGGAGGGAGGGAGGGAGGGAGGAAGGGAGGGGGGAGAGGGGGAGAGGGAGAGGGAGAGAGAGAAAGACTCTGTTATCTGCTGGTTCCTTCCTCAGTGCCCACAGTCGCTGGACCAAGGCCAGCCAGGTCCAAGTCAGGGGTTAGAACTCAATCTTGATCTCCCACACAGATGGCAGGGACCAAACTATTGGTATCATAAATGCTACCTCCCAGTTGTCACAACAGCAGGAAGTTGGAATGAGGATGATAGTTGCAACTCAAACCTAGGCACTTTGAGATGGGCTGCGGATGTCCCAGTTTTTCAATCACTGTGCCAAAGGCCCATCTCATGTTTCTTTTTAAATGAAGCTTGTTCCTGGAAATGGTACTATTAAGGGGGTATTAATATATCTGTGAACTCTGCTTTTGTTTCAAACAAAAGAATATTAAAATAGAATAATATTTTGCCTTTTTCTGAAAAAAAAAACATATTCAAAGTGAAAGAAAACAATGTTTTGATCATCCAATTTCTTTCTCTTGATAGCAATCCAAGAAAACACGTGATTAGTAATTCCTTAGAAGCTGAGAAATAAGATAACAGAGGGAGAGAGAATGGAAGAGAAAATAACAGTATCCAGTGCCTGGGTTTGCTGTATTCATTCTGGAAGTTAATGAACAAGTTAAATTTTCTAGGAGTGCAATGTTCCATAGATCAGCTACAAGAGAATAGAAGCATGAATGTTTGTATTTGCTTGCTGCAAACATTGCAAGTATAGAAATGTAAAGACTCTGTGTGTGTGTATGTGTGATATATAAATCACTTATATATGCTAATACTGCTATCTAAGTATTCTCCTTTCAGAAGAAAGTAATTCCATATTAAAAATCATCATTATTCAGAGTCATTCAATAATGCCTTATTCACGTTTCAGAAGAAAACACTCACCCTTTGCTGGGATACATTTTAGATGACCTGAACACACAAAAACAAAATAGTCTATATATCTATTTCTATTTTCTATACCAGAGGGAAGACGGGAACCGAGTGAAGATTCTAACAATGATGAGTCATTAAACAAGAGAGACTATAGTATATTTCCAGATTGTATTCATTAGCAACATATAATAATTATAAGAATTGACCTGCCTTTGACTTGAAAATTTCATAATTTAAATGGCACATCCATTTAGTGGTGCTGTAAATCAAAGTGTTGAATTTTTCTGATTATACTTTTTATTATTTTATTTATCTCATTTTTTTCTGCCTAAGTTCAGTTATTTTCTCTATTCTATTTCTACATTTGTTTTACTGGCTCTGATTGAATTTAGTTGCCAAAATATAAGATAATAATTTTAGAGACATTTCACTAGCTCCAAAAAATGAGTTTTTTGACAGAAGCAAATCTGATCAAAGTCACAAAACATGACTTCATTATAGATTGCTACAAAATATGGCAAGGAATTGTATATGGAATGAAGTAGTCAGTATTGACACTAAGATAGATTGAATTTTCATGTTATGTAACCATGCTCTCATGATAAGCTAAGGAAGGCAATAACTATTTAGGACAGTTCACACTATTTGAATATAGAAACAGGTTTGATGTCCTTAGAAACTTTGTCAACACCACACACAGTTATTAAAAGAGAAATCTAGGATTAAAACCAAGAATATGACTTTCTCTCTGATGCATAATTTCCCTGCAGCCTCCCAGAGTTCAGAAACCATTCCAGCTAACGGCTTCACTTGAGAAGTAAGCTGAGCCCACAGTACACACAATGAGGTAATGACAGGGTCACACCAGCCCAGCTCTTGTTTGCTCCATTTTACTGTTGGGCTTCAACTTATTTTCAACACTAAGGCACACCTGAAATAATGACATGATTCTAGAAGACAGATTTCTGACATTAGCCTACTTATTTATCCACAGCTACCCCTAGACTAAGTTAAACTCTTTTGAAAGTCATAGCCAGGCAGACATTAATGACTGGGCAACACTGCTTCATGAAGATAATCTTACTGGACCTTTTGAATGAACCAATGAACCTCTGATGTCTATAAGAGAAGACTCAGAATGACAAAGCAATATTCAATTCTAACTAATCTGAGAAGAAACAGTCTTTCTTTATACCACCCCTTTTGACTGGACAGTACTGAAGGATGTTCTACACTGGAGAAGATGAGTAAAAGAGACTTTCACCACTGTAACATTCAAAAAACCACACACACTACGAGCAAACAAATTCCTCATTCTGGTGTATGAGGATATGTGACCAACGCAACCTTCTGTGTTCTTCTGCAACATATCTTGACATGAAAGTAACCAACTTACACTGAAGATGGTGTGTTGGTGAGCAGAAGTTACACATGAGTGAAAGGCACAGAAGTCAGGAGCATTTGGTTGACTTACCCTCGAATTCACCACTTCCAGCGAGACGTTCTGAGGTGGGGCACTTGGCACTAAAAGAAATCAAACCAGGTGTGAGCGTTACTACCAGTCTTGAAACTCCAAATCTACTTTAAAAAGATAAAGTGTGCCTTTTTCACAGTTTATAAGGATAATTAGGTAGTTTAACCCAGGTGGTACTTCAAAATTTTCTTAGAGATGAAAAATAACTGCATTTGTTTATCTTTTCTCACTTGGTGGGCCATTTAGTTATCCATCTAGGGAGTCCCCAAACACTTAGGCAAAAGAGCACCTGCTGTAATACCAAATCCTGCCATTTAATTATAGCTTTCTTGTGAAAACCTTCCCAGAGAAACCAATAAAAACATGCAGGAGGCTTCCCGGAGAGGTGTTAAAGACTTAGGATATTGTGCATTTCTAGATAGGCACGGTTTTATGATGAAATATGTCACTCTAATGGTCAGCCAGGTTGCTTAATCCCTCTAATGCAATCTTTATTATGTCTTAAAAAGGAAAAAGAAAAAATACCTCCAATTTGGTCTTAGCTGTCTATAATTAAACTTGTGTGTCATGGATGCAAGCAGGTTACAAAATAGCATTTAGCAAGTCAATTCTATTAACAAAAGAGCAGTTATTTTTTTCTTTGTAGATTTTCTCTATATTTCATTATTTTTTCCTGCATATTATTTTTCTTATTATTTTGTGGAAGAAGGAAAGACATATGTAGGTTCCTTTCTAATACCTGTAATGAATAATTACTGTATCAAAAATGAAAATTCTATCATGTAAGTAATGCAAACACAGCACTCACTGTGAGGAAATATTCTACATGTCTGGGATGAGTCATAAGTAAACTAAAACTTCTTTTCCCACAAAAGAAATAGAAACAGTATTCAATAAATTCTTAACACATTAATCTATAAAGTGAGTAGTCTCTACTCACGTATGACAAATTGATGAATTTAATAGAAATGAAATTTTCTTGGCATTTTCAAGGATCTGAGGGCCATTTTTTGACATGGTTCTCCTTCTTGGACAAAACCTATATTTTCTAATAGGATATATAGGATATATGTCTACATTACCTTGAATTGATTCATACCTTACTCTGAATTTACCTTTTGAAAAGCAGTCACTAGGACTGCATGAACCACATCTGATTAATCTTTACATCTTCCAAACTGACATTCAATTAATAGTTACCGAACTAATGAGTGAATGAGCAAATTCATTAATAGCAAAAATTAAGTTATTATGTATTCTTTGAAAAATATCCCATAATGTAGAAAGTATTTTAGCATTTAGTTGTCACAAGTTTATATTATTTTTTAAATTAAATACATGATATAACCCCCATAGGGACAAAGATTTTATTAGATTTGATGCTGCATTATCAGTATCAAGAAAAGTTATCAGGCCCATGGCACAGACTCAGTAAATAGTTTGAATGAATATGTTAATTAGTAGAAAGTTTATGAGGTATAATAAAAACTCCATATTCAGGATTTGGGCCTCAAGTTTTGTTATGTTTTCTAATTTTATTTTTCAAATTGAGATATTTTATTTTTAGTTAACTAAAATATACTTACTGAGTTATAAATTGCAATTCTGAATTTTAAATTGAGGTACAAATTCTGTATATCATATAATTTCTGAAACTTCTGAAATGTGACATCTTTTGGAGGCAAATTTCAGAAACATATTAATGCTAAGTAATGATAAATCAATTCTTAAATTATTTTTTTTTTTTGAGAGGCAGAGAGAGTGCCAGACAGAGACAAAGCTCCCATTTGCTGGGTTACTCTCCAAATGCTGGCAACAGCTAATGTCAAAGCTAGGAATAAGGAACACAATCCAGGTGTCCCATATGGGTAGTAGGAGCCCAGTCATTTGAGTCATCACTGCTACCTCCAAAGGTCTAGAGTAGCAGGAAGCTAGACTCAGGTGTCAGAGCCCAGAATTAAATCCAAGCACTCTGACACGTGATGTGGGACTCTTAACCAGTTTCTTAACTGCTGGTCTAATACTTGGCCCATAAGTCAATTCATAGGCATAGAGGATATTTCTAAATTATAGTCCACATGACACTGTAATATTTACATGTCATGTTATAAGTTGCTAATACTATTATACCACTTTATTTGACCAACTAAATAATATCAAAATGAAAGCACATTTATGATGGGTGACTGAAGTTTGCAGGAAAGATGTTAGATTAAAAATGTACTTTGTCCTAGGTTCTGAGCTAGCTTAAATGCAACCCTTAAATATCATCATAACTTAACATTTTTAGTGATTATTTTCTCATTTCCTAAAATACATTGAGAAAAAATAAATATGAGATATATTTTCAAAAGTTCACAGGAAATGCATGTCATGAAAAACTATGTATGGCTTTCAAAACGTTTTCATGTTAAAATAGACTTATCCTTTCATTTTTTATTTTCCACAAACTTTTTGAAGTTCTTGTATATATTCTCTTTGCAATCACCAATATTTTACAGGCATCAGTATTATTTTCAGTATTAAGGATTTAAAGCCAAAATAATAAATTCCTAAAAGTCCTTATTATAATAGAGACTTTCCTCTAAGGACATAAAATCTCTTTCTTCCCATTGCTAGCACTTTGACTGTTCTTTTTTTTTTTTTTTTTTTTTTTTTTTGACAGGCAGAGTGGACAGTGAGAGAGAGAGAGACAGAGAGAAAGGTCTTCCTTTTGCTGTTGGTTCACCCTCCAATGGCCGCTGCGGCCGGTGCGCTGCGGTCGGCGCACCACGCTAATCCGATGGCAGGAGCCAGGTACTTATCCTGGTCTCCCATGGGGTGCAGGGCCCAAGCACTTGGGCCATCCTCCACTGCACTTCCCTGGCCACAGCAGAGAGCTGGCCTGGAAGAGGGGCAACTGGGACAGAATCCGGCGCCCTGACCGGGACTAGAACCCGGTGTGCCGGCGCCGCAAGGTGGAGGATTAGCCTAGTGAGCCGCTGCGCCGGCCTGACTGTTCTTGATATGCCAGGGAGGAAAATAAAAAAAAAAAAAAATTCTACTGTATTGTTAGATATTACACCCCACTCCCTACTTCTCATATCTGGTTCTGTATTATTAAGAGGAAAAAATACATATACATATATAATTAGTTGGAAACCTGACAAAGTGAGAATAATACATGTTTATCTGGTTTTTATTTACTCTTCCTAAGATGTTTCATTGCTTTATAAGGATACTTTTCTCTTTAAAATATAATTTATTTCAAAAATTATTTATTTGAAGAGCAGAAATAGAGACAGACAGTGATGCATACATAAAAATCTCCCATCCACTGATTTGCCCCTCAAATGCCGAAAACAGCTGTGTATGAGCTAAACTGAAACTGGGAACCAGGAACTCAATCTTGGTCACCTACAAGGGTGGGAGGGACTCAACCATTAGGCTGTCACTTGCTGCCTCCCCTGGAACATGTCATCAGGAAGGAGGAATAGCTCACTGAGGAACTTGAACCCAGGTATTCAGATATGGGATATGAGCATGCCAAGTAGGGACCTAACTGTGCACCAAATGCACATGCCTCAGGAAATGTATCATTTGCAATAATCCCATGAAAGTCACCTAGTGGTGGATGTGGAAAAGCCCCTCAATAAGGTGGAACATGCTGATTTGAAGCACATGCTGATAAGACATTCTGAAGATCAGATAAACCCCCACATCAAGAATTTTCATAGTTATAAGC
The DNA here is from genome assembly GCF_964237555.1 of Oryctolagus cuniculus. Lineage (NCBI taxonomy): Eukaryota > Metazoa > Chordata > Mammalia > Lagomorpha > Leporidae > Oryctolagus > Oryctolagus cuniculus. The sequence continues at coordinate 25,097,512 of NC_091441.1, forward strand.
ACTTGAATTCCTACCTTTAGCAAACATGTACTAATTCATATTTTACTTTAAGGACCTAACATTGGACATTTATCACAGAATAAGACAAATTGTTTTCACCATGAATCCTATTCCCTAGCTTATTTGGCCTGATTCTACTACTTACTTGCTTGGATGACTTCTTCCTAACTTAATTTTACTGTCTGTGAAAGTTTGAGCATTTGGATGATAAAATATTAATGCAAGTTGCTAAGATCACAACTTTGCCATTATCAGTACTCAGCAAATATTAGTGATAACAGTAATAAGGACTTTCCTATGGTTATGTTGATTATGGAATCGGGTCCTTTTGATTTTGGACACTGGGCAAGCTAGCACAGACATGCCTAACTAGTAATTCACTCAAAACAAAGCTGCTGCTGATGTGAGACAGTGTTTTAAAAAAAAAATAAACAAAAAATAAACTAAAAAACATATGTCTAGCCAGACAAGTTACATGCTTGTGCTGCCCATTGTTGAAGATGTGAGCCATTGCAACCCAGTGGTACACTAGGTGGAGAAATGTGAATGAACAATTGCTTCTATCCAGAAAAACACTTAGAGCTGAGCTAAATTAGGGATGACAGCTCATCTGGGTAAAAATATTTATAGGTATCTTAGCAGAACAAAGAGATCATTGGGGTAATTAACTCAGAAATTATTTACACTTACTTTTGTTCCTATATTTTTCTCTGCCTCCATATAAGCTTTTATGATAAGGATTTCTATAGCATATAACAAATATGATGTTTTCTATAACACAAATGCATTTGAGCAGAGTGATATATTAAATTAGTCACACAAATGGGAAGTCCTAAATAAATGATTTTACATGTAAATGCAGGTACAATTTTTGCTTGAATTGCACGATTAATTCATTGGATACTTACTGAGTTAGGAGGAAAACAAATGAAAATCATATTATGTCTCATATTTAGAAGCATGTGACATAATGAGAAAGAGACATTGGGATAGATGATAGTTATTACACATTTAAATGTATGCTATGTGGGGCCGGCGCCGCGGCTCAATAGGCTAATCCTCCGCCTAGCAGCGCTGGCACACCGGGTTCTAGTCCCGGTCGGGGCGCCGGATTCTGTCCCGGTTGCCCCTCTTCCAGGCCAGCTCTCTGCTGTGGCCAGGGAGTGCAGTGGAGGATGGCCCAGGTGCTTGGGCCCTGCACCCCATGGGAGACCAGGAAAAGCACCTGGCTCCTGGCTCCTGCCATCGGATTAGCGCGGTGCACCGGCCGCAGCGCGCCGGCCGCGGCGGCCATTGGAGGGTGAACCAACGGCAAAGGAAGACCTTTCTCTCTGTCTCTCTCTCTCACTGTCCACTCTGCCTGTCAAAAAAAAAATAATAAAAAAAAATGTATGCTATGTGTTCTTTTACATGTTCCCATGTATTAGCTCATTTAATTTTCAAAACACCCACCTGTTAGAACATCCCCCAAACAAAACAAAACAGAAGAGTGCTGCAGGACAAAATGGGGAGGCAGGTCACTATCATACATCATACATGATGGAATAGATCTAAATGATGTGTGCTCTCAACATGAGCAGCATCAGCAGAGAGAAGACATCAGACTGAAGCAGAGAGAAGGGAAATGGATACTAAGGAAACAGAAGCCAAGAGCACAGATTTTGGTTAGAAATTAAAGAGATGAATTAAAGATGAGTAGACGGGGTCACTGTGTCCACTCCAGGGGGTCATAGAGTCCCTGCCTTCTCCAATCAAATGCTTCCAATAGAAGGCATCAGTGTTCATTTCACACTGGAGCTGGCTTCATGAAACCCTTTTTTCCAGTGACAGGCATTTTGTAAGTCCTAAACACTGCAATGCTTCCAGAAGATAATTCTCAGATTAATGAATAATACTCTATCTTTCTCACTTATGACATTTAAAACCAATGTGGAGAATAAGGCCACATTATTACAGTTCAGAGTGTGAATGAAATCTACATAAATTATGCAAAAGACTCATTTTCATTTGTTTTTCTTTTATTTTTATAATTACAAGTTGTGAAGTAATTTATTCTGCCAATAAATACTCTGTTCTGTCTTAAATAACAGAATCAGATGGGCAGGCATAAGAATTGCATTAAAATATGACATTGAATTGGTGTTATATACACAATGCATTTTTAAGTTGAAATTACAAGTGAGCATCACTCCTGAATGCTCCACACTGTCCTCACTCATTTCATTGACATTGGGTGAAATATTCATGCAGATTAAAACTGAATCATAAATCGGAGAATGATCAATGATTTACAGAATTAGATACACCAACATTGAAACCACCCTAAAAGGAGTGAGCTCATCTTTTTAAGATTCACAGAGGTATCCTTTACATTCCTGTATCTGCCTTAATGTCTTTGGCCTCCTCGCCTACATTATCTTACACTTATTCTTCCTTTTAATTGTTTCCCAAATTATCATCACCATCTCTTTTTTCAATTTCTAGTGTCCCCTGTCACGACTTTGTCAATTGCATTCTTCCCATTAAGATTTCTTCCTCTCATTATGGTATTTAAAAAGGAAATGCTTACTCTTTTTTTTTTCTTATGAAAGATACAACTACATGTATGTAATGTTATGTTCATTGTTAATACTTTCAATGCTGGGTCATTTGGCCTAGGTTCTTTTGATATATTTTCACACCTGCAGATGTGTAGGGGGATTGTTTATAATTTACACTATTAATCATTTTTGTCCTTTGAAAAAGAAAGAAAAGAAACATGACAATATAATAAATTGGTTCACATCCATAAAGAGATGAGTTTGTATTAGAGCATTAAAAGAAATAGACATGTACACAAAACTAATTTGAGCTCTGAGACAACAGTCACCCTTTGAGGATTATTTGTTTGTGCACCCTGACACAGAGTGTGTGTGTGTTTAAACAGAAACAGAAAGTTTAAATCGGACTATAATAGATAGTATGGAAATATTACTCAAATTTCTAACTTACGACAATATATTCCACAAAATTGTAGACTGGAAGCCTTGACATATGGCATTCATGACACACAAGCAATCGTATTTTTCTATGATAACAACTGTATTCAAGAAGTATCACTGTTTTTTAACTTACCATCAGAGAGCGTAACCACTGTTATATCATCAGTAGATACTCCTGGCCCATAGCGATTATAAGCTAGGAATCGAAGACTATACTCCGTGAATTTCTTCAGGCCTTCCAGTTTATAAGAGAGTCCATCAACCTCTATATTCTGGAGACATAAAACACCAAAAACTGCTATTAAGGAAACACATTAAAGCAGAAATGGCAGTCATTCTGTGCAATCAGTGCATGGATATTAGATTCTCATTCACAAAACCACACTCTAGCCTTAGAATGAGTTGTAAAATCTAACTTGTGGCATGGTCTCCCCCACTAAAGCCCAAGCTACTCTGTAGGCTCCTTGTTAAAACAGCACCGCACTATTATTACAGTCATTCGGTTCCAATTTGTTTAATAGCACCCAGTATATGGGGTGGTGTGGGTGATTCCAGCCACAGTAAACCCTGAGCTGCAGAAGGCAGCTTGTATGTCTGCAGCAACAGACTTGCTCTCGCACCCTGAATGCAGTAGTTCACCAAGGAACCAGAGATTTCACCTTTCACTTGACAAAGCATACCCACAGCTCTTGCAACTGCCCAGTATTTTGTCACAGTTTTTATTTTCCAGATGCTGTGAAGTGAACTGAGCCTGTTCTCAGCACTTCACAGCTGCAGTTTATGAAACACTGAAGGTAAAAATCACCAAGGAAGTCAGAACCAGCCCCCACTAGAAGACCCATCACGTAGCCAAACAGATGATTCCCAGACATGCATCTTGATGACAGCTTTCTTGAATTTATTTAAATGGGTTGGCAAAATGCATTATGAAAGAGCTAAAATATACAGCAAAGTGGATGGAATAGAAAGTTGGAAAATAAAAGCTAAACATAGTGTGGGGACAAGCAAGGGAGGAGGAGGGAGAAGAGTGGGAAGAGGAGAAGCCATGATTACATAGGAGAAACTCTTGTAATGCTTATTTTATGATTTGACACGGGAAGGGACCCGAACTATTTCTGGCAAAACATTTTTTAAATAAAAATTCCTGAACATTCAGTCCATGTGGGAGCAGGAAGAACCCCTTGACCTTGGCAGCCTTCTTAGTACATGGTTTCAACCCCATACCTGAGGGCAGCTTTCCTGTATAACTATGTCCCTGCATCTTCTCCACAGGAGGTTGAGAGTCTGTAAGTCAACCTCTCATTCATCACATACATGTCACAAAATGCAGGTGTCAAGTTTCATATGTCTCCCTAAAGACTTGTTTACTCCTCCTTTTCATGAAAAACTAATTTGCCTCTTTTCAAGTGTCTGTGGTAACCTTGGATTAGAAGCGACATTTAAGGCAAAGGAAGGTAGGTTTGGGTGCAGGGGCACAAGCACCTGGGCCATCTTCCACTGCTTTCCCAGGCCGTGGCTTGCAAGACTAAGTTCTACTGAAAATGATCAACGTTGACAGGTCACAGCCTAATGGTGGGCAGGAGACAGAAATAATATCCAATCCATAAGACAGACAAAAGCAGTATGGCTAACATCATCCCTCAAAATCATCCCTCCATATAACTGGGGAAAATGAAAATGCCTTCTGTGAACAGTGAGTAGCACAAACACGGCTACCTACACGCACATGGGCTCATGTCATTGCATATTTGAAGGAGAAAGTGGCATCCTCTCTGTTGACTTCACCTCAGTGCCCTTCTGCATCTGTCACCAGCAGAAATCAATACACTTGTTTACAGTGCCCAATGACAAGTACTTTATAATTTATTCATTATCCAATGAATGTGCTAAACATTGAGCTTTATCGAGAGCTTGCAGGTCTCTGCTGTTCTAGTCCTGGAACCACCCAATAGTTAGCAGTAGTGGGGCCCTCTCCATGACCTACCTGTTCTTTGCCTGTGGACACTTCAGTGCAGAACAATCTGTATCCTTGGACTGGACCATTTGCATAGGCAGGGGGTTCCCAGGTAATAAGAATTGAGGTAGGTGAGGTAGATACAGCTTGCAGGTTTTCTACTGGCCCTGGCACTTGCACTGCACACAAAATAAATTGTTTAGGTTAAGAGTTCCTTTTCTCAGGATGAACAAAATTACATCTCCTACAGTTCACGGAAATTCTAGTAGCATGCACTATTTTTATAACTATATGTAACATAATATATAAGAAATAATTACATAATATAAAACGCAAATGGAAAATATAAGACTTTAGAAGCACTTAAGTTTAAAATGGAGAATAAAGCTTATGTTAATCAAAATCACTTTTTCCATTTTACAAAGAAATTTGTCAAAGTGTATAAATGACTAGGATAATGACAGAAAAAGAGGAGAATTCTGGAGCTAAATCTCAACCTGGGAAATTTTTCACTATGCTAGTACACCATTGTCTGTATTTTGCTAATAATTGCAGAAGGAAAAGAGAAAATACAATTATATCATTATGGTTCTACTTATAATTTAAATAGGCAGCACAGCAAAACATAACTTAACAACTTGTCTTTTGTGTGTCAACACTTTAAAAATATTTCCCAATTCTGGGTCATTTAAATGAAAATTTAGGATTTCATTTTCAATTTCACTTCACTATATTACATGCTCTTTCATATCTATTAATTTGGTTAAAAAGGGTAAATAATTTTCTTACTAATGAAATTAGCACAGGTCCAAAATACTTGTGTCCAGGTGTCTTTTCATTTCAGAAAATTTCATATTATATTAGCAAGAATCCATGTTTCTCTCTATTTATATATCTATACTCTCTTTTTTTTTTTGACAGGCAGAGTGGACAGTGAGAGAGAGAGACAGAGAGAAAGGTCTTCCTTTGCCATTGGTTCACCCTCCAAAGGCCGACACGGCCAGCGCGCTGCGGCCGGCGCACCACACTGATCCGATGGCAGGAGCCAGGTACTTCTCCTGGTCTCCCATGGGGTGCAGGGCCCAAGCACTTGGGCCATCGTCCACTGCACTCCCTGGCCACAGCAGAGAGCTGGTCTGGAAGAGGGGCAACCGGGACAGAATCCGGCACCCCGACTGGGACTAGAACCCGGTGTGCCGGCGCCGCAAGGTGGAGGATTAGCCTAGTGAGCCGTGGCGCTGGCCTATATATCTATAATCTTGAAGGACACACGGATTCCCACCTTTTTATGGTCTAAAACTAATAATTGCCTTTAATTTTTTTGACATTCAAATCATCCAGATTTTATCATGGAGGCCTCTAGCTGTTTCTTCTGTCCTCGTAGCATCGACCATCAATTATTAGAGCCATTCTTTTCTTTCTGGCATGATGAAGTATACTTCAGAAACTCCATGAAAAAGTGGAACAAATACTGTTGTTTTCTAAGAACTATGTAAAGACCTCTCCTATCTTCCAGACTCATCTTGATCCTCCCCCACCTTTGCAATCAGACATTTCTCCAAGGATTTCTGGTTCTTTTCAGTGGGAAATACTATTAAAGATATAGATCTGGATGCTATATATGTTATTACTTGGTTGTCCTTAATTTTAGGGTCCTTCAGTGGCAGAGATAAGAAACATGCACATGTATGCATACATATACATGCACTTATATTCACATGCAAGCATATACTTAAACAGACAGGTGCATATTACATTTCATGACTCCACAGTGATACCTTCCATTCCAATTCATCTCTATTGTGTTTGGTCTTGCCTCTCAGTTACTTTTTTTGCCATACCTTTTCTTTCACAGGTAGAATACTTGCTTCCAAAGAACTGTCTTTTGACTGACATTTTGTGGTATATATACATGATGGAATACTACCCAACCATAAAAAGAATGAAATCCTGACTTTTAGATTAAGATGGATGCAATTGGAGATTATACTTAATGAAATAGGCCTGTCCCCAAAATATATTTTTCCGATATGTGTTAGTTAATGAACAATATAAAAATGTGTAACAATGAAACTGATATCTTATGATTTGATTATTATTTATAGCCCTTTTCTATACTCCTGTGGAAGCATGGTCTTTCTACTTTTTATTTGTTGAACATTATGATTAGTGGTGCATTAAGCCTGTGATTATAGAGTAAATTTAAAGAATGTTATTACAAAAATTAAAGGAAAATATAAAGGAAAGGAAGGAAGAAGACATTAAGGGGTGAGAGAGGGAAGGTAGTTACTTTCTTCAAATTGTATCTATGAAACACCCCTCTTAGTATTTTTTTTGTTTGTTTGTTCTACTTAATACTTTTGGTTGAATACTGTAATCAATACACAATTCTTCGTAAGTGCTGAAACTTAACTGAAAAGTGATCACTGTTAAATATAAGAGTGGGAATAAGAGAGGGAAGAGATGTGCAATTCGGGACATACTCAAGCTGACTTACTTCAAACGGTAGAGTTAGAAACATACCAGGGGATTCCAATTCAATCCCATCAAGGTGGCATGTACCAATGCCATCTCACTAGTCCCGGTGATCAATTTCTGTTCACAATTGATCATAATGATAGGACTAAGAACCAAAGGGAGCACATAAACAAGAATAGTGTCTGCAAATACTAGCTGATAGAATAAAAAAGGGAGAGAATGAGCCAACATGGGAAGTGAGATACACAGCAGACCCATAGAATAGCAGATGTCCTAAACAGCACTCTGGCCTCAGAATCAGCCCTTAAGGCATGTGGATCCGGCTGAAAAGCCCATGAGAGTATTTCAGGCATGGAAAGCCAAGACACTCTGGGAAAAAAAAAAAAAAAAAAAAACTAAATGAAAGATCTCCACGAGTGAGATCCCAGTGGAAAGAACGGGTCATCAAAGAAGGAGGTACCTTTCTCTGAAGGGAGGAGAGAACTTCCACTTTGACCATGGCCTTGTCTAAATTTGATCAGAGTCAGTGAACTCAGGGGGCTTCCATAGCCTTGGCAGCTCATGACAAGAGCCTAGGGTGATTACTGATGCCATAAACAAGAGTGTCAATTTGTTAAGTCAACAACAGGAGTCACTGTGCACTTACTCCTCATGTAGGATCTTTGGCCTTAGTGTGCTGTACATTGAGATTTAATGCTATAACTAGTACTCAAACAGTATTTTTCCCTTTATGTTTCTGTGTGGGAGCAAACTGTTGAAATCTTTACTTAATGTATGCTAATCTGATCTTCTGTGTATAAAGAGAATCGAAAATGAATCTTGATGTGAATGGAAGGGGAGAGGGAGTAGGAAAGGGGAGGGTTGCGGGTGGGAGGGACGTTATGGGGGGGAAGCCATTGTAATCCATAAGCTGTACTTTGGAAATTTATATTCATTAAATAAAAGTTTTTTTAAAAAAAGAAACACAAGACATCTGTTCTCTTTATACTAATGAAAATATTTTAAATGCAGAATCCACATTAAAAAAAAGCATGACTTTTCAGTACTCCTCTGGAAATGGATAATTTTTCTATGAAAAACTCTGTTCCACAAAGAAAATTACAGGAGACAATGTTGAACAATGGAGAGTTTCACCTAGTGTCACATTTTGCAATGACATAATTAGACTTGTGCTATAATGAATAGGAAAGAAATAAAATTAATTAAAACCCTGGCTAACACTGTTCAACTGGATTTCACAGTTCAACATTTGAGTGAACAGTAATTAAAACAAATAATTTGAATTCTTGTATGACTACTGATGTACACTGAAATGCAAATATCTCAAGAGAGGGCATTCCTGATCTGGAATGTATTACTCTTCTAAGGGGAGAAGACAGAGAATGTATTGACAGCATTGAGGTTTGAGTGCTCTGCTCAAAATGTATGCTGAATGTAAGGTATCCAGGACTTTACATGATTCGTGGAATGTACATACAGGTGACCCAGTGATATGGAAAGTATTAACTGAATACTGTCCTTGCTCTCCTGTGGTTAAACTGAGAAAAACTGTTTGCTATGACCATGCCCCAATCTAAGAGCAATGACTCCAGTTACAATGATCATATTTTAAGGGTTTCACTCCTGCTATGTGTGTGTGACGGAACGAGTTTAACAGGTGTGACAGACCCCAGACCTGATTTCCCAGAGATGAATATGTCTCTGAGACAAGGACAGAGAAGCATTGTTTGGGAAGTTTCTGTTCATCCATTCCAGCAGAACAAAAGGGGATAATGTGAAAAAATTCAGGTGGTCTCCAAGTTTTAAGAGGTCAAAGATAAGTAAATGAACTTGGCCTCGCCTGACGGATCACATGTACAGAAAGTGTCAACTTTGCAGTAAAGGAAGGAGTGTATGAGGTGTTCATCTACTCTGAGAGCTCCCTAAGGTTCCAAGTGTGATGTGGAAGAGAAGCTATGAATGTCCTGTTCATACAGAGTGCAGCACATTAAAATCTTGAAAAGCAAGCTGAGCAAGCCATCAGCAGGGCACAGGCCATACATGGTGAGGAGAGTGAGGGTACACATAGCTCACTTATGACTCTGTGAATCGTTCAGGCTTGGAAAACTCTAGGAACCAGATATGACAACTACACAGCTACATTTATTGAACATTGTGGAGAACGTAGACTAGAGCACTATCTGCAGCTCAAGGCAGTACTTTCACAAGAGCAAATGTTAATCCATACTCTGACTGCTAAGTCCAGCCAAAGCAGATTAGTGTTCAAGTTCTTTGCGGAGAATGTTGAGTTCATTCCATTTAGTTTCCCAAATATTAGAAGCAGCTGTATTCTCCATAAAGATATGCTTGCTATAAGAACATATTAAAAATGTGCATTCATGACTTCATGTTCAATTACCAAATGCTAACATGAATTACAAGCCTAAAACACACTTTTTATAGGAACCCATGTGATTTTGTTGAGTAAGCATTGTTACTAAAGTGATCAGGAAATAGTGTTTTCCCAGTGCACCCAATGAAAACTAAAGTTGGTATATGTGTCTGTATGTATTGTATGAATGTGAGCCTGTGTGCTCTTTGCTGTTCTTCTAATTTCTTTACAACCACATAGTTTACATGTTACTGGTGAGAGAATATCAAGCAGTTAAGTACCCTAATGTGTGCTTGGGTTTCCAGAAGGATTTCATGCAGGAATAATAGACACTGGGGTGGAAAGGTAAATTCACAGCATTTAGATCATGGATCCACTGATGACTGTACATGTTTGCATCAACAGTCAGCCAAATGAGAACTTTCTAGTTGTTGATATAAAGTATTCAATTGTCTTTTCTCTGAGAAAGCATGGCCTTTCAGCATGAAACTGTTTCCTACTTTAGTTCTACTGCCTTTAGATTATAATTTATTCTATTACCTGATTACATTGGCAGAATTTAATATCTTCATATATTAAACATATCATAATTCTATGTTGGTTTGAAAAAATCACCAAAGGATTTTCACACACACATATATATACAATATATATGTATATTCATTAATAAAATGCCAGTCCTCTAAATACTGCCTGCACTTGAGATCTGCTTCACAATGTTCTGGGGTAGCATAAAGTCTGTGCTTTATTTAAGCTATCAAATGCTAACTCTTCTTCACAAATATGATAAAAGCTGTCATGAATTTTCTTTTTATTATAACTCTAACATATGTGTATAAGTAATGGTTTTATGTTAACTGTGGAGCTATATATAGATATATATACACACATACACATGTATTAAGATCCATATTTACAAAGTATAATTCATATATTTTTAAAAATGTGACACATTATATGTATATGATCTGCAAAAGGGAAGAGAAAAAGAGATATTCAAAAATGTTCAACAATGAGAATTTGATGTGAAATCAATATAGTCAACAGCTTTTGCCTCCCATTTCATTATATTTTAATATGTCAGTCAAGAAATGTAATGGGTTTCGCTGTTCATCATTTCCAAGATGTCTTTAATAGTCCCCACCAATCCCCTCAGTTGGACAATAATTTTGTGGCAAACTGCATCTAATTTCTATCTCCATTCAAGTTATCTATTTCTTCAAAGACTTCAGAATAGAAGCATAATCTACGCAAGTAACTCATCAATCAATGTCAGCCTTACCAACTACCTTTTTAAATTTCAATATTGCAATACAGTTGAAATTCATTATAATACCTGTGTCTAAGAATTAAATATGGTGGAATAAAATAAATTTATTGTGTGTCACTATTTGTACTGGGAATAATAATTCCTGACTATATAGATAGGTAGGTAGGTAGGTAGGTATATATATGTATATATATATATATAAATGGATAGATTTGTACCCAAATAGAATATTTTATAATGAGAGCTTGTTGAGTATTATCCCAAAAATGGCATATAAATGTTAAACAAATAAAACATGAGTGATCATGTATAATCATATTGAAGACAGGATGTGTGTGTGTGTGTATGTGTGTGCTATTGTATACCACAGCTTAATGAGTTACAATTGACTAATTATAGCTCACAGGAGACATGATTTCTTATCCCAACTATATCTGTGATAGGGGCCAGCCCTTGCCATCAAGGAGTCTATGAACACCCTGACGTTGATGCACATTTTCAAAACCAACATGGATAGTTTTTGAGGTACAGTGCCACAGCTCTTATCATTGTGCTCCATGACTCCCCCAAATGGGAGCTCTCGATGGATTAGAAAATATCTCCAGCTTCTTTCAGTTTAGAAAATCAGTGATTCCTCACCATCCAATCATTTCCAGTGATTATTAATTTATAATGGGAACTGTGGCAAAAATTTCCCTTTAAAAAGACATCTTCAACTTTTAGCCAATGCTACTGCTTCAAAAGCAGAAACAGATTTATGAAATAGACTTCTATTTTATTTTATAAATCATGGATATTTCAAAGGCATTTGAATTCATCTGGCTAATTATCAAATATTATAGATTTACAAGGTGGCAGGGTTCCTGATAAGCACAAAGTAACACAGAATGTATTTTTTAATATCCTATTTCATTTTTCTCTTCATCTATTTTTATCCAAGTGTATCTCTACTTATCTACTTCCATCACATCTCTCTACTATAAGTAATATGATATTTGTATTAATGAGACCAAAATTTACATTATGATTTATCAAATATGTATTTCAGAAATATTTTGGGAGTTCAAATAATCTCTTACAAATAATTTTGTGACTATAAGGTTTTCAAAGAAGAAGTGTTAGAAGTTTCAAGAAATGTCACTGGCTTCATAACAATGAATGAGGCTGATGTGACTTAGCCATTTTACTGACGTTTCTCAGCTGGAAGTCCGAAATGAAGACAAATGCTAGTGTCAGGGAATATGTAGTTGGATATTTGAATATTTCAAATCTTTTCAAAATGACTGCGTAGGATCATAAGCTCTATTCTTCCCATGTCACCAACTTAACAGTCACTTTTTGGGGGGGAATACTGAAGTAACAGATTTTAGAAATGCTGCCATGTGTGTTGTCTTCCAAATTCACATATCCTTAGCTCAGGACAGAATTCTGAGGATGAATCTATCTTTTGAGTCATTTACTAATTTATATGTGATTTTTGAGCCTATTTTAAAAATGGATAGCAATGGAAATAAGCAATTATCTTGAGTGATCCAAGTGGATTCAGACCACAAAACTCCGCCTTTAAGCAGTAGCTCCCATTGCTGGCGATAGCCTCAATGAATGTGTTTTAAATGCAAGTCATTTCCGAAACGATGTGCATTTATTGATAATAAAATGCATGCTTTGATTGCCTCTTTGATTTTTTTCCTCCTGTAGTTAACAGCTTTAATGATATTTCTACAAAATCTGTTTCCATTCTGTATGGGGATTGCAATGTTGGAAAGCCTGCAGGCAATGTAATTATTAACATAATGAAATCCCTTCTTGAATGAACTATACATAGTTAGGAGATATGACAGTAATTTGGAACAGAAGAAGCACAAACTATGGGGTAGGTTTTTATTGCAAAACTACAGGAATCAGACAAGATTTTGTTTGAGAAAACAATTATTACCTGCTTATTTTACTTCTTCTCTTTACGTGTAATTCATAGCTACAATTCTAAGAATATAACCATACTTCATTCTCTATCCCCCTCCCTCAATACACCTCCCTTTTTCTTTAATTTTTACAAAAACATAGGCACTATCTGCTACTACAATGTCAACTGTTCTAATATACATATGGGCATATGTGTGTGTCTAAATATATACAGCACAGAGACAGATATTAACACACATACTATTTATATATCACACACGATTTATATATTACTTAAATATTTAAATGTATGTATGATAACATATTAAAATACAGACATTTTCTACAGCTTATGGTAAAACATTGATTCAATATAAGGAAAATAGTCTTGAGACTAGATTTCTTGAAATTCAAACTAAAATTGCAAGCAATTTGACTTTAAAAGTGATTATAGCAGTAATAATCTTGATGAGTTATGTATTTTGAATCTCACTTTGTAAAAAATATTCAATGGAGGTCCAGTATGTGGCACAGCAGATGCCTGAGATGCTAATATCCCATATCAGAGTACCAGTTTGAGTCCTGGCTCCTCTAATTCCCATACATCTTCCTATTAACATGTCTAAGAAAGCAGTGGATGATGGCTATAATGCTTGGGCTCCTGCCACCCACGTGGAAGACCAGTATGGAATTCCCAACTTCTGGCTTCAGCTTGGACCAGCTCTGACTGTAGTAGCTGTTTGGAGAGTTAACCAGTGAATGGGAAATCTCTCTATTTTTCTCTCTCACTTTCTCTCTTTCTTTCTTGGCTTTTCAAATAAATATTTTAACAATTGCACAATGCCTAGAAACGCAATGTACAGTACAGAATATAGACCCCTGACCAGATGATTAAAGTCTCAAACCATTTAAACTGGTGATTTCTAATGTAAAATATCATAACTGTTTTTGTTATAATCTAGAAACCTTGCTTAAAGATACCAAACATGAAAAACAGGAAGTTAAATTTTCAGCCAAATATAAATTTACATATTACTTTTAGACATTAAGAACCTGATACCACATAAACCTAATGAAAGTGACTAAAAAATAAAGTTACCCAGAATATCTTGAATCTGGATTTCAATTTATGAAAACAGAAAAAGGATAAGGTGATATGCTGGTTGCCTGGTTTATTAGTTTAGGCACTGTGTTGAAATATTGCACTGTAACCCAAAAGAATGTTCTAGTATTGCATATTAATCAGAAATATTAAAAGTAAAGAAATTTAAGAACAAAATTTAGATAAAAGTACTAGCTCATTTTAAAATCCCACTATAATTTGCATGTATTTAGCATACAGTGCCTTCTCCACCACTGTAAACTATTTTATTATGGCATAAATTTCCAAGCAACTTATTAGGGCTGATAAAAACACTCACAAGATACTCAGAAATGAACAATAGGTCATATACTAGCATAACCAAGGCTATGATGTCTCTGAATATTTGATTAAAATATATAGGAAATACAGAAATGGACCTATTGGTATAAGTATTTTAGTAATTAGGGTAATAGGTAATTAGGAATTTGATCAAAAATATCTCTCAAAAGGCAATTAAGAATTGTAATGATGGTGAAAGGAAACACTAGGGAGTTCAGGTAGGAAGGACAAATCTGCTGAGTCAGAATACAGCAGTTGAATGAGTTTGATGGGTGATGAACTTGATTTAGCCTTTTCACAAAAGAACTTACAATTTGGTAAATGGAGAGAGAAAGAGCCAAGAACCTTGTGAAAGGCATCAGATGATGTGGTCTTCAAGTAAAACTAGGATGTCCAAGGTAAATTAATGACGGTCCAGTTAATCTCTCATCAAAAAAAAATAAAAACAAACAAAAACAAAGCACGTTTTCCCCAGACATGGATTTACCACTTAATTGCTGCTCTGTTTTATTATCATCACAACAATCACATCTTAGGAAAATACTGCACCTCTCCACATACTCAAAGTTTCAAAATTAACCCATCTTTCTCAAGTTATACATCTCTAAAATTTCAGTTATGAAACATTTACAGTTAGAAAAGTATTCACAAAAGGAAACTCTAATTTTCAAATGAATTTCCCAAGAAACTGTCAAGAATTTTTGAGAAATTTGAAATCAAAATAGTGAAAAGGTGAAAACTATCTCTGTGACAACTGGTAATAAAAAATAATAGAAATCCTCAAGTATGAATGGAACTTCTTAGTTTTGAATCCTGGAACAAGAAGCTCCGTCTCCCACTTAATATTGGTGTATCTTCAGGCCAAATTAATGAAATACTCCAGGCATCATCATCTTAAGTACTTATAATTTCTGTATCATAGAGCTATACATATAGAAAAGCAACGTTCCTAAAAATATGATGATTAATATTGTTATGTGAATCAAATTGTCAAAGACTTTCAACTTTATGCTTTTGCAAATTTCTGTTTGCTTATCAGACAGAGGAAAGAGTAGTTGCTTTTCTTAGTTCTCAGAATGGAGAGAACATAGATGTGAGAAATAGACATGAAAGGGAGAAGGGAGACATGGGTTACAGAAATCCTAAATGTGGGGAGCAACCTGGACTGGACTGAGTTACTGGAATTAAGACTTATTCTATGCATCTGCTCTCCCACAATATGGCGCTGGGAGAGGAGAAAACAGCTTCTACGCAGCTGCCTCTTGCCAACTTGAGTGATGACCTCCAGGAGCTGATCCTGCTCCTGATTGGAGGAGAGCAGCATACTCGGCGTGTGGGCAGCCGAGTTGGGATTGGTGGAAGAGGACTATAAGGGAGGAGAGAGACAGCATGCACCAGGAACATCTAAGGGGAACACCTGTGCAGCCCCCGAGAGAGCCGGCCGGCAGTGTGCCGCTCCCCCGCGGAAGTGGGGAATGTGACAGGGGGAACCGCCCTTCCACGGAGGTGGAAGGGTCGGTAGCCAACCCGGGAAGAACCAGCAGCAAACCTGGGGAGGGCCGAGCAGACAAAAGAACAGCGCAGGGTCCTGTGTCGTTCCTCCACGAAGACGGGGAGCGACACCTAAATTATGTACATTGTCTTTCACAAATAATAATTTTTTAATAAAAGAAGCAAATACTTAGCCTAGGTATCAGATGCACATGTTCCACATTGCAGTTCCTGGGTTCAGTCTTCAGCTCAGTTTCTGAATTCCAGCTTACTGCTAATTTAGAGTCTGGGAGGCAGTGGTAATGACTCAAGTCATTTTGTTCCTGACATACATGTATGAGACTTGAGTTCCTGGCACACAGCTTCGGCCTTGGCCCAACCCATCACTGATGAAAATTGGGAAATGAACCAGCAGATGGGAGCTTTCTGTCTTTCTGTGTGTGTCTCTCTACCTCTCACATAAACAAAAGTGTTCTTTTTTTTTTTTTTTTTTTGACAGGCAGAGTGGATAGTGAGAGAGAGAGACAGAGAGAGAGAAAGGTCTTCCTTTGTCATTGGTTCACCCTCCAATGGCCGCCACAGCTGGTGCGCTGCAGCCAGTGCACCACGCTGATCCAAAGTCAGGAGCCAGGTGCTTCTCCTGGTCTCCCATGGGGTGCAGGGCCCAAGCACTTGGGCCGTCCTCCACTGTACTCGCTGGCCACAGCAGAGAGCTGGCCTGGAAGAGGGGCAACCGGGACAGAATCCAGTGCCCCGACCGGGACTAGAACCCCGTGTGCCGGCGCCGCTAGGTGGAGGATTAGCCTATTGAGCCGCGGCGCCGGCCCAAAAGTGTTCTAAAAGGTATATGTAGCATGAGCCCTGACCACAACTGTGCTTACAAATCAAATGTGTTTCATAGAAGAGGTGATATTGGCCTTTATACCATCACAACCATAAATTGAGCCTTCCAACTCCCTCATAAATAATCAACCTAGAATTACTTTTGGTATTATATGAGTGTTTATAAAATATATAGACCATAGGTAGATGTTTAAGTCATACAGTCACAAGGAGAAACCACCAGGAAGGGTATCTGCGGGTCTCTCACTTGCTGCATATTAATCTGGGACTTGGATATATCTCAAGATTGTATTTCTGCAAACAGAAGTCCCTATTTTCTTTAAGTAAATATGCAACAGGGAAGCCAGTGACGCAATTATGCACCACCCACTGCTCCCTATGGTGAAAATGGAGCTAAATCCCAGCAACCTTTCTCAAAGTTGGCTTTTAGTATGGTCAGTATGGGAAGAATCAACATGTGAGTCTTGTAATTTTAATGGAGCAATAAGTGACATGGATGGGTTGTTTTTACAAAGGAGTCCTGGTGCCATTTGTTAGAGGAGAAATAAACAGTAATCCTTCCCAAACAGCCAAGTGAGCAGATTTTTCTATGCAATGGTAAAAAGATCCTACATCTCTGTGGGGAAGAAGTGTATCATTTAACTGCTTTAAAAGATAAACTGCCCTGGGTATACTGGCTTTTTGGGGAGGAAGTATAAATTAAAGAAAAAATTTAGATGTCCTTTCTCCTCATCCAGGTCTCACGGAAGTCAGAGCCACAGTCAGTGCAATGCAGTGGGTGCCAGTAGATCCCACTTATGAATGCTTTGTAACAGAGACTGGCAATAAAGAGTATAATCGCCAGACGTGGAGACTCTGGGTTCAAATCCAGAATCTTCACTCAGGCTATGTGGCTGAAGCAAAGCTATTTAATAACTTTGTCCGTAAATTTCCTTAGCTTTAAAAATCAGGTTTATGCTAGTTCTACATCACAAGTTTGTTGTGAATATTGATTATTTTATTAATAAGTACTTCATTAATCAATATTCTAATAATCTATTTTAAATAAATTAGTGATTAGTTTATGAAGAATATTTCATGCAAATATTAACCAATTTTATAATGTGCCAAGGACTGTGACAATTGATGGGCAAACAATGAAAAACTCCCTTAGAAGTCACAGTGCAAGGTGGTAAGACAGCAAAGGAACAGAAGAGTCAAATGAGGTGGGAGAGATTGCAAGGGCACAGATCAAACAGGGCCTTCATGTCTGTGGGAGGATTTTGATATTTAACTCTGAGAATCAGAAATGAATTGCTGGGTTTCAGCCTTGGGTGTTTTTTCAGCCAAACACAGAATGAATCGAAGGGGGAAATACAGGTGTTGAGACAATAGCTGGTACAGTATTCCACAGTCCAGAAGAGAGATTAAGAGCTACAAGTAGAATGATGGTGGTGGGAATGGAGAGAAGAGCATGGATTTAATCACTTGTGGAAGGCAAAATCAAGGATTGCAGGTAAGGAAGCAAAGACAATGGAAGCGTCCAGAACATACACTTGGGGCCAGTAATGTGGCATAGAAGGTAAAGCCTCTGCTTGCAGTGCAGACATCGCATATGGTTGTGTCCTGGCTGCTCCACTTGCAATCCAGCTCCTTGCTAATGTGCCTGGGAAAGTAGGAAAGCAGCAGAAGATGGTCCAAGTGCTTTGCTCCTGCACCCAAGTGGGAGACCTGGATAAAGCTCCTGGCTCCTGGCTTTGGCCTGGCCCAACCCTGGCTCTTGTGGCAATTTGAGGTGTGAACCAGCATATGTAAGACCTTTTGTCTCTAACTAGACCTTTAAAATAAATACATTTTTTTTATAAAAAAAATGTATGCTTGTCATGCTGACCTGCATAGCTGGTTAATTCTGGTGGTGTTTTCTGAGATAGGAAACACTGGAACAAACTAAACTGCAAAGTTGTATGGGTATAGCTGTGTGCATAGGTTAACAGCCCATTTTGGTCCCTTTTTTTTTTAATAATTTATTTATATAAGGTGAACAAATTTCTTGTATTTCACATATACAGGTTTAGGAACATAGAGATACTTCCCATCTTACCCTCTCCCTTACTGAAATACTTTACCATAGACAGAAATGCCCCACTGGTTATTTGCCCCCATGTAGACAGCCATAACTCAGTATGTCTCTCCATCTTTCATTCTCTTGATTTCTTCAGTTCCCAGCTAGATCATCTCACATCCTCCTTCTATGAATGGCCTCAGGGCAGACTTTTTACCTCCTTTCTCTACTACTTTGACAATTTCTGCCTTCTTTTTCCATAGTCACCTGCTTTTCAGGAATATCAGCTGGTCTCCAGATTTTGTGATCCTCTGTTCTGTTTCCATTTAACTTTGCTCTTCTAAACTCACACCATGTTTATTTAAGGCACCCAAAACAATTATGCCAATTAACAGATCAGACAGGTGTAATGCACACTTACTCTAAGAACTGTATATGCACGTGGAGGGATTTTACTCACTTTCTCTCTTGATACTTGAAAAAAAAAAAGAGCCCAAGATTAAATATCTTTCCTAACAATGGCAACAATAAAAATTCCAATAACACTGAACTTGGCTACACATCTGACCTTGACAATACTGAAATTAATATTCACTTTGTGATTCCACTGACATTTATCACCAAGAAGCACCTTTAACGCCCTTACACATACATACATGCAAGGGAAAGATTGATAATCACACAGGGCAGAAAACCTAGTTGTCCGCTATCTCAAGGAAGCATCTGAAAGGCTCCTGGTCTGCTGGCTGAACTGCCCTGAGGATTAACTTTATTTTATTTTCAGTATTCAAAAGATAAGAAGTTTATTAAACACTTGGAAGATCTGGACTTGTTCAGAGATAGTAGCAGGAAGACAAATAGACCTCAGCAGTAAATCATCTCTCAGAACTTGGAGAGTGATTTTAAGCAAAACTGAATGCAGGAATGCTGGTGCATGGCTCTGCACTAAAACGTCCCTTTGCTTTCCCTATCCCCACTTCCTTTGCTTGTATCTCCATTGGTGCCATAAAAGGTCACATCAATAGGAAAGCAATGGCTTTGATTGGTGTTCATAGGCCATTAAATGTGTTAAATACACATGACATAAGGTAAGTGATAATTAAATATGAGTGTTCTTCAGATAACATCCAGATTTTCGTTGAGAAAGGTTAAACTTAATCATTGTATTTTAATAACTCGGAAACTCAATTTAATATCTGGTTGGCAACCTCTGTGTCTCCCTCTTAAATGGGCAAAAGACATAAGGGCACATGTATAAGCCAACACTGTGCATGTAAATACAATATGAGCTATGAATGCTCATATGAATTTTACAGTTTCTGGTTGTACCTCTGAAAAATTACAATTGAAACAAAGAAATTAATTTTCCTGGTACATCTTACCTAATAGATTTAAAATATCATTTAAAAATATAGTCAGTATAAAATGTATTAAAGGGATATTTTACATACTAAGTCTTTAATATTCAGTGTATATATTACATTTTAAATACACCTCCATTGAAGCAAGACATAGTCGTATTTAGAGGTACTCATACCACAAATATAAGCAGGTACTTCAAAAATTTGGTGGAAAAGGGAATTAAAAGTTTATTTTGGTGCAAAACTATTTAAAAATCCATTCACCTTGTAGGCTACTAAGTTTATTTAAAAATCCTTGGATGGGAATAGGGATAAATACAACATTTAAAGAGAGGTTGGCATAAATGCAACAAGAATATTGAGATTTAAAAGATATAAACTAAATTAAATTCAAAACAAATCAATCAAGCTGTTGAATTTGAATAATCTCATATAATCTAAGCAAAATGTTTACTGTTTTATTATGTTTTTATTTGTGGGTAAATAGTGAAACCACCAGAAATGACATCATTTCTGGGAGTCCTGAACATATTTGTGAAGAGTTTGGGTTTGACTACAAGTTGTTGAGTCCCCTAGAAAAGTGGAAGAAACAATTAGTATTGTTATTTCACTGCAAAGTGGTAGGAGAGGGCTATCACCAGGAGAGCTGAGTGTTAAGATCATGTGCGTCATTTATAATGGTGATTAGAAAGTATTTGCCTCATGTGCTTCTCAGCTGGTGAGTTAGTATAAGTCACCCCCATACTGGCTGACTTTCAACATTGTTGGGATTTAAAAATTACATTATGAGGTCATTGCAATGTTTTCTGAAATAATCACTAAGCCATGGATATTAACTCTTTAAAGAGCTATCATGAAAATTCAGATAACGTTTGATTGTTCCTTTCAATTTCTCTGAAATTATTATAGCTAATCTCAGTTTTTACACACATATATGGTACATATAGAATTATCAATGTGTCAGGAATGTTATACAAGGCTCAATTTCTAGCTCTGACCCTATTAATTTTGCCACATGTAATATAAGAATTGATGGGTCCAGAATTCTTGCTAACAGAATATTTTACGGGTACAAGGGATTGCTAAGGCCTGAAGTTGAAAGATTTAAGATGTCGGTACATGATTGCTCAAGCAGGGGATAGCTCCTAAGATCGTAATATAGATGTTGGCATCAGGGTCCAGGAGAGAATGATCATGGAATTTTTATCCACTGAAAGTAAACGGTGGAAATCCAAGTGTGTGGTCAGTGTCAGAAAACTTCAGCTAACTTTGCAGTTTCAGCAAACTCTGTTACTAGCTGCCTCTGTCCACCTAGTTACCTTCTTAGGCAACCTAAATTGCTAACCATCCTTAATATTCAAAAAGTGCTATGCCCTACAGCCTAAGGGCAGGATTAGAGGTTCAGAGTGGAAAAAAGATAGGGGCATATCAAATGTAATTATAAGGCCACTGGGGATGTCCGTTTATACCAACATTTTCTTCACTTGAAATACAATGACTGAAATAATTCTTAGAAAGGTAACTTTTTAATGAATTAAAGGTGCATGTACACACATACACTCCATAATCAGCTAGTAAGCAACCAGATGACATTGACTTTGTAACAACCCATCCAATTCATAGGGCAGCAGAGTGAGTTGACTAGTTTCCTCAAACGCCATACTTGGAAGTTCTATAACCTTATTTGGAAATAGGGTCATAGCAGATACAATTAGTATATGTGAGAGAGGCAAGGAAGACTTTTTCCTGAGAGCTTTCAAAGACCAAGCCGATGCTTTGATTCCAGACTTCTAGGCTTTGGAATAATGGGAGAATAAATTTGTGTTGTTTTAAGCCACTCAAGTATTTGGTATTCTGTTAGGATAGGCATAGGAAATTAATACAGACACGATGATCCCTGCTTTATAAGAAAAAATAGAGAATTAGTAAGCATAAATGACTTCCTCAAAACCACACAATAGAATCAAGAGAATATCTCAGTCTCAAACTCAGGTCTTTGACTATTTGTTTAATTCTATGTCCATTCTCAGGAAGGAAGCCATGATGATGGCAAGCTCAGTGTTCAACACAGACAAGCATGATTTAGAAATCTAGACAATCCTGATGACCCCACCAGCTACAGACCCATCCTGGGACTGACCTCAGACTCTCATCCTCAAGTTTATTCTTTTTAAAGATCAGTGGTTGAGGGGCTGGCGCTGTGGCTCACTTGGTTAATCCTCTGCCTGTGGTGCCAGCATCCCATATGGGCGCCGGTTCTAGTTCCGGCTGCTCCTCTTCCAATCCAGCTCTCTGCTGTGGCCTGGGAAAGCAGTAGAAAATGGCCCAAGTCCTTGGGCCCCTGCACCCACATGGGAGACCAGGAGGAAGCTCCTGGCTCCTGGCTTTGGATCGGTACAGCTCCAGTCATTGCAGCCACCTGGGGAGTGAATCAACGGATGGAAGACCTTTTTCTCTCTCTCTCTCTCACTGTGTGTAACCCTACCTCTCAAATAAATAAATAAAATCTTAAAAAAAAAAAGATCAGAGGTTGGAAGCTATTATCTCCAGGTTCTTTATTTAATGATGTTTTAGACTAAACAGTAAATACTTTGGACTTTGTGCCTCCCCAAGATATGGAAAGGAGTAAAGGAAGGGAATGTTGGAAACCAACAATCAGCTCCTCCTTAATTCTGTGTCCTTCACATGGTTGAAAACCAGGCTTCTCATGGTACAAGTCCCTATGCAGAACAGAGAACAACTCTGCTTTGAGAACATACTGAATTGACATCCCAATAGAATCCAATATCCTTTCTAAAGAACACAGGCAAAGCACACATCAGAAAACAAACTGGCTCTGGGATAACATTTATTTTGGTACTAACTTGGCCCTTTGGGATGGGTTCCTCACAAAACCTTGGCAGTTAGAAGACTGGGCTGCAGACCTGTGGACTCCTTTTAGTCAAACCTCCTTTCCAAGTATAGGCCACATCATTTCATACTTCCCTGGTCTGACATCAAAGTTTCTAACACGGAGGATTCTCCATGGCTTACAAATATCTGATTGACTTCTCTTCATTGTGAATGTCCCCAGAGCGCACCCATGGGGTACATGCACGACACAGAGATTTTGCAGCTTATGACATGTAGAATCCTCATGTTTCTTCAACAACTCCTCCTCTGTGACACTATCAGAAGCTAATTACTGCATTGTCCTGGCCACTGGCCTAGCCATATTTGATATTTTCTTTTTATAATCACAGAATTACTAGGCACTTTTCCTGAGTTCACAGTCTAACTAAATAAATATTTGCACATAATGAACAAACTTCATGAGTCTAAAACAGAACACTCAATTTGTGTCCCACATTTCTCCTCTCTTCAGCCACCCTCTAAATTGGCTCCTTCCCCTGTTTCCTGACCATGAGAAAACCCATCCACTCCATTTCACAGACCTAAAGCCTAAAAGAAAATTCAACTCATTTTTTCTCATCTGACACAAAACTACAAATTTTGTTGTTCCTATCTTCTAGAAGTATCCTGAACTCTGTCAGTTTCAAATTTCTCTAAAATTACCATGGATATCCAGGCTATTTCTTGATTAAGCCACAGTATTAGCCACTCTCTATTCTCCTCACATTATAAAATTTAAAATTAAATCATGTCATTCCCTCCTGCACAGATACCTTTGCATTGCGAATTAATTCCAGATTCTTTGTATTCCAAGGAGTTTCAAGACTGGGCCCCATTACCTCTGGTCTCTACCTCTCCCACTCTCTCATTCATCCCAATGCATATAGCTGTCCTTTGCTCTTCTTTCCCAGGATCTATCTGTGTTGATTGACATATCTCTCCACAAATTTTTGCTATCACCCCTACAAATCGACCCTTAAATGATCTCTCTTTAAAGACTTTCCTGACCTTCCTATCCAGACTCATCCCTATCTTTCATTATCATTCTATATCCCCTTAAGCTGTTTTGTTCTTCTGCTTTATTTTTCTTTGTTTATTGTCCCTCTCTATCACTAAAATAAACTTCACAAGGATAAGTCTTCTTTTTCTACTGCTGAATGTCTAGAGCCAAGAAACAAAGCATAGCCAATGAGTATTTATTGGCTACAATGAGTATTTATTGGCTACAATGAGTATTTATTGGCTGAATTAATGAATGACATGGTGAGGTTCACACTATTATGGAGAATGAAAAATGAAATTTTGTGGACTAAAAGTCTGAGGATTAGTCAGAATAGTCCTTTTGCTCTTAGATATACTTAATAAAGTCTGAAAGGAGAAATAGAAGACACTAATGAAATAGCTTAAAGGAGGAGAGTATACCAAAGGAATACGGTTATACTTAGATGAGGAGTAATTAGAATCAAGTAGTGGAGTAATAGATGAGTACAGCAATAGCTTGAGGACCAAGAATGTGTCAGACAGCAGGCTCAATGTCTCATTTAATTCTCAGAGTCACCATCGGAAGGCGTATTATTACATTCCCCTTTTAAACATTTTGTCATAGACTTGACAACATCCCTACAAGGTAATTGACATCCATTGTACACACAAGGTAACTATGGATTGGAAAAGCTAACAGTCCAGATAGCTAATCAGTGGGAAAAAAATAGAAATAAAATCCAATCTGATTTATGAATGATCTTTCACTCGGTTTCCATTGGAAAATCTAGAACAGCACTTAAGAATTTTAAACAGGCACCAATGTGAAAGTTGCTTGCATTGACCTTGGGCTTATCATTACACAGCTTGACTTTCAGTTGATAAATCTGATGACTACTTCCTCCCAGAAACCAAAGGCAACATGTTACAGTTTATTTAAACAACTATCATCAGAAGCAGCACTTATTTGTTATCACCTTAAAGTGTTCCATTTTAATCTATAGTAATCTGCACTACCTATAAAATATCCTCCATCACAAATTTTGTACCAATCCAACTCTTAATGATACATGGTTTTGGGTTCCTGCAAGGATAAATCTGGGCTAAAACAAGGAAGAATTTGTTTACAAAGGAACATTTGCCCCCCACCCCACCCTGTCAGACATTTTAATCCAAAGTAGAAATAATAACTTTATTAAAATAATAAAATGAAGGAACACTGAATTTAGAGAACTGTGGTTTTCACATTATTGACTTTTTGTATAATATGTAAGATTTAGCATTTTGCAGCAGGCAGAATATAATCTGCACTTAAAAGAATCTATAAAATAGTGACATGATTTATAAGTGAGTTTTACTTATTTTTGGTTCAGTATTACATATCACTCAACAGCATATTTCATAATGTGATGCTTTCTGAAATACACTATTTTTTACTGAAAGACAATGTATTCTGTACATTCAATTATATGCACATTAAATTACATAACAACCATTCACTAATAGCACATAATATGAACATTAGGTTTAAAAAGAAAAAAAAAAGATCTCAGTATTATTTAGAACAGTTTATCTTACAGATGCATTTTAATCAAATATTTATTCCTAAGTTCTTTGATATTCCTATTTAAATGTCTATGTCCCCTTCAAAATTCATATTGCAACTTTAATCCCCAATACAACATTAAAATTTGAGCCTTTTAGGAGGTGACTAGTCTAGGAGGGCCCAGCCTGCACGGATGGACTAGGGCTGGAGAGAACAATAAGTCCATTTAAGCTGTTTCTACCCTTCTGTCAGGTGACTACACAGCATTAGTGCTCCCTGGAGGATGCCTTACGCTACAAGTAGAGAAGCTCTCCCCAGATAGCAAATCCTGCAGCACCTTGATTTGACTTCCCAGACTCCAAAATTGTGAGAAGTAAATTTTTCTTATAAATTACCCAGTCTCAAGTATTTTGCTACAACACAGAAATAGACCAAGACACAAATTTCCTGCTATTTTTATTTTCTATGCTCATCACCGTACAGACACACAATAGGTGCTCAGTACATGTTTATGGAGTGCATGGATAACAGGTGCTCTCAAGATGACAGAGTGTAAATATACATATGTGACTAAAATGCCTTTGTACCTTTGGTCTTCATTACATGTGTTCATCAGCTCTCCATAGAAGGAGTTCCTCACAGCAGCTCAGCTGAGCTCTTTTACCTCCAGAGTAGTGTTTTATCCAGGTGTGCCAACATGACAACAATACCCCTAAAGATACTCAAGCTGACTTTTTCTCTAATTCAGTTTAGCAAACAGTGTGCTTTCATTTTTAGTAGGTTACTCAATGAAATGAGGCAATTAATCGCCAAATAAATCTACTTAGGGAATCTCTTAACATTCCCACATTCCTGTAGCTCACATCCGCTAACACTGGGGAGAAAGAAGTAGGGTTTTTTCTATATTATTTCTCATGAGGCAGATGGCTTTTCTAAATGTTTGGTTATACCAACTGAAGAAGTCTAAATTACTGAAAATAACTAAAAATTACTCAAAATCACTCAAAATAGCAAAGAGAAAAATAGAGAGCCAGTAGAAGCACTTGAGAGACCGTGAACTTATGTGATACTACTTTTTAACACAAGCAACTGATAATTTTTGTTCTTCACCTTCAATTGAGTTTTGAAAAATACATACATTTTAAAATTTGAGAACGTATTTAAGTACTAACTAAAGAATGTGCTCAGATCTAAATTATTTCAAAACAATTCTTATCTACTAATTCCATGCGTAGTTAACTTTTTCAACATTCAAGGGGACTAAATGTGTTAAAGATAATTGTAGTGAGTTTTCCTTAGTTTCCACTAGACTACTAGTTCCTTGAGAGTTAGGGGAGTATTTGTGCTTTTTTTTTTTAATCATTTACCATCATAGGTCTGAACTGCAATGTTGCCCAGCTAACTTTTTTTTAATGATGGAAATAGTCTCTATATTGTCGAAGTACAGTAGACATTAGTCATAGAGATGCTACTAATATATTCAGGCTATTGAGACTGAGTCAAATTTTTGGCTTTTAATTTTACTTAAATTGTTAGCGCCCTGAACAGTTAAAATATGGCTACTGTGACTCAGATCTCTTTATCTGAATATATTTAAATTAAAATAGACACATATAGTCAGTGATGGGTCTATTAGACAATGTAAATCTAGAACTTAACACAAAGTAATAGTTTTGGAATTAATCAACTTCATTCATTTTTTAATGAAATGTAACAAATTTGCTTTGAAGTCTTATAGTGGTGATTACCCAACTTCTTCCAATAATATGAATCATTATAGAAAAATGATACTTTGCCTAACTGACTATTAAATCCAAATGGATTCCTTAAGCTCTCTGTTGCTGAGGAAGTCAAACCAAAATTATTAGTGCTTCTCATTTTATATTTGCAATACCTGAAAACACATTTTGCACTGAGAGCCTATGTATGTATCAGTGTGCTACCAAACAAGATGTAATGTTAGTACTTGTCTATTTCTCTGCTATTGATGCCTAGCTATGTACATGGCCACATAACTGAATCACTGCCAATGGCCTAAGATCAATTTCATCATCCTAGTCATCCCTATACTCAAACAAATCACCATGTAGTACAGTTAAAAACTGTAAACTAGCTCAAGTGATCGAAGAAATAACCTAGATGAAACTGTGATCAGTTTGGTTTGTTTAATATACACCATGTGCTTAAGTAAATATATTTCCTATCTTCATTAGACATTAAGTATGAACCAAATATTATCAGTATCTTTTCACCAGCCAGCTGCTCATAAATGCCAATGCTGTGACACATTTCATGAATTAACAGTGTTTCCTGATCATAAGACTTCAAAATTTAATTATGGATAAAAAGATGTATATTAGGCAAAACGGGAGAACAAGCCACTCTGCAACAGCCTGACAAATGTAGGGAAAGGCTAATTATGGAACACTAACAAAGTGCTTCATATATATGTGTTGACTGCAGAGTAATCAAGCTAATTTCCAAGTGTAAATAAAATATTATTTTAGCCATATTTACCTAGGTTTTTAACCTGGTGAGTAGCCAACTTTCCTTGTCAACACTATGCAGTTGAAATTATGTTCTCATTTTATCCTTTTGGAGTTTCCTTCTAATGTGTGCCTAGTAGATGCCAGGTTTACCATATGTTATCGTATTTCTTCTCAAATTACAGAGAGTAAATAATATCTCCAATTCAAAGTTTAAGAAAATGGAGGTCTCAATGATTAAGAAACTTTTTCTAGGATACACATGGTAATATGTAAAGACATGATTTGAATTTGTCATCTCTGTAACAATCATATAAATACAGACTTACTAGAGTTTAAAAAAATTCCAGGAAAGGAGGGGAAAAGCAAAAAGAGCTACTCCACTAGGTAATACGTTCTGAAGTCACTCCAGGAGGACTTACTCACTTAGGGGGCTGTCTTCACTCATCATTTTAGTGTAAAATGTATAATAGGTTAAGAATATTACTTACAACTCCTAAATATAAAAGGTTTTTGTAGATAATTGGGTTGTGGTCTAGCAAATAGGCTTTCCCTTCTACTAAACCCTCAAAACTGTATGTGGTCTATTTTAACATCCTTTACAATTAAATTGCCTTAACAGCATCTTAAAGAACCCCAAATAATAATTCAAAAATTCGCCACATGTGGTATCAAAAGATTAGACAAGTCTTAAGCAGACCAAGACTTAAATCCTAGCTGATAATACAGTGGAGAAATTATAAATCATAAAGGCTGGGAAGAAAGAGCAAGGGTTTAGAAAAAGGAAGATATAATCAGAGGACATAAGCCTTCATATAAATCAAGGCTTCCTATTCTAGGCAATTATTTCATAAACTGGATCTTGGATTGTTGATCTCTTTAAATGATTACTAGAAAATGTATGCACTTTTAGAAACAGCTGCTGGATGATTTATATTTCAGACCTATTTTCTATCAGTTTCTATTCCTCGAGAATATGGTTTTCATAATGGAGTTGATACTTTCAAGTAAAATGAAAAACTTGAAATTCAATTTGTATAAAAGCAATGTAATTTTAGCATACAATTACTACATCACATTTGGGAAAACAGTGATAAAAGAAGCACCCAAATACAAATCCAGACAAGATCCATTTTCTAAAGATAAAATCATTTTGTCAGGGAAATATGAATGGAAACATTTTTTTCTTCCTCCTCGCCCTAAATTCTGATAGTCTAGCCAAATAATGAGTCCAAGCCCCTTCACCTCCTCTGAAAACACAGGATGATGTTGTAAGAAGGAGAGAGGGAGACAGAAAGAGAACAGGAAAGAGGGAGAGGGAAGAGGAGAGGCTCAGAAAGAAGGAAGCAGGTGATCTTAGGGATGAGACATCTTCCTGAGTAACTGGTGTATTACTGGGCAGGCATGGAGAAGAGAAAAGTGTTCCTTTTTTGAGTAATATTTTTAAATTACCAAAATGGCATTTGGTATTAATAGAAGATAAAATGCACATGCAGTAACCATTAGTCATGATAATGTAATTTATTTATCCTATTGCCCATAATAAAGACAGCAAGCAAGCTACACAGTACTCCATATAAATAAATTGAAGGAATAGGCTACTTTGCACATTTAAAGGAGATTTTGAACGTCTTGTTTATGTAGGTTGAATGGTTCCCATCTACCTATCTACTCAGTGAAAGATGAATTATCAGCAACAATTCTCAAAAGAACAGAATCAAGTCACAGTGCAAATAAACAACTACCTGCAAAGGAAATGACTCTTACTCCACAGAGTGTGAGGAACAAGGGTAACTGAATAAACATAAGGCTATTATTAAAAGTCAAAATATCATTAGCATTCTATGGCTGTTATCACTGCCCTTAGTGAAAAATAATTCAGCTCTACATTATGCTTCTGAAGCAGAAAGTCTCTTCCTTTTTGTTTTCTGGACAAAAGATCATTTATATGCAGCACCACCACCAGCAAACAACATGTTGTACTCAATCTGGCTTTTAGTTGCTATTTTGTGCTTTTTCATCATTGGTGTGAATTGTTAAGCAAAGGAAGTGTTCATAGAGACCAGGGTCCAGTGCGGTCTGCTGCCCAAATTTCTTACACAGCACAGATGTGACTGTCTCTGTAACACAAGATTGATTTGAGGAGGTGAATGCTCTGTGAATTTAATATTAAAAAAATGACCTAGGTAGTATTTTACAGCCATCACAGGCTGTGAACAAATCTGACTCAAATGGTTTATATTCTACTTAAAACTTCTTATAAATTCCTTCACTTGAGCCATTTGATTACTATTACTAATATACAATACTAGCTTCACCAAGAAGTTTCTCAGTATGTTCATGTGCCTCAGATATCCTAGCATATTGTTAGAAAATAATAGATGCAACTAATTAAACATAACTACAAATTGAATTATATCACAGAATATGTTTAACAAAGTTAAGCCATATGCATGATGCTAATAATTACTAACTTTGTTGAATTAATTACATTCAAAGTGGCAAAATGTGCGTATCATGAGTATGCTTTTCCATGGAATGAAGTATTGTTAATAGTGTTGAAAAGGAAAGTACTTTCATTGTCCCTTGGCTTGAAAATGTTGTTAATAAAAAGAGTAAATTTTAAAAAGCTGTAAATTGCTTTTTAATTTGAATGCTTAGAAACAATGGCATTGATAGAAGAAAAAGAGTGTTTATCAGAAATGCAATGCAGTTATGGCCAATTGGTCCTGAAAAGTAAACTAAAACTATTTAAGGACAATATTAATATTAGGAAGTGAAGAATTCAGATAACCCACAGAAATTGGATCTTTTGAAAATGATTTTTTAAGTTTAAATTCCAATATTAGGAGCTTGAATCAGAATTATTTTTGTAGAATTTTTGAGGGACTTTTTAAAACTCTCAGTCTGTATACAACACAATGCCTGCCATTATAAAATATATATGTTTTGACCTAACTCGTTTCCACTAAGCTTTAGTGATTACAAATACTGGACCTTCATAAAAGCTATTAATTTCATATTTGAACTATGAAACATAAGTAATTAAGCAATTGATGACTCAAATGTTGTATGGATGCAGACAGGCAGAAACTGTTGTTCTCTAGTGTTTTAAATCCACACTGCAAAACATTTTTAAGAGGAACAAGCGGCAGGGCCAGCTTCAGGAAATGCAACTGCCCAGGAGTCCCTAGGCCTTTTGCTTAGAAGAACTCTGCTTGGGTGTGACAATGTGTTGCTCCAGCTGTCTTGTGATTTTTCATTTTCAACCAGACATCCTTGCCATTTCCTTTTACACTGCATCCTGCAAGTTATTCAGACAGTCCTGTGTAGAAAACTACCTTTTCTAATAATTTTCTAAACCTGCACATTACTATGCTTTCAAAGTTGTAATCTCAGGTTTGTATTTCTACAAGACAAATATTTTCATGACTTCTAAAACTTAGCACTCTCCTCTACTTCCAAAGGTGACTCTTCCGCAACTTGTTATCATTTTGTCTTTGTAGCCCTGGCTGAGTGAAAAAAGAACAAGAGATTTTTCCAGGAGTACAGAATGAACCAGCACCCAGGTGTCATAGCCTCCTCCCTCTTCTTCAGCATTCTGGTTTAAATCACCCCAGGCGTGCAAAGAGGATTTTCTCACATTTATGAAAAAAAATTTTTTTGACAGGCAGAGTTAGATAGTGAGAGAGACAGAGACAGAGAGAAAGGTCCTCCTTCCGTTGGTTCACCCCCAAAATGGCTGCCATGGCTGGTGCGCTGCGCTGATCCGAAGACAGGAGCCCGGTGCTTCTCCTGGTCTCCCATGAGGGTGCAGGGCCCAAGCACTTGGGCCATCCTCCACTACCTTCACAGGCCACAGCAGAGAGCTGGACTGGAAGAGGAGCAACCGAGACAGAATTCAACGCCCTGACTGGGACTAGAACCCGGGGTGCTGGCGCCGCAGGTGGAGGATTAGCCTAGTGAGCCGCGGTGCCGGCCCTCTCATATTTCTTAAGTATTGGTTTGCTTCTGGTGGCTTCTTGAGGGTATTCAGTGCAGGTTTAATTTCTTTTTTTAGTCCCTGTATTTAGATATTCTCTTTTACCTTTGAAATCACAGACTTCACAAAGAAGAAAAATTTGGAAAATCAATAGAGAAAGCTGAACTTCAATAATTAAAATGAAATACTGCTAATATTTCCATTTCTATGGAAATGTATATGTAGACCAAATGGATTGCTGGGACTTGATAGTTGTCATTTGCCATTATGTAGACATGGCCCAAGTGAAGAAACCAATTTGTTAAAAATTTATCTTACCTTTAAAAAATCCTTGAGTTAAATATATTGCTTTAATAAAATTTTTCCTGCCATTCTGTCACCTCAAAAAGCTCTATGACAAGATTCAAGGATATTACAGATGAAAATCAGTCTGAGCTAAATATTGCCTTCCCTTTTCATACTCACATTCAGGCTGGGTAGCCACCTTGATGGGTTGGGAACTCTCCCCTGGACCCCACTCGTTGTAGGCCACTACTCGGAACGTGTACATGGCTTCTGGCTTCAGGTTGCCCACAGTAAGCTGTAGGGACCCAGGCTGGGTTGTATTCAGTGCTCGCTCCCTGGGAAATCAAAGTCGTATAGAATGGTTATTACAAATGAATACTTATAACAAAAATCTTGATTTGGTGAAGAGGTAAACCAAAAGGCTGTGAATTCATTTATTGTTGGAACCAAACGGTCCCTTTCTAGTGTTTCCTCTTGACATTTGGAAAGCTCAAGAGCCTCCTACTGTGTCTCCTCCCATTTTTCCCCTTGCTTAGTTGTACAGTGCTGAGCATACACATGAAAACTTTAAGTCGTGTGAGCTAGGCAGAAAGACAAACCTGACCCCTGGACACAGAGACTTGGCTGGACTGGAACTCAAATACTGAAGCCCTTTCAGAAGCAAGGGGACAGATGCACAAGGAAATCCAGAGCAGAACCTATCTTACTTTATCAGAAGCGGCCCCAAATCCAGCTCTTCCGATCAGGGCTTGAATCTCCAGGGATTTTGCATATCAGCTTTTCCTACCTAATCCATAAAACTTTCTCAGATTCCCAAAAAGAGAGGGCAGATTTGAATCATACCATCTGCCTTGCTTGCTAACAAGCATTGCAAATAAACCTCTCTCTTCTCATAAGACCCATGTCACAGATTGGTCTTGGTACACATAGTACAGTAAACCCATCTTGTCCAGTAATGATGTTGACCTTGGGATATAATCCAAAACCTCTGAGGTTTCCGATAGGGAATTAACTGGAAGGGTCTATAAATAAATGTTGAGAGGGTTTTGGAAAACTGAAGATTATGTCATTCCCTATGAAATTTTTAAACTAAAGTGTTTCCCCTTGACACTTCATAGTTTAGAATCCAAAACTCCTGATAAACAAAGAGCTATTAAAAGAAGAAGAAACATCTGGAATGCAGACAGGAAGATGCATTTTGTCAACATACAGCTATTGACAGAAATCAAGGTTTCAATTATTCCACAAATCGGTCTTTGGCAGTATTGCCAACAAATGCATTTATGCATTTTCTCTCATTGTACAACAAGAAAACTCAGATGCTAAGTGTTCCTATGTATGGGGCTTGGGCTCCTGTGGCTACAGGAAGAGCAGTTAGTGACAGGAAGCAAACTCCTTTCTGTGTGAAAAGAAACTAACACGTATCTGCCTGCCTGGTTTCTCAAGGCCTATCTAAATATATTGAACGCATTCACCAATTACAAACCTTCTCCAGGTTGTGAACAAATGAATTTATTTGCTGATGATGGTGAGGTTTATAGTACATATTAAGGAAAGACAAAATCTATGGATATGGATACTCACATTTAAAAAATAAGAACTACTTCAGCATTCTCTAAGGACACAGGATTCTATACCTTCTAGAAATTCCAGATGTCCTCATTGACCTTAAACATATAATTGGTTAACCTGAATGATGAACATATTCCTAAGCTATTCCACTATTTCTTAAAATTTCTATATCTAGATGAACTTTTTTCCCTCAGTGTAATTATATGTACATTTTAGTTTTGCTGTGACCCTGAGAATCTAAGATGTTAATAAATTCCTTACAAAGAAACAAAAATTTTGGGGGGCCAGCGCCGTGGCTCACTAGTTTAATCCTATGCCTGTGGCACCGGCATCCCATATGGGCACTGGGTTCTAGTCCTGGTTGCTCCTCTTCCAGTCCAGCTCTCTGCTGTGGCCTGGGAAAGCAGTAGAAGATGGCCCAAATCTTTGGGCCCCTGCAGCCACATGGAAGACCAGGAAAAGACTCCTGGTTCCTGGATTCAGATCGGCATAGTTCCGGCCATTGTAGCCATTTGGAGAGTGAACCAACAGAAGGAAGAGCTTTCTCTCTGTCTCCCTCTCTCATTGTCTGTAAACTCTACCTGTCAAATGAAAATTAAAAAAAAAAAGAAATAAAAATTTAAAAAGAAATGTGAAATGAGCCTTATTGAGATAACGTATCCTTGATACTTCCAACTTCTATGGCTACAAAGTGATGTGTTTTTTCCAATAAAAAGTGATCTCTGGGAAGACAGTGCAATGGTTAAGACACAGCTTAAAAATTAAATTTTTAAGAAGAAAAACAAAGTTTATAGTAGCAAGAATGATGATTGCAGGGAATATTTATCTTCTAAATGTGACAGAAATGCCAGAAACTGGTGGGGTCATTCTTAAATACCAAATGTGTTCTATTTCATTTACTTGGCAATACTTCCCAGCCCCTCTTATGTCTAAAGAGGGTCACAAGACGGAGAATGTGTGATGTGTGTTGATTCCAGGTTGATCCTAGCAAACCTTGGATAGGTTGTCCTGTGTTCTCTCTTCCTTCACTTTTGAACATGAGATACACAATCATGAAAACCATTGGAAGTCATATAGAGTCACCCCTGTGTGTCTGTGGGTATTAATTCCTGGACATTAATTCCAGCTTCCACAGAGACACATGTCCTTTACATAAAATGGCATTGTACTTGCATATAACCTATGTACATCCTCCCCTCTAAGTAATATTCAGATCAGTTATAATACCTACATGGAAATGCTATGTAAATAGTTGTATTATTTAAGGGAAAATGGGAAGAAGAAAAAGCTATAAATGCATGCTACAGATGCAATTTTTTTCATCTATTTTAAATCTGTCGTTAGTTGAATCCACATATGTAGAACCTACAGACATTAAGTGCTGACTGTGTTGACAATGGAAGATTCAAAATTTGCACGAATTCTAGAGAACTGGGAAAGGAACTGCCTGTCGATCAGAACATGCTTCCTATATCTCATCACTGAGTCAGATAGTTTTGAGCAATCATTCATTTTAGGATTTACCTATTGTAGCAGTTAGCATTATTTTAACTGATGCTCAAAGGTCAGACTTCTCAGGCATTTATAAGAAAAGACAAATTTCATAACTAACTTTATTCTTACAACCACTAAATAATCTGGATGAAATAATTACTTTAGGTCACATAACACTTAAATAGGCATTTTTAAAGGAAAAAGAAGGTGAGAAAATTTGGACAGGCCCAGATAATAATATTCAACTTTATCTAATGAAAAATATCATTTATATATAAAAGAAGATGCTGGACTGTTTAACAGAGAGGAGTTTTAGCTTCTCATATTCTCCATTAGCTCAGAGTAATAGAATAATATTCCAAATAAACAACAGTCACACACACACACACACACACACACACAAGGACATTCATTGGTATGGACAACTGATATTTTCTCAATCTTAATGTGTGAACACAGCATCTTTGAAAAAATACTTTGATGGTATTGATCTGTGAAACAATCTAAGCAAGTACTTTGCTCTGCAAACAGGTCCTAGACAAGTCTGTTACCACTCCTTTAACCTTGTACTACTTCTGCCTTCAATTACTATTAGTTTCTACATTGTAGCTTTTAATGGTTTCAAACAATGATCATTCCAATTTCATGTGCCACTTTTCAGAAATATTGGCATATCAAAGTGAGTTCATATCAAAATATTATGTAGATCCTTGGGCACACTCAGTACTAGTGTACTTGGATTGTTGCTTTTGGCTTTCTCATCGATTTATCTGAATCCCAAAATCCTCAATTGCAAAACAGGTGCTATTGAAGCATTTATATTACAGATTTTCAAAGAATTAATGAGAGGCTACATGCAAATCAGCTAAAGCAACAGGCATGGCTCCTGGTAAAAGATATGGAGTTCTCTGTAGACGGTAGATGCCATTTTTTTTATTGTAACAGAAATATCATGATAGAGGTGTGTGTCTCTGTAACAGTTAAGAAATTGCTTGGATGCCCTCATTATATATGGAAGTGCCAAGGTTTGTGTCCCAGTACCACTTCCTACTCCATCTTCCTGCTAATGTCTACCTTGGGCAATAGCAGCTGATGGCTCAAGCACTTGAGTCCCTGCTACCCACGTGGGAGACCTGGATTGAGTTCCCAACTCTGACTTCAACCTGCACAACCCCAGGTAAAGAGGGCATTTGGGGAGCGTACTAGCACATGGGAGATATCTGTTTGTCTGTCCCTCTGTCTCTCAAATAAATGAAAAAATAACTATTATGACAACGTCACAACAAATAAGAGCTAGTTAGCCCAAGAAGGTACCTTTCTACATAGTAGTTAGAATGAGGACTATGGACAGATAAATAAGAGGTATAATCACAAAGAAAAACTATATAAATAAGTTTCACAGATCTTGGAGTCTGCTCCTCTTCCCCTCAAATAAATCAGTTATTCCTATTAAACAAAAATACTGATTGTAACCAGAGCCAATGAACAATTCCAATAATGGACATTGTAATATTTTACAATGTCTGGGGACCTTGCTGACAGGAATCAAAGAAATAGGAGTTTATCTGATTCCACAGCAGAGGTCAACAGCCCAGTGACACCAAAGTCCCCTCTGGTGTCTGCCAGCTACTGCTGCAAGTGACCCTTTTGTTTCCTGAGGTCTAACTGCTAATGTCATACCAATGCATTTTGGGAAATTGTTTGTCCTGCCTTGTTGTCCAATGTGTTCCTTTACAAGATGCAAAGATTCCCAGAAGGCTTTTGCTCACCCTTGTCGGGCTTTAGTAGCTGTAAACAAAACATGGCAAGCCATTTCCCAACAAGTAAATACAATCCGAGTTTGGAAGGGCAGTTTATTACACAGGGTCCTTTAGTCCTGTAATAGGCCAACATCAGCCACCTAAGGCAGTGAGGCATGAAGGAATTTTTCTCTTACTCTGGTGTATGCTCCCCTGTAAATGGGTAAACACACCGAGTTCTGAAGAAAACAGCATGGTGGATTTGAGAAGTTTGCCCAGTCGCTGCTGGGGTGTCCTGCCATTTACTGTACCAGCTACCCGTGGGAACACAGCTGGGTCCCAGGCCTCCTGCCTCTCAGTCAAGTTCTCGCCTTAGAGTTAGAAAGTACAATTACCCTTCCGGTCCACAGAGCTCAGTGATAGTCTATAGCAGCAGGCAAAACTTCAGCATTTCAGAGCCCTTTTCCCTCTTGTTCTGGGTTGGTAGTATGCATATCGGTCAAATTCAAGATAAAATGAAGTAAAGGGAGCAGGACATCTGTGCCTTCTAGAATCCATTCACTGAAAACTCATTTACTGAAAATCCATAGAATATCAAATATAGGAAGTCTGATGACTCCTGCTGACTGAAACAATAAGATAGAATACTTGCGCTGTTTGAATTTCACTAGGAGACTATGAAATTAGTTAATAAGAAGCATTTCTTTCTAATGAATTCTAGTTTGGGATAGTTTTAGGTCAGTTGGTTGGAAAACATCTCTTCCTGCTGTTGAAGCATAAAGTTTGAACTGGTGGCAGTAACACTGCTGAAATCAGTTAGTGTGATCCTTTCTAAGTACTGGCGAGGTCTGAAGCATGAAGCCAAACAGAAAGGCATGGAATGCCCCTTGTGCAAGCTGCACTGGACCTGGAACTGGTCTCTGCTGCTAGTGCATCCTCACAGTGTCTTGCATTAAGTTTTAGTTCTTGCTGGTTCTTAGTTTTCTGCTCTCCCTGGTTATTTCTACCTTCTAAGAACAGAGATGCCCTTTTAATATACATAATCTGTCAGCTCTATACCTACAACCTAGCACTGTCTGCCATTCTGCAGTTAACACAATTTTACTTTGGGATAAGATGCAAAGAGCTTCATGGTGTGGACCAAACCTATGTGCAATCATTTGTAATTGGTCACCTTGGCCCACACACTTATATGCAGGCCTTCCCTTTGCATTTGTTATTCTGTCTGTTATTTTGCTTTGTCTTGCTACCATTGGCCTGGATTTAGTTTCTGCTGACTCACACTCACTTCTCTATTTGGCAAAAACTTGTTTCAAATGAAATAAAATTTGAATACAATTCAATGAATTTCCTGGCAAAGCTCTGCTAACATCATTTGCTGTGATTCCAGCAGGATTAAATGCTGTCTCTTTGTGTTCTTTCATTGTTCTTGGTTTGTATATCTACTATACCACGAAACACATTGTATTAATGGACATGTCTGTCTCTTTTACTTGATTGTGAATTATTTTATGAGAAAAATCACATTCCATTCATATTTTATTCCCACTCTGCATATATAACCACTAAATATAAAGAATGATTTCATTGCTTGTATTCATAATTTTTTAAATGAGTACAAAAATAAATGAGAAATTTTTCAAAGAATAATTACAAAAGCATCTCTACAGGGAAATCCTAGAGATTTCTAGAGAACTAGATTCTATTCCCTGGTTCATCTCAGTGTGACTGGGTCATCTCTGAGATACCACACCTTCTTGGGTCTTGATTTCATTATGTGAAAAATGAGGAAGTAGAATCTACTCAAAGAAGCTTTTCTTTAATTAAAATAGAAAATCACCTCTCTGTGTCTCCTTCTAAATTATTTTATTGAATTCAATATTTATGTTTTACATTTCAGAAGTACATAGAGTTTACAGATTAAACATGATTTTGCTTCCTTGTGTATCACTTGGAGTAGCATTTCTAAGTATATACTTTAAGCAAATAGATATTGTCTTGTCTAAATGCACTAGGGTATTAATGTTTAGCTCCAACTATGATTTGAACAGCCAACACTGTCTTGAGGTGTTAAATATCTAATTAGTTGCTAGAAGGAGAAAGAGTTACATTAATATTCCTTTGTAGGCAAGGAATTACATTATTTTTATGGAAATATTTTTAGCATTTCCTTTTTAATTCATTCTATTTCCTTCTTACTACTCTAGTGTGTGCAAGAATGGAACAATTAAAATATTTCAAAACTGAAATATGGTGTTTACTGGAACAGACTAAAAGTGATAGCCATGACTATGTAAATGTATTCTTTATTTCCTCAGAACCAGAGATTTTAGAATAAGTACCATCTTAGAAATAAAAAATCTGTGAGATGATTCACTGCCAGAATAAAGCATAGTGAGGCCTGGATATTATACTTTATTCTTGGTGAGAGATATTTCTACTAAATTTTTGCTGAAATTTCAGTTTTTATTTTTTCTTAGCTTGTTAAAAAGCATAGACTGGGGCATTGTTGTGGCAAAGCATTTAAAGCTGCCTCCTGCAATGTCCATATCCCACTTCCCATGTTGGATCCTTCTCTCCCTTTTTTATTCTATCAGTTAGTATTCGCAGACACTAGTCTTGTTTGTGTGATCCCTTTGACTCTTAGACCTATCAGTGTGATCAATTGTGAACTGAAATTGATCACTTGGACTAGTGAGATGGCATTGGCCCACTCTCTAGCTGCAAGCACTTTTTTCGATGTGAAAACTTGACTATGCCAAAACCACTACGCACACACGTCTTCAATTTGCTTATAGAAGCATGTTCCTTTCCGTTAGAGATGTGTAGTTACATATTCACCAGGATGTTCCTCCAAAACTGCTAACAGGCTTCCAGATGAACTGTTGGGTTCTCTGTTATTTCCAACAGAGTGCAAGACATATCATCTGTGCATAATCAACATTTGTTGACAACTGAATAATGATTTGTTCATAGATGGAGAGTGTTTATAGATGGAATGCTTTGTTGCTCTATATGCATTAAGTCAGTTGGAAGGGTAAAACTACTATTCTCTCATTCGATGATCTATGCACATTTTGGGGGAAACAGGGCATGAAAGAAGGCTAACTTAGCCAAGCTTTAAGCCAGAGTCCACGTGGTGCTTTGCATTCTGAGTTTTGTTCTCTTTCCATCATAATACACTCCCTTCATGGGTAAGAAGTTCTTTCACCCAGAGTTCTCAACTCTGAAGAGCATGGAAAGAATATGCAAGCATCATGTTGCAAATATGCTGGGTAAAGAATTTTGAAATGAATACTCCATGTCAATCATAAAGAGCTGCTATCTAATCCTGAGCAGGTCCCAATCCTGAGCAGAGGTTTTGGGAGGCAGCATAAAGCAATGTAAAACATACAGAGCTGCAAGCTGGAAAACCGTGTACATCCTTTGTTCTGCAAAAAGTCAGTGTGTGACCTTGAGCAACTCAGGGACAATCTTGGAGCCTTCAGGATTAATTTGCAAAATGAATATACCAGTTCCTTATCTGCCTACCTCACTTTGTTACTGTGGGGATTAAATTGAATGATGCTTACAAAAGTGTCTTAACTTTCTCATCTGTTCTCCCAACACAACTTGTAGGGTGCTCTTGTCGGAAATTTCTTGTCCTTTTGTGGTGCAAAATGAAAATGTCACTGCACTAGAAACCTTATATTTACATCCAGGCTCTAGTATTTGCTAGTTTTGTGGGTTCTTCAGCAATTATTTTCAGTCTTTCTGAACACAGTGAGGTATGTGTATCTACAGAATGGAGATTATCATCACACCTTAACTGGAGATGATCAGATGGGCTACTGTTTGTGAAAACAAGAAAATCCTCTTCAGAGAGAGGAAGTGATTATACCTGTATTTTATCTATTTTAAGTTCCATCCACATAATTTGCTCATGGCACAAACTAGAATGGAGGGTTTTCAGTGCACCAAGGAAAAGGCACCTTTTCTTCATTTAATCCTCATCACAGATTACACACTAGGTATTATTTTTATCCCACATGAGGAATCAAAATCACAAATACTGACCTCAGGCCACACACAGATGCTAAAATTGTGAACCAGGATGCAAACCAAGGTAGTTCAATTCCACAGACTCACAGTCTTAATCGTTGGCTATACTGTGCCACTCTCCATAAATAATTTCAAATTACTGAATAGGAGATGGAATGTTCTTAACCTAAATAAAAACTTCACTAGTACATCTTCATAATGCTAAATAAATGATGCAAATCAAGTTAGCCAGAAAATCTGAAAGTTATTGAATAGAAACCTATAGAAGAAATGTCAGATATAAATCTGTAAATATCAAGAAGTTTATCCACTAAAGTTAATCTGCTTAAAGGACCAAGGGATTGAAAGAGCCTTCTTTGAACTCAGTCCTGCATTAAATCCTGATTCTACTATTTATTATCTGCATCAAAGGGGTGTAAACTTCTCCTAGCCTCTTCTGGATAATGTTTTGTTGTGAGGATTACAAACTATGATGGACATAAATTTCTTAGCCTGTTATCTGGCACAGTAAGTGCTCAATAAATGCTTGCTGTCATTGTTGATCCAATTCTCTTGCCATGGACATGAGACTTACTTCTCCCCCTGAACTCTGAGTGTTGAAGAGGTCAGAAGTTAAACTAGGATCTTAAAGATCATGTTCAGATCTAATGATGTTTCAGGTACTAGGAGGGGAGAGCTGAACTCTGTGAAGTAATCACTTTGCTCTGAATTCCGGCTTCGGGTTTTGAAATTTATGCTACTACTGCTACTATTTGACTTAGGAAACTAAAACACCTTCAGGGGCTGGATAAAAAAATGCTAAATATTGCACTTGCATTATTGACACAATTAACCAGTCAGACAGATTAATGATCATCTGAGCTAGAGTAATTTGCCTGACAAAGTTATTGCTAATCTGATGGAAATGTTAAATCTACTACCTTTAAAAAAGTCATTGCAATAAGAAGCTAAATATACCCCCATGAGCAAACAA
This sequence comes from Oryctolagus cuniculus, assembly GCF_964237555.1. Classification (NCBI taxonomy): domain Eukaryota; kingdom Metazoa; phylum Chordata; class Mammalia; order Lagomorpha; family Leporidae; genus Oryctolagus; species Oryctolagus cuniculus. The sequence continues at coordinate 25,139,618 of NC_091441.1, forward strand.
ACATCACTGCTAACTGCTGAGGGACATATGTCACATATTTGCTCTAGTTGAGAGCCAGAAAATACAAAGGGACTGGGAATCTTGGAATCAAACTTCAATATCATTTTTTGATCAATAAAAATAAAAAGGTTTGTCAAACTGCAGTTAGTTTATTCATTGTCTCCTGGAACACAATTTATTTTATTGCTTAAGGGAAAATATATTAAGATCATCACATGTGTCATTCTGCCACCTTTGTTATATCAGTTGTGATTAGCACATGTCTATACAAGGCATGGTACTAGGCACTTGGGCATCTTATCATCAATAAGACCTAGTCTTAAGTCATGAGGGAGGGGAATACATAGGTACTTAGCCGAATATAAAATATGAAAGAAATGGCAAATCCATAGAGGAATGAAATAAAAGTGAAGGGAGAGGAGAAAGGAGTAATTGAGGATCTTAGGTGGAGGATGCCAGAGAGTTTGGCATTTCAGTTGGGAATTTTATTCAGTAAACATTTAGAGTCTGTGTCTGCTATGGATTAAATATTTGTCTAGGGGTCTATTGAAAGGAGATAAAAATATCCCTCCCCTTGTAAAGCTTATATTTTGGTAGGGATTAAAAAAGAAAAGTAATACATATAAAGTTATGATGGAGAAGAAAGATCAAAAAAGGGCAAAAGATGTACTAGGCATCAGAAAAGATCTAATGAAGGGCAACATTTCATCAAATATGTGGTGGAATGATCCATATGGCTCTCTAGGAGGCAAAATTGAAGAGGACGTGCCAAGGTCTCAAAGGACAAGGATTTTTGATACATTTAGGAAACACCAGGGAGCCAGCATGACTGGAGAGGAGTGAATAAACAAGAGAATGGTAACGTGGTAAGTGATGTTGAAGAAGTAACTAGGAACAGCTGCAGGAAGAATTTCTGTAACTCCCTGAATAACACAAGAGTTACTGGACAGTTCTGAAGCAGAGAATGATGCAGTATAACTTATGTGTTAGAAGGTTGCCTCCAGGTGCTCTGGTGAGACCAGACTTGGGAGGTTACTGGAATAGTTTAGGTGAAACTGGTTCATGTGACAAAGGAGGGGTAAGAAGTGATGGAACTTAATATTTGTTTTATGTTCATTTGTTTATTTGGTATTACTTTGTCTTGTAAAACTTTAAGCAATACAAAACTAGGCAGAATAATATGTTAAACTTCATTATTCCCATCAGTCAGTTCAAAATATAAAATTATAGCCAATTTTTCTGTGCAATTTTATAGCAAATATTTGGTAGCACATTATTCATTGATTTAGATGGTATTTTGAAGGCACTACCAAAACTTAATGATAGATTATGATTAGCGGATATAGAGGGTAAAGAAAAAAAAAAGAGAGAGAGGGAGAAATTAAGAATTTTTCCAGGGGGCTGGTGTTGTAACATAGTTGGTAAAGCCCTTGATTGCAATGCCGGCATTCCAGATGGATGCTGGTTTGAGGCCCGGATGCTGCACTTCCAATCCAGCTCCTTGCTAAGAGACTGGGAAGGTAGCAGAAAACAGCCTGAGTCCTTTGACCCTTGTCACTCACATGGAGACCTGAATGAAGTTCCTGGCTCCTGGCTTTGGCCTGGCCCAGCCGTAACCATTGTGGCCATTTGGAGAGTGAAACAGCAGATGGAAGATAGTGCACACTCTCTCTCTCTGTAACTCCAAATTTAGAAAAAAATGTAAATACATTCTAAAAAAGTTTTTTCCAAAGATTTTATCCTCATTAACTAAAATAATGAAGACTTCAGTGAAATTGGTAAAATTCTAGAATCATGAAGTAGTTAGGAAGAAGAACTGCGGTTGATGGGAAACATATTTGGTGTTGTTCCTAACTTTTAGATGCCTGGAGGACATTTTCAGAAATCAAGAAGGAAGTTGGACCTATGAACTTGAATTCCAAGTGAGTTAGTACCAGAGATACAAATTTGAAAATAAAGTCGTAGAGATGAAAAGAGATTTCCAAGACTTGAGTCCTCAGGCAATCCATTATTCACAGACCAGGGAGTTTAGGAAGAAAAAGTTAAAGAGCCTGGAAATAAATGGCCAGAACAGTCTCAGGAATAGCAACTACATGAAGAATGAGTTTCATGAAAATGAAAGTGGTCAATGTTCCAGACTTTCTGATTGGTCAAACAATGTGATTATTAAGTAATGTGAGAACCAGGAAATGACTGGGTTTACAATATGGAGGTGTCTGGTGAACCCTGAAATGAGCTCTTACAATGAGATACCAGGGACACAATCCCAACTAGAATATGAAGTGGGATATTGGAGTGAAGCTGAACACGTTTTTTCATTATTTATTTTATTTAAAGGCAGAGTTACAGAGAGAGGGAGAGAGGGTGGGGGAGAGACACACACATGGAGAGAAAGTTGAACAATTCGAGGAATATTGCTATTAAATGGAGCAGATAAAGGAGTGCTAGAGGCCAGACAAGTAGGATCAAGGGAGAAAAGCTGGATGGAAGATACAGCTGCAAGCTTCTGTACTGATGTGTTCAATCCATTTCAGTGGGGAAGTTAGCAATGCAGGAGAAAGGACAGCCAATATTTGTTCTTTAATTTTTCAGAGAAGAATGGGGTCCAGTTCATAAATGAAACTCTGGCCTTAGTTAACACAATAGGCCATTCTTTTATAGAAATTTAAGAAAAAGCAGATTTTACAAATGCTGCAATACATACATAAACAGATAAGACAGATGTGGAAGGTTGTAGAACTTCCTTTATTTTTTTTTAGGAAATTAAAAGCAAGGTAACTAATAATGAGGGAACGAGGGGAACGTGGAGATATATAAAGAGAGGAAAAGATAAAAAATATCTTTAGAAGTGTGAAAGACTTACTAATAAATGCAGTTTAATTGCCAGTAGCATTAATGCACAATGTAAGATTAACAATGAGTTCAGTTGGACCTTTTCTTTCAGCTGTAATAATGCATCAAGAGTATAGTGGTGGGGCCAGAGCTGTGGTGTAGCAGGTAAAGCGGCTGCCTGCAGTGCCGGCATCCCATAAGGGCGCTGGTTTGAGTCCCGGCTGCTCCACTTCCAATCCAGCTCTGCTATGGCCTGGAAAAGCAGTAGAAGATGGCCCAAGTCCTTAAGCCCCTGCACCTACATGGGAAGACCTGGAGGAAGCTCCTGGCTCCTGGTTTCAGATCAGTACAGCTTTGGCTGCTGCAGCCAATTGAAGAGTGAACCAGCGGATGGAAGACCTCTCTTTCTCCCTCTCTCTCTCTGCCTCTCCTTCTCTCTCTGTGTGACTCTGACTTTCAAATAAATAAATCTTAAAAGAAGGAGTGTAATGGTGGGCAGAAAGTTATATTTACTTAAGTGGGTTTTGCTAAGTAAATAACATAAAATAATAAAGTAGTAGCTAAAACATCCATGTATTCAGCAACTGTTTCCAACAGTTGGCCCCAGAAATTTAGGTGATTACAGAATAAAGGAAAGGGTTGGAATTTTAGAGCAGTGAGCTAACCTGTTGTCTGCAATACTAGAATCCCATATCTGAGCAGTGGTTCAAGTCCCAGCTGCTGCTTTCTGATCCAGCTTCCTCCAATGTGCCTAGGAAGACTGTAGAGGATGGCCCAAATACTTGCGCCCCTGCCACCCAAATGGGAGACCTAATGGTTGCCTGGGTTTCTTTTTCTTGGCTTCTATTTTGTAGCCATTTGGGGACTGAAACAATAGATGGAAGACATGTCTCCCCTGTCCCCTGTGCCCCCGATCAGTCTGCCTTGCAAAGAAATAGATCTTTTAAAAATGAAGTAGAAAGATGAGGGACAATAAAAACACCATGGAACCAATGCATTAAAGGTCCATGTGGAATTGAAGGTTTGCTCTGATCAGAGTTCTAACTGAAGATGGGAAGGCAAGAGTCTGGCAAATGAGGCCAGAGTGTGACAACTAAAACGGAGCCAGTACAGACATTGCACTGAGTGATGCTGACAAAGACCACAGTATGTCCATTTGAAGGAATGATAAAAGGAGTGTAGAGAATTGATGCTCTGGCTTGAAATTTAAGAAAGATTTCAGCAGAAGAGGAAAGAAAAGTGGTGTTATAAGGAGGGGAAAATAAAGTTATAAAAATAAATGTTCTTGCAGAAACACAATTTCTTTTTTCTTCCTCCTTTTCATAATCATCATTACCACACCAACACTGTAAGCACTATCACCATTGGAGCCCAATTTTCAGTCTCTTTTGCTCATTGTCTCTGAACTCACACTGGTCTAAGACCTCCACTCTGCTTGTATACACCGATTGTCCTGAATGCTTAACCCGAATCCCCTCACTTAACTTTCATTCTATCTTGACAGGTAGAATCTGCCTTCCCTTTATCTATTTCAGCAGAGGGGTATTATTCCTGTTTTATACATGATGAAGTATATAAAGTCACAATCTATTAAACAGTAAGACCATTTACAAATCCAGCCATTTGAACTTCAATGGCATATTTTTAAGCATTGTGTTATAGGAACCATATTTCTATCTATATAGAGCTTATGGCTTGATCTGCTTTCAAAGGACTTTTGTAAGTTATTATGTGTGACTCTATTAGTGAACATTTTATTGTGTGTAATGTAAGGCCATTCACATTTTTGAGTGGTAGAGTGACTCAAACTGTATTTCAAAAAGATAACTAGAGACAGTGGGTAGGATGGATAAGGAGGTGAGAAGGTATTGCCAGAGATCAGGTAAATAATGATGAAAGTAACAGAATAAAAAGGACACGGCTGAGCTATGGCCGAGGTAGACTTGACAAGACTTGGTGATGAACGGCAGTGGTAAGCATCAGGGAGGAGTAAAATATGACCTGGGCTTTTTGCCTGGTTAACTGGATGGAAAATGTTAACATGAACCAAGGAAAATATATATAAAGAAGACATAAGAAGTACGGTTTTAGGCACATTGAATTTAAGGTATTTCTAAGAAACACAGGTAAATACATGAATATTATGGGATAAGAATGATTATTTCCAGCATTCAAAACTGCACTCACTGAGATCCAAGTAACTTAGGAGACACCCTAAGGTCACAGAGTTTCAGAGATAAGACAAAAATAAATGTCTGCCTTTCCATGGTAATGAATGATCTTAGTGAGCCTAAAGCTGTATATGCATGTCTATTTTTCCTTTCATTCTAAATTGACGTCAAACTAAAAAGGACATACTTTAACTACTGCTGCCAACTAGAGAGAAAAACCATTTGAGACTCAGCACGAGAAAGCTGGAAATGCAGCACTTGATGATCATACTGCAGCAGCGCTGGGTACTAACCACCACGCTGGCAAGCCCAACACATACTGGGTATTTTCAAATGTCCATGGGAATCCATGTTATGAAAAACCTATGCATGGGTTTCAAACACTTTTGCATGAAAATTACTTATAATTACATTTTACACAAAGTTTTCAGAGTCCCCTCTTATTCTCTCTTGAATCATGAGGGCTTCCTAAATACCACTGGGAGAGAAAAGATGATGAGGACATGAATCCATTCTTCTCTCTGAATGGAGCTTATCCAATATCTACCTTTAGACTTATAAATCAAATTTTAAAATTTCAACAGAGTAAAAAATTATGTGGGAAAAATCCAGAACAGTAGTTTGAAGACAAACTTGCCTAGTCAATAATAATATTCACAATAATAACTTTTGCCACATACTTGACACTCTCTGACCTTTCTCTGTACAATGTAAATTAATCCCAAAATAGGACTTGCAAGGTTAACATTGTTATCTCCTTGGTAAAGAGTAAAATGTACAGAGCTGCTGTTGTGGCATAATGGATAAAGCCACCACCTGTAGCTCTTGCACCCTAACCGGTTGCTCTAGCCCTGAACCAGCTCCCTACTAATGTACCTGAGAAAGTAGTGGGAGAGCATCTAAAACCTTGGGCCCCTGCACCCACGTGGAGGACCCAGATGAAGCTCCTGGCTTTGGCCGGGCCCACTCCTAACCATTGGGGCCATTTGGGGAGTGAGCCAGCAGATGGAATATCTCAGGACCACCCCTCCCCCTTTTTCTCTATAACTCTACCTTTCAAATAAATAAAATAAATCTAAAAAAAAAGAGTAAAGTGTGGCCCAGGAAAGTCTTATCATTTTTTGGAGATTACAGGATGTCAGTGGCAGAGCTGGGATTATCAACTGGCCACAGTGATTCTTCTGTACTCAGATCTGCTAATGCAGAGTTTGCTGCTGCTTTTTGTCTACCATTTTGAAAATCGAGGAAATAAAAAATATGGTATCACATGTTGACATTCTTGCCTTTCTTAAAGGAAGTTATATAGAAATGTTTTAATTGATGGTGTGAGCAGTTCTCCTTTTAAAAACCACACATCTCCAACTAGTAATGAATGTAGGACACAGAGTAGAAGTTTCATTGTTCCCATAGTCTCTGCTCAAGGTCTGATCCCATGCAGATACTTAGTGTGATGGTGAATGAAGTTAAGAACATACCTGTTGTCACCTTCTCTGGAGAAAAAGACTGTGAAGGTTTGAACATTCCCTTTTGCTTCTGCAGGTGGGCGCCAGCTGAGACGGACAAACCGACTGGAAACTAAGACAGGGACCACATCTCTGGGAGCAGAAGGGAGGACACTGGAGCTTGGGATAGCTATGGAGGAAGGAGAGGAGGATGTCAGAGGGGCGGGTGCCACAGAACAGTAGGGCAGGAACACAGAGCTGTCCTAATCACAAGCATAGCTATGATACAATCACATATGCTCAAAAAGGAAAACTAGAACAAGCACCCAGCAAATGGAATCAAAGACATATTCAAATTTCTTGGGTTTGAACAGAGGCTAATTAATACTGTACATTATTCCACTGCATATTATTTGTCTAGTTTCTATTACTCAGAGAATCCATGACACTAAAAAAAAAAATTCACTTAGTCAAGCATCAGGGACACAAATTAGGTAATGTGGAGTTTTCAAAAGCACAAGAGTTCTAGAATTAACTCGCTTTAGAAGTATGATAATAGGATTCAGGGTTGTAAAGGGATTGTATTTATCATGACTTCATGTGATAACAGAAAATATCTCGGATAAGAGGCATATCAGTGATGTCAAAGCACATCAAAATTATATAAGTAATATAATATAATAATAATGTGTTTTCCTGCATCCTTTCTTGAATGAGGCAAGATTTAAATAAATAAGTAAATGAATCAAAAAAATGCATGTACCTGTATTTGAAGAAAGATATTATTATACAGAATATATACTTAAAACATTAAATACAAAGTCAAATTTACAGTGACTATTTTTAAAAAGATAACGTATCAGCTTTCTCAGAGTTCATAAAGGAGCTGAGAGTACCATAATCTCAGTGAAGTTTACATAGTTTTTTTGAGGTTTCTCAATACTTTAGGAAAAAGGTGATCAAATAGTTTCAATAAAAGTTGATGTCACCTAATTTATCACAATGTGAAATATATATATATAAAATGTAATTCTTAAGGAACATTTATAACTAAGCTGATCCTTTAAAATATTGATAAGTTAAAATGTGTTTCATAGTAGAAAAGACATAGCCACAAAATTGTACATAAATTGTCAAGGAGTTTAGCAAAACTAATCTGAAAATGCAATGGAGACCTCCAACATTCTGTAACATAGCCATGAAGCTCAAGGTATTGATAGATGCCTCAGGTAATCAAGTTGCTATAATAAAACCTTGTATTACTTAGTTTGTTTACATTGCTTTTGATACAATTGGAAGTAATGTATTTATTTATATTTTAGGATCACAGAAAATCTAAAGCAACAATTTTAAAGTTCCCAGGATCTAGCAAAAAGAAGTTCTCATGGACTACCTGCTGGTAAAGGAGATGACAGAAAAAAATTCTACAATACATAAACAATTGCACTGTGATAGTAGTGTATCACTCTTTTAGCAGAATTCAATAATCACTATTCATAGGGATAACTGTAAATCATTCTTGATTGGAAATTTTCTTTTTCAAATATTTGGGGTGTTTATAATCTACAATTGAAATTTTCTATTAATTATGGATTTGTGTGTGAATTTAACATGTGTATTTCATAATTTTTCTTTGCTGAATATCTGTTTTCTTTTTGTTTCATTTTGACCAGTGATGTCTAACCAAAATGTTCATTTTCCTAAATATAGTCTTCAAATTGTCTTTTATTGCCTTTTTTCATTGAAGTTTATCTCTACTCTTGAACTCTCTTTATACAGATGCTGGCTGGGTTGTTATCCCTACCATAAACCAAACTCCTGTGACCTGGGAAAAAAATACATTTCTATAGGACGGGGATGAAAATATTTACTTTTCCAGTGAATCTAGAAACAATGTCAATTTACAGTACTTACTAGTTACTCAGACAAAGAGAGATTTTAAAGAATGGTCAAAAGCTTTCAAAGTTATTTCTGGCTTCATAGATTCTCTGACTGCTTCTTTGTGAATAAACATTACCCTGTGCTTCCCTGATCAGCACAGTATTTGAGATAAATGGAATATTGGGAGCAAGTTTGTCAATCTTTTGTAGCAAAATGATGGGGGAGAGGCAAAGATTGATGACTGCATATGCAGCATCACTCTCAGGAATATGGATAATATTAAACTGCTTGGTAAAACTCTTGTTTTTTACACATTGTAAAAAACTCAAATTATAAAAACGGGGAGAACCTATTATTTCTCTCTTATTCTACTTCCCTTGCAGGCTGCTTATCCCAGTTGTTTCTACGCTCCCCTTTCAATGTTCAGTCCAGGAACCCAAAATGCATCCCCTACAAATTTCTGACATTCCTTCCCTTTCAAAATAATATGGTCCCCTTTCTGGATATCATGCAAATCTACCCTATTATATCTTTACTGACATACAAACGGTGTGACTTAAACCGTCACACCGTTTCACTAGAATCCCCACCCATGTTTCAGGTCTTATTTTAATTCAGCCTTCCTCATAATTATACATTGGTTCATAGCATTCAAGGGCATACAAGTCTAAGTCTCTATTCTTTTTTTAAATCTAAAAACATTTTACACAAGGTAAACAAACTTCATGCATTTCATATACACAAGTTTAGAAACACATTGATTCTTTCCACCCTATCCTCCCTCTTGCCCACACTCCCACCATTCTTCCTCCTCTCTCTCCTATTCTCATTCTTATTTTTTACAAAGATATATTTTCAATTAACTTTATACAGATAAGTCTCTACTCTTTACCACAGGACATATTCCAGATTTCTTAGCTTGCTTGCTGGCCTGGTTCTTTTTAACCATTTGTCTCTGTTTGGCATCCCTCACAGATATGGCTTCAGAAAAGATTTATTGATGAATACTTTATTTGAGATGTGATCCCGGGAACACTGGTGGGGAGTTGTAAGCTAAAACAGGGCAGGGAAGGAGTCCTATAAAAGAATGAGTTATCTGGTTGGTTACCACTTTGGGAAACTCAAGGGAAATCCCATGGAAGTTAGTGGAAGATATGCCTTAGGTCATCCATCCCCAAGGGAAGCAAGTTGGCATATTTATCTACCCACCGCTCTGCAACCATTAACTGAATATCTAAAAAAACACTGAGTGGGTACCCTTATTGAAAAGTAGGATTTCTACTGATAATTACTCAAAGAAACATGCATTAAAATGAAACTTAAAAACCTTTCAGGGTACAAGGTTTAAATGAGTGCTAGTACCTCAGTTGGTCAGTGTGTGGCTCTGATACACTGTCAGGGCACATTTGTCTCAGTTATAGCTTTTAAGGAATTGATTTGCAAAAATCCTTTCAATGGAAACGTATACTAACCATTTGGCCAAACACCCTCATTTCTATAAATCTGTTATTTAAGAAATAATAAATCCCCTCTTAATTTGCAATATCTGAAATAATAAACATCATTCATACTCAGAATGGAATAAATTTACAATTCATCAGATTAATCAAAATGAGAACCTAGTGAGATTTGTGAGGTTTTTTTATTTAGAAAATTTTTTTAAATGTGCTTAATTATGACTTGGAAAAATCATGTTGAGAATTTTCAAGAAGTTAGAAAATATGTTTTAAAAGGACAGAAGTTTTCAAATCCTTTTTCTCCAAGTGTTCCTCATTCATTCATGACATCACCATTAGAAATGAGTTGGCTTCTGCACTTTTCCAGGGATTGCCAAGAAACAGGGCAATGTGATTTGCATATGGATAGATTCTCCTCGCTGTAGGCCTCTGGGAGCATCTTCTCACATGCAGCTTTCATACAAACACATGGCAAAGTCAAAACTCAGAATAGAATTAATCACAGACTCTTTACCTCTATTTAAACAGTTGTTATATGAAAAGGGTGGGGTATTTTTTAACAAAGGAGTGGCTTCTTACGTTTTACAGGGAAATTAATTTTGTTCTTACTAATCCTCCCTGCTTTCTCTCAACAAAAACTTGTCTTCAAATAAGGTCTTAATAAAAAACCAATCAGGACTTCCTTTCTTTGCTGTGGGAGGCCTAATCTCCTGTCTGTCCCTAATCTCTCTGGTCCATTACCATTGCCATGGTTACAGCTTCTTTATCTGTTGTCATGGAGAAGAAGGGTTGAATTTGACACATATAACAACATTGTCCTTTACTTAAAGAACATTTTTTTGAAAAATTTTATCAGAAAAATTCAGGAAAAGTATATTATTTCCAAAGATAATACAAATCCAAATAATGGTTTTGAAAAAAAATTGGTTATGTCCAGTTCAATAGCTTTGATAACCATTATGTTATTGGGTTAATTTTTCTGTGAAGCCATAATCTTTCTAGCTATTGAAGACATTTTTCTTTCATATTTTTACTATATGGTCTTTATGGACATTAATTTCTCCTTGAGCTCATTAATAGTATATTATCTTCATTCTCTATAAGGAATAGGAAAGATAAGGTGTATTCATAAAAATGAAAATATTTTTATTAAACCTCAAGCCAATAGATTTATTTTCTTTTTACATCCCCATGTTCCCAACTAAAATGCTGCAAATATGGCCACCAAGTCAACTAGCTTTTTATTAGCTGTGTGTCCATATTAGTTGGAAGATATAATACAAATAAAGTATAAATAGATGCCATTGGCCAAAGGATTGGAACTTTTAACTGTCCTAGGAAAACATCTAATTTTTTTTTCCTTTTTAGTTTCTTTTTCTTGTTGCAGTCCTCTGGACATCAAACTCTAGCATTCTGTTGTCTAAATGAAGTAGCGGACATAAAACTCAAATTATGGTTTAAAATACTTAAAGGGCATAAAGTAACTTCACAAACTTCCCTCTCAAATGTGCTTAGTTAAGGTTGAGAATTATAAAAAAATTGTTCCTACAAATTCCAATTATTTTAAAAATTCAAAGAATCATGACTTCTGATGTAATAAATTGTGAACTTAATGGAATTTTCAAAAACAGTAATTTGGAACCATTTTACATTCAAAATTAGCATGAAATGAGGGTAATATACTCTATGCTATTAAATGTTAATATTTATATAAAATAATTTGAGGTACTATATGAAAATGAAAAACCAATATTTATTAAATGCTTATTAAGTTTCTACTGTTATACTTAAAAGTAAGTATTATTTATTTTAATGCTATGGATTTTTGCTCTCAGAAACAGGACATATGGGAGGCACATTAAGACAAATAAAAAGTTTGAGATACTTTTACTTACAAATTGATTCCATTCTAAATTTCTGGTAAATATCAGAACATTTTTTCTTACAACCTATTTAATTTCTAATGCTAATGAACTCTCAAAGTAATAGTGCTAATGAAAAGGATCATTCATTATCATTCTGAACTTTGGTAAAATAAATCGATGCTTCCTGTCATTAATCCATATGATAATCATTGAAGAATTACTGTGTGCAATGTACTGTGTGAAGCAATGCTCAATCCCTTTCTGAATGCCAGAAAGCAAAGCCAGCTCAACAATTCTCCCTGCTCAGCTTTCTCCTCAAGGATCTCTCTTCTCCCTCCTTCAACATCACCACTCCGTCCAGTCCTACTTTCTCATTGTGTTGAGCCAGGTCAAGGTTGAGAAAGTACTCAGATGAGTGTCTCTGCGGTTGGGGAACTGGCTTGAGGAGGCTACAGAGGCTTTAGTTGCTGACCTGTATCCTCATTACCTGTTAGCTCTCCACCCTGAGCTCGCTCACCATGAAGACCTCACTCTTCACTTCTGCCTCCTTCATGTGCAGCAACATGAGTTGGAATACCTCCCTTCAATTGCTTTGCCCCTGGACCTGGGCTGCTCCTTTCTATTTCAGTTTACCTGTCACCTCTGTGATCTCTATCCTGGCTTAGGCTCCTCTATTGTGGGCTTTCACAGTAGAAGACGAAGAACACTCTTGCTAGGGCTGTAACCCGCACTGCAGTGGTCTAGTCACTTTTTTATATCCTATGCTCAATGATACTCTCTAATAAAGTAAGAACAAAGTCTAAACTGTGTACTACTTCTATTCCCCTAACACAGTATACATTATTCACATTGTAGGCACTCAATATATTCTTCCAGGATTAGCTAAGTGAAAATTCTTGTAATTTTGTGAAATTGTGTTTAGATTTTAGCTATAAAATTTCCTTTCAGAACATTATAAAGAGGGAACTTGAGTATGTACACTAGGAACGTACTGAGCTGTTATTGCAAGCCAGTTATGCTAATCATAATCTAATCAATTACAAAGTACATAAAAAACTGCACTTATAGAAAGGTTTCAAGGGAATTCAGGTTTAAGGTAAGCATATTTCATTTTGAGCCAAAAAAAAAAAAGCTAGGGAAATGCATAACAACTGCTCTGAAATCCAACTATGCGCCAAACAATGTAGAAGATAAGTCATATAGGAATAGGACCTACGGGAATGAAGGCATTCATTAAGAAGCAAAAAAGAAGCCTGTAACTTTGGACTGGGCTGACCCGTGTATCCAGCAGAGGACCTGAGGGTCTGTGATCAAAAGTGTGATTCTCTTCTCAGAACCACACATCAAAGGGCATTGCCAGGTAAAGGTTGTATACTAAGGATTTCCTCCGGCCACCCAGAGACAGATAAGCTTAGAAACAAATTCCGAGAAGCATTTCCATATCAGCAGACTTAACTGTAGCTCTCAGAGCTTGAGGTCTGCTCAGATAATATTAGGAAAGAAAATATCTGGTAGACTAGCCCACCAACACATGTGACTAAAGGTTTTTATGGTTAGATACGTACATTGTAGGATGTACAATTTGCACATGTGATACACTTTTAACAACTTCCTTATTTCCAAACTACTTATTTAGGAAAGTGTCTTTTAAAGAGTACATCCGAGTTGGACTAAGATTATAGGATGCTTGAATAATATATGGAAACAGAGTGTGGAAGTATTCAGATGGCAGCAACACTGGATCCCTGCTCTGATGCTCTGTGATTGTGTGAATTAAAAAGTTATCTTGCTCCTCTATACTGTACTTTTCACATTTAAAAACTGATCTAAAATATTCAATTTACAAAGTTGTTAAGTGATTATGAGAAAGAAAATTTAAAGGTTATTGATCATACTTAGCATAAGATTTATAGTCAATAAGCTGTTAAGGTTATTATTCCTCTGTTTTTAGATTGAGGGAGAAGAATGGCTGTTTTTCCCAGTTCAGGTTCTCATCTAACTGAAGATCTAGGAACCCTAACAGAAAGTCACTGGCAAGCACTTGAGCTAAATCCGACAGACCATGTAAGCAATGGACAAGGTGCTTCCTCTACGTAAGGACAGTATTTGCTCACCTCAATGTTCTTCTTATTTCTGTATATCAAATTACAGAAAAAAATCAAATCACAACTTTCTGTCCTTGTGAAAACATCATCTCATATTTCTGATCCCACTAGAGTTTCATTCATTTCAGGTCTTTTTCTTTTCTTTCTCTGTATTTTTTGTTTGTTTGTTTACTTATCATTGTGTTCTTTTCAGCTGTCGCTGTTCCCAGGCTTTGTGAGGCCATCTTTAATCACCTTTCGCATCAGTGTCGCTGCCTGGCATCTTCCCCCAATTCCAGGAGGGCTGTGCTTCAACCCAATCCCCAGCTCCTTTTGTTTTCACTCCTTCCCTTGAGAGTTTGCCATTGAATTCTTAGTTATTGTTTATGCTTTCTCCATGCCCGGAGACCCCAAATGTGCCATTTTAATCATTCCCCTGTCATCAGGGCTTCCTCTTGGGAAAAGATTGACAAGCTGTGACATCTCCTCTCCCAACCCTCACTTGCACTCATCATCCTTCACCACATCCCACCCATATGGTGCTTTGTCCCAGGCTGCCATGCAGTCCTGCTCTCTGTCTGTTAAGAACATGTAAAGAATCTACACATTGCTGATACAGAGTAGTAAGGGAGGCTTATGAAGCTGGGTTTTTCCATCTAATTTCTTATAGTAATGAGACAAAGAGTAAAATCAGTGTTAGGATATTTTTCTTTCTTCCTCCCTTCCTTCCTTTCTCTCATTTGTTCCTTCCTCCCTTTCTCATTTTTTAAAGAACTGTTTCCAACAAGAAACTCAAGTCAAGTTGAAAAAAAAAAACATAATTAAGAAAAAAAACAAAGGTTTAAGTTATTGCTTTGTGTAATGTAGACACTTTTAAGAACTGTTTTCACTGTTTTAGGATGCTAAGTGACTCAATAAAAAACCAATAAAACAAAATATTCTGATCACACTTCATGGCTTGGTGAGTTCAACTTTCAGTGAGGTATTATGTAGGGTAGTTGTGGAAAATGCTCATAGCCAGGATGGGCTAGTATCCACCTTTCGAGATCTCTGTAAAAATCAGAGTTCTGCTGGCTTGTCTCTTTCCTTTCCTTCCCTTCCCATCCCCTCCCTTTTTCCTTTTTCTTTTTTCCTTTCTTTTATTTATTTAAGGTAAATAAGTTTCATGTATTTCATACATACAAATTTAGGAGCAGGTTGTTACTTCCCACACTACTCTCCCTCCCACTCATGCTCCAACCCTTCCTCCTCTTTACTCTCCTATTCTTACTCTTAATTATTACAATGATCTGATTTCAGTCCACTTTACACTCCTAAGATTAACCCTACTCTAAGCAAAGAGTTCAATAAATAGTAAGAAAAAAAATTGCTCCTCAACCATTGAGACAAGGGTTGTAAACAATAATCAAATCTCAAAATGTCAATTTCACTCCTAAAAAGTACATTTTTAGTAATGTATTAGTTACCACAGATCAGGAAAAAGACATGGCATTTGTCTTTTGGGCCTGGCTTATTTCAATGGCTAACAGAGACATGAAAAAAATTGTTCAGTGTCACTAGCCATCAGGGAAATACAAATCTAAACACTATGTTTCAGATGGAAGGGATGGTGCTGGGTGCCTGAGAAGACACTGCCAGCCAGGAATGCTTTGTCTGAGAGGGCACAGGGATGATTAAGCATCTGCATGTACTTGGTTCTAACCCCTTGCTACTCATCCTGAATTTTTAGCCACTGAAGCAAATTAAAGGGAGATAAAAATAAAGGGACTGGGCCGGCGCCGCGGCTCACTAGGCTAATCCTCCACCTTGCGGCACCAGCACAGCGGGTTCTAGTCCCGGTCGGGGCGCCGGATTCTGTCCCGGTTGCCCCTCTTCCAGGCCAGCTCTCTGCTGTGGCCCGGGAGTGCAGTGGAGGATGGCCCAAGTGCTTGGGCCCTGCACCCGATGGGAGACCAGGAGAAGCACCTGGCTCCTGCCATCAGATCAGCGCAGTGCACCCGCCGCGGGAGCCACTGGAGGGTGAACCAAAAGGAAGACCTTTCTCTCTGTCTCTCTCACTGTCCACTCTGCCTGTCAAAATAAATAAATAAATAAATAAATAAATAAAATAAAGGGGCTAAAAGATGGTATAAAACAAAGAAAAGCCATTACTTATTCCAATTAAGTTTACACATGTAGAGCTTTATGGCCATGCTAGGAAGCTGCTGCAAGACAACAGAAGCCATAGAGTGTCTGTGAAGCATGTTGGGAGAGAGATGGGGGGAGGGGGAAGGGGAGAGGGAGGGAGGAGGAGGGGAAGGGCAGGGGGAGGGGGAGGGGAGAGGGAGAGAAAGGTGAAGGGGAGGGGGAGGGGAGGGGGAGAGAAAGGTGAAGGGGAGGGGGAGGGGAGGGGGAGAGAAAGGTGAAGGGGAGGGGGAGGGGAGGGGGAGAGAAAGGTGAAGGGGAGGGGGAAATAGAGAATTTCTCTTATGGCCCCCTTTCTGGGAAGTGGGATTAGGCTCATATAGTCTTTATACTTGCAAACACACCTAGCATCACTCATGTAAACTCATCCTTTTCCTTACAGAGAGGAGTATGGTAGCAAAGCTGTAGACTGTAAAAAAAGGCTTATTGGCCTGAACCCAGCACTCATACTTTTAACCCATAAAGTAGGCAAACAAAGAGAATTACCACCAGAGGTGATTGAATAAATAATAAAAACACATAATATAATCATAATTGAGGCTGAGCAAAAAAGTAAGTATTCGTATTCATTGTAAATAAAATATTAATTCATACAGAAAAAATGTCTACAAGTCTTTTTGATTTAAAAAAAAACTTCAAAGGTATTATTTACCTAAAGACCTTTTTTGATTTGATTTATCACTGGTAAACTTATAAAGCAATTCAAAGTATAATATAGAGTATATAAAATAGAGGATACAAGTGTTCATGAACATAAGTAGGAATGTTTTCAGTTTAATTACTTACTGCTATTACAACTAAAGCGAACTATACAGTTGACCTTTGTCCACATGTCTACTACCATCAAGAAATAAGATACATATGCTGGATGGCTTTTTTTTTTTTTTAAGTAGCACGGAAAGAATCCTGGAATTAGAATTAGGAAATAGAAAACAAGGCTTGCTATGATTTGAATGTTTTGTCCCTTCCAAAATTTATGTTGAAACTTAATTCCCAGTGCAAATAGGCTAGGAAGAATGGCCTTTGGCAGGTAAGCCAGTCCCAAGGTGCTGCTAAAGAAGACCTTCATGGATGGAGTTTACCTTTGACAATTAGTTTCTGAGTAAATATCATCCAGGGGACAGGTTATTTAATATCTGAAGTCACTACCAAGGCTTAGGCATGCATGGAAACAGGAATATTTCCCATCTATCTCTCTTCTTGCCTTCCTTCGCCTTCCTTCACCTTCCTTTCTGACTGCCTGCCTTCCTTCCTTCCTTCCTTCCTTTCTTTTTCTACTTTTGTTAGCCTCACTATCCAGTTGACATGGAATAGCTGTGTCTTGGTCCACATGACCTGATATAACAAAATGCTTTAGACTGAGTTCTTTACAAACAACAAAAATTTATGTCCCACAGTCTCAGAGATTGAGAAGTTCAAGGTCAGGGTGCCATCACACCGGTTGCCTGCTAAAGGTGTCACAGATGCTGTCCTTTTGCAGCATCCTTGCAAGGTGGAGTTTGGCTAACGCAGTTCCCTTTAACTTCTTTTATAAGGAAACTAATTCCATTCTTGGAGCCAGAGTCATGATTGTCACTTCACAAAAGGCCCTCCTCCTAATCCTACAACAGGAATTAGGTTTCAAAAACCATGAGAGTATTTCAGGCATGGAAAGGCAAGACACTCTGGCAAAAGATCTCTGCGAGTGAGATCCCAGTGGAAAGAACAGGTCTTCAAAGAAGGAGGTACCTTTCTCTGAAGGGAGGAGAGAACCTCCACTTTGACGATGACCTTGTCTAAACAAGATAAGAATCGGAGAACTCAGAGGGCTTCCATAGCCTTGGAAACTCATGACTGGAGCATAGGGAGACTACTGATGCCATAGACAGGAGTGTCAATTGGTAAAGTCAACAACAGGAGTCACTGTGCACTTACTCCTCATGTAGGATCTCTGTCCTTAATGTGCTGTGTATTGAGATTTAATGCTATAACGAGTACTCAAACAATATATTTCACTTTGTGTTTCTATGGGGGTGCAAACTGTTGAAATCTTTACTTAATGTATATTAAACTGATCCTCTGTAAAAAAAAAAAAAAGAAATTTCAACTCCCAACTTGACTCTCACTGGGATTAAACATGACAATAGGTCTGATCTGATTTCATCATCATTTAAAAAAATCATCTATTATTTTTCACTTTATGTTTCGTGTGGGAGCAAACTGTTGAAATCCTTACTTAATGTATACTAAGCTGATCTTCTGTATATTAAGATAATCGAAAATGAATCTTGATGTGAATGGAAGGGGAGAGGGAGTGGGAAAGGGGAGGGTAGTGGGTGGGAGGGACGGTATGTGGGGGAAGCCATTGTAATCCATAAATCGTACTTTGGAAACTTATATTCATTAAATAAAAGTTAAAAAAAAATTTTTGGAGGTATACAAACCTCATCAAACTGGTTCTATTGACACCTTAATGCCCAACAAGCTTTGAATTATGAAACTAAAACAAAGGAATGCCATGCCAGGGTCACTTCAGATAAAATGACTGTATCATAATACTCCCATCCTTGAAGTCTTTCCAAGTCAATGCAGCATGAAAACAATCCTCTTCTGCCTCATGACAACAAAATCACAAAATATAGCAGATGATACTTAAAAAAGCACTTTAAAGTCAGTTAAAGGCAAAGTCTGAAAATACAGAGGAGAGCAAATGCCACCAGAACCTATCTGGGCTATTTTACCACCTTCATAAATCCTAGCATTTTCAGTTTTAATCCAAAAACATAGCTTGTCCTTGCTTAGAAAGCCTTAATAATGTTAGGATTAAAACTCACCCTGGAAATGTCAATAAATCTTCACCAAATGAGAGTCAATTGTGAGAGAAGTTGAGCATGCCAGAGGTTGCTGAGCAAGGATGCCACTTACACTTTATGTGGAATGAACAAGAGACTTAATTTCTAGTTACTATCAAGTGGTGACAAAGGATGTGGTGATAGAATAGGGTGCCCAGAAATAGATGATTTTAAAAATCTGAAAGCTAATCGAAGAGTGGTGAATATAAATTTACTATTGAGATAGAGATGTACTTTTAAATTATTATTTATTTTCATTGTATTTCTTTTTTTTAACTTTTATTTAATGAATATAAATTTCCAAAGTACAGCTTATGGATTGCAATGGCTCCCCCCACATAACTTCCCTCCCACCCGCAACCCTCCCCTTTCCCTCTCCCTCCCCCTTCCATTCACATCAAGATTCATTTTCAATTCTCTTTATACACAGAAGATCAGTTTAGCATACATTAAGTAAAGATTTCAACAGTTTGCTTCCACACAGAAACATAAAGTGAAAAATACTGTTTGAGTACTAGTTATAGCATTAAATCACAATGTACAGCACATTAAGGACAGAGATCCTACATGAGGAATAAGTACACAGTGACTCCTGCTGTTGACTTAACAATTTGACACTCTTGTTTATGGCATCAGTAATCACCCTAGGCTCTTGTCATGAGCTGCCAAGGCTATGGAAGTCTTTTGAGTTCACCAACTCTGATCATATTTAGACAAGGCCATGGTCAAAGTGGAAGTTCTCTCCTCCCTTCAAAGAAAGGTACCTCCTTCTTTGATGACCTCTTCTTTTCACTGGGATCTCACTCGCGGAGATCTTTCATTTAGGTTTTTTATTTTATTTTATTTTGCCAGAGTGTCTTGGCTTTCCATGCCTGAAATACTCTCATGGGCTTTTCAGCCAGATCCGCGTGCCTTAAAGGCTGATTCTGAGGCCAGAGTGCTGTTTAGGACATCTGCCATTCTATGGGTCTGCTGTGTATCTCGCTTCCCATGTTGGATCGTTCTCTCCCTTTTTCACTCTATCTGCCAGTATTTGCAGACACTAGTCTTGTTTGTGTGCTCCCTTTGGCTCTTAGGCCTATCATTATGATCAATTGTGAACAGAAATTGATCACTGGGACTAGTGAGATGGCATTGGTACATGCCACCTTGATGGGATTGAATTGGAATCCCCTGGTATGTTTCTAACTCTACCATTTGAGGTAAGTCAGCTTGAGCATGTCCCAAATTGCACATCTCTTCCCTCTCTTATTCCCACTCTTATATTTAATAGCAATCACTTTTCAGTTAAGTTTCAACACTTGAGAATAACTGTGTATTGATTACAGTATTCAACCAACAGTATTAAGTAGAACAAACAAAAAATACTAAGAGGGATAACGTATTAAGTTGTTCATCAACAGTCAGGGCAAGGACTGATCAAGCGTATTTCAAAGGTGGTGGGGGGAAGTGGGGGAAGAGAGAGAGAGGGAAGAAACAAATGAGACTGTCCATCTGCTGGTTCACTGTCCATCTGCTGGTTCACTCTCCAATTGTGCACAACAATAAGGTGGGGCCAGACTGAAGTCAGGAACCTAGAAGTCAACTTGAATCTCCCATGTTGGTAACAGGGAGCTAATTACTTGAACCATTACTTTCTACTTCCTGGGGTAGATAGTAGAACAAAGCTAGATTGTAAGCCAAGGAGTCAAGACTTGAATCAGGAACTCTGATATGGGATGCAGGTGCCCTAAGCTGTGGTTTCACAGCTTGGAGGCGTTTATAAGACTATGACAAAAACTAGAATGAATGAAGAAAAATATTGATAGATATCACCACTGAAACTAATAATTCTGTTTGTAACAGCATCATATACGAGAATGAAACACAAATGACAAAATGAGACACCATTTTCTGTACTATTATAATAAGATTAATAGTCCTAATATGCAAATAGCTATTACAAACCAATCGTACTAATCAAAGAAAACAAGATGGCAAGAGAGCTAGAGTTAGAAGAGATTAGAATGTTCTATCAATAAATGCAAGCTTCACTTCAAAATCTGAGTATTCCTGTTAGCATCTCCTCAGAGTAATTACTAATTCTTCCACAAAGAATTAATTAACTATAGTAAATGTCAAGATTTAAAACAAAATAATCTGGTCTTCACCTTCAAGACTAGATAATTTGTCAGATTTCAAATGGAAAGAAAGCAACCATTTCTACACCATTGGTTATTTAAAGCAAAAAGTAAATGAAATGCTATATACCCAGATACTATATTAATGGTTATTACAATGTTCATAAATAAGTATTTTGACTGAAGAAGACATACCTATATAGAGTTCAGAGCTCAATGCCACACCTACTGAAGTATTTCTAAATTAACAGTATGTAGTTTGGGATTCCATAACTATTTTGCAATAACCATGAAGTATGATTACAAAAGTTAAGTAACTCTGGCCTCCATTTTTCTCCCCATTATAGCTGTGGATGGCTAGAGACCACACTTTGACTTTGAAATAAATTTAATTATGTGTGACTAGAAACAGAATTATAAAAAAACAAAAAACCTCAAGACAAATCAAAGGAGATATCTTCTGTTCTCTCTGTTACCCAGGTTTGTTATAATTGACACTAAATGATCTCTGTGGTCTCATTTTCATGGACACTAGTAGGTTATAGGAAATCTGGAGACTGTAAGAGTTTAATTTTTGAATACATTCTAAGCAATGAATCTGTGCTATCAAAAAGCAGAGGCATTTCTTTATAGTTTACAGCACAATGGCTGTATTGCCTTCTATAATTACCCAGAAGCATATTAGATAACTAACAAAGACCAAGATGCAATCATAATATATCTTTGTCATAAAGCACTGACTGCAGCCATCTCAGAGTATGGATATATATTAACTTCACAAAAAAACCACAATGAGGTTTCACCTCACCCCATTTATAATGGCTCTCATATAATAAATCACAAATGCTGGCAAGGATGTGGGGGGAAAGGTACCATATTCCATTGTTGGTAGAAATGTAAACTGGTCCAGCCACTGTGGAAGACAGTATGGAGATACTTCTCAATTATGAATATAGACCTACCATATAACCCAGCCATTCCACTCCTGGTAATTTACCCAAAATAAATCAGCATATTCAAGAGTGATCTGTACCCTCATGTTTATTGCAGCTTAATTCACATTAGCTAGGCACGGAATCAACCCAGATGTCTATCAACTGAAGACTGGATAAATAAATAATTTATTTAATTATATAATTATACAAATACACACACACACATATACACACACCATGGAATACTACACAGCAGTACAAAAAAATGAAATCCTGCCATTTACAACAAAATGGATGCGATTGGAAACTATTGTATTTAGTGAAATAAGCCAGTCCCCAAAAGACAAATAGCATATGTTCTACCTAAAAGGTAATCTATAAAAAGTGAAATTGACACTTTAAAATGTGATGTTGAACAGCCCTTGTCTCAAATGTTGAGGAACAGTGTTTTTTTTTTTTTTCTTCATACTATTTGTTGAACTCTTTACTTAGTGTAGGGTTAATCTTAGGTGTATAAAGTTAACTGAAAATAGATCTTTGTTAAAAAAATAAGAATAAGAATAGAAGAGGGAGGAGGAAGAAGGGTGGAAGTGTGGGCGGGCAGAAGAGAACAATGGTAAGAATTACTATGTTCCTAAATTTGTATATATGTAATGCATGAAGTTTGTATACCTTAAATAAAAGGTTTCTAGGTAAAAGCAAAATAAAACAAAAAATCACTGTAAAACTCTGGCAAACTTAGATACCACTTATCCAAGAGGCAAAAAGCTATCCACTTGCACTCACACAGCAGATATGATCATATATTCTTGATATTATGTGATGATATTTACTTTTATGATATTCCCAAAAACCTAAACCCTAGTATATATGACAAAAACTTGAGGAAAAAACTCATATTTTGAGATACTTGAATATAAACTCTAATGTTGGAAGCTTTGATATTTTTTCGGAAAGCACAGGAGAGATAAGAAGATATAAGAAAAAGGTATGCTTATCTCTTTGGAATGCAGCATTTTATTTTAAGTGTAGAACTAAAAGAAAGGACAAGGAGACTTGCTAGATTTAAGATTCTTGCTGTGTTCATAGCTAATATCTATCACCCAGTGTGAAGTGTGGAGTGTTGAGAGTGATAATGTACCACCGTATTTCTAAACACAGACCAAGAGACAAAGTATGCAGACAACAGCCATGGATCTGAATGGCACCGTGTACCCAAAGCAGTATGATTTATGCTGTCACTTTCATGTCACCTGGCACAGTCTAGTTGTGTGTCCACTTTGCATTGGATTCCAACTAGATTTATGTTTCATTTTATTTTTCAATGTAGGTAGTAGCTAATAGCTAATAAAATTAAAGGTGACAGGGTAGGAAGACAGTTTTACTCATTTGTATAATGAATTCCCTGAAAACATGCACTTACCTAATCACAAGGCTGCCTGACACATGGAAAGAGTCTTGGGTAGGGAGGTCAGCAAGTGGGGCACAGTGTGTTTTACACCATAAAATATACATTGGGTGGCTTTGTGTTTTGTATGCTTCCCTTAGAAATATGGGAAACACTACCAAGGAGAGGAAGAACATGCCCTGATATCAAAACCAGGGGACTAAAATTCAAAATTATGAGAAGTAACCTTTTTCATTAATGCATAACTATGACACAGAGGGAGGCAAAAGTGATAACCTTGTTGCTGGAAATCCAGAAAAGATGGAGAATCATTGAAGAGAAATGTACACACCAATGACTCAGATGAAAGGATTGAGAAACCAGAATAATTCTTAAAATCCAAGCAAGTAAAATTTACATATCACAGCTCACTCTTTGGGCAACTCCAGGGATACAGATCCATTAGATCAAAAAAATATAGGACTTTCAGACACTTGTGCCCTCTATAGATGGCAATTTACAATTCTAGCTAATCCATGAAACCTATTTTGACTAGCAGGTTCAGCTATCTCTTCCAAGATATTTTAGCATCTCCAACTACTAGCAGTTATGATAAACAATTTTCAATTTCACTTCCCAATCACTTTGGTCCACCTTTTTCTTTTCCTGTGTATTAGCCCCTGCCACCACCCACACTCCACCCCAGCCTTTGGAGGACAAATAATCATGCATGGTTGTCTTCTCTTCTTTTCCCTTTCCTTCTATTCAAATCATCTCACTGTTTTATCTCACTGGGAGGAAAAACCAGAAAATGTAAGTCACTGGGAACTTTCATCATAATTCATCTCTGTAATAACCATGCTTAAAAGAAGCAATAGTCATAAGCTCAATAACCAATGAGTCAGACAGCTTTTTTTTTCTAATGGAAGATTCATCAGGGATGAAGCTGTGTAAAAATTTGACCAACTCTCACAATACCGACAGCAAAATTTAGCAATATGTATTCATATGTACTCACTGAACAGTGGGTTAAAGACCCATCCTGCAGCACTGGCATCCCATATGGATGCCAGTTTGAGTCCTTGATACTCCATTTCAGATACAGCTCCCTGCTATGGCCTGGGAAAGCAGTGGAGGATGGTCTAAGTCCTTGGTCCCCTGCACCCACATGGGAGAACTGGAGGGAGCTTCTGGCTCCTGGCTCCAGATTGGCTCCAGGTGTTGTATCCATTTGGGGAGTGAACCAGCAGATGGAAGACCTCTCTCTCTCTCTATGTAACTCTGTCTTTCAAATAAATCTTTTTAAAAAAATCTCATAACTTATCTTACTTATTAGGGGACTATCTGTGCTTTTTTCACTCTGAATCTATTATCTGCTATGAGATATACTTAGAACTCACTCTAAAACAACCTCTTCTAAATTGTGAATAGACCCCTGGGGTATAGAATATGGGGATTTTTTTCATAAATGTATAAACACATATCATGTCCTTTTTGGTTTTATACATTTTGTTGAATTTCTCTTTTTCAAGCCTTGTCTTTTCATTCTTAACACAATAACCCAACATGGTAAAACACCACACATTATTTTCTTCCCTCTTTCCCTTAAGTATATATTAACCTTTACAGAAAATCCATTCCCCTTCCTTGATTATATTAGTTTCTATGTCCCTACATCTTTTTTATTGAAAAACTTGAATGGGTCACAGTTTTAAAAACAGAAGCATGCATATATGTATATGTTTATGAATGATGAATGTGTGTGTGTGTATATATATATATATATGGAGAGAGATATATATTATATATGGATGTGAAAACAGTATGAACAAATCCTTTCTAATAATCCCAGGCTGTTACTGATCTGTTTCAATTCCGGTATTTTGGGAGGTATATTTAAGATTAAGGCACCTGAGATATCTCCCCCACCTATTCCTTAACCTGCTCTTCAGTTTCTTCTCATAAAAATGCAACCCAGGCCGGTGCCGTGGCTCACTTGGTTAGTCCTCCACCTGCGGCACCGGCATCCCATATGGACACGGGGTTCTAGTCCTGGTTGCTCCTCTTCCAGTCCATCTCTCTGCTGTGGCCCGGGAAAGCAATGGAGGATGGCCCAAGTCTTGGGCCCTGCACCTGCATGGGAGACCAGGAGGAAGCACCTGGCTCCTGGCTTCGGACTGGTGCAGCAACCAGTCGTAGCGGCCTTTTTGAGGGTGAACCAATGGACAGAAGACCTTTCTCAATGTCTCTCTCTCTCTGTCTAACTTTGCCTGTCAAATTAAAAAAAATGCAACCCATAAAGAAGCATCATTCTAAAATATGACAAGATAATTTCTGTGAATGAATTCATTTTCACCTCCATCAAATTAATTTGAGTTGCAACTGAGCCATCTAGATAAAAGCTTTTTTAATTTGGGTTCTAACATATATTTTTCTAATAACTATTTTAAAACTGAGCAAATCTGTTTTGCCCAGGTTGAAGTAGTTTTATTTATAGAAAGCCTCTTTGAAGAATATGAAAAGAATGAAATAATATAAAACTTTTACTCATCTGAGTTATGATTTGTCTTCTTAGACTAAAAGCTGCCTTAACACAAAGTGCAAATCTAATTCATGCATCTATTAACTCATTCATTAACTCCTCTGGTCATTTATTCATTTAGAATATTTTTCCTGCACACACTCTCTATGTCAGGCACTGTTCCAGGTGATCAGAGTGCAGGAAACAGGGTAAGCTCCCTGTCTTTTGGAGTTTGTATTGTATGTTTGAATCTTCCTGGGGGACTGATACAATATAATACACAGAGAACCTCTAACGATCACTACATGATGGCTATGGTTTAGCCATGGTTTGTCTGCCATAGATTCATGTGCTAGAAGCTTGGTACCCATTTCACAGTTTGAGAGCAGTGGAATCTTTGAGAGGCAGTTCCTTGTGGGACCAGCATCCCCAGAAGGATTAATTCCCATCTCAAAAGACTAGGTTATTTCTCGTGTGAGTAGATTAGTTATCAAGAGAGGTGGTTGTTAAAAAGCTATGCTTTATAACATGTATGCCTTTCTGTTCTGCTATGGCATAGCTAAGACACTCTTAGCTACAATGCCACTGACATGCTATTTGAACATACCAGCTAGTAGAATCATGACCCAAATAAATTTCTCTTCCTTATACATTGCCCAGTGTCAAGTATTCTGTTATAGCAACACAAAACAAAGACAGGAAATAGTCATGCTCTGATGTGTTTCTTACCTAGGGGATATAGACAAGTAGCATGTGGGAATGGCATGTAGTAGAGCCCCATGGTGAAATATGAATTCCAGAACCAAACCACATCAGCCACATACTAGTTACGTTTCCTGAAACTACTTCATCTCTCTGAATCTCAATTTCCTCAACTGTACAATATGAGGGTAATGGTAGTACCTAAGTTTTAAGCTGTCTCAAGAGTCAATTGAATTAAAATTTGTAAAACAAGTACAAATGGCCTAACCCATAGGAAAACAATTGAAATTTCTGTTAAGGAAAAGACATGTTCACAGCAAAAACAACTAGAAGTTATCCTCTCTCACTCAGGTAAGGATATGACCAGATAACTATTGAATCCTGCATGAAATTCAATAGTTGGAAATAAAACACTCTAGCTTCATACCCCCTGAATTTACAGTCCCAGGGAAGTGGTTTAGCCTGGAAAAGAACATAAGCATTGGTCAGTAATGGGTTTTTTTAATTACTGTTTATTGATTGATTGATTTGAAAAGCAAAGTTCCATAGAGAGAGAGGGAGAGTCAGAGAGACAAAGAAAGAGGTAGAAGAGGGAGAGAGAAATTGATCAGTCTTCCATTTACTGATTTTCTCCCCAAATGGCCGGAATGGTTGGGGTGGAGCCAGGCCCAAAGCCAGGAATCAGGAACTCCATCCTGGTCTCCCACTTGAGTGGCAGGAACCCAAGTACCTGGACTATCGATTACTTTCTGCTACTTTCCCAGGCACATTAGCAGGAATCTGAATTGGAAGTGGAGCAGCAAGATGTGAACTGGCACCCACATGGGATGTTGATGCTGCAGGGCGTAGCTTAACCCACTGCAACACAATGCCAGCCCCAGCAATGGTTTGTTTTGATAGGAATTTTATCACTACTGTTTATATACGGTGTATGAGATACCCTACAGTCAGTGGTGATACACATTCAGTGTGTGCTACTGTAATGATGCATTACGAGAGGCTTTAGGTAGTTCAGAAATGCACCCAAGGTCACAAATATAGTGTCACAGGATGTCTGCAAAACTGAGCTCCTAGATACAATGATACTGCGCATGGTAGGTACAAGTACACAGAATACTGGGAGGAAATTTATACTGATTCCATCTATGGCTGTCTTCCTGGGATTAGAAAATGAATATTAAGTGCTGAGTGTTGTACAGTTGTCATGAAAATATACATTGGATAGAAAAAATGAGTTAGAATTATTAAAAGTCATATTTCTTAAGTTGAAATTATTGGTGCTTTTGCAGTATTTAGTAGCTTGTCAGAGCCACAGCCTTATTTTGCTGCAAACCCACAGGCATATCGTTAGTGTCATCTTTGAAATATTCACTAATTCAATGGCAGAATTATAAATTCTCTTCAGTCTAGAAGGTATAGAGCCACCTGTTATTTTGAAAACCTAAACAACATGTATTTAGTGCATGATAAAATTAAGAAACCTACCAATGTATGAATCAAGATGCTAATTTGCTAGCATAAATGTGCAATGATATATTGTACAATCCCAGCAATTATGTCAGAAATCAGTCTAGAGTAATTCATTAACACCTTTTCTTCAGAGAAAAAGGAGGAAGCTGACATCTGTAACTATTATTATGATCTATGTTATTTTATATTACATTTTTGATTTTATGAACAGTAGGCAACCATGAGATAATTTGAATAGCTAATTATTAAAATACTCAGATTTTTATTCAGCCACTGTTCAAGAACATGGGTTCATTTTACAAATTATAGGTCTTATTTTCCTGATGAGGAAGATGGAAATCGACAACTTTAGAGAGGCTGGTTAACTCCTTCATGTCCCAGTGATCTGTGTACAGATTTGCCTGGCTACATAATAGTTATATTCTGTGATTTGAAAAACAAAACCTACATACATTAAACCAATTTTAAGTACTCCAATCATCTTGTTATCTAAAACTGAGTCACACTCTTCTTAAGTTCTCCTTCAGGGGCTAGCATTGTGGCACCACAGCTTAAGCTGTTCCTGAAATGCCAGTATCCTATATGAGGACGAGTTTGAGTCCCAGCTGCTCCACCTCCTATCCAATTCCCTGCTAATGTGCCTGGAAAAGTAGTGGAAGAGGGCAAAGTGCTTGGGTACTTGCCACTCATGTAGGAGGCCCAGATGAAGCTTCTGGCTGCTGGCTTTACCTGACCCAGCACTGGCCATTGCAGTCATTTAGGGAATAAACCAGTGGGTGAAAGATCTCTCTCCTCCCGTATCCCCTGTAACTCAAATCAGTTTATCTTTAGAAATAAAATGATTTGTCTTTAAATATAAATTTAATTAAAAACATCTCTTCATATGCAATTTTAATTAAATTTAATTAAAACATCTCAATATAACAACATTTTTAGGGAATTAATTATTTCAGGAGGGCTCTTTGAGAAACTTTTGGAGAATATACCCTGAAGTGTCCCAAGTGTCCTATGGTGACTACACCTTCTCTGAGTGTAGCTGGGCACCTATTCAACAGCATGACCAAAGTGCTGAGGCAGTCAACACTCCTTCGAGTAGGTCGCAGTACAAGCCAAAAGTGAGAGGGTACCACTTTCATGATCGAGCGGTATCTTACACAGCTGTATCATACTGAACTCAAAAGAAGAGAGCCTTCAGAGTGAGCTGCCCTGATGTAAAGCACCTGTGGAAGGGGTCACATGAAAGTAACTGTGAGGGACCTCTCCTGTCTGAGGGTGGCACTGGGTAACATCCAGGAACAAAACAGGGTCATCAGATCTACAGCTATCTGTAGATCAACTGTGTCA
Organism: Oryctolagus cuniculus; assembly: GCF_964237555.1. Taxonomy (NCBI): domain Eukaryota; kingdom Metazoa; phylum Chordata; class Mammalia; order Lagomorpha; family Leporidae; genus Oryctolagus; species Oryctolagus cuniculus. The sequence continues at coordinate 25,168,844 of NC_091441.1, forward strand.
ACAGCTTGCCAGCTTAGATGTGCATCATTCCTCAGTCAAGCCTCTGATTAGATCTTAACCCTAACAACACAGGGACTGGAGCCTGGAAAGTGTGCAGCAGCGTACAAGCAAAGCTGTGCTTGTACTCCAGACCCTTGGAAACTCAGATAAAAAATGTGTGTTGAGTTGCTAAGTTTGTGGTAATTTGTTATGTAGTAGTAGAAAAATTGATACAACAGCCTATCATGGTGTTAATATCAAGGATGTTTCATCAGGTACTATTCTTCTCGTTTAAGAAGAGTAGAAATTAAATGAACTGGAAGAAGATTCAAGTGTCTTCAGAACAGCTCTTTGGAATTTGGAATTCAACAAATATCATGGATATTATCAGTTCATTTCTTCCTAAGATTATTTTCTGAGCAATATGGAGTTTTCGGTTATATGTGCCAATGGCTTAATATTATAAAATGTGAATAAATTTGATAACTTTTCAAATATTATTTAACTGTTAAAACACAGATTTTCTCCTAAAAAACTTTATTGAGGAATTTTTTTAAAGTGTTGAGAATATTTATTAAGTAAACCATAAATCATGATTTGGACAGATAATAAATGATACCCACCTGAGGTACAAAATTGTGAGTTTTGACAGACATATAAAACCAAAAAGCCACCACAATAATCAACAGACAGAACAGACCCATCAGCTTACAAAGACTCCTCAGCCCCCTTTGCAGTTCATCCCTCTTGCCACCTCCAACTCCTGGAAACTTGTGATCTGTTTTCTGTCACTACAGATGCGGTATTTTTGCAATGACTAGAATTTTATGTAAGTGGACTCATACATATGTATTTTTTTGTGTCTGACTACTTTCACCAACCATAATGTAGTTACTACTTTAAATTTTCCTGTTGCATGTAAAACTGGAAAAGCAATACACACACAAAGCTCAATACCCTAGAAATCCCCTTTTTTGAACAATGACCACAATTTATAGCTTTCCAATGATGTGTGCTGTTCCTTCCCTACACACACACACACACACACACACACACACACATGTGCACACAAACTTAACCCTGTATATATTATAGGAAGTTAGTGAATATATATGTACATATATATTTACAACTATAGGTATTCATTTCTGCCAGCTCAAAATGAATAACTGATGTTTGTAAGGAAAAAAGTAATAGAAAGTATAGTCATAATGACTGCTTACATTATTCAGTGAATGACTTTGAATAATTAACTGACATCATATAGAAAAAAATTAATAAGAAAAAAAAGGCCCATGCATAGCCTTTCCATTTCATCAACAGAGATGGTTTACTTTACCATGCCTCTGTCTTAGCATCTGGACATGTAGAGTTGCACAGATTAGGTGAAACCTGTCATAATCAATTAGTCAAGCAGAAACATGGTGTAAAAACACGCCTTGTAGATTGATAGCAATTCAATCTACAAATGCTCCCTCAGGAAATCAGAGTCTGCTATTCCATTCTACTATCTTCGAATTGCTGAATGTTACTTTCTTATCCCATTCATGAAAACTGATAAACAGAAATGGAAACATTTGGGAAAGAAAAAAAAAACAAAACACGAAACCTTGCCCAGTTGAAAGTAGCTCTCAGCCCTATGGAACAATATTCCTAACTGTAACCACATGGAAGAGGAAGGCTGGATCAAGAATGACCAGTGACACTCATAAAATAGTAATCCCTACAGTTCTAAAGAATTCTATCAAGACTTAGCAGAAGAGATGGAAAAGCCAAAATATTATATTGTAATTGTCTCTCTTTCATAGAATAAACATGATTTTTACCTGGTATTTCCTTTCCTTAACTCTTAGTTAAGATTATATGATAAACCCTGACTTCTTAAGTTCTTTTTTTTCAGTTTTATTTATTTATTTGAGGGTTTGAGTTACAGAGATAGAGAAAGAGAGACAGAGAGAGGTCTTCCACTGGCTGGTTCACTAACAAGTCACATCATCTTTAGGATTCTTTTCTAATCAGGTCCTTCTCATTATTCTCTACTACCAGTGAAAATCAGCCCTGAGAACTAAGGAAAAGGGATAGTTTTTGCTTCAATCATCACAAGTCACTAAGGATCAGGCCCAGCAAACAGACCTTACAATCCATGATACAAATGTGTCCTCAATGAGCACAAACAAGTGAATAAGAGCATACAGTAATTATCGATTCCTGGTGGTGTTCTCCTGGTCAGACACCCCTAACCACAGGACCACTAAGAACCTTGTGCTAATGCTGCAGAGGATCTCTAAAAGGTGACAACAGTCACACTGTGTTGAAACAGTAAGATCAGATGCCAGGGAACAGGGAACAACACATCACTTGCATTTTCTGATGAAGAGTGTCACTCTAGATTCTATAAGCCCTGTTTCTAGTCACAGCTTCAGAAACTGGGCTCAATGCATCTTTGTTCTGAAATCTCTAGGTACAAATAAATGTACAAAGTAAATCACTGAAAGGAAATAACTCTGACAAATGTCAAAAAAATAATTTGTTTTAACCACAGTCTTAACACCCCAGAGTCAAATTCCAAACTCAGAGATAAACCATTCATTGGTCCCTTGGGTTTTGATCTATCAACAGGCTAAGTGAAATCCAGATTTATGTATAAAGGATGTGTCACTCAAGCTAGTTTTCTGGATCTCCAATGACCTGTTGAAAAATCTCCTTCATATTTAAAAATAGCGTGAAGCTCCAAAAACATACTGCTGTTGAGAGTATCATAGGACAGCTAGAAACCTAGTTCTAGTGCTCCAGATGTGTGTATGTTATTTATATACATCCAGATTGAATGTGTAATAGAGGCATGCAGGGTCAAAGACCTTCTCCATATTCAGCATGTAAATTCTACCTCATTATTATTCAACCAAATCAAGCTTAGATTATATAAAACTATAATTAAAGTAAAAAGGCACCATTAAATGACTATAATTAAGTACATGTCCTGCTTTATTAGGATTGACTATCCATAAAGATATTTAATATACCTTTGCCTTGTCAACACATTTGCTACTGTTCTAACAGACATGCAGTACAGCAAAATGTCATTTGCTACAGATGTCTGTTTAAAACACTGACACCTCAAAGAATGGCAGTCTCATTGTGTATTTTTAGCAGGTGGTAAGTTTCACTAGCTACAAACAAATAATTGTATATATTGCTCACACACCCCACTATATCTGACTCCATAATCTAATACGTACTCCATAAAAGTTATCTAGATTCTCAAAGATTCATGGCCTCTACTCTCAACTCTTTTTCCTCCCAACTCACATTCATTCCTGATATTAGCATCTAAGCTCTGAGCTTACCTCTTCTTTGTATGATTTCCTCCAGCTGTTCCTAACTGGCATAATTGTCACATACTGGCTCTTATCCTTAGCTTTTATCTTGACTTATCCTGAATGAATGGCTTCCTACTGGAGGATTTTTGACTCATAGAAAAGTCATTTAGGACAGTAGCGCTCAAGCCAACATGTCTTTTTTTTTTTTCCTGTGTTCACTGAATAGGAAGACCGTGGATTTGTAGTTAATATACTAGGGATTGTTTTCTCTTTTATTTTTCTTGCTATCTTTATGAAATCTGAGTGGTCCATGAAAGCTGTGGCTAATAATATTGAGAGTTCACCTAATCAATAGGTTAGTGATCAAAAAGATTTCTGGGGGGCCAGTATTGTGGCACAATGGGTTAAGCTATTGCCTAAGACTCCAGAATCCCATATCCTATATCCCAGTATGTGTTCCAGTCACTTCCGATCCAGGTGCTAATGTACCTGTGAAGGAAGTGGAAGATGGCTCAGAACTTAAATTCCTGCCACCCACATTGCAGACCAGGATACTGTTCTTGACTCCCTGCTTATGCCTGGCCCAGACTTGGATGTTGAAGCCATTTGAGGAATAAACCAGAAGATGGAAGATCTGTTTCTCTTCCCTCTCTTCTCTCCCCCTCCCATTCCTTCCTTTCTTTCTCTGCCTTTCAAATAAAATCTTTTAAAAAAAAGAGAATTCTCTAAAATGAATAATATCACCAAAGAAGTAAGATGCCCAAGGGGAAGCATCTCAGGCCAGAGGGATTAAGAGAATGCCACCCATGGGATGAAGCTCAACTCTATGGATTCAATATCAAATCTTGTTCAAAGGGCTGTGAGCAAGGCAGAAGAATGAAATAGTGCTTGGCTTTTCCATTAAAACCTTAGGGACAGTGCGGATTCATAGCAGTCACATCAAGTTCTAGTGGTACAGTGTGGATGATTTTCTATCTGGAATGGCTTTAAGGCCTTATTTTCACCTTCCCAGTAGCTTCTTGGGCAACAGCAAGAGCAGTGAGGAGAGCTGCACTTTGTTACCAGCTCTATCAGACTGGGTGGTTGACGTCACAGCAGAAGGCACTGAAGACAGGTGGGAAATTATAAATGCCAAGGGGTAGCAAAGAAGACAACCAGATGCTCACAAATATTAAAATATAAAATTCTTTCAGAAACTTTGGGGAAAATGGAATTAAAAGATAAATTTATTTTAAAGAAATAAAATGTTGAAATTCATTCATGGAGTAACCTCCAATAAATTCATGAAAAATGCATACTATGAAAAATGATGCATGGATTTCAAAAAAATTTTGTGAATAAATATTGAATTCATTTTTATAGAGACTATTTGAAGTACCCTTCTTTGTGGAAAGTTAGATGCAGGTCAGTATTTCCTTAAGAGTAGGTGAGTACTGTACCTGCTTGGCCATAAGAAAAATGGTCTCTAACTGAATTCTCACTCAGTGTTTTGATGATTCATCCTTACAAAGTTATAGGTAAATACCTGCCTTGGTCAGGTCTCATACCACGATGTAAGCGTTAATGGCTTATGGACATCTCCACAATGTTTGTTCCAGGCCTATTAAAGGAAATGAAATACAACATAGAATTTGATCATGGAATGATCTGAAGAGTTATGCAATTATGGGTTCTTTGCCATAAATCAGTGGAGGAAGCTGGATGATGATCTCTGTCTTCAGAAGATGAGCCCTGGAGTGACATGCTGTTATCACAGGGAGCCATAACAGCAGCACAGCACTTCAGGTCCTGACACCTTCTCCTGTGCTCTTCACAACACCACCAATATCTGCTAAAGCAGCCAGGCGCAGCTGCTCTCAATAACAAAGCAAGGACATTTGACAGCCTAAATGAACAAGACAGATTGGGATAGCACATTTTTGACTTTTATACTGTAGTCACAAGAGCTATAAATTGGAAAATAAGTAGAAAGTTAGGAAGACCAAGTTAGGACAAGAATGATCTACATGCTGAACATCATCCCTATCCACAACCCGCTGGATGGGATCTGAAAGCTTCCCCAGTTCAGGATTGGTGAACTGTGTTCAACTCTACCCAAGTCACAATTCAGTAATGATCTAGTCAGTGACTGAAACTGTGCATGATGAGAATACTCATACCACAGAAACTGGCCAATTCTACAAATAAGGTATGCTTGCCTTTGCAACACTTCACTTGTTAGACTTGCACCAGTTCAGAGCTTGTTTAGGAAATGTGCTTACTTTAAAAAATAAGAGGTACAAAACTTGAATGCAATATCATCTCCATCTGCCAAGGGCCTCCAACTTGGTGGTATGTGACCATGTTGTCAAAAAGATCATCTAAGTGTATAAGTAAAGCAAAAAGACACACTTTCACCATAAAAATGTCTCAAAATTTGCTATATGCTAGACAGTGATGAGCTATACAAATCTTTCTTAGCACTAGTCAAAAGGTAATATTCTAAAAATATAAAAAACAAAAACAAAACAAAGAAACCCCAAAACCTCACTTAGGGACAATGATACCATGCTTGCCAGTTTTCTTTAAAGATCACAAAATTTACATAGTCCACTAAATCATGATGATTTATTTTTATGATCAATGACAAATTCTGCTTATTTTCTGTCTTGTCTGGATTAGAATAGTATGTTCTGTCTATATTATTTAGTTGGTACTCTTAGTCTATTCCCTTACATCATCTTAAGTGATTATACCTATGCTACCAAACTAATGTCTTTTGAAATCAAGGTGGTGCTCTTATTAATTTGCAAACTGCAGCATGACCAGAGTGTCCTAAATTCTCGATTATATCTATTGGTAGAAACATGGGGGCGATTTTCCCTGTGACAATACCTATCACCAATCACACAGTCATTTCATCAAAGAGTCGCGTTGGCACAGTCCTCCTCGGTTACCTCCTGCAATGGCAATAATTTGAGAGCATGTATTTTCCCTGTTCTTTCCAATACGCTTAATTTATAACATGTCTTTATCTTTGTCATCAAGTCCAAGATTTAGTCTAAAAATAGATATTTCATCCAGCAATTTTACCCTCTTGCATGTTCATCTCGAGTAGTATTTATTAGTTACTTTCCTTAACAAATTCTGTAATTATGGGTTTTCAAAGCCTTTCTTGAGAGGATAAAGAAAAACTTGAGTGTACTTTTTTCTTCAAAGATAGTACAAGGAAATTATGCTGATGTTGCAGTTCATTTGCATTTTAAAAGATGAACTTATCCTTTGTTTGAACTTTTACCCTCCTGATGATGAAAAGAGACTGGGTGCCATCTCTATCTTGAGGTCTCTTTGTGTCATTTTATAAAGCAGTCTTTTAAATACTCTTGAAAATGAGCAGAGTGGCCTCATTAGACTTAGCTTTTCAAACCACTAAAGGTGCTCTTCATCAGCAAACATAATCATTTTCCTCTAACTCAATCTCACTCAAGTATTTTGAATATCTTGAGTGAAATATCACGTACAAATAAAAATAAAAAAAATAAAGGAACAAATACAAATCATATACTTTTAGAAATCAGGAAACAGCTATATCTTCAAATCATGGCATATGAAAAGGGAAAACAGATGGAGGAAATGCACAAGCCTTAGCAGAGCAAAGGGGAAGTAAAGTTAAATGCTGTAACTTGAGACATCTATGGGAAGCAAGTGACTCATCCCCACAGACCCCAGGACAGGCTGCTTCTACAGGAGAGCACAGAAAGGTGGGTAATCAGAAATATGAAAATTCTCTGGAATCTTCTATTAGCTTACCCAATTCTCTGTATTCTCATCCCCATGTTGTGGGTCAAATTATTGTTCTTCCTTTATTTGGGAAGGAGAGAAGAGTACAGCCTGTAAAAAAATTCACCAGAAAATCCCTAGGGTAGGGAACACCAAAAATACAAAAGAGAAAGTGTGAAATAGGAGATGGGAAACATCAAGATTAAGTAAAATACTCATATTAAGCATGAGGAACCCCACACGTCTTTAAAAAGTTTTGCTTGTGTGTGTGTGTGTGTGTGTGTTTGTGTGCGTGTGCGTGTGTTGGGTAGGCAGGGAGAGAGAGATAGACAGAGATCTCCCGTCCCCAAATGCCTATAACAGCTCAGGATGGCTCAGGCTGAATTACAGTTTCAAAAGTAAACATCCATTTTCCATACAACCTATCAATTCTATTTGTAAGTTTTTATCCAACAAATCTGATAACATTTAATAAATATCTGCATTTAAATATGCACAGCAGTTTTGATAACAGTAAAAAAATTAGAAAAAGTCCAGATATCCAACAATAAGATATAAATAAGTGACCACTAGTTTATCTGACACAATACTATTCAGCAATAAATTAGGAATGAAATCTTGGTAATCACACCAACATGGATGAATTTCAAAAATTTTAGGCTGGGGAAAAAGCCAGACAAAAAAAAGAGATACTCTTTAATTCCATTTATATGGAATCCAAACACAGGTACAACTGTTGTATGGTGTTAGAAATCAGATAATTATACTTGTGCATATAATAGAGATAGACACAGAACACTTGATGTTCAGGACCTTGAAAGGATGTTCTGCAGGAATAAAAATGTCCTATATTTAATGGTGTTTATGCAGGTATATAAAACTGCCATGTGGCTGGCTTTACGGTGCTGTGGGTTCAGCAGCCATCCATGATACTGGCATCCTTAATGAGCACCAATTCAAGACATGACTACTCCACTTCTGATCTTACTCCCTGCTAATGAGCCTGGAAAAGCAGTGGAAAATGGCCCAAATGGTTGAGCCTCTGCACCACAGGGGAGACTCAGATGGAGTTCCAGGCTCCTGAGTTCCACCTGCCCCACTCCCATTTGTTGTGGCCATTTCGGGAGTAAACCAGCAGACAGGATCTCTCTTTTACTCTCACACTGTTTCTAAGTAAATAAATAAGCAAATAAATGTTTAATGGCTGCCAAAATTCATTGAATTTAGCCCTCAAAATGTGTACATTGCATGTTAATTATGCCACAACTAAAAATAACAAGTAACATGGAGGAGGGAAGATATGAAGGAAAGAGAAATAAAATTTTAATCCATCATAATTGGAAGTCAATAGAGAATCTCTAAAAGAGGTAGTTACACATGAATGCTGTTTAGGACTGCAAAAGTGGACATTAGAACAAAGTATGGAAATTCTGAAAATGATTATCTCAGGAAGGCAAGTCAATTAAGTTGAAGCAATCAGGATTTTTATCTTCTCTCATCCGTTTGTTTCTCCTCTCTTCCTTCTGAGTTTAATAGACTTTTAAAAACAAGTTTTTATAATTTAACGGCAATGACACTAATTTGTCAATGCAACTCAAACAAAATCAAATATTAGAGTAGAAGTTAACATTCTGAGGCACTGAGAACATTGAGGATTAGCAAAATTTTGAAAGAAATGGTTTGTGAATGCTACACATTTGTTGATCATCTAGCCTCATATGTCACTATTATCATTAGAAGAGAATGGCTGCGTCAGAAAGAAAGGCTTAAAATGTCTCAGTGTTACCATCAACAATTGACAGGGGAAGGGCATTTGGTATAGTGGCTGAGACACCTGCATCCTATATCTGAGTGTGTGAGTTCCCGATTCCACTCCTGTTTCTAGCTGCCTGCTAATGCACAACCTGTGGGATCACTACCACCTCTGTGGGAGATTGAGATTGAGGTCCAGGCTCCTGGCTTTAGCCTGAGCTGGCCCAGCTGTTGTGGAGCAACTATGGAGTGAAGCATCAGATGGGAGATATTGTGGCTGTCTCACTTTCTTGTCTTTCAAATACACAAATTTAATTCATTTAAAAATGTTGGAAGAGAATATATACTTTGTAGCCAGGTTGAGCTCAGTTTGCACATTGTCTATGGTACACTTATCTTCAATGCGTGTTTGTATTACTTTTAGTAAAGTAGCCATCAACAAACATAAAGGCAGGTAAAATATTTATGTAAAATCTGCAAGAAAGTATATGGTATAAGGCACATGATAAAAATATATGCTAACTTCCTCTCAAGGGCAAATATGAGCGGACATTGAGTCCATTACCTTTAGGACATGGCTGATGTGACCTGAGATTTATATTATTCATAGGTTTAATGCAAGTATCTTGGCTTGGCACTTAAATGAGGTCTTTTTTAAGGATTCACCTTGTCAGCTTATATAGGTATTCTAAAGAAGCTCAAGTTATTAAATCAATTTTAGAACTCTTCTTAAAAAAATGTTTCAGAGTTTTTTTCTATGGAAATATTTTATAAGAGCTTTCAGTGCTTGGAAATAATTTGTTGAAAGAAAATACCAACAAAAATGTTCTTTCTTTTTAACAATTTCTTTATATTGGGTGAACAAATTTCATGTATTCCCTATGTACAGGTTTAGGAGCTAGTTTGTTATCATCTTACGGAACAGCTCTGTGTTTCAGGTGAATGGCTCACTTTTCGGATTTAAGGGAGAAAAACAAGGTATGGCTACAAAGCCATGGTAGTGTTTTCACTGACTAGCTTTTGGGTTGATTCTGGAGTCGCTTTGAATAGGCAGAATTCCAGAAACATTCAAAATAATTACTGGAAAGAAAAATATTCATGTAGATATTGAAGTTAGTTCAAAGTCATATATTTTATTTCTTCCAAGCAAAGATAGATGCATGTGATGCACATTAATACACACACACAAGTCCCTAAACGAGTTTGATGACAACTGTGGTCAGTGCTCTTTCATAGGTAGCCTCCGGCACCAATGAATTGGTTCTATTTTGAATCCATTTTAGCGGAGAATATCAAGGCAAAGCTAGGAATTCTCAGTTGGGTGGTTTTCTAGAAAGTATGAGGGAATAGGAAGACCAATGCCATGATCTCATGATCCTTAACAACCAGAAGGTAATTGGTCTTTCTGAAAATGTTAGTTATTGTACCAAATCTGTCCAAAAATTGCTGCTAAGACTGATTTCTAGTATGTGTTCCATCCGAAAGAGATTTAGCTCCATCTGCAAGACTTTGGCTTCTGGGACGACTCATGTATTTGTTTTTTCCCTTTTGTGTCCTTGATTCTTTAAATCTAGACATATTTGTCATAAAACACTGGGTTTATAATAAAATAATCCTGAAATAAACAGGATGATCCTCCTTTTAAGCTCTCATTTGTGAATGTTACTTTTGCTTTTCTTCCTAGTAATTTCTCCGTGTCAGAATTGTGCCTGTCAATTCAAATGTCATAGTAATTTTTTTCTCACTTATACTCTCATTTGACCTGAGCATCTGGGTGATGCCAGCATTACAGGAAAACAATGACAACAAAGAACATGAACTTCAAAATGAACAGTTCTCAGCGAGACATTAGTCTGTGCTACTCTTCATTCTCTATGTATTTTACATTTTTTCTGGAACAGTTGGGCAAATAAGGTCAATAGGAAAATTAATGATCACCCCAGAATACAAGTGCTGTTCCCAAGTATCTGCATTCTCCCCTAGTGGTTTCCAGCGCCTTTGAAGTTGGAAAAGACAACACTACTGTTCCTAGTGACAGTTCAACATAGGGCCTCAAATAACTATTGCAACAAATAACCTAATTTTGAAGATAAAATAAAAGTAATCAACTTCCAGGCTTACAATATTTATGTCATTGGTTGAATTGCCTTACTTAAGCTGGGCAATGCAGTACTTAAGGAGAATGGAGGCATCTAAGTATATTGCTGTATTCTCAAAAATTCTAGGCACAAATAATATCCAAGAGGTTAAAATCAAGGGAGTTTTCTATGTAGAACAGGAATCCATACATTAATAGTCAAAACAACTTGCTGTGAATTTAAAATAGCCAGCTTGTATAGAGCACCTTTTGAAGGCTCTGGTCTTTTGGGAGTCACTCATACTATTGTCTCTTAGCTCCTGGATCTATCTGGGTAGCTAGTACTTTCATCCCATGTCCCTTTATAGCTCTTCCTTTACTAAGTGTGCTGACAGGAGAGATACCTTTCACATAAGTTCACTTATGGTTTCCCCTTTCTGCTTGCATATGCTCAGTTACTTGAAGTTATTGTTCTGTGTCTCCTACTAAAACCTAAGTTCTCATTGTTTTATTGACTATAAATTTTTTAAAAAGGTTAAATCCATTCCCTCTTGGATGTGATGTGCTCCTCTCTGGAAACTCATATGTTAAATTACAGAATGCTAGTATGAAAGGATCATTGCGACTGCATCTGTACTTTGGAATTGTGGTTCCAGCTGTAATGATTTGGCATCATTAGAGATGTGCTACTTAGTGCTCCAGGAAACAGAGTTTTGTGTAACTGAAAGTGACTATAATACCATAAGAGCTTCTTCTTGTGCATCATTTGCTTGATATAATCATTTGGCATGGAAAATCTCTGGTGGAGATTTTTTGAATGACCACTGTGGACTAATCATTAAGCTCAACAAACGTTACATGAACTTATGGGAGTGAGTACGAGTAAAGAGAAAATTTCTGGAAGAATACTGAGAGTATGCAAACTAGGGAGATGGAAAGATACGGTGAGATTTTATTCAAGAACTTCTGAAACAAAGAAAACACAGGCATATTTGGATGAGTGATAGTCAACCTGACGCTCCCAATGTCCAATTGCTTAAACAGACTGTGGCAGTCGTACTGAACTGAATCACCTGCCATGATGTTAATGGGAAATGCCACACTCTGTGAAAAAGCTATTTTGTAGAAATGATAATGAAACAACTCCCCTGATACCTTTGAAACTATTATTTCATCAAAATACATATATATATATATATATATATATTTGGCAAACTATTATGCATCAGATGTCTGACAAACAGGAAAGTTGAGATGACGGCTGCTGTTTTAAACAGAATGGCTGACCATTAGTTTAAAGTTACAGGTTAATAAAGTAAAATATAAGTGTACATGGTGAAAATCAATTGAAATCTTCTGAATGGTTTTATGTTTGGAAGCATTATTTAGACATGTAAATAATTATAACACTATTATTTAGAAAGCTTTGGGAACCCCAGTTTGAATACAGGAGCACTGATCTCTGCTACTCTAATGGGATCTTCTTACAGAAAGTTGTTTCCTTCTGAACAAGTAAGAGATTATTTTAAAGATCTCACACAGCATGTAATTCCAGGTGTTATCATAAGACTGTGCAGAGTGCAAGAATCATGGAGAATTTATCATTCCTTCCCCTAACCACAGAAAACAATGTGTGAATTTAACACGATGTCTTGAAGAATATCAAAATATTGAAAATGCTTATATGAACTTGATAGAATTTAAAACTTGTACTTATCTATTTTATAATCATATAATTATATATACATAATTTATATACCTATGATTTTCATTATTAACTTGGGAATGCTTTTCAGAAAATATAAAAAATCTACAAATGATTATTTTAGTTAAGTTTGCTTTTTATTGTGCCATTATATTGGAATGACTAATTTTAACTTTCTAGCAATTGAACATAAATTAAATAATAATGCTAAACTCTTAAGTTTTTTTTTAATTAAATGATTGGGTATATTTGCTTATTTCATCATCACCATCCTTGTCCATGCTCTGGAACGATTAGCTGCCCATCAATTCTTATTCTGAAACTTTGACAAACAATTTTAATTATCAACCTCACTGAACACTCTGATGCAGATATCTTACCAGACAAGGCTAACATCTGTCCCCTGATGCTTACATAGCTTATTCTTGGTTTTCTCAATTTTTTTCCCAAATACTAAATGTTCAATGTTTCATTAAGTCTCAAAGCACAGTGAAAATATATGATAATATATAACATTTAAGGAAAATCTATCAACTGTAAGAATGAGAGAACAAAACAGAAAACAATTGTTTAAGAACAGAAGAAGAGAGAAACTGAAAAATTATCAGAGGAATAAAATGCAAATCAATGTTATGGAGTAAAACTGCGGGGCAATTTTTTCTGCAAAGTCATTTTAAATGGTATGCAGGAAATGCACTCCAGCTACAGGAGGCTTCAACCTCCGGTGCATCAGTGTAATCAGCTGAGAGCCAATCCTCTGATTTGCTCTTGATGTGTCTCACTGACAATGTCAATGTTCAGAAAGTAAAGAAAGCAATGAGCAAAATGGGTCCTTTGGAATTAATTGTAGCCACAGTCAAGGAGAAAGAACCAAAGATGAGATCAATGTGACACAAAGCTTGGGGAAAATGGCCTGGTCATATTGGTGTGCTGTAATCACACAGAGGAGAAATGAAGACCAAAACTAGGCATGCAAATAATTTTAAAGAACAAAGATGGAAAAACGTAACAGATAGAATGAAATAAGGAAATAAACAGAAATTATCTAACATCTGTTGCTAGAAATGCTAAAAGAGAAAATGATTTCACAAGAAAGTCTTACTCAACACTACGAAGTTATTTCAAAAGGCTTACAGAAAGTGAAAAAATGTTTCTTTTAGAGCAAAACATAATTGAAATCCAATCATGAGTGGCATTCAAAAGGTTAATGGAAAGCATGTATTATTAGAAATTGTGCATGTGTTTAAAAATGTTTTTACATTATAATAAACTTATATTTTGATTCAAATTTTCCATGTACTTTGAAATATCTCTGCATATTACAATTTTGCTTCCTAAAATTGCCAAAAAGTAATGAATTAACAAGACTTTGAAAGAAACTAATAGGGCTGATAGCACATAGTACTTTCTAATGAGTTCAGATTTCAAAAAGATATCTACCAAAGCTCTAACTTGCAGGGCCTCCCAGGCTGCTACTGTTTTTTTCTCCAGCTCCCTTCAGACCCCTACTCAGCTCACAGATCCAGTTCCATCCTTCTTTGGTAGTTCCTGGAGGTCCCACCCCTTCCTTTTTGTAGTCTTTTTCTATATTGTTCCCCAGTTCTGGATCAACAGCCCCTCACCCTTCACTGTCTCCCATGTTCCCCAGAGAACACCGTGTCTCATTCAGATATCAGACTCAAACATTAATTCCCCAGAAAAGTCAGTATCAGATCTTTCCAATATAGCTACATCCCATACAGGCATTTTTGTGATAACTGTCACAGTATATATTATAAGAAAATTGTCTGTTGAATACCTGCCTCCCACACTGAACTATAAGCTTCTCCAGGGGAGATACATTGTATTTTTGCTTGCGTGATATGCCCAGTATCCATCACAGGCCATATGGACATACGGCACACAGCAGATAAACAAAAAGTTCTTTCAGTTGTTGAATTCACAATAACTGAATGCCAAGGAGAAAAGAAGGGGCAATTTGATAAGAATGTGAAAGGAAGATAAAACAGTAAGAATAACTTTAGGAAGGCTCATGGTCAGAATGAACTCCTGTTCACAAAACATGAAAAGTATTCAAATTAGGGTTTCAACAATAACTGCTTTTAAAAGGTTTTCCTTTCCTTCTATCCACTTCAACAATAGCCATCACGTTAAAACCTAAGAAGCTTTGTGACTTTCTCTCCTTAAGGTCATACCATGGGGAACTTAACTAAAGCCTGAATTGATTCTGACAGCAAAAAGGTCCAACTAATGGCCTAACGGTGGATGAAAGCTAATATGGTCCATCATGTTTGCTACATATTTCCCAAGATAAAGTTTCTCTAGACTACTGATTTTTACAGAAATAAGAGAGAATCAGCTGAGCAAAACCATGCCTTAATGAAATTCTGTGTTCCCCATTAAGGCAAGAATTTTTTTAAACAAGAAGAAATACAATTGTAAGAGGAGTAGAAATATGAGTTTATGATCTAGGCACCCACATTAATTTCAGTTCTTTTTTCTTATTCTGAAAGATTATAACCTATTTGTTTACATCATTAGCGGATACCACAAGTATGCAAAGAAAAAAAGTCCATTAATAAAAGAATCACTATAGGGACTATCATTGCTATGTCTGCATCTACATATTAGAAGGGAAACAGTGCTAAGAAACCTAACTGCCTCTTTAAGTGCATATTTGGCCACTGGACTTCAGTTTTACCTGCAATCTCTCGGATTTAATTTATATGTAAGCCTGTTTGAAAATTGCAGATTTTTACATCGTTCACTTAACTGATCAAAACTCATTCAGCAATCGGATAATATCAATTGAGAAGGAACTGTTGAGTAAATTCACTTATCATTTCCAAATCACAAATTGGGAATTGTTGAATTGAATTTAGAAAGGAATCATTAAATTTTATTTGCATAGAAACTCAAAGTGTTCGGCACTAAACAGATTGTCAAGTCATCTGATAAATCATTACTGAAAATTGAATGGCTTTCCTTAATAATAAAATTAGGTGCAGAGTGAAATTTATAAGACCTTGAGCACTTGGCATAAAGTCAGTATCTGAGGGAGTTACTTCTCTGGTTCACAGCTTATTTCCATCAGTAAAATTTGTACCTAGCACATATGCATTATTAAGATTATAAGAGATAATTTATGTAAAGCCATTAACTACAGTATTTTAGCACATGAGATGCTCAGTTAATATTAGTTATATTGCACTGTATTTCAAAAAAGAGTAAAAATGTGCACACTACAAGGACAATTTTAACTTTCAAGAAGACTAAAAAAGTTTATAAGTAATATTTTTGTTATGTAAATATTCTTGGGGAATAGAAACAATGGAGTCATGAATTCAAACCAAAACCACCAAACGTATTCAAATAATTGGAAGTTCATTAATGCACCTGAGATAGAGGCTGACTCAGTGAGAAGAAAACAAGAAGAATTGTGCACTTTGGGTTTAAAATAAATCATGGCATCTCATCACGTAAAGTGGCATGTACTATAATATTTAGCATAATTTTCACTCTTAAATGCAGATTGCAATATATTGCATAAAGTTGAATGAAATAATATTTTGTATCTGAAGGAGGTTAAAGTATTTACTGATTTATTTCTGGAAAGATATATCTCTGATTATTTGCCCTGATGTACAATGGCCCATTTTTCATGTCTAACTTTCCCTCTGGTTCTATTGTAATTTCTCTAACTTTATCATATGCGAACAAATGAATGTACATGGGATGATGGCTTATGGCAAATCACTATCCTTAACTTTCTTACCAGATTTCACAGCAATCTACATATTTAATGAAGTGCTAAATATGCATTTTGTATTTTGTTTCCTTAATGATAAAATGTATTTTCTCCTATAATTCTTCTGACAGAATATAGCAGAGTAGCAATTCCATTAATCTTCATAGTCTTACTTCAATGTAATTCTAAAATTTCCTCAGTAACCTTTGCCCCGGAGTAACACTTGCCCCAAACATCTATTAATTTAAATATAGTTCCTCTTTTAACATTTTTACTCCAAGACATATTTTCTATCATGAGCATTCTCCTCCCTCCTAGCCAAGAAGGAAAAATTGGTAGTGATTAAAAACTGTGATTCCAGTTTTAACATGTACAGATGTAGACTTCAAACAAGTATATAATTAGCAGGGAGCATTTTAAATAATTTAGCAGCAAGATACATAGTGGCTTGTGGCTTTATTCAGTAATAATATTCCAATATTCATTATTCAGGATCATTACTGTGCTTATTAGCAGAGTAATTTTTCCCCTGACTTCCTTGTAAATTCAAACAGTTTTGTTCAGCATAAAGAAAGCAGAAGATGGAGTTAAATTGCATTATATAACCTTCTCATTAGTGGACATAGAGCTTCTGATTACTAAGAGTTGATTTTATACGTGCTGAAGAATGAGGTTACAGCATTTTATTCAACTGAAGCCTGTCTTATCCAATTACAAATTGCTCATACTTTAAGAAAAATCTACACAAATGCAAAATTACATTCTTTTTCAAGATTATATCCTAAATTTAAAATTACAAGTTTAACTATATAAATACTTGTTTTTATTCTGCTAGTTTAGAGAAATATACTGTATTTTATACAAAAATTTTATATAAAATTTATGTATGTTTGATGTAAAATATACATAAATATCAGAAGAACTAGGGGTTTAAAATACAATGTACTAAAATTTAAGAACTGGTGAAAACAATTGAAATTTTTACATAAAAATTTGTTGAAATCTAGGCTTAGAGATTTCAAGGATTTGATAAAAAGTTATTGTTGATGTAAATCTGGTATATAGCATGATTTGTAACCTTTTGAATTTTTAGACAATACTCAATTCATTAAAAATTTTCAGAGTAATGAAATTGTTTGGGGTGTAATTTTTCATCCAATTTTTAGAGCAATGTTAAATCATCAACACGTATCATTTAACATGAGATTGTTCGTTTCCATATTATCTGAGTATGATTTGTATCTTCCTTTTCTCAATATCATCCTATCCGAGATGTGTAAAGAGGCTAAAGTTAATGAGAAAACCATGCAGGAGATGCAAAGGGATAAAAATGTCATGTATACAACACCAAGAGTGATGATGCCATGCTACTATTTAATTACCTAGGAAAGGTTACTGAAAATTCTACTATACCATGATGATGATAATGACCATGAAGTTGCTTAGGCAATGGAAATGGAGAACAATAATATGATGATATTTATGTTAAGTTCTCTATAGGGCATATTGATAGAACTGAAACTCAAATACTAAAATATATTTATCACATATATTTCCAGGTCAATTCTTATCCAACTACAACAGTTTTTATTTCAGGATTTTCTATTAAATAATAAAGAATCTGCAAGGTAAAGCCTGTGTTCTTTGTAGTCTTCTGAGGGTTGTCATTTCTAAAAGAATAGCTCTAATCTGATTTCCAGTTTTCCTACATAGACACAGGCCTCGCTCAGGCACATGCTATTTGAAGGTAAGTTAGCAAGACTGGGACATATCTTGAGGGAAGTAAGCTACATGGATTTGGTATTGTAAGGGTAAAGAATGCTCAGGGGTGAATTAAGTACTTAGGAATAGAACAAAGATGACACAACAAGGGCAAGGTCAAAGATTTGGATAAATGGACTTATTGCAATAGAGAGAAAGAATTTGTACCAATGGGAAGAAGTTTTCAAAAGCAGATCGGGACTCATTATAGTCATATTCATTAGATGTGATTGGTCCGCCTTCTGACAAAGCTTCGTCAGAACTCAGGCAGTACAGCATAAATGCACCATAATATTTTCTTCAAGATGCTGAATGTAACACCCCGTGATAGATAAGGCCTCACTCTCAATAGACATTGGCACAGAGGAATGACAAATAGATTTCTGCCTCACTGGGTTTGAGGAAAGATTCACAGACAATTTAACATTAAAATAATACTTCAAGGTAAGGAGGATTTCATTGATAAAGAGAAAAAATTAAATAGCACTGTACCATGCAAGTGCATTGGCAGGGCAAATTTATAAATAATCTGGTGAGAGGCCATAGAGTGCCTGGATACAGGCTTTGGTGCCAGACCTGAGTCTTAATTTATACTTCACTAATACTAGGCATCCTTCTACATCTACTTGTATAAGCAAGGATAATGACATTTCATGGAATTCTCATGAGGATTCAGTAAGAACATAGTTAAAGTGCTTAGCGTATTTCCAGTTCCATATAAAAGACTTAATATATGTCATTCTTATTAATAGAACCACCATAATGCTTCAGTAAATTCAGTAATTCTGATGACAATAAACTCAGAATTAGTAACCCCACTGCTGGAAACTTCAAATAGAATAGCTGTGAACCTCAGAAATGTGTGCATGAAGGGAACTGTCGTAGTCAAACAACTGAAAGCAATTGAATGTCCAAAACTTGCTAAAGCTAAGAAGGGCATAGAGTAGTCACCCAACTAAGATTTCTTTGGTCATGACATATAAAATCCAATTATAAAATTATTCATTTCATGAAAAATATATGTGATGTAGTATGACAGAGCTAGCATTTAAAATACAAACATTATAATTGAAGTAATCTAAAAATACACATAAGAAGTGGTTTAGAAAAAAAGCGACAATTATGTTACCACAATACTATTGGTTTCTATTACTTTTATTTGATTAAATTGGGCCCTCTAACATACTACATTTGTACGAAGAACAAATGTGGCACTTGGAAGGTACTGCCTTATGTCAACTGAAGTGTTTGCATGACCTGTGTCAGAGGCGTCGGGGATTGTGAAGCACAGCTGCAAACCAAATTCATCAGCTGCCTGTTTTCATATGGCCCATGAGACAAGATCGATTTTACATTTTGAGATGGCTGAGGAATAATAAAAGAATAAGAATACTGCATAACATGAAGCAAATAAATAAAATTCCAATTTCAGTGTCTACAGATAGGATGTATTGGACCACAAGCATATCCATGTATTTAAATGATTACTATGACTGCATAGTACCTGCAACTGAGACAACATGGCCTGCAAAGCTCTCCACATTTCATATCTGTTCTTTATAGAAGTTTGCTGTCTCTGCTCTAGAGGAATGTTTTTAGTTGAAAAATGGCGGAATTCAAATAAACCTTATTCAATCTTTAGGTACCTGGCAACCTATAGATTCTTTTATTCTTTAATAGCTATCTGCAGATAAGCTGCAAGTGAAAAATCAGATATTGAAACAACAACACATACTGGACAACCAAAGTCCCCAAATACCCCACAACAAGATTCCTAACAAATAAAGGACAATGAAGGGGTAACTGCAGAAAGGCAGGAGGATGTGTAACACAAGTTCTTGATCTACAGATTCTTTCCGTCCCATCTTCCTCTACCTTAACTCTCAAAGAGGCTCAGGAAAGCAGTTTTATTTGACCAAATGAAACTTCTGCTTTTGTAGGTTAAAAAACAATTATCAGCAATTTCATACAGTGCAAGAAACTTTGGTGAGAAAATTTCATAGGTAGTTATTAACTAACACAATGCAGCCAAAATAACTCCTGACTTAGAAATGGATAAAACGGTCTCACACAATCCAATTTTAATGAAAGCTGGATGCTTTAGGTTGAAAAAAGCTAAACGCTTAGTATTCCAAAGCTTAGCTCAGATAACTTTCACTTGACATTTGCAAGATTTATATTTGCATTTTACTAGATTTTCATTGATTATAACTTTCTATATAAAATACAGTTCAATGTGAATTTGGTTATTTGAAAGTTCACTTGATGGACTGGACCAAACTATTCTGGTCACAATAGAAAAGAAATTCATTTTACTTTTTCAAAGCTAACTTAATATGGGAGATCTGCCCTTTAGGTCTAGATGTAGGAATTAGGGAAATGGGGAAGATAAAAGTGCACTATTTGTAAAAGGTTAGCAATATACATTATAAATCAAGAAAAGGTGAGAAAACTTAAATTGAGGTAGAAGGAACACCTTAGAAAGATTAATTTTTGCAAAGAATGAAATAGAACTATTTAATATTGAGTCAGATATAAAGCAACTTCCTTTGCTGCAAATCATTTTTAATAATTCTGATCTAAAACTCAGGAGCACTTTCATGATTATGTGAAAAATTCAATAATGAATACCTGGAACATATTTAACATCAGGAAAAATATGGACATACCCTAGTTCAGAAAGAAGGAACTGCAAAGTCAGACCAAACAAAACCACTGAACTCCTGTTCAAAGCATTCCATGTGTTATAAATCTGTTTCCATTTTGAGTTTTTACTAAACAATGGGTCAGCAGAGTATGAAAAAATTATGTGATATGCTTTTTCAGAACACCATCAGGATTTAACAGCCCATCTTCCACTCAGAACTGTTTCCCTTTTGTGGTAAGGACTTGCTCTCTGGTTCAATATGTCTAGATCTCCTTACAGCTTCACAAAATACTTTCCTAAGGTTACTGGCATGAAATACAATAAAAAAAAAAAAAAAACCTGTTACCTCAGAATCATGAGTAGTAAGAAAAACTTTTTTTCAAAGAAGGATTTTAATCCTCCCATGAGGACACCTCATAATGGTGTCTAAGCAAACACATACTTCAGTTTCAAGTTGACATTGCTTTTCATGCTAAATAACTAAATATACCTATTAAATGGACAGGGACCCAATTATACACTTTTGTACACAAAGAGTGTCTTAGAGAATTCAAAAAATAGTTACGTAGACTCTTTCATAACTCAAATGTCAACCACCATGGTGCTTATATTTTTCACAGCTACAGGTCAAATGATAACACTGGGACAGGTGAATTAAGTCTAAGAATGAGATTCAACGGCCCAATTTCAAATAGTACTTAGAAGACTACTGATCATTTCATTAAATGAGGCAAATGTCGACTTTTCATTTCTTCTCCTGCTCGCCTGTCCTTAGATCTAAGCACACTCATACTCACACTCACACACATAGCCCTTAATACACTGGGTAAAACTTAGAAAACTAATTTCTAGAAGACTTCAGAAATATTCAGGTCTATATAAAATATGCAAAATATTTACATGAAAATATTTTTCTTTTAATTTTATTTTTATCTATTTATTTTTATGTTCACTAAAAAGCGAAAACTAAAACTCAGAAAAACCACCATTTGTTTAAAATTATTGAACTACTATACCAGGCCCTACAACAAATTATTCACTTGATGATGCCTTCAATAACTCACAGATATAATATTTTTCCCTTTATTTGAGAAGTCTGGTTAGCTAGTAAATATTAAACATTTAAAAACATCTTGAAAATTTTAATACCTTTTTAAAATCAAGGGGAGCCTTAACGGTTCACTTCAAATAGGAGCTTAGCTTTTGGGGCATAGACTGTCATGGTTCATGCCAATGGAAGCAGGCCTTGGTTTCAAAGTTCAAAATAATAATTGTATTTGGCCACATTTCTTTTGTCAAGTATATAAAAATTTCTTCATCTGTATTCCATTTGGCCCCAAATAAATGAACTGGCTTATTTTTATAAATTTGTGAATCCAACCATAAATGTAATCAAGGAGCAAGGCCCTCAGAAATCTATAGCCCTGGCCCGGTCTTTTGAAAGTGATTTGAAGTCCTGAGCTACTCTATGTGGGAGCAATTCAGTCCAGTGTGGCTGATCTGCATGCAAATCATCCAGTCTGCAAAGAGTCTGTCTTCTCCTGCCTCTTCTGCAGGCCTTTGGCTTATATGTGTCTCATTTTTTTTTTAAAGTATAGCCTTAACTTTTTAAAAAATAACATCAAATCGCTTCTTGGCCTTTTGACTAAGATCAAGTGTAAAAATAACATCAAAATCTTCCTCTCAACAGCGCTGGAGATTTTGAGATACGCCAAAGCTATGGGGGAAGAGAATACCTTTTGAGTTTGCTTTATGTACAGATTTACTGTTTTATGTGATTTCTGCAAGCACATGCAAATTCTGATACTAGAGAGAGGGTGTTATTAGCTGGCAAGCTGTCATTTTCCTTTTGAATGTTTGAAATCTTATACTGCAACAAAATCCAACCATTTAAAATTAATTTGCATCTGACATTATCTTTTAAGGCACTATGAAAAAAAGAGGGTATTTTATTAAAAAGGAGTACAATTTAGAAATAAAACATTACTATGATTCAATACAAATGCCACCAACTAGTGACTATGTATTAGAATGCCATTTACATAACCAGGAGCATGTTATGCAGAAATTAAGATTGTGAAGTACCATTGCATATCACTTCCTAGAGGACTATTTTAAACTTCTTTCCTTAATCAGTAACTTGTCATCTCTCTTCATATCCAGATTCCATTTTCAAAAGATGAGAAAACACTATATTTTTCTGTTTGAAACTTAGAAAGAATAAATTCTTTAGAAAATTCAGAAACTTAGAGCAATTGAGAAAATGCGACTTAGGTATAAATCAAACCACTGTAAGACTCAGTTAAGAATACATAACAAAAGACAAAATGAAACAGCATGACCCAAAAATTTTTTCATTAAAAAGGAAAAAGTGGTCTCTTAACTTGATTTACTTTGCTGTTAAAACAGGAAATACATGAGCTGGGTGCTGGGGCACAGTGGGTTTAGCTGCCAGCTGTAATGCCAGCATCCCGTGTGGAGTGCTGGATCCAGTTCTGGCTGCTCCACTTCCCTGCTATTGCATTTGGGAAAGCAGCAGCAGATGACCCAAGTACATAGATCACTGCCGTCTATCTGGGAGACCAGATAGATGAGAGAATGGCCCAGACTCAGCCGTTGCAGTCATTTGGGAAGTGATCCAACAGAAGTAAAATCTCAATCTCTCTCTCCCGCCGGTGTGTGTGTGGCAGGGTGTGTGTGTGTGTGTGTGTGATATATCTGCCTTTGAAATAAATAAATACAGGAAATACATTTATTATTTTTAACTTAGATTCAGGTTTCTGATTTTTTTCAGAAAAGGCTCTGATTTAATTCCAAAGAGAATCTACATTACAGTTATTCAACTTCAATATGTGTTCATTTAGTAGTAGGCCAACTTTTACTATCACATAAGTAAATAATAGGATCAATGTTATGATTCACACCTTAACATAAAAAGACCTAAATATACAAAGGAGGAAAAAGAGTAATGGAATTTGTTTCTAGAGGAAAAATGGGTCAGAGTTAAAAAAAAATTATATAGCGGTAAGCCTGGGATACTTCAAAAAGGGAAGTGATTGAGGGAAAATACAAGTTTTATAAATTATCTTATTAATCATTAAACCACTGTAAGCCTCTTATTGGTATTGAAGCAGAATTAATAAATTATAACTAACAACATAAAAATGAATCTCACATGTTCTGTAGTTTATTTACTGAGCAGCTTCTGAATAAAATATTTCAATTCAATGAATTTTCATCCTATATAAATATTTTAAAAACAATAAAATATACATCACCTTCTTTAACCTTCTCCCTTACATTGTGTTCAAATAAACATTTGGGACATATTATTTGGTGAGTTCAGCCTAACTTTTTAAAGCACATTTTCATGGGAATTTTTGAATCATTGAAACCCTAGAAACTCATTTAAAAGAAAACCTCTCACAATACTGATCCTGCATCTGAGTGAATCTAAGAATCACTCAGAAGCAGGAATCCAGCCGGCGCCGTGGCTCACTAGGCTAATCCTCTGCCTTGCGGCGCCGGCACACTGGGTTCTAGTCCCGGTCGGGACACAGGATTCTGTCCTGGCTGCCCCTCTTCCAGGCCAGCTCTCTGCTGTGGCCAGGGAGTGCAGTGGAGGATGGCCCAAGTGCTTGGGCCCTGCACCCCATGGGAAACCAGGATAAGTACCTGGCTCCTGCCATCAGATCAGCGTGGTGCGCCGGCCACAGCACGCTGGCCTCTGCGGCCATTGGAGGGTGAACCAACGGCAAAGGAAGACCTTTCTCTCTGTCTCTCTCTCTCACTGTCCACTCTGCCTGTCAAAAAATTAAAAAAAAAAAAAAAGGCAGGAATCCAGATGAAAGACTGTGATTTTTCTCTTAAGAGATTTTTGAAATGTAATTTAATGCCCTAATTACAATTTTGAAATTCACTGACAAGCGCTATAAAGTCCCCATGACAAATACTATGCATAAAGGTGACATCAGTGAGCATGAAGAGCTTCAAAGGTTTCAAGGGTTCACAGCTAAATCATGGTGTTCTGTGGCAGCCTTCTCTTTTCACTGCCAGGGATCTGCACGAGTCACCTCTTCTCCTACCAGACGAATCTAACAGTGCAGGATCTACGATCAGCCGGGAAACATTTTCTTCCCAGAGTTTCAAGGATGTTCTCTGAGAGTCTAATCAACATGTCTCAAGCTCCGCATGTGCAGCTTATTCCATGTAGCTGAGACTGTACAGCTTATGTGCTGTTCTTATTGATCCACTTTGCATTGTTCAGATACCTCTGTTGTGATCACCATCTAGCTACTGAAATCTGATACAACAGCATGTACATGGTAATAAAGCCAGACTTGTGTTCCAATGTAGATGGGGCCATTTACTATTTGAGTGACTGTCAAGTTACTCTATTGTGTTAAAAACTTCATTTCCTTCAGTATTTCAATAGAACCTTCCTCATAGCATTACTGTCAGAATTCAATGGGAGAAAATGGACAAAAAGTACATAACAGAGAAAGTATCCACTAAATGATTCTCATTGTTAGATTTTTTTTTTTTTTTATTTTAAAGATTCATTTGTTGGCCGGCGCCGCGGCTCACTAGGCTAATCCTCTGCCTTGCGGCGCCGGCACACCGGGTTCTAGTACCGGTCGGGGCGCCGGATTCTGTCCCGGTTGCCCCTCTTCCAGGCCAGCTCTCTGCTATGGCCCAGGAGTGCGGTGGAGGATGGCCCAAGTCCTTGGGCCCTGCACCCGCATGGGAGACCAGGAGAAGCACCTGGCTCCTGCCATTGGATCAGCGTGATGCGCCGGCCGCGGCGGCCATTGGAGGGTGAACCAACGGCAAAAAGGAAGAGCTTTCTCTCTGTCTCTCTCTCTCTCTGTCCACTCTGCCTGTCAAAAATTAAAAAAAAAAAAAAAGATTCATTTGTTAATTTGGAAGGCAGAGTTAAAGAGAGAGGGAAAGATAGAGAGAAAGAGAGAGCTTTTATCTTCTGGTTCATTCCCCAGTTGGCACAATGGCCAAGGCTGGGACAGGCTGAACTCATGAGCCTAAAATTCCAGCCAAATCTCCCACGTGGCTGGGTGGGACCCACATATGAGCACCATCTTCAATTGCTTTCCCAGGCACATCTGACAGAGGCTGGATCAGAAGCTGAGTAGCAATAACTTGAACTGTTTCTCATATTGGATGTGTGTGTCATAGGCCATGGATTAATCCACTGCACTACAGTAGTTCCTACTGATACATTTTTTATAAGATTTATTTATTTGAAAGTCAGAGTCACACAGAGAGAGGAGAGGCAGAGAGGCAGAGAGGCAGAGAGGCAGAGAGAGAGAGAGAGAGAGATGCCTTCCATCTGCTGGTTCACTCCGCAGTTGGCTGCAACTGCTGGAGCTGTGCCAATCCAAAGCCAGGAGCCAGAAGCCTCCTCCAGGTCTCCTACATGGGTGCAGGGGCCCAAGGACCTGGGCCATCCTCCACTGCCCTCCCAGGCCACAGCAGAAAGCTGGATCGGAAGTAGAGCAGCCAGGTCTCGAACCAGCACCCATATGGGATGCCGGCACCTCAGGACAGGGCATTAACCCACTGCGCCACAGCGCCAGCCCCTACCTACTGATATATTTTTAAAAATACTGTGCCAAGGATTGATTGCTACAGAAAAATGAGTTATTAATGTAAAGCCAAATTATTGTTCTTCCTCCACAGTGGTATCTGTATGCTCCACATTATTTCAAATATACCTTTGGTGTAATATCTCATAGATAGGAGAAAATGTTTTACTTATTTTGGAAACAGTATTTTCAGCAGTGGCTTCTAATGCATCCTAGAGTCATTCCATGCATGTCAAAAGCAGTAGTGAAATGGTCTCTGGTATCCAATCAGAAGAATATTCAGGCCATGATTAAATGGGTGTTTTCTTCCATGTCCCCACTTAACACAGCTCTCATTTCCTGGTAGATCAGTGAGACAATGAAGCATTCAGGAGATTTCTCAGCAATCGAAACTGCAAATTGCAAAACAACTAAAAGTCTACAGTGAATAGTGGTCGGCTAAATTTCCATTTTCTCTTTTCTTTCCGGATCTATTCTCCTTAGAGGTTCTACTGGATATACAATTATTCAATTAATTCCAACGGGGTTACAGGTTTGCAGGAAAAACATATAGAAAGTGGAATATACAGTCTGCTTAATGCTGAGAAATAAGACTGAGAATCCAAACATTATGATATTTTTCTTTCTCTTTTATATCAATTTGAACAAGGTACTTTATTATTGAAAACTAAACTATTAATCAAAGTTGTAGGAATTCTTGTTAACATGAAAACCAAATATACAAGAGTAAACTTTTTCTGAGCTGTTCTAACTACCTAGTGAAAGACAAATCAAACCCCAAACTGGTGTCTTCTTCAGACATACTGGTGTAAATTTTACTCTTAAATAAGTACTATGCTATAGTTAGATAGATTTGGACATTCCTAAAATTCAAAACATGCTGGCTGCTGAATTATTTTATTTCACCTAATCTCAAAACTACTTCTAAGATAAAAAAAAAAGGTTTTTTAATGTATCCATGTAATACAAAGAAAAGAGAAAATGCCTACTATAGGCTTTGCATATCTATCACCACATTTAACTACTGATGATACTGACATGATAACTAATGAAGCTGAGCTAATTGGCTGAAAAATTGAGGTGCTACAAGTTACCTGACTTCATTCCATAGTTTCACTTAATCAATTAGCTATTCTTTTCCTACTTCAAGCGTGGTGAAGGAAAATGGATTTCATACATGTATAAGCTGAATAGCTTTGAACTATGATTATAGAATTATGAATTATAGAAGTTAAAGTAAAAATGGCTAAAAGTTTCCACTCAAATAATAATTTTGTGGAAAAATGAGTACATCTTTGTCAACTGTATTGATTTTTCATAGTTTATAGCTTAATATGTGGTATTTCCTAAGAAAAATATTTTTAGAGTTTTTATTTTTATAAATTTTCATTTATCTGAAAGGCAGGAAGAAGAGAGAGAGAGAGAGAAATTCCATCCACTGGTTCAGTCCCAAAAAGATTTCAACAACAGTTAGGCTGGGTCAGGCTGAAGACAGGGGCTAGGAACACAATGTAGGTGTTCCAAAGTTGGTGTCAGGGACAGAACTACTTAGGCCATCAATTTCTGCCTCCCAAGGTATGCATTAACAGGCATCAGAAATGTATCTGAGACTTGAACCCAGACATTCTGATACACGATGTGGGAATCCCAAGCAGTGTCTTAATCACTGAGCCAAAAGCCCACCCCATTTTCAGAAATTTCAATGTAGATTTTCTTAAAGTCCCATCCAGAAATTAATTAACAAATGCATATACAAACATAATAAGAATTCTGCATCCTGTGATGGTGGCCTAGAGAATGAGAATAGTCTTTCCACTGAGAACCCCAGGGGGAAGATGAACAAAGATTAAAACAAGTGCACTTGCAGTTCAGGGGAGGAGATTAAAAATAGAGTGAAAAATGAATGGGAAATAGGAAGAATGCATGAAAACTCCAGGAGACTTGCTATTTTTTTAGATAAGAGAGACTAAGGATCCTTGAGGACAATATAGCTCTGGGAAGCCTTTACTGGTTAATGCTGGAAGGACTTGTGACCAGCAACAGGAATGGATGGAAACTGTGGCACATCTTCCTAACTATATGTTAAAATATAATGGTGATTCACAAACTTTATGTATAAGTGGAACTGAAAGATAAACTTATTTTTGTGCCAAAAATATGAAGTCTACATCTATGACTGAACTTGAAAACTTCATGGAAAATGGATATTATGAAAAAATTATGGGTGGCTTTCAAAATTTTTGCATAAAAATAAACTTATTTTTATTCCATTTTCCACGAACAATGATTTTTTATTTTTTTAAAGATTCTATTTATTTATTTGACAGGTAGAGTTACAGAGAATGAGAGAGAAAGAGAGAGAAAGGTCTTCCTTCCGTTGATTTACCACCCCCCCCCCCCCCAAATGGCCTCAACGGCTGGAGCTGCTCCAATCCAAAGCCAGGAGCTAGGAGCCAGGAGCCTCTTCCTGGTCTCCCATGCGGGTGCAGGGGTCAAAGTACCTGGGCCATCCTCCACTGCCTTCCTGGGCCACAGCAGAGAGCTAGACTGGAAGGGGAGCAGCTAGGACTAGAACCGGTGCCCATATGGGATGCCGGCGCCGCAGGCAGAAGATTAACCTAGTGCACCATGGCACCAGCCCCAAACTTTGATTTTTAAAAAATGTATTTGTTTTCATTCTAATGGAAGTCTAAGTCAGAGTATGAGACTCTGCTACTTCACTGCCCAAATACCCTTAACAGCCAGGGTGAAGCCAGGACAAAGCCAGGAGCCTAAACCCATTTGGATCTCCCATGTGAGTATCAGGGACTCAAGTATATTAGTCATAGTCTTCTGCCTACCTCCCAGGTTACATAATATCTGGAAATTGGACCAGGGGTATTGCACTGAGACACAATCCAGGCACTCCAATATGGGATAAATACATCCCAAGCAGCAGTGTATTCACTGTGCCACATTCTCACCTGTCCTTGAACTTTCCGATCTACTATCACATTGCAAAC
The DNA here is from genome assembly GCF_964237555.1 of Oryctolagus cuniculus. Lineage (NCBI taxonomy): Eukaryota > Metazoa > Chordata > Mammalia > Lagomorpha > Leporidae > Oryctolagus > Oryctolagus cuniculus. The sequence goes on from NC_091441.1 coordinate 25,198,197, forward strand.
CCAATAAGTAAAACACGAAGTATTGATTCAAGCTTGGTCTTCAGTTATCTCAAGCTCTAATGTAGGAGATGCCTTGGTAGATGCCGTGTGAATCCTCTTCAGAGCCAGATAATGTATTTCTAGGACTCAATTTGCTTTCTAAAATGTTTTTTGCAATTTCTTAACAAAATAAAAGTAGAAAAAAATGTCCTTTATTTTATAAAGGTTGTTTACTAAAAGCCTAGATGATGCAGCAAATTGATTAACTAAAAGTTTAAAGCTTTTACTTTGTAAGGCAAATAAATTGAAGATGTCCACTATCATCATTCCCATATAATACTACTGAAGTTATTAAACTTTGGGACTACTGGCATTTGGGGCCAGAAATTCTTCCCTATGGAAAGTTGTGCTGTGCACTGGAGATACTGAGAATGATGCATGGCCTTTATTGACTAGATAGCTGTAGTACTCTCTCAGCTGTGGTGGTAAAAACTTTTTTTTTTTTTTGACAGGCAGAGTGGACAGTGAGAGAGAGAGACAGAGAGAAAGGTCTTCCTTTGCCATTGGTTTACCCTCCAATGGCCGCCGCGGCCGACATGCTACGGCCTGTGCACCATGCTGATCCGAAGTCAGGAGCCAGGTGCTTCTTCTGGTCTCCCATGGGGTGCAGGGCCCAAGCACTTGGGCCATCCTCCACTGCACTCCTGGGCCACAGCAGAGAGCTGGCCTGGAAGAGGGGCAACTGGGACAGAATCCGGCGCCCCGACCAGGACTAGAACCCGGTGTGCCGGCACAGCAGGCAGAGGATTAGCCTAGCTGGCCGGTGGTAAAAACTTTTACATATTGCCAAATTAAAATTGCCCTGATTTGAGACCTAGCACTCTACTTAATCATCTGGTGAAATGGAAAGAGAGGAGGAGGAAGGGAATGGAGAAAAGTAAGAAGGAGGGGAATGGTGGAGAGGGAGGAAAGGAGAGAAGGAGTGAATGAAAGAAGTAGACCAGAAGTTCCAGCATAAATCTAATCCAAGATGTGCAAGACTTCCACACAGAAAAATACAAAACAGTATGTAGAGGTAGTAAAGATGATATAGTAAAAAAAAAAAATTAGGATACTTAATTACTCAATATTGCAAAGAATCAGTATACTAGATACCATGCCAATTACTAGAATATTAGACTACAGAATAACATAAGGTATTCAAACACTCACTATTTAAATTATGTCTTCTCAACCTATCCAATAGATTCCATGCACAAAGATAACCAATGAATATAAAAACAGAGAATTAATTTGAATAGATATTTTCACTAAAGAAGAAATCCCAAGACAGAAAAAGGATGAGTACTCTCACTAGTCATCAAGGAAATGAAAATTAAAATCACATTGTGATTTAGCAATTTAGTAATACTTGCACATAAGAAAGGCTAAAAATCAAATGACTGAAAGAGTCTAGGAGAACATTTTGGTGCAGTTAGGTTAAGCTGCCAATTGGGATGCCCCCATTTCATCTCAGAGTACCAGTGGAGAGCTGGCTGCTCTGCTTCCTATCTTCCTGCTAATGTGTCAGAGAAGGCAATGGAAAATGACAAGTACTCGAGCCCTGACATTCATGTGGGAGAATAAGATGGAGTCCCTGGCTGTCACGGCCATTTGGGGAGTGAACCAGCAGATGGAAGCTTAATTTCTCTCTCTCTCTCTTTCTGGGTGTAGGTGTCACTCTGAGTTCCAAACAAACAACAAAAACATAACCCGCCGGCGCCGCGGCTCACTACGCTAATCCTCCACCTTGTGGCGCCAGCACACCGGGTTCTAGTCCCGGTCAGGGCGCCGGATTCTGTCCCGGTTGCCCCTCTTCCAGGCCAGCTCTCCGCTGTGGCCCAGGAGTGCAGTGGAGAATGGCCCAAGTGCTTGGGCCCTGCACCCCATGGGAGACCAGGAGAAGCACCTGGCTCCTGGCTTCGGATCAGCGCGGTGCACCGGCCGCAGCACACTGGCTGCGGCGGCCATTGGAGGGTGAACCAATGGCAACAGGAAGACCTTTCTCTCTGTCTCTCTCTCTCACTGTCCACTCTGCCTGTCAAAACAAACAAACAAAAACATAACCCTCATTTTCTCATGGATTACTGTCCTAGCTCTCTACAATATGGTATCAGGGAACAGAAAGCGCTGCTTAAAATACGACTGTGCTCTTTCTGGGAAGAAACACAGGGGCACTTGTGAAAAGTTTGATTTTCTTATCAGATTTTCCAGTGACATGGGAACATCTTAGTAATTTGTGATGTAGGAGCAATGATAAACTTTAATGTAAGTACTGAGGAAAGGAATTAGATCTTCTCTTGTGTTTTGTTTTTCTACATTTACATTTTGGAAAAAGTATGAAACAAGTATTATAAATCCAAGACAGTATCAAATCCAATGCTGTCCTCTCAAACAGTTACTTAAACTCATCAGCCTAGAGTTCAATGTTAACTGAAAGTTCTCATTTAAAAGCCACAAAGATGGTAAAGGGGAACAGAAGGATCCTACTTCCACCATAAAAGACACACAAGGAGAAACGGCCTTCTGGAGTTTTTCTCTAACACTTTTCCTGCTTTCTTCTGGTCTTTGTACAACTTTGATCTTTACTCAGGGCTTTTTCTCCAGCATTCAAATGAGGCCCTGAAATCTCTTCTTAATCTTCATTTGTTGAATGTTCAGTAGAAGCCCCTGAGTGACCTGCTTCATGTATACATATGCATAATGCAAGACCAAGTCATAACAGACACACATCCAAGTCAGTGTGCATTAAACAGGTTCCTGAGGCAAGTAAAAAGTATGTTCCAGGGCCAGACATTTGGTCTGGTGGTTAAGATGTCACTGCGAGGCTTGCATCCCTTACTAGAGTGCCTTGGTTCAAGTCCAGCTCCAATCTTGATTTCAGATTCCTGCTAATGTACACCCTCAGAGGCAACAGTGATTGCTCAAATAGTTTACTACCTGACACACGTGTGGAAGACCTGTATTGCATTCCTGGCTCCCAACTTTTGCCCCACTACCAGGATTAAGAGAGTGAATCAGTAGGTTTTTCTGCCTCTAAATTGAACAAACACAAATTTTAAAGTCTTTTAGGTGAGTGAAATCATGCAGTATAGAACTTTGAAAAAAAAAAAAAAGTATATTCCAGCCCTGAAGAGAATAAAATGCACAGCTTCAGCTTGCAATGAAACACTCACCAGTACCATGCAGCCAAATAGAAAAATGCATCCCATGAGCAAGCAAGAACCAGGTAAATAGCAGACAACAGAGCATCCCATTCTGCACTTTGCCATTTCCAAATGCAGCTACCTGTCCTTAGCTAAGAATCTATTTTAGGCAGTGATGGGAAGTAAGACACCTCTTTTGAGCCTTACTCCATCAAGCCAAATTGCCAAAGAGTTCAATAGAAAGAAATAGAAAACAATCTGATCTGTCAGGGATGTTATTAGCTTCCCCTTAGTGATATCTGAGGGCTCTGATATACCCATGAAACTGCCACACTCAAATAAAATAAAAAATGACAGAAATTGAGTCAAGCCAAGCTAGGATTTCAAATAGCCTCACCTCTCTGCTTCTAGATTACTCTCTCATCTCGGGTCACAGGGAGGTGTGAAAGAAGGTGAGCAGACAAAATGCCTCAGGCAGCACCAGCAAATATACTAAAAAGGACATTCCAAAGTTGGCCACACTACAGTGAATTTTTTTCAGGCAGGCATGTTGGCAGAAAGAAAAAGTGGCTACAAATTGTCAGAGACATATAAGAAAACAACCCATTACCTGCAAAAATGCATTTTATTTCCTAGGCACCAAATACGCCTTCAAAAAATAAAATGCACAGGTGGGAAGGGATCAGAATGTGTGAGTGACATAAGTTAACTTACCTTTTAATGAGCATAACCTGTCATGGTTTAAATTAATTAATTACATTTTTATTTATTTAAAAAGAAGAGTGAGTGTAAGAGAGATGTGGGGAAGAGACAGGGAGAAGGGTTTGGAAAGGGAGAGAGGAGAAAGTTTCCATCGGCTGATTCACCCCCCAAATGCCCCAAATAGCAAAAGCTGGGATAGACTGAAGCCGGGAGACAGGAACTCCACCAGGTCTCTTATGCAGGTATCAGGGACCCAAATAGTTGAAATATCATATTCTGTTTCCAAGGTTGCATATTTACAGAAAGCTGGATTGCAAAAGTGGGAGCAGGACTCAATTTCAAGAACCCAGACATGGGATGCAGGCATCACAAGTGGCAACTAACCTCTCTACACTCCTTTCAGAAACAATGTATTTACTACAAATATTTCAGTCTTGTAAGTTGAATCCTATTTGTGCAGTGTGAAATCTGGTTATTCAACAATGTACAAATATATAAACAAATACAATTTTTTATGGTACCATGCCCATGAGCATGGAAGAGCCACGACACAGAAAAATAATTTGTGTTTTCTGACCTGGATACTCTGGGACAAGAATCTTTTGGAGACAGACACACTACAAAATAATTCAGAGTGAATATAATGGGCTTGGAGTGGCATGAGAACTTGTACATTCTCATCTGCCAGCATGAGTAGGTTGCTGCTCCTAGTATCTTATCCAAACATCCCAGGATGCAGCCTAGCTCTCTTTATGGAGATTATCCACATTGCCTGCCTAGGAAACTCTTATGTGACATTGGAAAGAATATATTCCCTCATAAGCAGAACTTTGGTCACACGACCTTTTTATCTTAGTTGTCCAAGATCTGGAATTTTAAGAATGTCAATTAATATATGGATACATTTAATTTACAAATTCCCAAATGGTGCCATTTTCTAGCAATATTTAAAATTATGATTTTTAACTCATTAAATGCATGCATGGAAACTAGAATGCATTTTCAGAATCAAAGATAGGAATTAATTTCTCTTGTCTTCCTTGCTCCCATGGGCTGTATTTATTGTGGATTAGAAGTTTAAATTGAAATTGTTTGGAACCTCTCTAGAAAATGAAACAAACTTGAACTCTAAGTGAAATATAACCCACTTCTACCTTCTGAGCACTCAGGCCCAGGTCACTTAGCAACAGGACTGGGAGAAGAAAATTCTAGGTCAGGCTCCTTGGTTTACTCACTGCTTAATTAATCTGTATCTCAGGGTTCCTTTTTAGCATCAGGGATACTTTAAATCTATTCAAATTTGATGTATTTTAATAGATATTTCTAATAATATATAGTCTCCTTTTTAGGATCACCAGAAAATGAAAAAGGCAAATATTTATCACAATTCTAAGAAGTAATATAATCCAGAGTTAAAGCTGATGGCTGTTAGAGAATTAGAAGGGCCACCTATATTAGGTCATGGCAATGTAGAGCATGTTAACCAGTGAATGGGCTTCATTGTAATTAATAAAGCATTGGAATCTTAAAATACTTTTCATCTGTCATATATCAGCCAAATGATGTTTTGGAGCTGCTTCAATATCCTGCAATGCCCTCCTTATGATAGAGTCAAGCCATCAAGTTAGTTTCCCAAGAAACTGTGCTGTTGTCTAAGATATTCTGTTATCAGAACCACAACTGGTTTCAGCACCTGCCAATTGAACATGCAGGAGTACATGCCCACCACATACCTCTAGGGAGAGGACAGCCCAAACTCCCTTTGCAGCTTCCATGAGTACCCCATACAATCCTCACCAAGCATGACAGTTTGGGGACTCAAAATTCTGCTACCGCCTCATCTATCAATAGATTTAAACTTCTCTTTTCTTTACTCTCAAACCTTGTACACATTATTTTGATTCAGCACCATGGACAGGAACTGAATGCTTAGTAACAGCAATATTAAGAAACTTAACTTTAAAGTAGATGACAACTGTAAAAGATCATGCATTTTGTAAACACACATTTGGAGATAGTTGATTTATTATCAGTTACACAAACAATTTTACCACACCACTGGCTTTAGATATTTGGTCATAGCATATTATTTTAACTATGTGTCAATATTTTAAGTTGTTTTAAAGATGAGGCAAATGTACATAAACACAAATATACTGCTTTAGAGATCATGGTGGGCATTCATTCCTCTGAGACACCTTATTGTTCCCCGAATTCTTCTGAACCTCCTAACACTTCTGCCATCAAGGATTCCATAGAGTGTGTACTCTACTTCCACCTCTCAGTGTTGGAAGCTGGGCCTGGATTTCTAGTTTGGATTTTATCATGTAATTACCTCAGTTTCTATGTCTTCTGTATTTTTGTATTTCATGGAATTAAGCACTGGGGTATGCTCAGGGTACTGCTCAATAAGAAATCAATGAATGAATGAAAATATAACTAAATGGCATTGAATGAATGAATAAAAAGATCATTTGCAGAACTATCAGCCACCCATGCCTAAGCAACTAACCCTAAGCTTTGTATGTTTTCAGAATTCACTATGAAATTTAATTTTCTCCTTGAGCAGTAAGGATATAAAAAATAATCGAGGCAATTTGCAAAATACAGAGATAACTTGGGGGCATTTTTCTGAAAGCTTGCCTTATTCTCCTGGATTGACAGTCCTAAGGGAGTCTTCATGGAAGGCTATGGGTGATGTGTGCCGTAATAATCCATTCTAAAGACACCAAACCACACTAAAGAGTCTAAAAACTTTGAACAGAAAATGGGTTAAAGTGTACAGCGAAGTTATTAGCTGGGTCAGCAGTTAAGGGATTTATCTGGTGCCCATATGCCCATAGCATTGAACAAGCCAGGAAAATAGACATGGTCTGACCTTTAGATTTCACTGCACCATAATTAACTTTAAAAATCATCTAAGCAGACTGTCTAAGGGAGCAAAGCTCACTCACTGACAAGAATACACCACAGATATTAGGCTGGGAACACAAGTGCTTAAAAATTAGGCAGAGGCTTTTAAAATAATGTATAAAGACCTTGTAGAGTTTTGAAATAGATTTCACAAAATAAAATGTAGATCTCAATCTATATAACAAAAATAGACAAATGATCATTCAGTTTGTTTAAAAATGTGTCCCTAAAAATGCTGTGAACCAATAATTCTCTTTAAAAGATACCACGAATATTTTATCCTTCTAAAAATTTAAGTAGGAAAGTTTTCCCTAAATAGTGATACTCTGGAAAAGGGATGCTACACCCATGATTTTCTTTTTTTATTGTCTGAGTTTCCAGTATGGGCTTGAGTATCTGTCTTCATGTTGAAGACAGATTCAAAGTCATGTGCAACTCTGCCACTTTTGCAGTCTTCAGTTGTAATATGCTTGGTCACTATTGATGCAAAAATGCAGGAGTCAAGGCTTAGGAGTCTTTAAGCTCTCCTCAGAGATTTGCCTTAATGCAGGATCTGCTTATTTCCCCAAGTCTGTCATTCTCTGAAAGCAGAAGAGCTATGCCCTTTTCCTTTCCTGCTCCTAGAGTAATTACAGGCTCAGGTAACGGGTCAGTGGGAGCACTTGGGACTTCTATCTCCTGAGAGGAAAAAAGTCAACATCAACTCTGTTTAAAAAACCAGCCCAGTGTACTGTCAAAAAATACTGCCACTTTTCCTAGGGCATCACCAGTTCCTAGATGGTATCTCTGAGCAAGACAAGCAATGTCTCAGAATCAAGATTCCACATTTTATCCTCATCCTGGGACGATGGTGATAAGAACACAGGACAACAAACCTGTCAGTAAACAGCGAGTTGCCCTCTATATTTTCTTGGCTAAGTAGCCTTATGGGAAATCATTTTTTTTAACAAATACCTCCACATGCTTATTGTTCCCAGTACAAGAGTGTGTGACGAGCATCCAGAGAATTATTTATGTAAATATCACCTTGCCAATTTCTCCAGGCCTAATATTTTGGGTAGGCGCCACTGTTAAAAGGTCCCAAGAAGGTTTGGGTTTAGTACCGTCAGACCTCTTATTTCACCTCATACAATATTTCACAGCTAGTCCCCAAGAGCTAATATAAGTAACTCTTTTAATCAGCCCCTACTCATCTCCTTGACCTTGTGGCTTCCAACTTCTTTTGACATTGTGCCAAAGCATACCGCCAATTGAACATGCAGGTGTACATGCCCAACACACACCTCTAGGGAGAGAACAGACATGTCATTCATCCTTAGTTCTCAGAATCAACCTTGCACTCTAACATTCTGAGACTAGTACTAGATATTTGACACTAGCCTCCTTAAAGGCATTTCAGGACTGTAATTCCTTCCCTTTCATAATTCCTGCTCTATACCTGTAAGAAAAACTGCACTGTGTTTAGGGAAGTAAACAGGGCAACCACACAAATAGACGTTAATTGCACAGGAGAAGATTAAAACAAATTGTATAGAAGATTAACAGGTACATCTCTATCATGGCGTCTGGATAGAATCAAAAGCTATTGAGTCAAAAGTGAATCACAAAGGAAATCAGCATATGAAAGAGTATTCTGTACCCTCATATTCATGGCAACACAATTAATAATAGCTAAGATAGTGAATTAACTCAGATGTCCATCAACTGTTGACTGGATAAAGAAATTATGGGATATATACACTGTGGAGTACTACTTAACTATTTAAAAAAATGAAATCCTGTCTTTTGCAACAAAATGGATGCAACTGGAAACCATTATACTTAGTAAAATAAGCCAATCCCCAAAAGGCAGATACTGTATGTTTTCCCTGATCCAAGGTAACTAACAGAGTACCTAAAATGTAATGTATTGGAGTTAAATGGTTATTTTGAGATCCAATGATTGTTTACAGCCCCTTTCTCTTCTGTTGAGGCATAGTGTTTTTATTTTTTTTTTCTTCATACTATTTGCTGAACTCTTTTACTTAGTGTAGTTTTAACTTTTAGCTTTTTTGTTTGTTTGTTTTTTGACAGGCAGAGTGGACAGTGAGAGAGAGAGACAGAGAGAAAGGTCTTCCTTTGCCATTGGTTCACCCTCCAATGGCCGCCACGGCCAACACTGTGGCCGGTGCACCACTCTGATCCAATCGCAGGAGCCAGGTACTTCTCCTGGTCTCCCATGGGGTGCAGGGCCCAAGCACTTAGGCCATCCTCCACTGCACTCCTGGGCCACAGCAGAGAGCTGGCCTGGAAGAGGGGCAACCGGGACAGAATCCGGCGCCCTGACTGGGATTAGAACCTGGTGTGCCGGCACCGCAAGGTGGAGGATTAGCGTAGTGAGCCACGGCTCCGGCCCTAACTTTTAGCTTTTGATCATTAAGTAAACAAAATAGATCTTTGAAAAAATTAATAATGGGAATGGGAGAGGAAGGAGGAAGGTTTGGGGTATGGGCAGGAAGTATCATTATGTTCCTAAATCTGTAGTTATGAAATGCATGCAACTTGTATAATTTAAATAAAATTTAAAAAGGAAACAAGTCTTAAAGACACCATAAAAAGGTGAATCAAAACATATTCTTTGTGGATTATGTTTCAGGTACCTGAAATAAAAGGATGGTAGCAATATTTTAATCTCAAACAGGCTCTCCCTATTCCCTGGACATTTTTCATTTTTCTTCAACCTACACATAGAATCTGAATATTAGAGTTATTAGAGTTCTTATTAGAGTTAATATTAGAGTTATTATTAGGTAGCTAGTTCATTTTAAACAACAAATTCCTCTTATTAATTTCAATGCTCATTAAAATGAAATTTTAAATATTTGAAAATAATAAATTTACTTTTTTAAACATTTTCTTGTTTTGTCTCTTGAATTCAAATCTCCTTCAGCAAGTTATTAGTTGTCATGCCAGGAGCAGAACTGGTTACTTAATCTCTATCAATTTTAGAGGACTAATATATATACAAAATATGTGTTATATATGTAAATATATATCCCATTAAGTAGTAGATATTATTATGTAAGCACTGGACTAATTACTTTAATATACTACCTTAGTAATTCTCAGTCCCATTTTACAGATTAGGAAACCAAGGATCAGTATGTGCTGTAAGAGTTAGCTAGGTACAACAAATGCAGAGTGAATTCACGTTTGTATTATTTGGGGTTATGTGGTTAAGTATTTTTGTAAAAAAATCAGATTATAATGTAATAAGACTATGTCAAAAGGGCATAGTAGGAAAAGGACTCCCACTAGCCAAATCTGGGAAAATTTGAATTTTAAAAATAATAATAATGGTTATAATCCATTGAATAAATTAAGAATCTATGATTCCACATGGATTTAAGTGGATAAATGCAAAATTAAGAGACAAGAATGTTCTTTCCAAAAAATGTAAACTAATAAATGTGGAAGGAATTCTAGGGGAAAAAACTCATCCTTTTGTCAAATATCTAGTAATAATATATTTAGGCAAGATACATAAGAAATATTAAAATTAATAGCAGAAAGTACAAAGAGTAATAGGATTTTCTATAGTCTCAAAATATCTCCATAGGGGCCAACGCTGTGCTGTAGTGGGTAAAGCCACTGCCTGCATGGCCGGCATCTCATATGGGCACCAGTTTGAGCCCCGGCACTTCACTTCTGATCCAGCCCTCTGCTATGGCCTGGGAAAGCAGTAGAAGATGGCCCAAGTCCTTGGACCCCTGCACCCATGTGGAAGACCTGGAGGAAGCTCCTGGCTTCAGATCACTGCAGCTCTAGCCATTGCAGCTATCTGGGGAGTGAACCAGTGAATGGAAGATCTCTCTCTCTGCCTCTGTAGCTGCCTTTCTGTAACTCTGCCTTCAAATAAATAAATAAATCTTTAAAAAAAAATCTCCCTAAAAAGTACAAACTATAAGGCCAAGAGAGAGGTAGCCTAAGTAATAAGTAGTCCAAGTGATTATCACAATGGGACATATTGGTCCATTAAATCAAAATACTTAAATAACAATTCAAAAAAAATTGCTAATTGATGAATTTAGACAATAAACTCTGAAGGGAATCAGAGAACCAAGACCATACAAGATAATGATACAATCTGAGAAGGCATCTGGTATAGACTGAGTTGCATCCCCTAAAAGTGATATGTTGAAGCCTTAACTCCAATATGACTGTTTTCCTTGGAAGGAGGGAATTCACATTAAATGACAGCATAGGGTGGATTTCTATCTAATCCAGTAGGACTCGTGTCCTTATGAGAAGAGACAAAGACAACAGATCTCTGTTTTTCTCAACCTTTTCCCATTTATACACAGGAAAGTCCATGTGAGATGGAGTGTGATGGCATCTGTCTACAAGATAGGAAGAGAGGCCTCAACCAAGTTTGCCCAGACATCAGTCATGGATGTATGATTCCCCCAAATGGTAAAATAACAACGTGCTATTTAAGTCACTCAGTCTTTGGTATTGTTTTATGACAGTAATGGAACATCATAATAGAGACCAGATATATTTTGGACTTTAAAAGATGAATCAAACTTAAATGTGAATAATGCTTTAATCCAGTTGCTCAAATTTATTGGTATTCTTGTCTACCTCCCTCAATCAAATCTAAGTTTCTTGCAAGCTGACATTTTTAAATGACATCATGCTTCACATGTAATAAGACATTTTTTAAATAAATGCCTTTATGATATGTTAATATGAGTAGCAACAAGCTTTGTGAATAGCAACAGAGTATAGTGTGAACAGGATGAGGGTTTGTATGGACCAGATATAAGGGGCCACAAGAAGTGAGAGCTCACTTAATAAGTCGAAAACAACTGTGGGAATGGCAGTGGTTAAACTATCACTGGCAAAGCCAGCATCCCATATTACAGTGTTGGTTTCAGCCCCATCTATTCTCATTCTGATCCAGCTTCCTGCTAACGCACCTGTGAAGGCAGTAGAAGATGGCAGTAGATGATGGCCCCTGTCCTTGACTCCTGCCTCCCTTATGGGAGACTAACTTGGCTGTTGAGAATATTTGGTGAATGAACCATAAGATGGATGATTCATTTTTGTGTGCATGTTTGTCTCTATTACTACTTCCCCCCTCCCTCTCCTCTCTCTGCCCTCACCACTGTTGCTCTGCCTTTCAAATAAATAAAGAAATACAAAAATGAGTGTTAAAAAAAAAAACTCAGTTTACACCTTTGAATGCATTCAAGATGAGAAAACTGAAAACAGAAGAGATATAAATTTTAACCAAAGCCTGCTTACAAAACCTTCTCAACTGCTTGGATATAAAATTAAATCTATTAATAATTTATTAGTACATGGGGACATCAATAGAACACTTTGGTTTTGGCAAAGAAAGTTTTTGTTCCTTGAATCTTGTCAGTGCCACACCCTCAAGGCTTATCTACAAACACCATTAAAGTCACCTTTACTTTCTGCTTCATTTTTTTCATCCTTCCCCCCCTTCTCTTTTCTCCTCCTCCTATGTGTTTCCAACTACATTATGTAGCTTTGTAAACCTTTCCAAAATACATTTATATAAAATGTACCAATCTAAATATTAATATTTTACTTCATTCTAGTTATGATATTTTTAGAATAATTATGATAATGTTATCATAGATAAGCATAATATCATTATCATATCATGAACTGGAAGCTGATTTTTAAATAAAGCTTGGACTCCGCATAATACTTCCTTTCCTCCTATCCTGCCCTCCTCTCTCCTTATTCATAGCTAATAGAATAATAAAGATTGAGAATTCACCACAAGGATGTAAAGTTTAATATAAAGCACAACACCTTAATTATATTTCTTGTGATCTCTTCAGCTACCATACTTTATATGCTTTATAAAATTTTTCCTACTTAGAAATTACTTGTTTACCATGCAAACAATCAAAAACAAGATGCCAATGCCACTACCTAATCAACTGCAAAAGGAAATTGTGTTCCAGGCTCTATTCCACTCAACTGCAGATGTCACCATGCAATTGTCAGGCTATTCTGTACTGACTTACTGAAAGTTACGCTGCTTGTGTTCATTCTCACAAGCTCCTGAGCACTTTTGTAATATTCTTTCTCATACATTTCTGTGTATTCATTCTCATCTATTTATTTGAAAGACATTTATTGAGTTGTCACTCTGAATGCATTTTGGAAGACTTAGAATTTGTTTATGTGGTTAGATGAGTAATGTTTCCACCCTGTCAAACATATGCTAAAACCCCCAAGTTTAAAATACATTAATCTCCATGTTACAAGTATGTTAAGGAATCTGAGATGATATTATCTTGGATTATGCAAGTGAGCTCAATGCAATCACTGTATCTCCTGAGAGTGAGCAGGAGACTCAGAGTCAATAGGAGCAGCAGGAGTCTGGATTCATGTGAGTCAGGGACCAGGAACCAAAAATATGATTGATACTCTGACTTAGCCCAATTAACTGCCTTTATCTTCTCCAATGTTTAAGATAATTCTGTGTTGGTTTAAGACACTAAATCTGTGGTGACACATTACAGAAACAATTGGAAAGTAATATAGCTGTGCATTATTTCCTAAGAACAACAGAAAAGTGATCTGAAAGATTTGCCCTGTCAATCAACTATCAGCAAAGATAGTTGATTTCTCTGTGACAGACAGAGGATGTCCTTTGCACAGAACATCCAATTGCATGTCTTGTTGAAGATCAGTCAGTGGTCTACTCTACCTTTCTTCATGGTACCAATGGGTGCTTATCTGCTTCAGACTTTATTTTGTGGCTAAACAGATCTCCTGAAATGAATACCTGCCATGACAACTAAAATAAATTTATATTTAACCTCTATAAAAAGACAATAAATGTATATCCATTCTAGTAAGAGCCATTGAACATGAAGAGAAGTGCCTGATAATTTAATTGGAAAACACATAAATAGGCTTTGTTAAATTCTATCACCAACTGCAGCTATAATTCTTATAATAGATGTTCATAAACTCTTAATCTGTGGTAATAGCAACATATAATCATAACATAAATGATGCATTCAGATCCAGCTGAAAAGCCCATGAGAGTATTTCAGGCATGGAAAGCCAAGACACTGTGGCAAAAAAAAAAAAAAAAAAAAAAAAAAAAAAAAAAAACCAAAACCTAAATGAAAGATCTCGCGAGTGAGATCCCAGTGGAAAGAACAGATCATCAAAGAAGGAGGTACCTTTCTCTGAAGGGAGGAGAGAACTTCCACTTTGACTATGACCTTGTCTAAATATGATCAGAGTCGGCAAATTCAAAAGGCCTCCATAGCCTTGGCAACTCATGACAAGAGCCTAGGGTGATTACTGATGCCATAAACAAGAGTGTCAAATTGTTAAGTCAACAACAGGAGTCACTGTGCACTTATTCCTCATGTAGGATCTCTGTCCTTAATGTGCTGTACATTGTGATTTAATGCTATAACTAGTACTCAAACAGTATTTTATACTTTGTGTTTCTGTGTGCGTGCAAACTGTTGAAAGCTTTACTTAATATATGCTAATTTGATCTTCTGTATATAAAGATAATCGAAAATGAATCTTGATGTGAATGGAAGGGGAGAAGGAGTGGGAGAGGGGAGGGTTGTGGATGGGAGGGAAGTTATTGGGGGAAAAAACCATTGTAATCCATAAGCTGTACTTTGGAAATTTATATTCATTAGATAAAAGTTTAAAAAAATGATGCTAATCTTTCATTTTGCATAGACTTCTGGATTAGGTGGTTATCTGAGTTAATGTTATTATGCTATTAATATCCTCTATTATTTAATAGGTAAAGTTGGGTGTATCCAATTTTAAGTCACCTCAGTAAACAGTAAAATTAGAAAATATGATTAGAATAATAGAAGAATAGATACTTAGAAAACATTTAAGTTATTTCTGAGCCCAAGGCAAAGCTAATAAATAATGAAGGATTCATTGGAGAGGTTCAGAGTAGAAAACATTTTATTTAAATATCCTATGATCTCTGATAGAACTCTGTATACTAGACTTTGTTTCTGCTTGCATTCTTACTATGATATAGTCAGCTGAAATGGTTTTATAAAATTCCATTAAAATTTCACTAAACAATTTATGATTTAGTTTCCAGTTGATGTTATGAATTTTACTGCAAATATAAGAATTCCACAGGGATGATGAGACTTTTGACAACCTTGTGGATGTGTTGTCAAAAAATAACACAAAGAATGCTGATGATTCTTTCAGATAATAAGAATGGGGGTTAAATGTGACAAAATCCAAAAGGAAAATGGAACTTCTAGAATTGTAATCTTTTAAGTCTAATGCTTTAAAAAGGTGTATTACTTTTAGAAGAGAAAGGAGAAAAATAGTGATGGATTACAAAGTTCTTCCTCCCAGTTGAGATATTGTGCATATCTTCACTCATTCAATGTCTGAAGCATTCCAAGTTTTATTACAACATTAATTTGTTTTCATCATATAACTAACATGGATGCTAAGAGTTTAAATTCTATGGTTTCAAGTTAAAATATCTTGGAAAAACATAGGTAAATATTACATCAATTTTAACTGGGTTAATAAGGAAATAATGATGTCACAGGTGGTATTGTTTTAAAATTCTAATTTTAAGCATTCTTTGTTTGTAATTCTGTAGATGATGACTTTGTTTTTAGCACCTTAATCCCACAGCAAAGGTATTCTTCTATTCCTTATTCTCTCAGACCGACTCAGTTATTGTTGCCAAGGAAACAGCCAGGAAGCAGGAGCAAAGCTGACTCTCATCTGGCAAGAGGATGATGGGAATGGATGAGAGAGTTGAGCAAGGTCAGGCGTTTACCGCTGAATACAAATCTGTCATGCCTAATAGATGAAGCTCTTTAGTTTCTGTGCTGCTCAGGCTACTCCCAGCAGCCAAGGAGAAAATAAAAAAGACACTCAAGCATGAATGCCAATCAGCCTGTGCTGGCAACAGTGATGTATTTACATGTGCCACAGCAGCTGAACTAGGCTTGGCTATGGATGAAAAGATAAATTAAATAGGTGTCAATAATTATAGAAGGTCAGAACCCTCATTTGACAGTATCCTAATAAGATCAGACAGATGGGATTTAGCAATTCTATTCTGTTAACATGCCTGAAGCTTCCCTTTCTGAGGTCAGAGTTCAAACCTGTCATGGGTTCAGATGAATTGAACTAGAAAAAAAAAAAAAAAAGAAAAGAAACTCCTCAATCAGGCCTCTCTTATGATTATTTGCCAGGACGGACACTCTTTGGATAGGTGTTGGAAAATGTTATGTATCTAAGTCTTATTTAGAATGACATGATGTGTGATCCAACAGTAACATGTTATTCAAAATTGTTCATCTGTAGTGAAGCCTCTGGGTAAGTAAACTTAATTTTAATAATAATGCAACCATACATATTAGAAATAGAGCTTTATTTATTTTTATTTGGAAAGCAAAAACAGATGGAGGCAGAATGAGAGAGAGAGAGAGAGAGAGGGAAGAAGGGAGAGAGGGAGGGAGGGAGGGAGATGGAGAAACATTCCATTCATTGATTCATTCCCCAGATTGCTCAAATATCTGCGATAGCTGGGGCTGGACTAGGTCAAAGCCAGTAGCCTGGAACTCTCTGATCCAAAATCTACAGCTCAGGGGCAGGGATTCAAGCAAAAGAACCATTTTTTTTTTATCCATTAATGTGACTCAGCTGCTATCATTAAAAGCATATTATTGTATATGTAAATATTTATGTGTCTGTTGGGGATAAGACTATACTAATTACATAGTGTTTGGGGTCTTAGATATATGAAGTTTTGTGGTGAGTACTGGTATTGATTTTTGGAAAAAAAATTGGCCCCTGACATTCCAGAAAAATACACTAGTAGATAGATAATTATAAGTAATTCAAAATATGAAATAAATTCCATTCATTCAATATTAGCTAACTCCACATATATCAGGTTTTTTTCTCTGACTCTATCAAAATACTTATTTCTAAGATTAACTGTTGCAATTAAGTTAAAACATAGCAGAATACTTTTAAAAATTTGTGGAAAATGGAATTAAATCCAGTTTATTTTGGTGGCAAAAAATTCCATGCAAATGAGGGGCCTTCAAAAAGTTCATAGAAAGTGTATTCTGATGGAGGATCTCTGGGAGACCTCAGAGGAAAGGAAGGGTCATCAAAGAAGGAGACACTCTTCTCTGAAGGGAGAGGAGAACATCCTCTTTGCTTATGGCTGTGTCCAAATAACGACAGTCTATGGTCACCAAAGGCCTCCATAGCCCTGGCAGCCCACGACAAGAGCCTTGGATTAGCACTGACATCATAAAAGAAGAGTATTAGTTGTTAAAGGAACAACAGTAGTCACTGTGTACTTGCTCCCCAGGTAGGACTTCTATCCCTATTGAATTGCAATATGAGAATTGACTGCAAATTCTCCCCCCAAACTGTACTCTATATGTTGTATGTGGGCATGGGGGCAAATTGTTGAAATCTATGATTAGCATAAAGATGGTCCTCTATATATAAAGTCATACTAAAAATGATCCATAATGAAGAAGGATATGGGAGAGGGAATGGGAGGTGGGAAGGAAGCAGAGTGGGGGGTATAGGGGAAAGAACCATTGTATTCCTAAAGTTGTATCTACGTAAAAACACATTCATTAAATAAAAAAAAAAAGAACGTGTATTCTGTGCAAAAACTAGGCATAAAAGAACCAGGAATTTCTTAGAAAGGCCAAAGGAAATACTTGTTTTCATGTTATTCTCTTTGATGCTTATCACTTTTCCTGTGACTGACAGAAAAAGTTGCTTGAATCTGCAATGGCTGTATGAGTTTTAAGTACAACAAGCATCAAATTTACTGGAAGTCTTTAATTTTACAGAAAAACATGGCTCCTCTAACACAGCTATTCTGACTAGTTCACATGCCATAGATTATTGGGGTTCAGCTTCTACTTGGATTGTCTTCCTTGAGGTGTACATTATTGCTTCTGGAACCACACATGATTTTGTGGTCCTGCACCAACACCTTATACTCTTTTGTGATACAGTTGCCAGAAGAGCAGTTATCAGGAAGGAGTCCTTAGGACATGTGTGGTCCATAAAATAAGGCTATAAATTAATGAGGGCACTAGCTATAACACTTTTCTCCTTTATTGTAAAAATGCATCTATATAAATATCCCAAAGCCCTAAGACAGTCTAGAGAAACTGCAAAATAAAAAATAATAAATAAAAATAAAACACAACTTAGTAACTTATTTGTGCTGGTTTGGATAATCTTAACAAGAAACAAGATATATTGCTTAAAATACCTCCAAAACATCAGCTCTTCTACACTTTTCTATATAGTATTGAGCCAATCTTTAGTATCCTGATATCATAGAAGCATAGTTTGTTTTAAAACATTATTTTTTACTTATTTACAAGGCACAATTAGAGAGAGAGAGAAATCTTGTTCCCTCTACTGGTTCACTTCCAAAGTGGCTGCAATAGCCAAGGCTGGGCCAAGAGCTTCATGCGGGTCTCTCATGTGGGTACAGGGACCCAAAGACTTGGGCCATCTTTCATTGCTTTCCTAGGTGCATTAGCAGGGACCTGGATCAGAAATGAAGCAGCCAGGATATGAACTGGTGCCTATACGGGATGCTGTCATTACAGGAGGTGGCTTAACATGTTATACCACAATACTAGCTCCTATAGTTTATTCTTAAAATTATTGTAGTTAATTAATTTTTGAGACAGAGTGAGACAGATAGGCAACCAGTGGTCTCATCCTCTGGTTCACTACCTAAATGCTTGCAAGAGCCAGGGCTGAGCTAGGGCTAAGCAGGAGTTTCCAACTCAATCTTGGACTCCCATATGAGTGGTGGGAAACCAATTAAGCCATCACTTGCTGTCACCAATGGTGCACATTAGCAGGAAATTAGAATTGGGAGCAGAGCTAGAACTTGAACTCAGACACTCCAACATGGGATGCAGAAACCCTAAGAAGTATCCTTAACACTGATCAAACATCTACCCCAGGATAGTTTTAGCTATCAGGAAGAGAATGCACTATCCTCAGGAACTAGTATTTAGAGTTTAATTGGTCTCTTAAATAATGTAGATTACCATCTGCATCTAAGGAAATATATTTTCTATTAATAATAGTTTTCTTATATTCTTTGCTTTAAGCAAAAAGAGACATTTTAATACTTGAAGAGAAATCTCAGATCAATTAGGGATAATTACATCCATTATAAAAAGATTTCCCCAACTTTTAGTACTTCTGATGAACATAAGTGTATCAGAATGCAAGGTCAAAGACAAGGGCTATGTAAAGTTGGGAGGGCAGTGGTGAGAAAGTAAGAGTCAAAGATTCTCACAGCTTAAATGGGAGTTATTACTTGAATTGGAAATTTATATGAAATGGTCAATTCTTTTGTGGTAACAACACAAGTTACTGAAAATGAATGATTCAATTTATTAAAAATCAACTAGTATAAACTTATAGAATATACCTAGACATAAACATTCTTATAAACCAAAGTGATTTATTTTAAAATATGAAATTCAGGATAATGAATCAATCAGCTCCTTACCTTATGCCTCAAATGACCTTAAAAACCTTAGAAAGGACAAATTAGCTAAAGGGTGATCATAATATGATTATATAACAAGGCTGACTTATATATGTGGTACTGTAGGAACCATAACAAAGGCCACAATACATACACTTAGAGCCCCAGAAAGAAATTTTAAGATTTTTTTAAACATCAGGAAAAATAACATAATACAGCCTGAATTATATTAGTTTTATACCAAATCAGTTATAAAATATAACCCACACATTTTTATGAAGAAATGGATTTATAAAGGTAAAAGAGCCTTGGGCCCATGAAAGTAATATGCACCTTGGCACTGAAAAAGTTCTTAAAGGAAAAGATACTGAGAATGGCGTCTATGATGCTTTCCTATGCCAGCACATCTCATTTGCTTTTTCTCTCCTTTTCCAGAGAAGAGTAGAGACACGAGAGATGAAACAATCATTTTAAAATACATGACTTTAAGCATCATATCGCTTTATAAAACTAACAACCAAGTTAATCACATTGCCATATGGAATGCCTTTTCATATTTATTATAGTAATATATATTATTTGTGGTAGGTTTATCTATTTCAACCTATTCATATTATCAAGTGCCATAAATTTACCAAATAAGTGAGGTCAGTGTTCATTGCTAATATTTTCTAATATTCATAATGAAATCTAAGTGCCCATTATGTACATTCATAAATATTAAATCTGATGCAAATATGAAGAATTCATTTCTGGAAGTGATAATGGCATTATTACCAAGAAATTAGAGGCAGCAATAATTTAAGAAAATAGGTCACTGAAGCTGAGATGGAAGAGGTATGAAGTTTATGTAAAAACAATCCAACAAAGGGCTCCTTTTATCCCATTTGAATGACTGATTCTGTTAGCTTTTCATAATCACTGAGCCAACAATAGAAAAATCACCTTTTGATGGATGTCCATTTTGACAAGCATCTGACCATGAATGACTTTGTTATAAACTCAAGAGCCAGTACCAGAACTAGGTAGTTTTGAAGGGAGCTATGGTAATTTCCCCACCTTCCCATCTGAATAACTTTAGACTCCTATTTTTTTTTAAGTGAACATGATCAAACAGGGCTGAATCCTATAACATAGAATGCTGTAAGATAACTTTTTTAATGGGTTCTTCACTCCTGATTAGATAGTGTTTAACCAATCAGGAAGTTCATTATAACATTAGACCAGTAAGGGCATTTAAGAAAGGAATTTAAGAAGGTGCTAAGGGGATGTGGGAGCTTATTGAATCCATGGATTATAATGAGAATTTGACATTATTTACTCTGTTTCTTACATATAAAGAATAACGGGAATCAGATTCTGAGTTCTCATAGATTCTTCAACTAAGGAACTGATGAAAACTCTTAAATATTTAGGCTGAAAAAAAAATCTCTACCGGCATGATTCACATTGGTTCTCTTGCACATGTTCTTGCTTTATTTATGTGTTCTGATTCATGTTAAATCCTTGTTTCACAATATAACCTGTGGCCTTTGTTTCTTAAATTCTGGGAAATCACCTGAACTGAAGAACTAAAAGCTCTTCTTTCAACTCAGAGTAATTTCTTGTGACTGTATGGCTTGTGTGTACTTTTGTTCCTTTCTTCTGTTCCGAATGCTGGATTCAGAACCACGCATGGGACAGGTTTTAAGCTGCTTGACAGAATTCTCTTTCTGTTTATACTAAGAACCACAAAAGGATCCCTCATTTTCATAGTTTCTTAACTTGGTATCATAAAATGTGCAGATAGAAACTCTTTGCAGTGAAAACCCCAGATATTGCATCAAACGCTATTTGCTCAATGCTGTACAATTTCTATAAGAATTTTTCACAATGATAAGAATGTAGAGACAAAACTAATTGCAGAAACTTGAATTCTAGTGTATCTGTTTGCTATCCTAGCCCAAACTTAGTTTCTTACTCTAACACGGTTTTGTTAATTTACAGTTCTGTCAGTGAGAGGTCGTAGTGCTCATTGTGTTAAAATCAAGACATGGAGAGGACTGTGCTACTCTTCTGTTGTATATAAAGTCATTTACTTGCCTTTTTCCAGGTAGTAGAGCTGTCTGCCCACATCCCTTGATTGTTTGCCCTCAATTCATTTTCAAGCTTGCAATGGCATGTTGATTCCTTTTCACACATCACTCTGACCTTTTGTTTGGTCTCCTCTTTCATTTTTAAGGGCCCTTGTGATTACATTGGGCCCACGTGGATGATCTCTCTATTTTAAGATCAGCTGATTACCAACCATGATTCCATCATCCACATTAACTCCTTTTGGCAATGTACCCTACTGTCGTCAAAATTTCTAAGGATTAGGATGTGTACCTTTGGGACCCTGCTGTCTATACATTCTATGCCTCTCTGGCTCCCTATACACATTTTTCTCAAATCTTCTCAAATAAAAAGGCTAAGATGTGAAAATTGGTTATGATAGTGTGGTTGGTGGGTATTTTTGGGGTTTGTTGTGTTTTGCATTATTTCCATGCAGAGTCATCCTGCACCCTTCTACTCCCTGCTTCTGCCCCTGGAGGGCTGACCTATCAGGATGGATCAGCAGGCTTTCCTCACCCTGAACTTTCCTTGAGTGCACCCACCCTTGCACACTGACAAGAATCTAAATGAGGGATGAGAGTGAATGGTTCTATTGATTCCTGCTTGTCTATATGCAGGTTTCTCCTGGGCTGCTTCCCTCCAACACAAGTCATAATTGTTTTCAAGGTATTCTTCTTTGAAAATCCTTCTCTGTTCTTTTAATTCTGGCAATGACTCCCTGAATTCCTCCATCTGAGTGAAAGGAGGATAACAGCTCCATTGTTATTAGCCCCTTAATATCCCAGTGTCTTTTGTATTTTTCCTGCATTTTGTCCTGCACCAAACTCCTTAACAAAAAAAAAAAAAAATGGCTCTTCTTTTACATAAACTTGCCAATTTCATACAAAACTTCTTTTTCAGCCATCCTGAGAACTATAAAGAGAAATTTTAATAAGTAAATATTGTTGCAGCTTGACTGAGTTTTCACACTCAAAATGCACCATGTCCGTGTTCAGTCTGATACTCTGATGTTTCCCATAAAAGATAAGGTTAAACAATGATTTCTGCTGCCATCACTGTAGTCAATCATTTTTTCCTCAAATCCTTGCATATATGGAAAAATAGTAGAGGAATTTAACTGTTGACATAACTGCCTCAAATTCTAATAAGATCTTTATGCACATGTGAACCATCAGCTAGATTTCCCATGTGATGCTAAATAGCAGTATATCACTATAAATCTTTGTATTTTTTATGGCTTCAAATTTCTTTTATTTCAAAAAATTTTTGACTATTGCTCAAAATGTATTTTGAATAGTAAAATGAGCTGAAATGTAGTCATTCTAAAAACTATTGTGTGGCCAGCGCTGCAGCTCACTAGGCTAATCCTCCGCCTGTGGTGCTGGCACCCAGGGTTCTAAGTCCCGGTTGCTCCTCTTCCAGGCCAGCTCTCTGCTGTGGCCCGGGAGTGCAGAGGAGGATGGCCCAACTGCTTGGGCCCTGCACCTGCATGGAAGACCAGGAGGAAGCACCTGGCTGCTGGCTTCGGATTGGCGCAGCGCGTTGGCCGTAGCAGCCATTTGAGGGGTGAAATAACAGAAAAAGAAAGACCTTTCTCTCTCTCTCTCTGTCTAGCTCTGCCTGTACACACACACACACACACAAAAAAAAACCTATTGTGCAATATATCTTATAAGTTATGGAAAAGAACAAATAATATGTGTATTTTCAGAATACAAAGAGTTCTTTGGATGAATCAAAAACTAGGCAACATAAATAAATATTATAAACTCTTTAAACGCTACCTTTCTTGACAATTGTATATAATATGGAGGAAAATGACAACAAACTGAATACTAGAATATTGTTAGTTTTCATTCACTTTGCTTACCATCTGATCTACATCTGTGCTTTGTTTTCAACCTCAAAGAATGTACATATCAGAAATCAAGTCTTTTTCAAGGATATTTGGGTGCCTGATATCTCTTGTAATAATTACGTATGGAATTTCACATATATCTATCTAATCCATGGTCATCAGTAAGTCATCGCCAGCCCATCAATCATCACCCCTTTATGGAAAAATTGGAAAAGCATAAATATATATGGAGGTTTAGGGACAGAAAATCATGTTAAAACAGATAGCAGAAAATATTGTGATGATGACAATGACAATAACGATACGATGATTTTGTGTTGGCTAATAATGAAATGCCTTGGAAAAATTAGCAGAAAGAAAATGTGAAAAATTTCTTAGTATTGCTCACTAATAAAATCTGGTATGAAGAAATGGATAGACCAGTGTTAGAGGCATAGGTCTAGCCAGGGAAGTATGGAATTTAAAGAACCACAAAGGCAGTACCAATAGGATAAACTAGCAATGAGGAAGTGGAAATACAACAGGGTATGAAACAGAAGGCAAATACCGCTGCTAAACAAAACCCAGGGCAGAAAATCAGGGATGATGACCTTTAGTATTTTCTGATGCAAAAGAAAACAAATTTCTCTCTCTTCACTCACACACACACACAACACACTCACACACAATGGAAACTATGAGAGACATCTTAAAAGGTTTCTAGTAGCCAAGAGTGGGTAAAAAAGATTCAAGCAAAATATCCATTATGACTAACTTGAAATAGATTCACCACCATTGATATTGTTTAGTATGCTGCTCATGGATGTGTTAATCAACAAAAATACTTTATACATTATATTAATTCCTGGCTATGTGATCTAATTTTTGCCCTATAGTATTTTTTTTAGCTATGATTTTTTTTTTACACAGGTAAAGCTCTATTTTACATGAAAATGGAAATTTAGGGCAATAATTTTAGAGTATTAATTAGTTAGAGTAAAAGAAAGACAAGTCTGTCAGGAAAAAAGGTTTTTTTTCCAAGAGTTAAATTTTAATCAATGAGAAATGATTAATAATAAAGCTGGACTGTGCCCAAACCATATAATGATTTTGTTGTTTTTATGCTTTCCAGGTGAGTTTATAGGTTTTCAGGTATGGATTGGGCTATGTATTATACTCAGTGCTTTCTATTTTAAAGTGAAATGATGTTAAAGACCCACAAGACCTGTATGCTGCATAAATTGATAGGGACAGGGGTGGTTTAAAGAATACAATTGAAACCCCCATTGAATCTTAGGCTGAAATAAAATTCCCATTACTGCTGCATGGGGACCCAGTGCTCTCCTTTGACAAGGACAGATTTTAGATCAAGCACTCTTAGATTGTAAATTACCATTCCTGATAGCTGGCCTCCCCTGTCTATGGTGCCTTAGAGAAATGGGACAGGCTGAAAATGTAGGTAATGGCCTGCTTTCAACCATCCCCAGCCCCACACCCAAATTTCCATGTTTCACGGAAAAGAATAGTAATGTAGAAGACACTGTCGAATTTAAATCAGAATACAGGACATTATAATTACAAATGTTAGTAGCCATTGCTAGAATGATTGGCTGACAGTGTCTTTTCTCTCCCATCCCCAATTACAATTACATCCAATTTGGCCACTGGAGATAGGGAAGGAGGGAGCTGTTAAAAGAGGCATCTCTCAGGATTCCTCTTCAAAATTGCAAGGAATTTTATTTTACAAATTAGTTGCATACAGCTGAGATTAAGTAATTAATGTTTAAATAAAGTGCATATGACATTTTTGAACAAGGAAAAAGGAGAAGTTTCAGAGAGAGAGGGTGCAGGTTGTTTCTGTATTGTTTCTGTTCTCTTTTGTTTTGAATCCTGACAGGTAAGATACAGTTCCCAACAGAGCCTGCTTTCTCTAGGAGACAGGTGGAGCTTCTAAATCATTGTTTTGTTTCTGTTTCAAGGATTTTAAAAATATTGGGATGATAAAATAATCATGCTAAAATTCTTAGCATTTTTAAGGAAAGGAATTCCATCTGATCCACATGGAAGTATGATGCCATCCAAGTAACAGTAAGCAGATGTTTATTTCCTAAAGCAAGCTTACTCTTTGAAATCAATTTGTGAACTCATTACACAAATCCATATTAAACTATTTAGTCTATATTTAACACTATAACAAGGATAGTCAGGATAAATTAAATGGATTTTATTTCCAGATGGCAGAAAGCCAAAGTTAGTCCCTCCACTTCTAATTTATTTCTCGGTTCTAATCCCTGTCTGCCTACAGACAGAAGGAGAGACAAAGAGGAGAAAGAAGAAAAAGAAGTGGCTATTTTTATCTTCTGTTATTGAAGGGTCGATCAAATCAATATGTTTCAGTTCTGGCAGTGACAGTACTCGGTGGTTATCTTATGTTAATGCATAAATCTTTAACTCCTTCGCCCAAGATGGCAGTACAATGAGCTCTTTCTTCAAAGCTGGGTAAAATATGTCCAGCAAGGTGGAGTCATCTCATCAGTGGGAGAATGATTCACTTACATCCTTTCAAGGAACTAAGGATGCATAATAAGGCCCTGTCACACTCTCCCTTAAGCTTTTCATTACCATCAGCAATGCCAATAACTTTCAGAATTCCCAGTCAGCATCAAAATCTCCCTTTCAATTCAAATGCAAACTGCAGACACTTTCCTCTTCCATATTATTCTATGAATTCATCTTTCTCTCCAGGAGCAGAGTTGCCACTCAGTTCAGATCATAACTATTTCCCTCTGAGGATATTACACAATATTCTGCATTAATCTTTCATTCTGTTCCAATGTATTAGTATACACAGCAAAAATATGCTTTTCAGCCAAACCATTAATTTTGTCTATTTTGATTACAAATTGTTCAGTTATGTGCTTTGAGACCTTTTAACTATTTATTTCTCTGGCTTCATCTTTTCCTGTATCACAGTACATATGCTCAATTAGCCAATGAAACAAAGTGTTTGCCTTTTAGGTCTTCTAATGAGTAACAAAAGTAGTCACTCTCAGGTCCTTTGCAAGGTGCTGGAGATGCAAACATGATCAAGACAGGGACCATTAGGAACTCACAACCCAGGCTCCTTTCGTTAACATGGACTTTAGACTTTTTTCATGGCCTAGCTCATGTCTTAATTATTAGCTTTAACATCTACTCATTCATAAAGAATTTAGAAATTAGCCCATATTTCTAATCCATCTATACATACTAACAGCTACCTCTAGGCTCAGGCATTTTGACACAGTGAGTTAGGCTGATGCCTGTGAGGGCAGCATCCCATTTGAGTGCTGCTTCCAATACTGGCTGCCCCAATTGGGATTCTGCTCTCTGCTAATGCATCTGGGAAAGCAGCAGATGACCCAAATACCTAGACACCTGACACCAAGTGGGTCACCTGGATGGAGTTTCAGGCTCCTGGCTTCAGCCAGGCCCAGCCTCAATTGTTGAGGCCATCTGGGGAGTAAACCAAAGGATGGAAGATCTCTGTGTGTCACTCTGTCCTTGTGTGAGTCACTCTGCCTTACAAATGATTTTTCAAAAAGACTTTAAAAATATGAAAAAACAATTTTTAGGCTCTGATGATCTTCCATAAAGCCACTCACTTTTCTTGCCCAGTTGGGGAATAAAGCTTTATCCTTTCTTCTCTCACCCACCACTATGTTTGGCATCTATTCCTGCCACTGCCAACTCATCTGTTATCCACAATGGTTCCACAGTTATCTTATAAATTTATTAACATGTAATACTTGTGAATTTTTATGGGGTACAATAAAATAGTTCCACACATGTACACAGTGTAAACTGATGAGTTAATTATTTAGCTTTCTGTTTCCTTTTATTTTCCTGTTTGTAGTCCACCAGCTTTTCTATTTCACTTCTTTAGGTAACACATGTTTGTGGACTCTGTTGCAAACACAAAGAGAACCACATCTAACTTTCATCTGTAGACATCAATATTCCATACAACCTAAACAACGAGTTCATTTTTTTGCATATTGTAGAAGACACTTTGTGATCCAACCCTGCTGTCTCTCTCCTGACTTACTGAACCACCCGCAGTTCTCTGGGAACATACTTTTGTCTCTGCTCTAGGAGTTGATACACTGCATGTAGCATTCCTTCTACCAGCCATTTCTTTAACCTTCATGACAGAATAGAAAAACCATATCACTACTTCAAAGTCCATCTCATCACAGATGTCACATCCTCCATGATAAATTCCTGATTCCCAAAAAAAGAGTTGAGTAAACCCTCCAATGTGCTACCAATACATCTTGTATTTACATACTCTTCAAACTCAAAATGATTTGTTTGGCAATGAAAATTCCCTATCAGACTAGGAACTGGAGTACTCACTTTGCACCTGCATTCAAAAAGTTGAAATAAATTCTTCTTTATAATGTGTCATGTACAAATAAACTACATACTTTTTCTAAGGGTTTTACTGTTTTTGTTCCTGATCTAGAAAAACAAAAAGACATTTACCTCCTCTCTGTTGAATTTCCCTAGGGGTCATCTTTCCCTACTGAAGAAGTGTGTTAAACACCAAAAATATGTGATCAGAATTGGGCTCAGAGGCTCATGTTAAATAATGAGAAGCAACACTTGAGTATGACAAGATAGCAGGTGGTCTGTATGTCAGAAATTGAAACAGCGAATCCTTGAGATCTAAAAGCTTATGTTTGGGGCACCAGTTCTGTTATGTGTACTTACTTCCATTTATGAAATTACAAAGACAAGGTAAGGGAGAGATATAAACTAGAGTATTTTTTTTTCTTCCACATAAGTGCCTTACATTAGGCAAAAAACTCTCGGGAAAAAAACATCCTTCTCAGCTCAAGACAATCTGTTCTGCTTTGGCACATTTTCATATACATACAATTGGTTGACATCTTTCAGAATCACTGAATAGTCATTTTGATTAGCAGGTAGATGATTATTTAAAAAGGTACTGGACATAAAATATTAAGATATGTGGAAAATTGGCTTTTCTTTTTTACTTTTCTGGCTTTATAATGATGTGTATTTTCTTTAGAGATGGGGCATGTTCAATTTCAAATAAATTTTATTCTGTTCTACAAGATTCTAAAGAAATCATCTAAATGAAGAAATGTAGCTTGTTAGTGTTGTTATGTAAAGGTAAGGTGACCTATAGATTCTTGATGGATATTTGTTAATAACTAGATAAAAAAAGACAGCTGTGCTAACACATACCAGTTACTTAAGCGTATTAACTAATTGCTATTACTATTACTTTTATGAAAACACATAATAGATTGAAGACCTCTAAGTTAATACTTTATATGAAAGGAAACTTTCTCTTTCCTTTTTTTTAAAACTAACGTGTATTTTAAACTATTTTCACTTATAGCTGTGAACTAAATAAAACAGTAAGTAAAAGAGTTTTTCAACACAATAGCATCCTTGTTGTCAGGTGTGTGACAAATGGTACCACTACTCTTCTAAAACAGGGTTAGAATAGAAAGAAGAAAGTACATCAAATCCTGGCTATATCTTAATGATTATGAACTCAAGTAATCAATATTTCCTTCAGTGACATCTACCATCTCTAATTTGTATTTCTGAATACTTGGTACGTATTGAATAATTAATATACCATTGCAAATCACTATGTCTTATATTTGATAATTAGGATTAATTACATAAAACTCATTCTCTAATAAACTATGGATTCCTAGATAGTAGTGAATATGTCACATTTATCTTTAAGAGTTCTATGACATATTGAACCACAGTTGGCCATAGCACATGGAGAATTTTAACAGACATAAGTTGAGTAGCAGAATCTTAGCCATTTCTATTAATTTCAAGTTCTTCTCCTTTAATTAGGACTGCCCACACTAGTTTTGCTATACCCAAATAAATCTGAAATGGTACCTATTAACTCGGGCAGACTACTCATGTGGACAGAACATAGGTAGGCTGGAAAGTTAGATTTCTTGTTAACTTTGACCTTGGATGAGTTTGTTAACTTTTCTGTACAGTAATTTCCTCATTCACAAAGTAGGTAAAATAATTGCATCACTCTCATTGGATTCTTAGGAGAAATCAATTAATATGGGATTGTAAAGCTCTAGTTCAACACCATGTCCAGGTCCCAGTAAGCAGAAGAAAGATTTAGTAGTTCTTTGGAAAAAAAAAAAAAAAAAAAAAAACTAAGAGGAGAGGGAGACAGGGAGAGAGGGAGAGAGGGAGGGAGAGGAGACTGACTGACTCTTCCCTCTGTTGGTTCATGCTCCAAATGCTTGAACTCAATATGGGTTTCCCATGTGAATGTCAGGAACCCAAGTATTTGAGCCATCACCCGTTGCCTACCAGGGTTTGCATTGGCAGTAAGCTAGAATTGGGAGACAGCCAGTTTTCAAACCCAGGCACTTCAGTATGGGATGTGAGTGTCATGAGTGTTTTCCAAATGTGGCTCCAACACTTTGTAGCTATTTGACATAGGGCATGGTACATGATCTCTTTAAACTATAATTGTTTAATCCATGAAATGATAAGATATTGTAGACTAGATTATCCTAGAAGTTAACGGAAAAATGTATATAAAGGGCTTAGCACATAGTGCGAAACCCAGGAAAGTTCTTGAAAATTCTATTCTCTTCTATATTTTTCTTCTGTATTTAAACATTAATCAAGGTAGAACTGATTATAACTTTGTTGGAATGTTCTTTTCACACATTTAAATGGCATTTGCTTTCTTCTGTTTCTAAGCTCGTATGTGGGTACAGCCAAAATTGGATAGCTGTAACTGTACAACTCACCTACCAATAGTTCTGAAAGAAAGTGATAATTTCCTAAGTAGAGTGTTGAGTATATCAGCACATCTACCTTATATGAAAAGACAAATGACTCGAGGTAAGAAAACACACACACACACACACACACACTCACACACACATACATATGAACAAGGTTAAATATCTTGGAGGATGACTGTTCATTAGCCAAGGGTCTTGTAGGTAAAGGGATTGGAAGATTTGGAATAAGGAAGTTTGTGGAAAAGGCATAAGGTCGAACCCATGGGAGTGAATATTAACTGTAAAGATCTTTAATTCTTAGAGACACCAATTGTATTTCCATGGAAGAGGCACTAAACTATCTTGTAATTGTAGACGAACAATTGAGCTAAGGAACATCAGTCCTCTAGAGATAGCACCACAAGCTTGTAAATGAAGAGGCTAAAGTGGCAAGGACAGAGTCTATGCATTGAGCATCAGTATGGACATAAACCTAACAAAGGTGTTGCTACTCGCTATGAGCTACTGCCACTGCTGTATACTTAATTAACTAGCAAAAAAAGACAAAGCTGAGTTACCAAAATAAACCACTCCTTAAAGGAGACCAGCTAGCCTCTAGGTGACGCCTTTCACTCTGGAGGAGTTAGAAATTCATCTTGACCGGAATATACACATATTCTGAGAAATGGTTTATTTTTCATACTTTCTGTATTTTAGCACCATCCTTTGAGAACTCCCAAAGTATTTGAGCCACCAATATGGACTCTCTCTCAGAGTACTATGAAAGGTCAAATAACTCAATTTATAGAAAAAGAGGTTTGGTATGACCAAAGAATCTATTAATCCTATCACCTATCAACCATTGAGCAGCTACCAACTTGATATGGTAAATACAGAGTCTCTTGTAGGTACAGTTGAGGAGCCAAAGTTTAGAAAACATTTTAAGAATATGAGGTGCTTTCCTTTAGGGTACATTATATACCACGAATCAATGACCAGGATCTGATGTCATGTTCTCAACAGGTAGAACAAACACAAAAAATGGAGTGGGGTCAATCAGTGCTGTGGTGTGATAGGCTAAGCCTATGCCTGTAGTTCCAGCATCCCAGATTGGTGCCAGTTTGTTTCCTGGCTGCTCCTTTTCCAATCCATCTCTCTGCTATGTCCCAAGAAACCAGAAGATGGCCCAAGGGTTTGGGCCTCTGCATGTGAGTTGGAAACACGGAAGAAGCTCTTGGCTTCTAATCAGTCCAGCTCTGGCTGTTGTGGCCATTTGGTGAGCTAACCAGCAGATTGAAGACCTGTCTCTCCCTTTGAATTTTTTAAAAGATTTATTTAATTATTTAAAAGGCAGAGTTAAGGAGAGAGAGGAGAGACATAGAGTGGGAGAGAGAGAAATAGATCTTCAACCTGCTCATTAGCTCCCAAAATGGCTGCAAAGGCTGCAGCCAGGAGCCAGGATCTTCCTTTGGATCTTTGACCTAGGTGCAGGGGCCCAAGCACTTTTGATATCCTCCACTGCTTTCCCAGGTGCATTAGCAAGGAGTTGGATCAGAAGTGGAGCAGCTGAGACCTGAACTGGTGCCCTTGTGGTATGCTAATATCACAGGCAGCGGCATGTGCAAAGCCACAACAGCAGCCCCTCCATCACCGAATTTTGAGCTATTGCTAGTATCTTGCCTTTATTGTCATTTTGGACATCTCGTGCCAAAATACCAGTATGTAGGGAAAGATATCACTCTGGTAAGACTAATTACTCAGATCATCAGGAAGGAGTAGAAAACAGGAGCAAATGTGATTGGCACAATGCTGATCTACTAGTGTCTCTTAATATCCCCTTCCTCAATGTTGGTGATAAATGGACTAGTACAATACTTTGCCTGTGAAGAGACAAGGGGCTGGGTTACCTCACCAGATAAAGACACAGACTATATAGACGTTAGCTGAGAGTGATAAGAGTCGCTACTGGGTAAGAGATGGGAAACAGCAGCACTTGATATCTTGGGACCAGTTGAAATCGTATCGGTAGTGTGGCCATTCATTCCATTTTCCCCAGGAAATGAGATGAATAAGTGAGAAAAGCAGCTCCTAGAATTCATTACATCATGCAAATAGATTTGGGTGGCTCAACAGGAGAACTCTAGTGCAGAGAGGTACATCCTTCATATATCTTATTCGAGATTGTACTACTCCTTCCTCCAAGTGGAGGGACTGTTGGTGGCTGATGGCTCCTTATTGAATTAATCTCTAGTAATTGACTTGAGCTAAACAAAGCAACATCATTCCAAGTCAAATCTGTGGAGTAGAGTAGCCTGAAGAACCATGCCCACTTCAGAGTTTAAATAGTTTGCTGTTGCTGCATAATTCATTCCTCCCAATTGTGTATATGAATACTAGTTCATTGTAGTTCTATCAGTGCTGATATTATCAGTTTGGCACATAAAATGTATATCCATACACTTTAGGTATTAAATTATATGTACCTCTCACTAATTATTACACTGAAAACATAAAATTTTTATAACATATGGAATACATATTCACAGTGTGTATATATATGTTTTGTGTATGCATATATATCATCAATAAGTGATTTAATCATAGGTAAAGGATATTAATATAACAAGGTCATTTGGGTTTAATATAAATATCAACATTTTTCTTTTCTATTTTCTAACATAGAGAGTTTAGAAAAAGAATGTGGGAATATAATATTCTTTGGTGTGTTTACTTCTGAAGCATGATGTGATCAATATTCATGAGCCTATCAAGTTTTCCATATTGTATGGATTTACAGTTATCACTGGTCTCAGTACACTTCAGATTACTGCAGAATTTGTTTCTAATTTAAAGTCTGCCGTACAGCCATATTCTCATGATTAGCACTGAGCTGGCTTCCTACTTGAAGCACTTGCTGAATGAAGGGCAAGGTGAATGACAAACCTTTATTTACTGAGAAACCTTTGCCTACATAAAACTGGAAATGAGCAGGTCATTAAACAGATAACTGCAAACCTTGCGGTGAACCTTCTCCATTAGTAGTCATTTTGAAACAGGACTTTTCCCTCAACCTTGTCCACTGGGCTCAAAACCTAAACTTTAAATGAGCACTGTCATTGAAATATTTATTATTTTCTTGAAGCATAGAAAAATGTGCTAGAACAAAGATATGATTTTCACCTATCTCAATATATGCCTATTTTTCTGAAACTGAATGAAACCAACAGAAGACTTTATAATAGCTAACACTTAGATAACAATTCCCAGCTTTTACATACATTTATTGCAATAAATCATTGAGCCAATTATCTACTGCATTTTACATCTGAGAAAATAGAAACTTGAAAGGCTGGGCAGTGTTATATAAGAATTGGTTCACAAATATATACCAGAAATAATTGGATAAGGAGATTTAAATGAGATGTGGACATATCTATACTAGGTGAGTATTACAAAGTCAAAAATCAAATGAATGATTTATTCCAAACTTAACTATCAATGGACCCTAAGGAAAGCATTAGCTTGAGTGTCAGTATTTCTCCAAAGGATGGGAAATTCAGATGAAGTAAACACAATGAAAGGATTACTTTCCTCTTATTTTTTATTTTTAGCTTGACAAGTAAAAATAACTTTTTAATTGATTGAATAAATGTAATGCCATATGTGCTGAGTCATTAACCACTGTGACAAAATTGATTCTGTATCCTATGAACTACAATTAATTACTTAGCTTTATAAAATAAACTGTTATAAGAAAGCTCATAAGCTTGCCACAATGGAATTGTGTTTCAAAAATACCAAGTTGCATTGTTATTCATTTAAATTCAATGGTAGGACTCTAAAGAGAAATTTTGTAGTTTTAATGGACATTTCAATTCGTGTGAGGGAACTGTCCAAAGACTTATTTTCCAGTTTGGCTCCATTAATGTACTAGTCCAGTGCATGGAATTGTTTGTTCCACGTTATTTACAGAACTCCAAGAATAATTTGATCCTACACTAAAAACAATTAAGAACTGAAACTGGAATAACCCTCTTCATCATCAAGAGACAAAAAAATTCCACTTAACTAACCACCAGAGAATAAATTCAGATTAAGAAGTATACTCGCTTAGGCCGGCACTGTGGCTCACTTGGCTAATCCTCTGCCTGCGGCGCCAGCACCCTGGGTACTAGTCCCGATTGCTCCTCTTCCAATCCAGCTCTCTGCTGTGGCCTGGGAGGGCAGAGGAGGATGGCCCAAGTGCTTGGGTCCCTGTACCCGTATAGGAGACTGGGAGGAAGCACCTGGCTTCTGGCTTCAGATGGGTGCAGTGCCGGCCGTGGCGGCCATTAGGGGAGTGAACCAACGGAAGGAAGACCTTTCTCTCCATCTCTCTCTGTCTATAACTCTCTCTCTGTCTCTCTCTCTCACTAACTCTGCGTAGCAAAAAATAAAAAAAAATTAAAAAAGAAGTATACCCACTTGGCTTTACTTATCCTCTCCTACATAACTGCCGAGGTGCTATTACACTGCCAGATTAAATTCTAACAGATCTTGAAGAATTAAAACTACCTGTACCATTTTTTAATCTTTCACACAATCCCAGTGATTTACTGTATAACAGTCAACATGTGATAAGAATATTATAATTAGTTTCAATTACTATACACCCATATGGGTATCTATCCAGATACTTCTCTTGCCCATTTGGTTTTCCAGGTATTATTCTCATATTGATGAGTAGCAACTTACAAATCATATCCAAAAATCTTCTGATTTCATGGCTTGCCTTATGATCAGATTTAACTCTTCTTGTTAATTCCAGGATATGTGATGCACTGCCTTAATAAAATGTTTAAAATTCAACAACACTTGTAATCAGTAAACTTCTCCAGAGGAGGACAGGTAATTGACAACAGCTCTCATTTTCCTAAATATCTAACAAATAAATTTTTCCTACTGTACTGGAACTCTATTTGGTTACCAATGTTGGGAAAATTAAAGAAAGTCTAAAACACAAATTATTAACACTCAATATTTACTTATTAGATGTACAGCATGGTTTGGTATTTTGCCTAAGCGAGTAACAATATTGGGGAATATTTATAGTAAAATTTCTTCTATTTTTTCCACAGTTTTTCTGCCTAGTAGAATGAGAGGAATATATCATTTTTCTCCATGATAGTTTTACACTGTCTTCATCCATGTCTACCATTAAACACATGCCAGACTATGATGCACCTTCACAGGTGCATTCCCAGTTCTGTGCCCCTCAGCCTACCTGCTCAGCAGTCACTAAATTTTCTTGATCTTCCAGGGTAAACATCTCCAGAAAATTGATTAATACCCAGCAGCTTGAACCAAACTAACTAACTCAGATATACATGATGTCTTCTAAATTATCTTTTGTCTCTGCCTGACCCCCTATCTTCTCATCCCCTGCAGCACATAATTGCTATCTTCAGCCAACTATCAAATAGTCTTAATTTAATTACTACCTACTCGTACTCCAGTTTACTGGATGGTAATTCAGAGATAACTAATTAATCAACATTCACTATTCCAATGGGGTCCTAATTTATTGCTTATTGGTTTGCAATTCTGGTTGCTGAATTTTTTTTTTTTTTTGACAGGCAGAGTGGATAGTGAGAGAGAGAGAGAGAGAGAGAGAGAGAAAGGTCTTCCTTTTGCCATTGGTTCACCCTCCAATGGCCACTGCGGCCTGTGCGTTGCGCTGATCCGAAGGCAGGAGCCAGGTGCTTCTCCTGGTCTCCCATGCAGGTGCAGGGCCCAAGCACTTGGGCCATCCTCCACTGCACTCCCGGGCCACAGTAGAGAGCTGGCCTGGAAGAGGGGCAACCGGGATAGAACCCGGCGCCCCGACCGGGGCTAGAACCCGGTGTGCTGGTGCCGCAAGGCGGAGGATTAGCTTAGTGAGCCACGGCACTGGCCAAATTTCTTATTCTTAATAACACCTAACTCACTGACTCTGAACACATTGTCCTCAGGCTGTTCAGCAACTAGAAGATTTGAAGCTAGAGTTCATCTCTTTCATTTGAAGGGAACATTCTTCACAAATGTCCTGTCCTCCATGACCCACACACAAAAAATACCTAACATAAACAACAACCAAAATCTGTCCTCAGTTCCTAGGATCGGTTAATGGATAAAAGTTAAGTGATATAAATCAGCAAAATTGTTTTAACTTGCATTCACTACCTCTTACATCATATGTATTTCGATGTATATGTATATTCTTAGGAGAACATAAGGTCATTCTTTATGCAAGTGTGTATGTGAGTATGTTTTAGAAATACAATCAAGCACTTGAAAATCATTTTTAAGTTCACTATGGATCTCATATGCCAAAGTGGTCCCAAAAAATTATAATGGAGTAGAAATATTCCTATTTCCTAGTGACATCATGGTTACCATAAGGTCATGATGCAAAGCATTAATCACATTTGTGATGCTGGGGATGTAAACAAACCTGTGCTGCCAGTTGTAGGAAAGCACAGCACATACATTATATTCAGTATATGAGACTTGATGATACTAAATGACTGTTACTTGTCTAGGTACTTACTATACTTACTACACTGTACTTTTTAGTTGTTGTATAATGTATTCCTACATATATAAAAATTTTACAGTAAAACAGTATGTGGTATTTTATTGCAATAATCTCATCAGCTCTTGTTTACTTGATTACACTAAGAAGCCCTGGGGAGTGACCATCCAGGTCTGTGTTAAGTGTACGCTATGGTGCTCACACAATAGGATCACTGCCTAAGCATGCATTTCTTATAAAACAACCCCACCATTAACTGACACACAAATGTATATAGAGATAAAAGTAGCTATCTGGAACTGGTATATGCTACTACAATGCTAACTATGTTCTATTATTGATAGAATCTTCAATGGCCTGATTTTTTAGATGTTACTGATCATTTTGATTTGTATTTAGAGGAGGTCATGTATATATTTTACATTATAGCACATATAAACATTTTTCCACTTAAGTTCTAGAGAGAAAAAAATCATGATCTCAATTTAATTTGGCAAAATTTCTTATTTTATTCCCTAAGTCACTGATCACTTAAAAGGGAATACCTGACTATAGACAAAAGACAATGTTGGAACTTCATTAGGCTGGCGTCACTGTCCACCAACAATGCACAATGGCTTGAATAAACCACTGTCTGCAATTCAGAGAGAAGTTGATTTTTTTTTTTTTTTTTTTTGGTTTCCAAGAGTAACTCTTAGTCACAAGCCTACAGACAGGCTAAAGCTGAACAGCTGTGCAATGCAGCCCACAGTGTACCTCAAAAAATATTGTGACCGTTTATTGTCAAAACTTAGAGAGGGCTGTGTTCTTCCCACCATGGTTAGTTTCACTGCTTGATTTGTATTTGAGCTGGCCTCTCCACCATCTGTGTATGCAGCCCACAATGCATCTCTGAGGAATTGGAGTGGCATTTTTTTTTTGAAGACCTGATTAAATAGTCAGGAAAAAGACAATTCATCATTTATAAGGGGGGAAAATGAGACAGCTACAATGGTGTTCTGTCATGCTTTAAGAGTTTTCTCTTCATTTCCTTTCACTTTCTTTTTAATCCAATGCCAAATACAATAAATACTGACCAAGAATGTTGAATCCACTGATAACACCCTACCATCCAGATAAAAAAAGAATGAATTATCAAGATTCTCCTAGATTGACTCTAGTGAGGAGGTAAATGACATTTCTGCTTTGCACAGCCTGGGTCCTTAATGGTCACACAGACCTAAAGGAACCAGGATGCAGGTGGAATGCAAGATACCACCAGGGGCCAGCACTGTGGCATAGCTAGTAAAGTTCCGGCCCACAGTGCTGTCATCTCATATGGGCACGGGTTAGAGACCCTACTGCTCCACTTCCAATCCAGCTCTCTGCTATGGCCTGGGAAAACAGCAGAAGTTGGCCTAAGTGCTTGGGTCCTTGCATCTGCCTGGGAATGCTGGAAGAAGCTCCTGGCCCTGGCTTCAGATCAGCACAGCTCTGGCCACTAAGACCATTTGGGGAGTGAACCAGGGGATGGACAATCTCTTTATCTTTTCCTCTGCCTCTCTGTAACACTGTCTTTCAAATAATTAAATATATTTTTAAAATACCACTAATAAAGGGCTGCCTGTTGGTATTCGACCTTCCTTGTATAATGTTTACTGAATGAGCTGAGCTACTGGAGCATTAAAAATAAACAGATTTTTTTTTCCCATCATCTATTTCCAAACATAACCTGACAGATCTGTCTTCTTACGGATTGCAGCCAGAGTCAACCATCTGGCTTGGAGTTACCATAAAGTATTTTAAGTCTTATCTTCAGATATTGAAACATAAAACAACACAATTAAAAAGAGAATCATGGCAGGCACCACGGCTCACTTGGCTAATCCTCCGCCTGTGGCACCGGCACCCTGGGTTCTAGTCCCGGTTGGGGCACCAGATTCTGTCCCCGTTGCTCCTCTTCCAGTCCACCTCTCTGCTGTGGCCCAGGAAGTCAGTGGAGGATGGCCCAAGTGCTTGGACCCTGCACCCTCTTGGGAGACCAGAAGGAAGCACCTGGCTCCTGCCTTCAGATCGGCGCAGCACACTGGCTGTGGCGGCCATTTTGGGGGTGAATCAACGGAAGGAAGACCTTTCTCTCTGTCTCTCTCACTGTCTAACGTTGCCTGTCAAAAATAAATAAATAATTTAAATTTTTTTAAAAAAAGAATCACATACACACAAAGGCAACAGTGAGATCTAAATCAAAACTGAAAACTGATATTCAATTAGCCCCCGCCCCCACACCCACCCCTAACCCACCCACTTGCAGCCTGGCTGCACCCACTCTCTGAAGTAGGCCTGAGCCCAAAAACAGGGAGGAGCCAGTGTGTTTTTAGTGTCTTGGGTGTATTTCCCCTCTTTTTAGGGCTTCCCCAGGGTTAGAGAGAGGGAAGGACAGACTTGAATGTAAGATATAGTCTGTTTTTCTCAAACTGTGTTCTCAAAAGTCCACAGTAGTGGAGGACTGTTGCACGCAATTCTGAGTAGTCTTCAAAGATGCCGTACCTTAGAAGTCCCCTCTGGGGAGCCTTCCTCATTGACCTTCTTCACCAGTGCCCAGCTTAGCAAGACTCCCTACTGTCCTCTAGAGGCCTGAGCTTAGGCAGGACCTCTTGGGCAGGGTTCCCATCAAGAAACTTTCAGTCCTGCTTTCTCTCTCTCTCTCTTTTTTTTTTTTTTTTTTTTTGACAGGCAGAGTGGACAGAGAGAGAGAGAGACAGAGAGAAAGGTCTTCCTTTTGCCGTTGGTTCACCCTCCAATGGCTGCCGCGGCCGGCGCGCTGCGGCCGGCGCATCACGCTGATCCGAAGCCAAGAGCCAGGTGCTTCTCCTGGTCTCCCATGGGGTGCAGGGCCCAAGCACCTGGGCCATCCTCCACTGCACTCCCGGGCCACAGCAGAGAGCTGGCCTGGAAGAGGGGCAACCAGGACAAGAACCCGGTGTGCCGGTGCCGCAAGGCGGAGGATTAGCCTGTTGAGCCATGGCGCTGGCCTCGGTCCTGCTTTTTCAAGTGGCGTACACACCCTGCTCTTTCCACTGTTTCCCTCCCTTTCCTCCACACTATTTTGTGGACAGCTCCAGTTTCCAGCCACAATAAGTTACCCAGTTTCCATCCTTGTAACATAGGCACACACACACAGGTACACACACACACACATACATGGGCAAGCAAAGATGGAAACATATACAGTCTGTCCAAGGGGCTTTCTTGGTCCCCCTGCAACTTGACTTGTTGGGGAAGGAAATTATCACGGGGATGACCAATGGTCCTTCCGTCAGTGCCAAACATTTGTAGGAAGAGGCAGCTCATAGCTCCTTCAGATATGTGGGATAACATCTCAGATTTTTCTTGTGGCTTTGAAAACTCAGGGGTAACTAGAATTCTTTTGGTCTAGGACTTGTGTGGCAGCCAGCATTCCCTCAAACACGGCCATATTAGTTGTTCCTAATGAGATGGCACACAGTTTTAAAGCATAGCTCACATTAGAGACCTTGATCTTAGTGACTCCTTTTCTCTTCTCTGGCAGGATTTTCAGCAGAAGAGAATGGACTTCGTCACATAAATGAAGTTACACTGGCACTTAAAACACACCAGATGGGGAAAAAAGAAGTCATCCATCAGAGAAGTCAGCACTCTCAAAAGAGAATTAATAGTCCCTTTTAACTTCTAGATAGTTCTTTTAGTTCCTTTACTCATCTGGAACTGTTGTTCTATAGTTGCTTTCTTAGTTCAATCAAGAAAAAAGAGAAATTCCCCTATGTGAGCATTATTTTTGTACTATTGGCTAAGGGTGCACAAAACATAAGGACTTAATAGGCACATTTTAAATGATAGAAGCACAAGACTGACAATGTCTCACATATTTCATCTATTTCCTATTAAACTTAATTTAGGGAAAGATTGGGGCAACAGTTAGTCAAGCCAACAGGAAGGACATTTATCTTAAAGACAAGTTTGACTAAAAGAGTTGAAATTAGTTTGTACCCTAACATGTTATGAAAACATTTATAGTAACACTTAATATTTAATAGTATTTAGATCTACATACACGATTGCTTAGTCCCTCCTTTAAAATCATGAATAGTTTTTAAGTTCTTTAATGCTCAACATTTCTGGGTGGTGGAAGAGTTCATTCTTCCTTTTAGTGCTCTCCCACCTCAACCTCTCTCACCACAGGAACTGTGTTGTCATCAGGATATTATATGAAAGGCCTAATGTAATTTTTTGCTAACTTTCATATATCCTCATAGCATACCCCCAAAAGACTATAAAATCAAAACCAAATAAAAAATTTACCAGTTAAACTAAAACGACAATCATATCTACTTAAAAGAAGAGAAAATTAACTTCACTGTAGAGCATTATTTGTCTTTGTCTTCCAACTTCCATTGATTCAACACAATGTATAAGTATAAATGTATAGTCTTTAAATTTAATTATATATGCATATATGCATGAATGTAAATTTATATAACTAAAATGCAAACATAATGTATATATGAGTACAAGATACATACATATAAAATATTTCATAATCATATGGACCACTTGGATGAAAGGCAGGCTATAAAAGAGGGAGAAGGTAATAATTTAGCAGTTGTTGTCTTGTAAACAGAGCCACTATTGTTTGTGATTTTACATAATTTGAGACAGAATATATATATGTATGTATGTACATATATGTATAATTCACTAGAAGGAGCATATTGTCAACACACACATGTATATTTTGTTTAAGTAACTGATTTCATATTGAAATAAAGAGATAAGGAAAATGATAAGGACTACACATAATTGTAATTCCACGTATTAGAGCAAAGTTTTCGTCATCTTACCAAGCTTAGGGACGATAAGCTGTGCACTGCTCTGGGCATTTCCAGCTTCATTTTCAGCCACACATTGATAAAAGCCTTCATCTGACTTCACCACTCCAAGAATCCGTAAATTGCTTCCTCCCTAAAGGAGAAGAAACAGGACATGAAATGTTTTCAAAAGAAGAAAAACCTCAGAGTGACAAAATTAACATAGTCAACAGTTTTATAACACGTTCCAGAAGAGAGAAGAAGGGAGGCTTGCGGGTTCTCAGCCTCGTGCTTATGACCTAAGCCTCCTGGAAAAGTCACATGTTCCCAATAATTTTTCCAAATTCATTGGGCATCAGCTCAATCTAGTTCTGTAACAAGAACATTTTCACAAAACTACATATCAAGCTTAATATTTAAATGAGCAGTCAACAGAAAGTTCTTCTATCACATGTGGAAGAAACAGTGATTAGCTTCCAAAGAAATCACTGCTCTGCTTGTTAACTGATGGAAGCTCAGGTTCAAGAGCTATTCAAGAAAAATAAAGCTAAAAAAGAAAAACAAAACACTGAATTTTGCACCATCCAAAGAACCAGAATTTTAGGGTTGGATTTTTTTCTCAAAGTGTTTACCCAGAACAGATTGGTAAAATCCTTTAAAAATTAGTCATTGCTCTGACAAATAACGTTTTGGTGCTTTGGAGAGGCGGCTAGAGTGGTTATTTCATATCTGTGTTGTTATTCTATGACTGAAATGTTTCACCTTCAGCAAACCATCGATTAAATACAGCAATGTTAACTCCTCTTTTACATAAATTGAGCCACCATCTTTTTCAGGATGGCTGATAAAATGATCTAGTGATAGCATTTAATTATAGTAACTCAGTTTATCTTCAGTATTCCTGTAAGAAGTAGTTCAGTAAGTAAAACGTGTTAAATCACTTCCCTTGGAGTCATTAAGAGATAAATATAACCTCATGGGGAATTCTTAATTGTTTTTAGTGGCTTGTAGTCAATTTTCGGCTGATGTAAAATTCTTAGATAAAGCTGGCTAACTTCTAATTAACAATTTTCATATAAGTTACCATTTGTGCTCAATGTTATATGCGCTACTGAAAATGACTCTCAGATTTCTGGAGCTATTGGGAAAATATCTCTAAGCACAATTTAATGCAAATAGTGTACACACTGTACATTTTCATTCACCTTAAGAAAAAAGTGCTTAAATAGGCTGGCTGTAATGAGTCATGCTGGGAGAAAAATTATTCAAACTGTAGGAAAAATAAATGTTACATTTTATCATGTGTCCTTAAGGGCACTCTGCAATTTCCTTTATATGCAAGCAGCATATATTTTCAGCATATACAACACTTTTCAAGTTGCCCAATGGCAGGTCATTTCTAATTCTGAAGAGGTAGAAATAGTGCTGCATTCAAAGGAATAGAATCTGTGGCATTCAAAAGTTATATTTTTCCAGTCATTACTCTGTTCCCACCAATTAGACAAATGCTAATAAAAATGAAAAATGGTGAATTGTGATAAAAGTGATAAAGATATGTTTCATGGATCTATTCCTTAAGGATTTTTATAGCATGCCTAAATGCATGCACAAAGAGATTAAAAAGTTTCTGAAAGTTCACTGATGGGAAAGAGGCAGTGTAATGTTGAGAGGAGAGCTTGTGCCTGGACTTTATGGTGCTTATGTTCTAGGCCCATTCTGTCTGAGACACCTGGTTTAGGGGACAGCTCCTCCTTAATGGGGATTCCAGTCACATCTTTAACCTAAGAAAAGTGGCCATACAATACTTTCAGTTAGCTGTGAAATTCCTTGCTATTCAGAAAATACATTTTATATTTCTCATATTCTCACCTCTCTGAAATCAGAACCTTCTGTGCTAACAAACACCTAAGGGAAGTTTTCAATGGAGCATTTTCCAATGAGCAAAATCAGCAGCAGCAAAAAAAAACAAAAAACAAAAAACAGTAGTTTGTGTTGAGCACTTGTTGCTTGTAAGAGAACTCAGAGAAAGCAGTAGCATTAAAACATACTACCTCTCAGAGGCTAGGGGCAGAGACTTAGGGGAAACCATATGAACAACTATTATCCTTAGGATTAATTCTTTCTAATTTCAGCTCTGAATCTGAGGTCTCTCCACCTCTACAGTCACTGCTGCTACCACTACTTTTCCAGTTTCCATCCCCACTGCCTTCTCAACTGTTCATGGAAGGGTAGTGGAAAAAGAGCTATTTGTATTATCAAAGTAAGAATACCATATTCATAAGTAGCATATCTTATTGAATCTTACTAAAGTGAGGAAAAGAGAAAACAATGGAAAAAGGGGGAAAAA
The DNA here is from genome assembly GCF_964237555.1 of Oryctolagus cuniculus. Lineage (NCBI taxonomy): Eukaryota > Metazoa > Chordata > Mammalia > Lagomorpha > Leporidae > Oryctolagus > Oryctolagus cuniculus. The sequence continues at coordinate 25,242,001 of NC_091441.1, forward strand.
GAGAAAAAAAAAACTTAATATGGTCTAGAACTAGGTCGAATAGTCTTAGGCCCTGTGTTTCTTCTTCATTTCCTCTTCATTTATCTATTTGAAGGGGGCTGGAGTGTTTGATGACTTTTTTCTCACCTTTTGTCTTTGAAAATCACTAGCCTCATTAAAATAATTTTCTTGGCATTAAAAATTCCCAATAGGAAACTTCTTCCCAGGAAAGAAAAGTGAAAAAATATTAAACAATGGATGGGATTTAAAGCTCATATGAACAAAGATAATTACCACTATCTGAAAATAATCACTAGGAATGACCACATCTCCATTCTTCATCCAATTCACAGTGGGCACAGGCTTTCCAGAGACTGCACATTCAAACTCAATGTCCATGCTTTCATAGGCATAGAGGTTGGAAGGGTGATTTAAAAACCAGGGTGGAACTGCAAAGAAAGAAAAAATAAAAGTGAGTGGGTGGGGATGAGAACCTGCCTGGTGAGGTCTTCACTGTGTTTAAAACACTGCTCTGCTATAGAACATATTTATAATTCATTTCATTCCAAAGACTTATAGCTCATTGTATTGAAACTCCTGTATAACACGTCATTTTATTTTTTTCCCAAATGCAGTTCAACAGTGGTAGCTAATGCTGTTTTGCCACAAGAAAGAAGAAAAAAAATCAACATTTTCGGAAAAAAAGGTAAAAAATATTCTGAATACCCAAGTTATTTGTTTTCAATTGACCCACACACTGAAAAATACACAATGCCATAGAAGTTATGATGAGGAAGTAAGAAATAAAAGGAAGCTGATAGGTCACAGATAATCCAGAGCATAAAATGAGAAAGGTTAGTTTCCCTGTAACTCCAGAGTTTCATAAGGATTTAGTTAATATGATAGACTCACTCTCTGCTGAAACTGGCTGAATGACACAAAATAAAAATAACTGTATGATATTTACTTTGGACATACTCCTATTGTTTTTCAGCAACATCTGTTTTAGTACTCAAATGTTACTATTCTAAACAAATTATTATTTTCTCATAGTATGTGATACACTAATTTATTGAATTTTGAAACCACTACCATCAAAGTAGTGGCTTCATGATGGAAATTTGCAATTCAAAGCAAGTTATAAATAGAACACATCTTTGCCAATGAATCTCACCATTTCAGTCCCTCAAAACTTTGCCTAGGAGAAGAAAATTTTAAAAAGTAAAATTTTTCCTCTTCCACAGGAGAACTTGGCATATTGTCAAATTTGACCATACATGTTGCTCAGAGTCAAATTAATAGTAAAGTAGCTGTGATTACAGTGCTTCATATGGGAAATACATATGCATTTTAGTAGCCATTTTTAGTCTGTTTTTCACTGTTCAGTGAGTAATGAGTACTGATTTTTGCTCATTTGTGTATATTTTGTTCCTTCCCACCATTATCAGTAAAACTGTTTCCTTACACCAAATGAAATTTTCAATTTTTGATGTTCACTGCCTTCTAGAAAATAAGTGTGCTGGTAGAAGGTCCCAGGAAGTCATACTTTGTCCTAACGAGCGATTTCTCTCTCCTCCCCCTGCATGGAAGTAGAAGCATCTAGAAGCAATACCATACATCATCAAAGAATGTAAGTCTCATGTTTTCTGAAATATATTGCTTTATCAGGGTATGTTGTCAGCCATCAGGGACTATACAGCAAGCTAAGGACTAATATTTATCTTCACATCTCAGTGCCTACTACAGGTCCACATCCTCAGCACATGCTCAGAAACATCTGCTATTGATGCTAAGAACTCACAGAATAAAATGTACATTTCCACCATCTGCTGCAGTGATATTAGTATAAATGAGAAGTTTGGTTAATGTCATAAAAATGATACCTCCAAAATAATATTATTTCTTATGAGAAATAAAATATCAAAAGCAAAAATGATGCTGCATTGCTACTTGGAGAAAAGATTGAGCTTTGTTGTTTCCTGAAATATTTATTAAAGTTCTTAAAGCTCAATCTTAAAATTCTTTCCTGTGTTAAAGGAAGTAACATAGTTGTAACAAAACAATAGTCATCATTCTGGAAGAATATGAAGGCAGAAAATTTCCTAGTAACAACACAAAGGAAATATGAAGAAAACAATAGAAATATGGATGGAAAAATGATAGGACCAAATCATTACTTATCAATAATTTTGAATGTAAGTGGCCTAAATTATCCAATTAACAGATACATACTGCCTAGAAATACACATCACCAATAAAGATACAGACAGACTGAAAGTCAAAGAATGGCAAAGATAGTCCATGCTAATGGAAAACAAAAACATACAGGTGTAGCCATCCTAATATAAGACAAAATAGACTAACACAAAAACTGTTTGAAGAGACAAAGGAAGGAATTATGGAATGATAAAGGGATCAAATCAATTGGATGATGTGACTATAATAAATGTATATGTACTCAGAGCCAGGGTGCCTGGATATTTCAAACAAATGTTAATGGATATAAAGGGAGACATAGGTTCTAACACAATAATAATGAGGGGCTTCAACAACCCAATTTCGTCAACGGACAGAGCAACTACTTGACATGCTATCATTTGCTGGCTGTTGATACATAATAGTAACAGAAAAGCCCACTGGGGAACAACACTGAAGAAATCACAATAGCTTTTCTTCTAATATTATAGTAACAGAATATTAGAGTATCAAACTATATGGTATTCTGCCATTATTGGCAAAGATATTTTAGTCAGAAAAATTAAAATTCATACATTTTTAATTTTTCCCATGCCTCATTAGTGCTACTTATTTTGACTACAGTATGCTGATAAATTCTTCCTCCCTTCCAAATCTTCTGCTTTAAGAGCCGTGGGATGAAAACCATCTGATCTTCAACCTTTAGAGTCCTTCATATATGCGAGGAAATGATTTCAGATCTCTCTGCACAGTTTTCTTTATCCAGACAAATAATCCCATTATCCTTCTTCAATTCCAGCTCCTTCTGTAATCAGGGCTGCTTCTCTCTAAATCCTGACTAAGCTTTCCATTTCTCTCTTTAATTGTAGAGCCAGGAAAAAATTGGAAGAACAATTCTTTAAGGATCAAACCAGTGATAAAAGTAATAGGATGATTATCTCAGGATCCTATTTCAGTATTCATACCGATGTCATGGCCATGCCTTTGATTCATGCAATATCAGTGGGCTTCAGGAGACACTGGAAATGCTATAACAATTAAGTTTGTATGCATATAGAATATATACATGTGTGTGTATTTGACACATTTATATGTATTTCTATAAATTCTTAGATGTATTTATGTTCTTTTATACTCCTGTGTAACACATGCCATTACATAGAATACTTATCTTTGAAATATCATGTGTGAAAAATACCCACAAAAATATGTCCATAAACATATAATTTATACATACCTTTCTTTGTTCAATTTTCAATTTGATCTAAAGTAAATTTAAAAACCAAGTTATAAAATTTAACTCACACATACTGTACATTTATGATATTAATAGGTAAAAAATTATTCTGTTACTAATACTGAAAAATGACAGAAATTTCAATCCTATTATTTTTGCTCAAATATATTTTAGTATGTCCTCCTAGTATTTAAAGTTAAAATGTGTGACTATTCTATAAGTCTATAAAAAAGTTTCATGCATGAGAGCTGATTCTGTATACTTTAAACTGTGCATTGAGAATTATATTAAATTATTGGAGAAAATTTGTTTTTTCAGTTTCTTATTAATTGCAGATATTCTATAAGAAAATCCTTTAGTACAGTTAATGGAGAAAATGATTCATTCAAACACATAACTAAATTTTCCTCCTCTAATGACTAATAAAATGAAAATTAAGACCCAGAACACTCACACACACACACACACACACACACACATATTTCTGGAGTAGAGAGAGAGAGAAAGATTTAATTCCCTAAGTGCCATTAAACCCTAGAGACTGCCTCAGAGTTTTTGCAAAAATCTAATTATTCAGCTCACAACTCCAAGCATAGGCCAATGATAAATCTATAGATAGCCTAGATTTTTCCTTTTCTGACTACACAGAAGTTATAATGGCTAATGAGAGACACATAAAAGATGATGATTACTTTAGCCATGGTAAAGACTCTTGGATTACCAATGAACTGAAGAGTTGGTTGAAAAACTGAATACAATCCCCTCTACCAAGGACAGGATTAGGGAACAACAGAAGCCAGCAAAGTATCGTAAAAGAGATCCAATGCTGCTTCAGCTGAAGCCACCCTCATACTACGTCTGCTGGTTATTTAAAAATGCATCACTCCGCAAACATTCAGCCTTCAAACATGAGCTCAAGGGATTGAGAAAGAGTGGTAAATAAATGAAGAAGTAATTTCTACTATATTAACAAGTTGAATTTCTGGGCACAACTACTCACATATGATTAAGATATAAGACACCTATACTGAATATTGTAATGTAATATAACCAACAGTAATAAAACAGACTAAGACAGAGAGTGATAGGGCATGGAGGGAGAAATGAGAGAGACTTGATATAAGAAACAAAGCATTCAACCCAGAAGAAAATATCATGACAGGAACAGAAGTAAATTTTTCAAGCTACATCATATAATGGGTTCATCTAATATGAAAATTAATTCACTAGAACTAGAGGTCAAAGGCTAGATGATAACACAAGAGAATGGAATGAAAAAGCGGGTAGAGGACTAAGGAAATAAATCAAGAACCAAAACATCATTGCAGAAGCAATACATAAATTAGAAGGCACAAGTACCATAACAGCCACCACAGTCAATGAAGTAACTACCATAGGGCAGATGAGATAATCATACTGAACATAGATAAGAGGGAAAAAGGAAAGTAATTAGGGCCACATCTATATATGAAGAGAACAAGTAAAGTTGATGTAATGGAAAAATAATTGGTATTCCTGATGTCCTGAGTCTACTGATGGGACAGAATATATAGTCATATATTCACAGGTAAAATAGTAGGATAATTTCCCTGCAAAACAACTCTGAATCTTAAGATTGAAAGATTTTCCATGTTTCTAAGAAATTAAATATGCAATTCTTAATAATAAGATATACATAAATTAAACTAATGTACTTGAAAGTGAAGAGTTATTTCAAAGCCCAGAAAGAAAAAAACATAAGGGGAATCAGATTCCCATATGATAATATTCAACATCAGAAGGCAATGAAGCAGTGTCTCTCAAGAACATTATATATCATCTTTTATATAAATAGCCACATCCTCAATCACAAAAGTGCTCAGAGAATATTGCACTTTCTAAAACAAAGTTAAAGACAAAATGCAGGCAATTAAGAGTATCATCAAGTCAAAAAGATAGGTATTACACTGGAAGGACTGCTGGGGGGGTACTGGATATACTTATATATGCTAATAACACTAAATACATGGACATAATTGTTACTGAAGAGAATGCCACTGTCACAAACTTGAGTAAGAAAAAACAAATACCTGAGTTCCAAACAGCTAAAAGTGGATAAATGAGACAGTGAATGAGAATGATAAACTCTGCTATGAGAGATGCTATATTTCATAGCAGGAATTTTATTATATCCTATACCTTTAAGTGAAAACAGGAACTTTAAAAAAGACAGATATATATACATATTATACATATAGAACACTGATATAACATATTTGTACCTATCTATCCAATTGTTTCTGTTTGTGGAAGAATATACAGCATCCTGAGATTTGGAAACAACTTTAAATCCACATGGATTATTTCCACAAAAAATAACAAAGTGTTTTTTCTGAATTTGAAACAATGCTCTGGAAGACAATAAGTCAAAGAAGTGCAGTGGTTATGAAGTATGGATTCACCCATTTTCCTTTTTTGTCTATCAAATTTAATGATCGTTAATGATTAAAGAAAATATCTACGTGTTGAAAGACCTTATCAGTGTAGCCTTAAATTGTAGAAGAACCCACTGGAAATTTCAAGACTTGCAGCAAATAAAATATAAGCTATAAATAGCAAGTCAACATTTTTGCTGTCTTGTCTTTCTTTTATCACACTTCCCCACTGGGGCTTAGAAGATCTTCGAAGAAACTCCTGTTGCTGTTGCCATGAGCATAAATCCTTGAGGGAAATGATGTAGTGGAAACACATCAAACGGTTTTCCACTTTAAGTTTGGTAAAGGGTGAATATACAAAGGACGATCTGGGAAAATCCACTGGGGGGAGAGAGAATCAATATCAGAAACACTGAGTCTGACTTCTACCTCTTTTGTAGGGCTGTGGACACTGAACTGTCCTTGACTTTGCTTCTTACTTTGAAAATGCAGAACACTAAATGAGACGCTATATTTTCAAATTTTTGGGAAATCCATTGAATGTAGCAGCTGGGGGTAAAGAGGCTCTGATGCTTTCCCTCACTTCTTAATACTTTCAAAGAAAATAGCTTCACCTTGATTTAATGTCCATACTGACCTTCCACATTAACTCAAAGTTGTATCAGAACATCCTCTGCTGTGTCATAAACTACCCCCAAGTCTTTCTCCTAGCTTTCAAAAATTGAGTCTAACCTAAAAGTCCGGTGTTCTTCAACATGAATGGTTTATACAGAAATGGCTTATAAAACAATGAACAGGGAAAATGAAATTCTCAGTTTGCTTTTTACTCTTCCAGTAAAATGATATTTGACTAGTATTAATATGTTGTTTTAAAACAATAAATACCAACCTAAGTGTTTCACAAAAATCATACAAAGTGACTCAAAGGCAAGTCACGGGTAATTAGTTCAATGCCTTGTGGCAAAATGACAGTATTCTAGGAGCCTGTGCCATGGCATGGTGGGCTAAGACTCTGCAATCCCATATGGGCACCAATTTGTGACCCGGCTCCTCTTCTGATCCAGCTGTCTGCTATGGCCTGAGAAAGAAGTAGAAGATGGTCCAAGTGCTTGAGCCCCTGAACCCACATGGGAGACCTGGTAGAAGCTTCTGGCTTTGGCTTTGGATCACCTCAGCTCTGACAGTTGAGGGCATTTGGAGAGTGAACCAGCAGATTAAAGATCTTTCCCTCTGTCTCTCCTTTACTCTGTCTATAATTATACCTCTCAAATAAATAAAATCTTTAAAAAAATTTTTTTAATGACAGTATTCCTTTCAAAACTTTTAAAAACAAATTGCTTTAAAGAGTACTTTGGTGAAAAGATACTTCCAGAATTAATTATATTCCAACTTTGAGACATTATCTACCTTTTTCATATCAACATTTTGTCCTCAAGAGACTTTACCAATCTCCTTGATGATGAGATGAGACTCCATGAGAATGTCACGACTTCACCACTGGGGATTTCATAAACCATGGAAAAAGTGTGTGTGCATGTGTCTGTCTGGTGTGGGGAGTGTAATTTAAACCTTTACCACATAGACACTCCATGTATAAACCTGAATTTTTGTATAGTAAATAAAAACAGCCCTTTTGACCATCTTGCCTAGCATTTAAAAATCAAGGAAGAATGCTTATGAAGTATGTGTGCAATTCATAGTGTTAAATGGGGTTAACATGTTCAGATGTCATAAAGTGCATTTTAGCGACAAAGAATCACTATAACATTTTGAAATGGAATATATTAAGGGAAAATAATCTAGGCATACATTAAATTTAAAATAGCAGTATCTACTACAAATTTAAAAACAGTTAATCTCAAAAGAGAACTACAGAATTATCAGTTAGGGACACTCAATATTATAAAAAACAAACACATATAAGTATGCTTGTATTTGTGTGTGTATACATGCATGTGTGTGGGGTGTATGTTATGCAATTGATGACAACTTTTATTATGTGAGCTCTGATAGTTAATGTTGGCAAAGCACAACTTGTAACATTAAATATCTTTTGCTTTAACCAATATTCTTCAAGCCTCGGGGAAACATTTCTTCTCTAAACACCCATGAAATGCAAGGACCAAATGTAAGGTGAATTAAGAATTGGTGTAATACTACTTTTGGTCTTTGCATGTCATAGGGAAATCCTCTTACACAATAAAAATCTCACTGGGAAATAGTAGGAAAGAATAGATCCAAGAAGCATTCTGTGTAATTTTTCAAATTTTACTGAATATTTTCTATACCTTCTTGGTCCCAGAAGTATTTGCATAATTACACTTAGCACATGATTCATCAATTACAAGCAAACTGGTGAGAAAGCATATAATCTATTCATTGATTCTGATTAAAAGAATATGTGGTTCTCAGATGCTTTTAAAATATCCTTGGTGTATTTTCATACTTGTCATTTGTATTTACCTCCTGCTTGTTCCTGTATGAACATTTAATTTCTGCTCCCATGCCAAACATAAGCAGTCATGTAAATCAACATAAAATTCTACTTAGTGAATAACTATGCGTGCATATACACAGCTATATACATTACAATATACACATTGCTATTTTATGACCTTGAAAGCTTTTTTTCTTTAAGATTCATTCATTCATTCATTTATTTGAAAGACAGAGAGGGGAGAGGAAAGAGAGAAAAGAGAAGAGAGATCTTCCATCTGCCTGTTCACTCAAATGACTCTAACAGCCAGGGCTGGACCAGGCTGAAGCCAGGAGATGGGAACTACAACCAAGTTTCTCACAGGGACACGGGCATTTTGGACATCTTCCACTGCCTTCCCAGGCACATTAGCAGAAAGATGAATTGGAAGCAGATCAACCAGGAGTAAACTCCAGACTTGGATATGGGATGCTGGCATTGCAAACAGCAGTTTAACCCACTGAACATTCTTCTTGATTTTATAATTTTTATTTTTAAAATGATTTATTTATTTATTTATTCAAAAGGCAGAGTTATAAGAGAAGGGGGAGAGAAGGAGAGTGGGAGAGAAATTGATCTTCTATCTTCTCATTCACTTCCCAAATGGCTAGAACAACCACGGCTGAGATGGTTTGGGCCAGGCTGAAGCAGGAGCCTGGAACTCCATCCAGATTTTCCATGTGACTGAAAAGATCCCAGGTACTTAGGCCATCTCCCGTTACCTTCCTAGGTATTTCAGCAGGGAGCTGGATGAGAAGTGTAGTCAGGACTCAAACAGGTGCTTATATTGGGTCACAGTGGCTTAATCCATTGAGCCACAACACCAGACCCCCTAATTGTATGTTTGTATGCATGTACAAGTGGAGTAGTAATTGACTCACACAATTCATCACACATTATGCTTACTTTAGTAATTCATTTAGGGATTTGAAATGGTGTAGCCAAAATGACTAGTACCTTACAGGTAGTAACTTATTGTAACAAGATAAACATTTAAAAAGGCAAAGTAAGCCTATGAGTAGCTATCCTTTTCTGAAAATCTCAAATGAGGGAAAATATTTTACACTTAAGGAGAAAAATAAGACAAGGTAACAAGGACAGAATTGAAACAAATAGAAAACCAGGTAAAGGAAGTGAGGATGAACCTTGAGTGAAGCAGAAAGCACAGGGACAGGATCGCACAGTTGGGAGTATCTACTCAGCTATGAAGTGGAGTAATGTTCCTGCAATGCAGTTCTGGTGTCTTAAGTGGACCTGACTCTATGAAGCCAATCATGGCTACGACAGCAGCTCAACCTTGACAAAATGCAAAGAAAAATATACTGGTCTACTGTTAGTTCTAGAGATATCCTCTTCTGTTCTTAGGCTAACCCTGGGAAAAGCTCAGTAATACTCAACAGATTATAAAGTTGAGGACTACTCAGAATCAGCCCTTGAGGCATTCTGATCTGGCTGACTAGCCCACTAAAGCATTTCAGGCACATACATCCAAGACACTGTGGCAAAAATGTCCTACATGAAGGACCTCTGTGAGTGAGACCCCAGTGGAAAGAAAGGGTCATCAAAGAAGGATGTACTTTTCTCTGAAGCAAGGAGAGAACTTCCAGTTTGCTTATGGCCTTGTCTAAACTCTGATGAAGTCTGTGGAATCAGAAGGCTTCCATAGCCTAGGCAGCTCATGTCAAGAGCCTTGGATGATCACTGACATCATACATAGGAATGTTAAATGTTAAATTAACAACAGGAATCACTGTGTGCTAACTTTCCATGCAGGACCTCTGTCCTCAAAGAATCGTATTATGAGAGCTAACAGTAAAACTTGTTCTCAAAGATTTATTTCATTTTAGTCTATTAAGTAGAGGATATTCTTATGTCTCATAAGTTTTAGTTATGCCTAAGTGTCCAACTCTGTTGCTTGTTTTCTTATGTGCTCCCTTAATTAATGATAACATTTGTTCTCAAGGACATTTTCCTTTAATGTATTAAATGGAGGTCTTATGTCTCATAATTTATAGTTATGACTAATTGCCTCTTTGAAGTTAATTAAGTTTCGGGGCCGGTGCTGTGGCGCAGTGGGTTAACGCCCTGGCCTGAAGTGCCGTCATCCCATATAGGCGCCAGTTTGAGACCCGGCTGCACCACTTCCTGTCCAGCTCTCTGCTATGGCCTGGGAAAGCAGTAAAAGATGGCCCAAGTCCTAGGGCCCCTGTACCCAAGTGGGAGACCTGGAAGAAGCTCCTGGCTCCTGGCTTCAGATCTGCGCAGCTCCAGCCATTGCGGCCATCTGGGGAGTGAACCATCGGATGAAAGACACCCCCCCCCCCACCTCTATCTCTACCTCTCCGCTCTTTGTGTAACTCTTTCAAATAGATAAATAAATCTTAAAAAAAAAAAAAAGTTAATTCAGTTTCTCAAAAAAAAAAAAAAAAAGAAGCGAAATTCGAGATGCAATGACTTAGAACAGTCCTGCTTCAACTGTTGAGGAACAGTTTTTTTTGTGTGTGTGTGCATGTGTATGCAAGTTATTGAACTCTTTACTTAGTATAGAGTTGGTCTTCTGCAAATAAAGTTAACTGAAAATGGATCTAAGTGGAGAATGGGACTGAGAATGGGAGAGGAAAGAGTAGGAGGGGTAGGAGTCTGGGTGGAAGGGCAGAAATGGTGGGAAGAATCACTATATTCCTAAAGTTGTACTTAAGAAATGCATGAAATTTGCATTTCTTAAATAAAAGGTTTCTTGGGGAAAATTTTTAAAAAAAATTCAACGTCTATTAAGTCTCAGTGGAGTAATTTTTCCACTAAACTAAGTATTAAATTATTTCAGGGCATCTTAGCCCTCATGCACACACTAATCCTAATTGCTTTGTTTCCTTTTTTTAAAAGATTTTTCATTTATTTATGTTAATATGATCATAATTAAAAAGAACAGATTTACAATAATGATATTCTCTTTTCCTTATAGCCAAAGGGTCAATATTCTACTAAATAAAGATTTCAAAAAGTAAAATATTAAAAGACTATAGTTCAGTAGGAATATAGGCAACAGCTATACATAACAATCAAATGAAAAGATAACAATTTTACTCACATACATTACATTTTTAAACAATCACAGGTCATTAAAAAACTTTAGTAATTTATCATTCTTAACCATTGGCTTTATAAAGGCATAAAACAGAGCTTTACACAATTACATTTTCAGCAATACTAATACACACAGGAATTTATTTACTGTTTATGCTTTTAGTATCTATTTTTGTATTTTAATTTTAGCTTCCACATGTAAGGGAGGACATGTGGAATTCGTCTTGCTGTGTGCAGCTTATTTCACTCAACATGATGTACTTCAGTTGTATTCATTTCACTGCTATGGTAGAATTTCATTTTTTTCAGTTAAATAATGTTCTATTGTATGTATGTACACACATATGTACACACATGTGGTGGAATGAGAAGACAATGCCAAGATTTCCACTGGCAATGGAAACTGCCTGGCAACAGGCTGTGATTGGATGGCTTCAGAAACCACAGGACAACAGAGCCTGCCTGGCAACAGGCTGTGATTGGTTAGGGCATAAACCGCCCCTTGACCAGATTGGCTGCCTCAGCTATATAAGCTGCTGTACCAACTGAAAAAAATGAGTCTGCAGGCTGCTAGCCTCTGGCCTGTTTTCACCCAACTCCCAAGGTCTGTGTGGTGACTCTGCACCTCTTGCCCCCACCACACTCCTCCTCTCAGAATGAATCCACCTCAACACACACACATACATATATTTTCCTTATCCATTCATTTAATGATGGACACCTTGGATACCACCCTGAAGATGTCCAAAATCATCTGATTTTGGAAGCCAAGAAGGGTCAGGGCTGCTTAGTACTTGGGTGAGAGGCTCCATGTTTTTTAAAGATAAAACCAAATTTCTGCATTATGCGACAAAAAATAAATCCATGTAGAAATGAATGTAACAGCATAATGAGTACATGGCAGTGATATGGGGGAAATAGAAGTGGATTCCTATCTGTAAAATTAATTGATTACTGGTAATGCAAAAGTGTCTAATTTACATTTAATTTGGGATAATGAAACTGTTAGTGAATATACTTTGAAGATATATTAAAAATACAAGTTTTGCTGTTCAGTGATAGCAGATATTCCTCTTAACGGAGAGTCAGTTTGAAACTTAAGTTAGACAAATCCTTTCAAAAATCTCCTTTGGTATATAAAGCTCCTCAAGTGATCCGAAGCTCCACATCATTCAGAGGGGCAATCTAATTGGTTTTGCAATGATTGGTTCACTTTTTCAGGGAACTGCACTTTGAAAAAGAAAATGTCAGATGAAAGCGACCTCTAAGGATTTGTTTCTGATCTTGTTTTTAACATCTTGTTCTTGGCATTCTCTCACCCTCCACCTATCAATTTCATTTCTATATGGATGGCACCACATTTAATCATGGCCAGTCTCAAGGGCTCCACATTTGCAACAAACAAGTGGCTATTTCAGACTCTGTTTTCTGTCCCTTCAAACTTACCACTAGCCAGAGTTACTAGTTCTCCAATTAGGTATCCCCAAAATCTCCCAAGCATTTACTACAGTGCATTATTGTGGTCTAAATCTTTTTTTCCTCCCTATTAGCTTAGCAGCTTCTGCAGGAAGGAATTACTCCTATTTCTATATCTTTAGAGCTTAGACAAAATTCTATATTATAGCAGCTTCATAAAGGTTTATTAAATCAAATTACATACAATATATCTCGAGTTTTATCTGCCTTCTCAGTTATTAGCATAGTTTTAAACATGTATAACCCAAGCTCCACATCTCGCATTTCTGACTCAGTGGCAAGTCTGGGGTGGAATAGAATATGGGTTCTTAAACACCACTTCCATATGATTTTTTATTTTAATAATTCTTGGATCAATTTAAGAGGACAAAGAAATAAGGCCAAGTGTGTATTGTGGTCTTATCAATTAGCATTTTTACTAATGTTGTTAGCAAGAAAGGTTACTATGTGAGGATTCAGAGAGATAAAGAGCAGAATACAGAGATAATACAGAGCACAATGCCTGGCATACATCAACTCTTCAGTAAACATCAGCTATTGTTTTTATCTTATCAAAGCTATCACTGTCATTCACTTGGTTGTGGACATTTTTCACACATGACTTTTTCTTTTATATACAGCATGTAATCATTGCCCATTTTTGTCATTCTATCATTATACCAGGTGTTGTCTTTTTCCTCTCTCTTCTCCTGTTGCTATTACTAAAGACAATATAATCTAACTCAACAATCTCTCAATGAGCACACATGAGCCATGCACTGTGCATGAGACACTGACGACACACAAACAACACATGATCTCAAGGAATGGATTGTCCAATGGGGAAGAGGAGCAGCAAGTTTTTTGATATTCCCTGGCATATTCATTGCCGTAAAAGAAGAGCAGAAAGGGAAAATGAAGAGAAGCCATTAGATTTGATAGTTTTGACTTCTCTATTAATTAGGATCTAAAATTTTCTGGGGAGCCAGTAAGTGAGAGAAGATGGAATGACTGATAACTCATGCCAGGGAGGACAAGCGACCAGGTAAAAGCTCAGAGGATATGGTGGTAGTGCACACATCCTAGTCTGGGAATAAGCAAAGTCAGGAAGCTTCTTTCCAATCTGCAATGGGGAGTGAGCATAGGTAGTTTGAGATCCTATTTCAAACAAAAATCAAAATCAAAAGCAGGTAGCAAATGTCCTTTCTAATCCTTCTAAAAATATAGCTGGCTGAGGAAGCAGAGCATGGACCTTCGTCTATCCAACATTCCCTATGGAAAAAGAAAGCTGAACAGCCCAGACCATGCAAAGGTAGAGTTTTGTAATTCCTGGTTTTTGAGGCCACGAAAAAATAACAGAAATTATACAAATGTTCCATTTACACAGAAAATTAACTGGAGAGTACTTACGTAGAGGACTAATTTCAAGTTAACTCCCTAGAATTGCATACTGGGTATTAGAATACAGTATATGAATAATGGTGCAAAGGCAGGGTTTGATCAATGTGCCCTGAGAACAAAACAGAAATTCCACAGCGCTGGAAGCTAAAGACAGAGATGCTGTAATAAATCTAAGCAGAAGCTTCTAAGACTAACGAGATGCATGCAAAATGGAACAGATCCGTTAAAAAGCTCCCTGTTTTGGTGACCTCAACACTTCTATCAGATATTTTCTTCCTGAACTGACAGCTGATTGTGTGAGCAACAACTGTCTCCCAGAAATGTCATCTTTTCTAATATGCAGTGTCCTTCCTTTACATGCCTGAATTTTTAAAAAATATGTTTTTACTGATCCGAAGAGCAACTCTGCCTTCATCAACTGACCAACCTCTGTCAACAGCTCATGTGAATGCTGCATTGTGAATCTTTTTTTAATGGTGATTAAAGGCACAGCACACACAGTTGAAAGAACCTGGGATGAGAAATCACAGAGGCAACCGTAGGTCTGCTTTCTGCCCCTGTCACTTAGTGGCTGGGATTTGTGGACAATTAGATCCCCTCTTTGATCTTTAGCTTTCATTTGTAAAGTGAACAACCTAATAACTATAGAGCGGAGATGACTTTGTGGCGAACAAAAAATCTTATAAAATGTCTACCTGCTGAATGTTGGTATCCACTTAAATTCACATCTTGATACCTTATTTCCCAATATGATGGCATTTGGAGATGAGACTTTGGGAAAATAAGTTTAGAGTATGTCATTTGGAGTGGAATCATGACAATGATATTAGTATGCTTATTGGAAGAAAAATAACTTTTTCCTCCTTGCCTCTCTGTCCCCTCTCAGTACTCACAAAGAAGACGTAAGAGCACAGCGGGGTGACTACCATCCACAAACCAGGAAGAAGGCCCTTACCAAGAAACTTCTCAGCTTCCAGAACTGTTTAAGTCACCTGTCTATGGAATTTTGGAAATAGTAACCCAATCTAATAAAGCAGTAAGTATTTTATGCATAGTAGTAGTAACAGAGTTCTAAAATATCAAAAATGAGAGAGTGTTAGCTGATTACCTGTTCCAATTTCCTAATTTCACATGTCAGAAAATGAAAAGCAGGGGCTGGTCCATACTTCAATTGATTTCTGGGACCTGGCTGGGTGCCTTATGTTGATAATTATTTCAAATGTATTTACTTTAAGATTATAAGATCTGAAAATCTATGTGGAACGTGACATATGTTTTTATGTCTTTCCTGTGTTTCTTTTTTATTCTACTGTTAACCTTACATCTCATCATTGCCACATCTTGAACATTATAAAATATTTTCACAGGACTTTATTTCATTTACTCTTTTTAAATATCCTTTCAAGTGTTTTCCAAAGTTGCCAATGACAGAAGAGGCAAGTGAAAGGCTCCTGATGGCAAGTGATTTCTCCTCATTGTGAACTGACCTAGGGATGGCCAGGATGAAACCCTGCTCTGCATGACTTCAAAAGCTGTGCTTTCAGATACAATCATGTGCTGTTCTTACCATATCAGACATTAATTTTTTTGCTACCTACCCATTGTACTTCCATATGATCCTCTACTCAAGGCTTATGAGAAAGGTTAAGAGAACAGGAAGCAAAGATGCAAAGTGATAACAGAATAAGGTTGTACCACTACTGTTCCTGGCCATAAGTAATAGATCATCCACTGTTTCATTTTATTTTTCTGGCAGCTCACCGACAGATAGAGTGCCACAGTGAAAGGACAGATCACAGTCTGCTTCTTAAGCACGCAATGTATGTCATTGCTGTGCTCTTACTTCTACTTGGTTCTAACACTCTAATTAGTTCATTACCCTCAGCATTTCTCAAGATAGGCATCACAATGGTTGTACCTGCAACTAAATTTTAAAGTGGAAAAACCAAATCTAGGGAGGGGTGGCTGCACTTCAAGTTCAATTTCATTGTACCATATATCTATTTTGACATCATTGGTTGAGTTGCCAGTTTTTTCCCCCCCCAGCAAAGGACTTTTCTGATGTCCTTGAAATCACTCTAAATAGAGTATCAGCTCTCTTTCCTGAAACTGGTGAAAAAATTCTGCATTTGCTGAGTTATGATGTATTGCCTCTGTTCTACTATCTGCCTGAAAAATACAATACCCATGTTCTTGCTACCTTGCAAAGGCACATCAAGTTTGGACTAATCAATCAATATCTTTCTAAGGAGCTGAAGGATTCAATTGCACCCAAGATGGGAAACAATGCTTGAAAGAACTCAATGCCCAATCTCTAAAGTGCATTTTCAAACTGAAATGTTCACCTCTAATATTGCTTACACAATATGCACTGAACAATTATTTTTCCATTTCAGTTTCTGCTGAGTCATGTTTGCCTTCTCCAAACACCATTAAGAAGAGGGGCAGCTAAGGACATAACTGAATAACAGATTCAACAGTGCCTCCAACAGTGATGAAGATAGTTTCTATAATATAATTCTATTTATCTAGGCTGTAAACAAACACAAACAACACCCAGAACAATCATAACCTACACAGTAAGTTCAAATCATAGACAGTCAGTTTTATTACAATGAGACAAAAGCTTGCCTAAGAATTATCATGTTCCACTGAAGTAGTAGGATTAAGTGAAATCAGACAGTTACAAAATCCTGTATGAATGGGTGTGGCTCATAACACAAATGTTGAATTAAAGTAGCTTAAAATAGATGTTTGCATTTTGTATTTTACACGGCTTAATTGAGTATTGTTTTCTCTATTCACCTACTACGTCTTTCAGATAAAATCATATGAGAAAACTTAATTTTTTATACATAAATGGTTCCCAAATATATCACCTTGGGAGAAGTTCAAGTTTTAAAATAGATGGAATAGACAGAACCAACTATACCATAAAATGTATAGGTATTCATCGTAATTAATTTGGGATAATATTTCAGAACTTTTAATATTTTCAAATATTTACTTTTATAAAGAATATATCAGTATCTAGTGTTGAAATAAAACAAGTTACAGTTAGATAATTTTGAATGAAAGATAAGTTGATAGTCTTTTTTAATAAGGCAATTTTATACAATAATAAAGGGCCCTAAAACATGTCTTTCCTTTCCTCAAGTGCCCAGCATCTGGGAACATAGTTTATGATGAATAAAAAGGGTGTTCCCTGAAGGATTATTTATAATAGTGAAATACTAAATTCTCTAAGAATGCCAAATACTTCCAAATATTCACAGGAAAAAGTTTAAGCCCATGGTGTGTGTTTTTCAAAACAGAGATCCAAATTTGGCAAAAACTCTAGAATTGAATACTTCGGAAACATTTAGGCCAATGCAGATAGAAGTATATATAAGAATATTCTTTATTGACCCCAAAGAAGGAAAACTAAATCAAATACATGTTACTGTGATGGGGTTATCTAAACTGACTATGGGTGAATATCAAGTCACTGAAAACAAGAGCGGTATCTGTCAAGGCTGTCCCCCGTCCAATTTTACAAAAGTACTGAAGAACGAAGACAGCACCTACTGATGTTCATTAAAGTTGATTTAGTTTTATCTACATTGCTAGAATGTTCCCTTTTTATCAACAGGCTTTGAGCAATATGTTTATTATATCTGAGGCACAACTTTTTAACTTTTGATAATCCTCTCAAACTATAATTGCATTCATATTTTATAAAATAAAATTCACTCCATTTTCCACAAAGCAATAGCTAGTCTAGTTACATTAGGTAATACTGCAGGCAGTTAAATCCAGAATCCTTACATCAAACCTGAGATCCGGATCTTAAAACTTCACTCTCAAGTCCGGTGTTCGATGCAGAGGTCAAGATGACACTTGGGATACCTGCATCCCTTATGAGTGACTGGTTCACACCCAGCTCCAGCTCTTGACTCTAGCATCCTGCCTAACGGGCACTCTGCAAGGCAGTGGTGGTGATCCACATAGCTGGGTTCCTGCCACCCACATGGGAGACTTGAATTGAATTCCAGGCTTCTGCTTGGCTCAGTTCTGGCCATTGTGAGCATTTGGGGAGTAAGAGGATTAATGGGGGATCAATGTCTCTCTTTCTCAAGTAAATAAACACAACTAAAAAAAAAAACACCCAGAAACTTTGATTTCAGCACTGTTCTAGCCACTGCAGATAAAACAACAACAACAACAACAACAACAACAAAACCCTTTCCATTTTAGTGAGACAGAATATTTTCAACTGGTGATGGTAAATGATACAAATATACCGAACCTTTTAGGTCTTGCTGTCTATTTTGAGAGCTTTGACTTCTACTCTGATACAGTGATAAAACAAAGAGATCTGAGCAGATAAGTCACCTGACATTACTTAGATTAATTAGGGCCATGCTGTTTGATTCATTTAGACTGGAACGTAGAGGCACAGGGAAAGTGTAAGATTAGTTGGGAAGCAAAGGCATCCGTCCCGGACAGAGGCACTAGTATCGCTCGGTGCTCATGGAGGTTTGGGGTTCTGACAACATTTTGAACTGCAGTCAATGCGATTTGGTGATGCACTGGAGCTTCACAATTGGGGAGAAACAGGAAGAAGTTGCTTTCTGCCTGTACAACTGGAAAAATGTATGTGAACAGTTAGAAAAAAAATACATTTCCTATATACCAGGATGAGGAATATTTCTGAGGAGGTAAGAAGGACTCAGGAGGTTGTAAGGGGAATTGAAAATGTTGATTATTATCACATTCTGTATAAGATGTGTATTAGATATATGAGAAGTGTATGTATATATCTGAGAGCTCCCATCAACTATTTCATTCCAATATGTGCAACATCCAGCACTGGATCAGGTTGAAGCAGGGGACTCAATATAGGACTGCCCCATAGGTGGAAGAGACCCAACTTCTTGAGCCAATGCCTGCTGCCTCCTAAATTTCACATTCATAGGCTCAGAATCAGGATCTGGGGCCAGGGTATGAATCCAGGTATGTTGATATGGGAAGCAGGTGTCCAGCTGGCATCTTAACCACTGCCCCAAATGGCTGCTCCAGTAAGAAAAAATATGAAAGCTATCAATATATAGAACAGTATGTAAAGAAAAGAGATGAGAGAACAGCATGCAGGGAGCAAAAGAAGCGTAGATAAGTAAGAACTGAGGGTTCTGAAAAACGAACTTCTGGCATAGTGATAACAAGTGGAACATGTGATGGTCTAGACATCATGATACTCATCCAAGTCACTGGGCACCTTGACAAGGGTAGTTTTAGATAGCACAGCACTTGAGAAGTTTTGCAGGAAATGAAAACCAGAACAGGGTGATGCATGGAGGGAATAGGGCTCAAGAATTGTATGTCTGTTCCATGGACTTGGCAGAACAGCTAGGATTTCTCTTGGGACTCTCATCTCACTCATCAGAACTCATGTTTCAAATCTGAGCTCCTCTGCTTCCAAACCAGCTTCCTGAAGATGCACACCCTGGGAGGCAGCATTGATGGCTCAAGCACTTGGGTTCCTGCAGCCCAGTTGGGAGACCTGGATTGAGTTCTGGATTCCTAGCTTTGGCCCATTGTAGCCCTAACTGATGTAGGCATTTGGGGTGTGAACCAACATATGGAAAATCTCTTTCTATGTCTGTGTCTTTCACATCAAGTGAAAAATAAATAGAAGACTTTTAAAAATAATTTTTAATAGGAGAAAATTATAGCATGTTTATATGTAGGTTAAGAATGATCTAGCAGAGCAGGTAGAGTAGATGACACAACAGAGAAAAAAGACAAATTCTGAAGCAATGTCCTCCTAGAAGGGATGGACAGGGTGTGAACGGAGAGGCTAGCCCTGGGAGAGGTCACATAAAAGAAAAGGCCAGGTGGGGAGATCACAACACTGATGGGATCAGTTTATTACACATGAATGTTCTTGTCTGATAGCGATTATTTTCTCAGAGAAATGGTAAGTGAGTTCATCAGCTGAGTGTCAGGAAGGGAAGTGCCATGGTGGCACAAGGAGAAAGCAAACATGGTTAAATAGTCCAACAGGTACATGGAAAATCAAATGGTGTAGGGGAACATGGCTGGATGGCCAAGCATCATTAAGGCCCACCTAGAGATAGTGGCTATGCTAATTAACAGAGCCCAGTCTATAAGAGTCTGTGTTGGTCTCCATTCCTGCTCAGCCTCAGGAATTCAACAGCAGAGTGAGCAAAAAGTGGAGTTAACCAAAGTGGGTTCTGCCACTTGAGGCCCTTCATTATACTCCTCCTGCTGCCTGCCTCTCCCATGAATTCTTTTTATTCCTATAAATAATTATATTCCTAAAGTCAGAGTGAGATTCTTCAGTCACTTGCCACACAGTAACTCCTCACTCTCATGGAGACTTAAATCTTTTTAAACGGTATGTAAGGAATCCTAAAGCAAAGACTTCTCAACTCACTTAAAGCCTTATGTGAACAACTAGGTATGTCATTACCCTCTGTTAAGATTTTATGTGGAGAAGCGGGTGGGTATTCAGCTTAGCAGTTCAGATGTTTGCAATCCACAAATACCAGGTATTGATTCCTGCCTTTGGCTCTTGATTCCAGCTTCTGGCGGGAGGCGGTAGTGATGGCTCCAGCAGTTGGGCCCTTGCCACCTGTGTGCGTCCAGTACTTAGCTCCGAGTTTCAGCCTGGCTCTATACTGCCTGTTTCAGGAATTTTGTGAATGAAGTATCAAATAAGACTTTCTCTGTCTCTGTCAGGAAGGGAAGGGAAGGGGAAGGGGGAAGGGGGAAGGGGGAAGGGGGAAGGGGGAAGGGAAAGAAGGAAGGAAGGAAGGAAGGAAGGAAGGAAGGAAGGAAGGAAGGAAGGAAGGAAGGAAGGAAGGAAGGAAAGATAGATTTTCAAAATGTGAATGGAAGGGGAGAGGGAGTGGGAAAGGGGAGGGTTGTGGGTGGGAGGGACGGTATGGGGGGGAAGCCATTGTAATCCATAAATCGTACTTTGGAAATTTATATTCATTAAATAAAAGTTAAAAAAAAATCTAATAGCAAAAAGATTTTATGTGAATTTCCTAGAAAAGTCAGACTGAGGGCCAGAGGGAGTTTTCTAAGTGACTCACCTTGTCCACCTCAACTGCTGGTCTGACTTGAACTGCAGGTTTCTCTTTTTATTATGAGTTTATTTCCCCAACATTTACCTTCAGTACTGAAAATTCTGCTCAGTAAACAATCTGTGTGTGCTCTGTTTGCTCTTTGCCCTGAAGCTCTCACAGCAGCTGGTGGGATACCAGATCTTCATCTCCAGGGGGTTATCATAAGTGAATTTTCCTGACCCATTTTTTCATATAAATGCAGAAACAGTGAATGTGAGAAATCAAGATTTCCTTATTACTACCAATTTAAAATTGGATAGTCAGTACTGACTCCGTAGACAGAATATACAGAATCCAAGATTTCTAACTCCTGGAAGCATTTTTGCAGCAAATTCTCTAAATTACACTTGCTTCAAAATTCATGCCATGAATGCAAAATGTTTATCAAAACAAAAACAACTCCATACATCACGAGAGAAAGGTTAAATCAATAAGCTCCTATACTGCATTCAAAAAACTGATGACAGAGAAATCAAACGGGAAATATATACACTTGATCTAAGTAGTTGTCAGAAAATTATTTCTTGCAAGTAAAAGGGGTTTTAATATGTTTTCTCTTGTTTTTCATCCTCTTACACACATACACACACACACACATTCCCTCTCTCTGTAATTCTACTAAACATTCTTTCTGTTTGTTTTGGATATTCTAAATCTTTGTTGCATGAAACATAAATTGATTCAGAGATAGAAGTGCGCTTTGTATTATTTCTCTCTAATGACATAGTGTTTGTACCAAATAACAGGAAAGCCATGACTGACTTCTGGAGCACCTTATATGTACTTCACAAAATAATCCTGTCTTCCAGTCAGCTTGCATATATACTAGAATGTCCCACTGTGTGTCTCCAGACTAGTTAAACCAAAACATCAAATTATCATTTTTAAAAATATCTTATTAGAAAATTGGTTAAATAGGCTGGCACCATGGCTCATTTGGCTAATTCTCCACCTGCGGCACCGGCACCCCAGGTTCTAGTCCCAGTTGGGGCACCAGGTACTAGTCCCAGTTGCCCCTCTTCCAGTCTAGCTCTCTGCTGTGGCCTGAGGGGGCAGTGGAGGATGGCCCAAGTGCTTGGGTCCCTGGCACCTGCATCGGAGACCGAGAGGAAACACCCGGCTCCTGGCTTCAGACCGGCACAGTGCCGGCATTAGCGGCCATTAGGGGAGTGAACCAATGGAAGGAAGACCTTTCTCTCTGTCTCTCTCTCACTGCCTATAACTCTACCTGTCACATAAAAAAAAAAAGAAAATTGGTTAATCATCTATAACCAAATATGCACATATTATATATCTCTAACACACACACACACACACCTATACATTGTTTTTCAATTTTCAATACAAATAAAAACACACACTTAAGAGTATGTCACAAAATACTTAGGGCCTGTTTCCCAAAAATTATCTTTAGTTACTTTAACCAAGTGAAAAAATTAAATCCATCAAAACAGCAGTACTTTCTTGTGTAGACTATATGATTTTGTCAAATTCTAACATTATATGCTTGTCAAACTTTCCTCTGTAAATGATTTTATTTGCTTATTTTATTAATTCTCATTTTTCTCAACTCACACCATTTTTCTTTAATATTTGAAAAACAAAATTCTTGTGGTCTGACGATTACATACAAATACCAAGATCATTTCTTCCCAACAAGTCAGATTTCATATCTATACCATGAGAGAACTGGAATCCAATCTTCCAAACTCTAGAAATCTGCATATTAAACAACTTCCCATTCCCCAAATAATAGTTATTTTTAATCAGAAAAAAGATGGAAAGTCTTAATTTAATATGTGCCATAACAAGAAGATCAGGATAGATTATGTATAGGAAATAATTATTTTTGAAGTTTCCAATGAATATACATCAGAAGACGATTAAGAGATACCTAGGGTCCAATACACAGGTCATGAGGCCTCATTTGCATTTGCAGAGACCCTGCACAAATACAGATACAAATCCTGGTCCCCCACCTTCTAGCATGCAGATATATGCATTGCAACGAAGTCATTACTTGTGGGCCCAAATAAAGTGATGTGGAAACGTACACTGTGCCCTATTCCGAAATGTATCTCCCACCAGTACAGTGACAAAAATTTTCATCAGGAACATCTATTTGTTGCGTTAGAACATTATATTCATTAATCCTTTTCTAAAAAACAAGTGTGTATACTATTTTGCAAATAATTATGACAGCATAACCTATGATTATTACCCAAGATTATGGTATTGAGAACCACAGAAAAAGGTCCAAGAATAACTAGGTTGTGATAAAGAAACTTTATTTCCAGCCAGAGCAGGAAGGCTTCCTGTCATGTGTAATGTTCACACTAACTACCAAGTAGAATATTAAAATGGAAATGAAAATATAATAGCCCTGTTCCTTACACCAAATGGAGTTAATTTATTCAGTCACTGTACATGCTTTATTGAGTATCTACTATATAGGAGAAGCCTTTTTATACTAAGTCCATTAATATGGTCAGAAACCACATCTAGATATTAATGTGTACATATATCTCCACATTTTTATCTCTTTGTGGTGTTCAATTTATTGGGAGTGGAGTTAGGCAGAGTAATTGGCTGAAAGCCTAAGTTTTCTGAAGGCTATGTCATTTGCCACCTTTTGTTCTAAAATCTAAAATTGAGTGAATTTTGGTAGAAGGCTGAGAAAAAAAAGGCAATTTTTACAATGTGACATGGTTTGACCTACAGGATAGATTTAAGATTCATCAATACCAGAATGATAATTTTCTGCCCTATGAAAATTGAAGAGTTGCCTACAGGCAAAGCTGTTGATCTAAGAACTATGGAAGAATATGGGAGACCAGCATTGTGCTGCAATGGGTTAAGCACAGCTTGAAATTTAGCATCCAATATTGGCCGGCGCCACAGCTCACTAGGCTAATCCTCTGCTTGCGGCACCGGCACCCCAGGTTCTAGTCCAGGTTGGGTTGCCGGATTCTGTCCCAGTTGCTCCTCTTCCAGTCCAGCTCTCTGCTGTGGCCTGGGAGTGCAGGAGGATGGCCCAGGTCCTTGGGCCCTGCACCCGCATGGGAGACTAGGAAGAAGCATCTGGCTCCTGGCTTTGGAATGGTGCAGCGCGGGGCTGCAACACGCTGGCCATAGCAGCCGCTTGGGGGTGGGGGTGAACCAATGGAAAAAGAAAGACTTTTCTCTGTCTCTCTCTCTCTCACTGTCTAACTCTGCCTGTCAAAAAATAAAAAATAAAAGAAATTTAGCATCCAATATTTAAATGTCAACTCAGGCCCTGGCTACTCCACTTCTGATTCTGCTCCCTACAAATGTACTTGGGAAGGCAGTGGATGATGGCCCAAGTACCATGCCACCCACAGGGACATCAAGATGTCATTCCAGGCTTCTGGCTTTGTCATGGACCAATCCTGGCTATGGCAGTTATTTGGGATGTGAACTAACAGATGAAAAACATTCAAATATACCACATGTCCCAGTCTACCTGTAAAAATGCAACGTGTGGCAATGATGAAAACAAATAAATAAACACCAAGATATTCATTATATCAAGGAAGTGATGTTTCACCTGAATGAAAAAAAAGGGGGAGCTTGGAATTGTAATGGATTCAAATTCAAGGACTAAGGGCAGGGGAAAACAAAAACAAAGCAAAACAAAACATGATGAGGCTAGGCCTCCTCTCACAGACTGCTCAACTTGGTGGGAAAGGATAAGACTGGAAATCATGGAGGTGATCTTAGATCTTAGATCCTTGTCCACTTGTTCACAATAGGCTGCCTCAGGCTGGACAGTCATTGACCTTGGAGTACTCATTAGGATATTCAAGAATAACGCATCTGCTGCCTCCATAGACCATGGCCAAAGAACACCCAGAATGTAATGCCAGCTTCCCACCCCTTGGCCAGCTATCCTCCTTTTGTCATTCAACTCCCACTTGTAAAATTACTCATTGAAATTGCTAAAACAGCTTCTATGTTTCAAAACAGTTATCCATCTTCCAAGAATTGCCAAAGTCCCATTGCCTGCAGGGCAGGGATGCTACTGATCAGCACTGCCACTGTGTAAAGAGTCCATGCTTGGAAGAATAAAAAGGGATATTGTTGCCTCCTGTTCAGCCACCAGCCTCCACAGCTTTGGTTAACCTAATACAGATGAAACAGAGAGGAAACAGATATATTCTCAGTGCCCTTGATCTATGCCTGATGTTTAATGAGAATTCCTCTCATAGTCTGCCATTGAATAATTTTGCATTTGTTTAAGAAGTATTTTTAAAAATTATGACAAAAACCATTGTTTTGTCTACTTTCATAAGAAATTATGTAAGCATGCTCAGAAGTATGTCTTCTGAAATAATTTTTAACATGTAATTAATCTTGTAATTTTTCACGTTAAATACTTTTTGCATAATTTTCACCTTTAAGTTGTAGGCAGTTAGTTTTTGTCTTTACTTTTAGTATTATCCATATCACATTTTAATTTCAATTTATACTAGCTTCATTAGATGAATTGAGAAACTTTTCCTACTGTAGGATAATTTAATTAGCATATAGTTAATTACCTGTGTCTTAAAAATTTGAATGTAATCATACAAGTGGTTTCACTCAGCAGCAACTTTATACATACATTTCAGTGTTTTTCTCAATTTATTTAGGATTTTATTTCCTTTTTTAAGATATTTATTTATTTATCTGAAGAGAAGAGTGATAGAGAAGGAACGAGAGAGAGAGACAGAGATCTCCTACCTGTTGGTCCACTCCCCAGGCTGCTGAAAGAGCTGGAGCTGGATCAGACTAAAAAAGGATCCTGGAGCTCCTTCCAGGTCTCCACATGGGTGGCAGGGGTCCAAGTACCTGTAATATCCTCCATTTCCCTCCTGGGCACATTGGCAGGGAGCTGGATCAGAAGTGGAGCAGTCAAGAGTGGAACCCATGCTCCAGTGTGGATTCCAAGCATTGCACATGGAAGCCTAGCCCACTGCACCACAACACGGGTGCCTGCATTTTAATTTTTTAAGCTGTTGTGATTTATGCTTTGCATGTGGATAACATTTTCTTGATGTCAATATTTATTAGCACAAAATTTATAGGAGTCCTATTAGCATTCTGCTCTTATCTTTTGGTTTATCCATTTTCTGTGCCTCTAATGTTGTACTTTCTCACTATTAATTCAAATGCTTTCTTTCTCCTTTGTGGTCTACCTTAATGTTTCTTTATTGTTTCCTTTAACCATCTTTATTATTATTTTTGTTGATCTTTGAGTTAGTTTTAAGATACATGTCTCTTTATACATTTTTATAAAATATCAACCTTCCAGAGCATCAATGTTTTTCCTAAGTATACTTTTCATAGACCTTTGTATATTTCAAATGTGGTATTATCACTATATTTCAATTAGTATTTTAAGACTATTTTGTTTTTTAATGGAAGAGTTAGAAGACACACACATACACGCCTATGCGCACACAGATTTTCCATCCATTTTAAACTTCACACAGGTCTGCTATATGAGTGGTAGAGGCCCAAATACTTGGGTCATCTTCCACCACTTTCCTAACCACATTAGCTGGGAGTGGGATCCAGTGTGGAACAACCAGGACTCAAACCAATACTCCTATTGGATGGCACTGTTGCAAGCTGTGGCTTAATCCACTGCACCACAATGCTAGCCCTAAATTCCAATATATAAAAGGGTAACATTGATGTCTTGAAGACTATTTATTTGGCAGAACAAATTTTAACCCCATGTGGTTAGATTCTTATATTTTTATGATACCATTAAATTGTATTACTGGAGACCTGTAGATTTCTTGTCTCTGTTGGATTTTTTGAAGTGGTACTAACTTCAGAAAGTTCTTGAAACTGAGGAAGTAAAACTGACTTCCTGTGCCTTCCAGGCAGACTTTGCTGTCCATTTTGTGGTCACTCAGGATTACTCTATCTTTTCAAATATTTAGACGCATCATCGATTCCTGTTGTGGCTACTCTATCCCAAGTATTTTTTGTTTCTGACAGTACTTATTAAAAGACTGATGTCTGTACTTTTCAAAGCCTTATTGTATAAGAAGAATTTATGTTTTCTGAAATAAAGCTAATTCTGTGTTATGTAGTTCATGTGAAGAGATACTCGACCTATGGTAACAATGTGGAATAGCCTCCATTAATAGTTCTATGTGAAATAGAATCAAATAATCATGGGCAGAAAGCAGAGAAAGACAAACAGTTGAGAGTGGGTAGCACTAACTCTCCATTGATTATTTTTATTCTTTTACAATTTTTGTTTACTTGTTTGAAAGGGTGAAAGAGAGAGGAGGAGGGAAGAAGGAGAGGGACAGACTGAGAGGGAGAAGGGGAGGGAGAGGGAGGGAGAGAGAGAGGGAGAGGCAGAGAGGGAGGGAGGGGAGAAAGGGAGGGAGAGGGGGATTTAGGGAGAGAAGAGAGGAAAAGAGGGAGAGGAGGGAGAGGAGGGAGAGGAGGGAGAGGGGAGAGTGGGAGATGGGGAGAGGAACAGAGACATGACTTCAACACAGGCACTCTGAGATGGGATGCAAGAATCCCATGAGGTCTTAACCATTGCATTAAACATTCACCCTTTTCTTTTTTAAAAGTAATGTTATTTTTTTTTTTTATTTATTTTGCAAAGGTGCACTCTTTACTTAACTCTGCAGGATCTGCCTTTCTCATTCTGAAAGTAGTAAGAAAAATGAGGCAGGACAGAAAAGCACATGTGAGAATACGGTTAGGGTCCTGCTCCTGGCCTTGAATTCCCTACCCCAGCTAACTTTATGACCTTGGCAAGTTTCACAAACTCAACTTCCTCCTCTGTAAAGTGACTGATAATACCGACATCTCTTTCATGTGTGGTTGGCACCATTAAGTGAGAAAATATACCAAAGTATTTATCTGGGGGCTCAGCACATAAAATGCTCTCCACCATTATTACAGTATGTTCTTGTGGTTTTCCTCTTTTGGTTTATATTTAGTGCTTCTTTATACAGTACTTAAAACTGATTATCTAAGCTTTCTGATTGTTTGTGGGGTATCTTGACTATTTTTAAGTCAGTTATCAAAAAGTAAATAATTTTTGATGATTTTAATTATAATAAAATGATTTGGTATTTTCAAAGCCAGCATTTTCATAGGTGCTTAGAAAAGCAATACTATGGCTTTCTAGATTCTATAAGATATTCATAGGGAGAATGATCCTTAACAAAGTTATTCATGGCTAGTTAGCAAATGTTCAGAATGGTTCGATATTTTTTGAGACACCTGTTACCAAAGTCTCATTTCTATGTCTTCCGTATTTCATCACCCCATCAGATAATCCTGATAACTACAAAGAAAAGCTAAAGAGAATGTTCATGAATCTTTTTGAACAGTGAGAAAATGACAAAGTGCTAAACCATGAAGATTTTAAAATTAGCCCCAAGATAAACTATATAACCTGGATAAGTAAATATTATCAAACAGAAAAGGCACACATAATTACAATACAATAATATTCTGACAGATAAAACACCTTATATCTCAAGTTCTTGTGAATAATTTTAACCTCATAATGACTCTTCACAGTAGGGGGAGTGATTATTCCCATTTTGTATACTGATATAAGAGGATACTGGGTGGAATAAGAGCAGTAGATCATTCCCCAGTCTTTCATCCTAGTTTTCCGGAGAAAAGATACACTGGACAGAACCACTGATTCCTGAAAGTAAAGAATGATACATCTCACCCACTTTTTCTGTATCTATAGAGATATAATCTACTATATCATCTTCTAAGCTGGGAATGAAGGTTTTGATACCCGGCTTCACATATTACTCATTGCATTACTTTAAGACATTTCTGTTCAACTTTCCTTTGCATTAAATTCAAATGTTACCAATCTGTCAAACAGGTTAGCCTTCTGGAGCTTCTAAAATGTTAGAACCGTTTGAAACTACCCTGTGTTTTCTGCTGCAGTGATAGTAGGAATCAATGGAGGAGCTCAGGTGCTGTTCTCTTGGCAAGCAGCAGAAAGTTGAGGTGGCCTTTGGATTCAGTGTTTTCCAACAAATACAAAATGAATTAGAAGCTGAAGAGATAATTTGTACCCACTATCTGTTTCATTAATTATCAATTACTAGGTACCTGTTACTTCTAACAGGCTAAGTTAAATATAACCACAGACTCTCTTTCCCTCCCTCTTTCTGTGTGTGACATATAAAATTAGCTTAAAGAAAAAAACATTTAAAATCCTTAAAACTGAGATGGCTTAATTGCTATTTATTGTTCCAGGGATATGTCATAATATGTCAGTCATATAAATATTAGTGACAAAGCTTAAATTTTTTGTCAAGTAGCCAAAATGATGTAACTGATTGATCTGATTGGCTGATTTTCTGAAATAAGACAAGGAAATTTTCTGTAGTTCTCTTTGGCACCAATGAAATTATAACTATTTTACCGCACATCATTCACCATAATTCTGTAATACTGCATTTATTTAGTACTGAATACATAGAGAGAGCATTTTGCACAATAAATTTGAAACTAAAAAGCTGTGCATAGTTTATTTCCAAAATGCTGAATTATTTAAATTTACTAGATATAATACTATTTAGCATATTTATTCTGTAAATATTTCTGCAAAATAAATGAAGGTGCATTTATCACTTGGGGGCATAGTTCTTACCTGTAATGTTTGCTTTCAGAAAGGCATTAACTATATTTTTTCAGTTTTTCCTAAAAGTATCTCCTTGGAGCCAAATACCTGGCTTTAACTCTCAAAATATTAGCAATACATCTCTTTCTCTTCTCCAGAAATATTGTCACTTTAAAATTCCCAAATTTCAGTTGCATAAGAAATAAATTCTACCTCACAGTTATTATAGTGCCTAGTGCATAACTGCCATAAATTATTCATTATAATCATTATTCACATACTATGTGCAAATGCCAGTCCATAAACAAAAGTTTACATAATTTGTGGTTTTCCTTTCTATATCACCAATTAATTATTCTTTGATACAGGCCCTATCTTACTAAAAACATAAACTTATTCTAAAAACCTTGAAGAATAATACAGATACATATCTCACAGCCATTAAATGATGAAAAATGAAACTAAATGTAAAGGACATTTAAAAAAACACACTAGGATCTACTAAGAGGTTGCAAAGTTTCTCATTTTGGTGGGGGTGGATCACACATAGGTTTCATTGTTGGGAAAATAACCATCAGTTGAAGGAATCAGGATCCAACATAAACAAAGAACATGATGTGGAATTAAGTATTGTGATTTTCTGTCCCAAGTTGTCACCATGTTACTAGCCAGAATACTGTCACTCTTTGAACATCGCTATCCCCATATAGAAATAGCCTTGCATGTTCACAATTTCAGAGTGATTCTGAGAATGACATGACTAGTACATTCACAGTTCTTTATGATCTGTTGATGCTAATATGGTTGGACTGGCCTTTACAATATGTATCATCTCTATGGAACCTCTAAGACTTAGTCACTGCTGAACTGTGACCATCTTTTCCACAGTCATTATAGACAAAGGATTTCATTCCAGTCAGTGTCCCTATAAAAGAGGAGCCAAATGTCGCCATCTCTGAAGTAAAATGCAGCATCACTTAATCAAACTGTATTGACTCCTCACATAGTTGGGTAGAAATGTGGGAGAACATATGGAACACCAATGAGAGAAATCATTAAGGACATAAAAAATAGAAAGATATTCCTTGCTCACGGATAAGAATCAATATCATCAAAATGTCTATACTACCTGAAGCAATTTACACATTCAATACAATCCCTATCAAAGTACCCATGGCAATTTTAACAGAACTGGAAAAAGTAATCCTAAAATTCATTTGGAATCTCAAAAGACCCAGAATAGCCAAAGCAATCCTGAAAAAGGAAAATCAGGCCAGAGGCATCACAAGACCTGACTCCAAAGCATACTACAAAGCTATAGTAATTAAGACAGCATGGGGGGCGGCACTGTGGCGTAGTGGGTAAAGCTGCCGCCTGCAGTGTCAACATCCCACATGGGAGCCAGTTCAAGTCCCGGCTGCTCCACTTCCAATCCAGCTCTCTGCTGTGGCCTGGGAAAGCTGTAGAAGATGGCCCAAGTCCGTGGGCCCCTGCACCTGTGTAGGAGATCCAGAAGAAGCTCCTGGCTTCAGATCAGCTCAGCTCCGGGCACTGTAGCCATCTGAGGAGTGAACCAGCAGGCCAAAGACCTCTGTCTGTCTCTGTCTCTCTCTGTCTCCCTCTGTCTCTGTCTCTCTCTAGCTCTGCCTTTCAATTAAATAAATAAATCTTAAGAAAAAAAAAAGACAGCATGGTACTGGCATAAAAACTAATACACTGGTCAACAGAACAGAGAGCCCAGAAATTAATCCACATACATACAGCTAACTGATTTTTGACAAAAAGTGCTCAGACTATACAATAGAGTAAGGATAGTCTCTTCAACAAATGTTGTTGGCAAAACTGGATTTGTATATTTAGAAGAACGAAATTAGATCCATATCTCTCACCATATAGATTAAATCAATTCAAGATGGATCAAAGACCTAAATATCATACCTGAGACTATGAGGTTGCTGGGAGGAAACATAGGAGGAGCACTCCAAGACATTAATGTAGGGGACTACTTCTTGGACAAGACCCCCAAAGCACAGGCAACAAAAACAAAACTAAAGAAATGGGGCTATTTAAAATTCAGAAGCTTTTGCACAGCAAAGGAAATAATCAACAGTATGAAAAGACATCCAAAATATTGGGAAAAATATTTGCAAATCACGTTATCAAACAAAGGATCAATATCCCAGATACATGAACTTAAAAAAATAGCAACAATACAACCAATCCAGTTGAGAAATTGGCAAAGGACCTTAATAGACAGTTTTCAAAAGAAACACAAATGGCCAAAAACGATCTAAAAAAATGCTCAATATCACTAGTCAACAGGAAATGCAAAACAAAGCCACAATGAGATATTACCTCATCCTTGTCAGAAAAGCTAAAATCCAAAACATAGAGAATAAAAAATGTTAGCGAGGCTATGGAAAAGAGGAACACTTAATGTAACATCGGTGGAAATGTAAATTAATACAGCCACTGTGGA
This sequence comes from Oryctolagus cuniculus, assembly GCF_964237555.1. Taxonomy (NCBI): domain Eukaryota; kingdom Metazoa; phylum Chordata; class Mammalia; order Lagomorpha; family Leporidae; genus Oryctolagus; species Oryctolagus cuniculus. Next base: position 25,274,499 of record NC_091441.1, read on the forward strand.
AAACAGTGTGAAAATTTCTTTAGAAACTAGAAATAGAGTGCTCCAGCAGCCGAGAGCCTCCACACCAGCTTTGGAGAGTGAGATGAGACCAGACTGCAACATCCCAAGCCACTGGTGATAGAGCTGCAGGAAGACCCTAGAAGGAATCCAGCTTGGTGCCCCATGGGGGGATAGTGTGCCTGCAAATTAGAAGAGAAATAAAGGGGAGGGGGCACATTTCTCTCTGCCCAGTCAACCTGCAATGGTGTCCTATATCAAGCCAATAGAGAGCGGGTGCCATTTTGGACATATGTAACAGCTATGCTAGCTTGTGCCCACACCCAGCAACCAACAGAGCAGAGATCCCTAAGTCTGGCTGGAAGAACTGGCAAGGGGCTGGATGCTCATGACTGTGGTAGACTTGTGTACTATGACTGTGAAGATACTCTGCTGCATGGGAGGGCTCAGGGTGTGGCTGGGACCTTACACCTTCCACAAACATCCACTCAAAATGGATCAAAGAAAAAAAATGGATTAAAGAATTAAATCTATAACTCAATACCATTAAATTATTAGAAAACATTGGGGAAATTCTGCGAGACACTGGCACAGGCAAAGAGTTTTTGGGAATGGCCCCAGAGGCACAGACAATCAATGCAAAATTAACAAATGGGATTACATCAAATTAAGATGTTTCTGTACTGCAAAAGAAACACTCAGGAAAGTTAAGAGGTAATTGACAGAATGGGAGAACTTATTTGCAAGCTATAAAACTGATAGAGGATTAATAACCAGAATATACAAAGAGATGAAGAAACTCTACAACAAGGAAACAAACAATCCAGTCAAGAAATGGGCAAAGGACTTAAACAGATATTTTTCCAAAGAGAATCCAAGTGAACAACAGACACATGAAAAAAATGTTCAGGATCACTAGTTGTCAGGGAAATGCAAACCAAAACCACCATGAGGTTTCACTTCACCCCATTTAGAATGGCTCTCATACAGAAATCAACAAATTCTGGTGAGGATGTGGGGGAAAAGGTACCCTAATCCACTGTTGGTGAGAATGTAAACTGGTAAAGTCACTATGGAAGACAGTATGGAGATACCTTAGAAATCTCAATATAGACCTACCAAATGACCCAGCCATGCCACTCCTGGGGATTTACCCAAGAGAAATGAAATCAACAAATAAAAAAGTTATCTGCACCCCCACGTTTATTGCAGCTCAATTCACAATAGCTAAGACATGGAATAAATCTAAATGTTCGTCAACCAAAGACTAGATAAATTATGAGATATGTACACGACAGAATACTACACAGTGGTAAAAAAAATGAAATCTGGTCATTTGCAACAAAATGGGTGAATCTAGAAAACATCATACTTAGTGAAATATACCAGTCCCAAAGGGACAAACATCGTATGTTCTCCCTGATCTGCAATAACTAATAAAGCACCCTTTAAAAGGAAATCTGTAGAAGTGAAATGGACACTTTAAGAAGCAATGACTTGAACAGCCCTTGTCTTGACTGTCGAGGAAGAGTTTATTTTTCCTTCATATTATTTGTTGAACTCTTTACTTAACATAGAGTTAATTATATGTGTATATGGTCAATTGAAAATAGATATCAATGAAAAATAAGAATAGGAATATTACTGGGAAGAGGAAGTATGTAACCTCAAAGCTGTATGGTTCTGCATACATTCCTGTGGACTTACTTCTAAGGGTACAGTTTAAAAACTTGCCATAGGATCCCAAATCCCATTAAGCTGGGTGGTAAAAATGCCCTCTTAAATGTTAAAGTGATCACATTAAGTGTTAACATACTCATATAGATAGGATTAAGTGTTAAAGGGATCATACAAATAGGATCAAGTGCCTGGGAATACTAACAGATTTAAAAAGGTGAGAATGTTCCAATATGGGAAGTACTACACACAGTAGAATCATAGAATGGCAACTGTTTTAAGTAGCACTCTGACCTCAGAAACATCCTGGTCTGGCCGAAAAGCCCATGAGAGCATTTCAGGCATGAAAAACCAATACACTCTGGCAAAAAATGTCCTACCTGAAAGATCTCTGAGACCCCAGTGGCTATCAAAGAAGTATGTACTGGGGCCTGTGCTGTGGTACAGTGAATTAACACCCCAGCCTGAAGCGCCTGCATCCCATATCGGCACCAGTTCTAGCCCCAGCTGCTCCTCTTCCGATCTAGCTCTCTGTTATGACCTGGGATAGCAGTGGAAGATGGCCCAAGTCCTTGGGCCCCTGCACCCACACAGGAGACCCAGAAGAAGCTCCTGGCTCCTGGCTTCAGATTGGCGCAGCTCCAGCCGTCGTGGCCATAAACTCTTTAAAATAAATAAAATAAATCTTAAAAAAAAAAAAGAAAAAAGAAGTATGTACTATGTACTCTTCTCTGAAGGGATGAGAGAACTTCCACTTTGCTTATTCCCTTGTCTAAATACTGACGGAATTTCTGGATTCAAAAGGCTTCCATGGGCTAGGCAGCTCATGTCAGGAGCCTCGGGTAATCAATTTAAGAGTGTTAATTTTAAATTAACAGGAATCACTGTGCACTAACTTCCCATTCAGGACCTCTGTCCTCAATGAGCTTTGTGTGTGTGTGTGTGTGTGTGTGTGTCTACAAATTATTGAAATATTTACTTAGTATGGAGTTGGTCTTTTGTGTATAAAGTTAATTGAAAATGACTCTTAGAGGAGAATGGGACTGGGAATGAGAGAGGGAGGAGGAGTGAGAATGTGGGTGGAAAGGCTGGGTATGGTGGGAGTAATCACTATGTTCCTAAAGTTGTACTTAAGAAATTGGCATTCCTTAAATAAAAGGTTTCTTTGGGGGAATAAAAAATCTAGAAATAGACTTGGCATATGATCCAGTAATCCCTCTAATGGCTTTGTATCCAAAAGATCTGAACATAACATATCAGAGATACCTGTACCAAAATGGACACAGCAGCACTTTTCAGAATAAACTTGGAATCAATCAAGATGTCAATCATCAGATATATGGGTAAAGAAAATGTGGTATGTATACATAATGGAAGATTATTCAGCTATTTAAAAAGAATGAAATTCTACCATTTGCAGCAAGATGGACTCAAATGGAGGTCATCATGCTGAGTGAAAGAAGCCTGATCCAGAAAGACAAATGTCTCATGTTCTCCCTTATATGTGGGAAATAAATTTTTTTTCAAAAAGAAGAAGAGAAATGAAGGAAATGTTTGTATTGATGCAAATAGAGTTTTGTAAAACTTTGTTTTATACCTTTGTGAAAGCAATGGTTAAGAATGTTATATTATTTTAAAATTTACTATATATGAGTGAAATGGTCATTTTTTTCCTTCAATTATTATTTATAGCCACTGACTATATTCATACTAAACTAGGGTATTTCTGCCTTTAACTTAATAAACTTCTTACTGGGTGAAATGGTAAGCATTTTAATTGTAATGTAAATTCCAAATATGTTATCTCAAAAACTAAAAAAGAAAAAAGAGAGAGAAAGGAGGGTGGTAGGGAGAGGGGGGAGGCAGAGAGTGAAGGAAGAATATCATTGTGTTCCTAGAAGTTTATCTACAAAGCACATTGAAACTGTTAAAAACTAATTAAAAATTAAAATTCAAAAATAAGCAAAAACAAGCGGGGGAGATTTTAATGATCTTCTAGGATGGAATATTTCCCTAGGCTCCTGGGGTCAAGAGCAAGAAGGAATAGAAACAAATATCACCCTATCAGCTTAAGAACACCCAGGTAATTCTCATTTATACAGAATTTGTAAAGTGAGTAATAAATGGGCTTGGATAAACACAGCAATCTTTTAGATATATTTGATGACTGGAAGAAAAATTCAAGGATGGAATTTTATTAGGAAGAGATCAGAAATAGCCTTATAAAACTGTCTCTAAACAAAATGCGGGCTGGAGAAGAAAGAAATGAGAATTTCCCAGAAGTAAGTACTTATTCCAGGCCATATTTAATCTTTTTTTAACCTTATACAAAACAGATTTTTATTGAGCTCATTATTTGGAAGAGGACAATCCAAGTTCAGGCAGCCTCATCAGTTTGGCTTCTGATGAAGGATCCTTTAACTGTGTCACAACATGATGGAGAAGTGAAAGGGAACTGGCCTAATGCAGAAGGTTGCAAGTGCATAGGGTCACATTGCTTTATAACAACTCTTTTTTATTTTTTAAACTTTTATTTAATAAATATAAATTTCCAAAGTACAACTTTTGGATTATAGTAGCTTTCCCCCCCCCAATAACCTTCCTCCCACCCGTAACCATCCCATCTCCCACTCTCTCTCCCATCCCATTCTTCATCAAGATTCATTTTCAATTATCTCTATATACAGAAGATTAACTTAGCATATACTAAGTAAAGATTTCCACAGTTTGCACCCACACAGATACACAAAGTATAAAGTACTGCTTGAATACTAGTTTTAGGGTTTAATCCGCATAGTACAACACATTAAGGACAGAGATCCTACATGGGGAGTAACTGCACAGTGACTCCCATTGTTGATTTAATAATTGATACTCTTATTTATGACGTCAGTAATCACTCGAAGCTCTTGTCATGAGCTGCCAAAGCTATGGAAGCCTCTTGAGTTCACCAACTCCAACCTTATTTAGACAAGGCCATAATCAAAGTGGAAGTGGCTATGTTTAATCTTTTGAAAAAGGTATTTTAATCCATTTTTAAATTTTATTTGAAATGGAGACACACAGAAACAAACAAAAAAAGTGATTTTGAATCTGCTGGTTCACTCCCCAAATACCTCGTTAAACAGGACTGAACCAGGCTGATGCCAGGAGCCAGCAACTCAATGCAGGTCTCCCATATAGAAGGCTGAGACCCAAGTACTTGAGCCATCACCTGCTACCTCCCAGGGTGTCCATTACCAGGAAGCTAAATCAGAAACAGATCTGGCCAGGCATCCCAAACAGCAATTTAACTGCTGAGCCTAATGCCCACCAGAACTTACATTTTCTAAACTCAAAGAGGTGATTTTTAATGAACCATGATGTTGGACTGAGAAAAATATTTCTTCACAATAAAAAGATGAAAAGTTGATGATGTTACTTTCTCTAAAACATTGTTTTAAATGATGGCTAAAAAGACTGTCTTCGGAAACACAGATAAGATATAAAAGTATTCCCATATTATCAAAGTAACAAATTGTTGTATTGAGGTAGCATATTGTTTCTCCTTCAATTCCCTAAATTATCCTTATTGAGTACAAAGTAAAACAAAGATAATTAAATATCAACAGCATCCTCAGCTTTTTATAGTAATTTAATGAAAATCCTCCATAGACTCATGGGATGGAGGGAGGACATCAGGTTTTAAAAGTATTTGGATATTATTTAATTAACCCCACTGGGATCCCATCACTAAATGTCTTTCTCCAAGCTGAACTAGAACACTGTATGCATTGAGAAAGGTATTTCTTCTTAAAGAAATTTATTCTAGTTTTGAAAATCTGTAAATCTTATTAAAAACTTTTCTTATTTTAGTTAAAAAATTATAACTGCCCTAGTTGGTGTTAATTTTTCCAAAAAGACAAATTTAAATTTTACACCTTCCAATATGAAATTTCTTTACATATTTCATAAGATATGCTCATTTAATCTCCACTATGTTTATCTAAACATTTTTAGTTGTTGTTAACCATCTCCCAACATGGTTTTAATTTCCCTCCACTATTTTAGGCAAGTTATTCAGAATATATTTTGGGGTAAGCTATCATAAATTCAAATATTAGATTATTATTCTGGAATAGTTGTGACATAATAAAAATTAACTTCTCCCTAGTATAGGACCTATACTTCCAATTCACAGTTCAATCTTACGTAAACTAGTTGGTTGCAACTCACATAATGACACACTAGCCTTCACCAAATGCAATGAACAGAGAAGGGCCAAACCCTGAAGTACTCAGTTCAATTGATATCCATTCAAGTCTATTTCCAGTTTATATTTGCATCATTAGAAATCCACCCCATTATCTTATTGTCCTTAATTTTTTACCAAGGATAACACAGGCAACTAGCAAAATCTTGTTTAGAAAAGAGGGCATAGATTGTAGAAAAACATTCTAGAGTCAAAATGGATCAATCATTTAGCTTCATAATATTAAAAAGTGGCAGGAGGCTAGTTTTAAGTGGTTTGTCATAAATTCTCTTTTGCTGGGGACTCCTCAGAAAATGTTCACACATTATTAGTTTAATAATATCTTGCCAAGAATTTAACCACACTTAAGATCAAACTCAAAGAACATAGATTTCTCTTCATCTCTGAGAAATCAGAACATTTTCAACAGTCAGCCCTTTCTAAAATATCTTGGCCTATCCTTTTAAAACTATTTGAATGTGCTTATTACTTCTATAAATTAAGTTAAAGAAGATAATCTACAATGATAAAGTTTTTCCTACTGTTATGGAAATAATGAGAATAAGAAAGGAAGTATAAGTGTATAGAATGATTAACTTTTAACTGATTAAGTTATGGCAAATTCTTAGTGTGATTAACTATGAAAGACATGCCAAGTTTTTATCAATTAGAAAACAACCTCAGTCCCTTTACCCACTGCTCATAAAAAGTTAATGTTTGTTAGCACTTACATATTTTTCAAGGCTTAGGATTTTAAATTGGATTAGTAATTAGAGTATTGCTATTATTCAAAAGCTGATCAAAGGACTAGAAACCAGTTAGTATGGAATAGTCTGGCTTATCTGTCAGAAACTATTGGGTCTCATGTGCTGAGACAAATATCTATTTCCCATTCCCTGTGATTCAGCTGATGGAACCTCTGCTCTTCTTACTTCTTCATTATTTTGAAGACTTTCTGGCACATGGTGGTGGTGGTGGTGGGGGTTCTTGGCTGAAGTATGTACAAAAGCATTTAAAACCATTGAGAGCTACACAAATGCAATGTATGAGAAAAACCTCACAGAACATGCCCCTAGGATTATCCTATGGAATTTTATAGTGGATATTTTTTTTAAAGAATTCAAATGAAGGTCCACACTGGCCTGCACAAAACTGTTTCTGAAAAAAATAAAAACACATCATTTATCCTGATTCCCAATAAATTTCTTCCTAATGTAACTCTTATCTTATTGTGTGTTTTATATTCTGTCTTCTAAAATAAAGGCTGAGTAAACTATTTTAAGAGAAAATTTAAGTTCAACATGACGAACTCAAGAAAAAGCAATGATCCTCTAATATTGCCTCCAGAATTTTATCTTAGAATGTATCCTCCTCGTTCTAAACATTTTATCTATTCTCCACCTTCTCACCAAACAATTATGGAGATTTTGATTCTACCTACCTAAAGATCAAGATAAACTCTAAAAATTATTTATCTGAACTATCATTGACTCATTACATCTAAGTACACATTTTATGGAGTTTTTGGTTCTACCTACCTAATGATCAAGATAAACTCTAAAAATTATTTATCTGAACTATCATTGACTCATTACATCTAAGTACATATTTTAGACCTAATTTTCCAGTTAGCAGTTGTAAAATAATTCCACCAGATGGCCAAGTAGAATTTGGGGGATCTAGAGTCAGGAAAGCAAGAGTTGAACATCTATGCATAATCCTGGAAAGCATATCATGTGGCAGTTGTCAAATCAACACATATTAAGTGTATCTTTTGAAGTGCTACATACTGCACTAATGTATAAAAATATTATTATTATAACAGTATTCATTTTAAACATCACACTACCAGGAAGGACAAATAAGTTATTGAAAATCACTCAGCTAGTAAATTGCAAAATACATTTCAAATAGAGTTTTACCCAGCCCCAAGACCCAGATTTCTAAATTTGATGACATATTGCCAGAACCTGGAATGCATCAAATGAAGAATCTCATAAACAAACTTCTGTGCAAATTATCTTGTAGTGAAGATCAATCTTCATGTAGAACTGTATATTCTCAGAAAAATTCTGGAATCATCATAATTCATATAATTTTTGTGGTTATGTGAGTAGCCTGCTTATAGATCAGTATGAATTTCTACACAGTATAGTAGTATTTAATATGATAGTTATTAATATAAAACCAGGGAATATATTAAGACACACTGGGGTTTAACTAGACTTAACACACAGGGTCTGTGTAGTAATCAATTGATAAATGTTCAATAGACTCTCCAAAAATGCCTGGATTTACAGTGATAATAGATCTGTGTTGGTAAATACCCCCTTCATTGCCTATTTTGAATTTTCAAGGAGTTGTCACTGAACATGAACTTGGAAAGAAAAATCCACAGTCAGTACTCACAAGCTAGAACAGACAAATAATATAAACTTATTGTTAGAACTTTTTTCAACTGAATCGAGTAGTTATACATGCAAAACTAGGAAAAATAATATGTAATGACACATTCTGGTATTTTCATCCATCTCAATATGGTAACAGTTCTCAAATTTAGAGTCTCTAGTTTTCTCACAGGTTTTCATGGGTGTGATATTTATACAGATCCCTACTTTAGTGAAAGCACACTAATTACTAAGATTCTTTGAGTATTCACTATGCTATTGGCACTGTTCTGAGTACTTTGCAGTCATTATATTTAGTGCTTCTAACAACAAAAATGAAGATCGCATTATTATCCTCATTCTACTGATAAGGAAAGTGAGAGAGATGGAGCAACTTGCCCAAGATTACAGAACTAATGCATGACAAATCTGGGGTGAAGCTCAGGTCTTGCCATTTAGAACTTACGTTCCTAAGTCACATTACAGGAATATTTAATTTTAGACTAACTCTTTTAAATCCTTTCATTATAAATATAGATTCTCGCCAAATCCTTCATATTCAATTGCTGTTTTCCCAATAAGCTATTTTTGAATTTATGCATTTTAAAGAATAAGATTTTGAGCTAGAAGCAATTAAATAAAATCATATGCTGAATCAATATAGATAATTAAACACGATATTAGACTAATATAACCTGGAAACATCTAAACAAAGTAACTTTTCCAATATTTTATTTGCAACTAAATTACCAAAACTAACTTTACAAATCTTAGCATAATGAGTAATATTCCATGCAGTTATTTTCAGCTGAAACCAGAGCTTTTGAACAAAGTCCAGACAAAAGCTATAGTAGTCCATATCTAACTGCTTGCTTTTTCCAAATTACTAATTAAAGTTTTCCAGAACTGTGAACACCCATCAAGTCATGCGAATTTATTTTCCTTATCGGGTCAGGCTACAACTGGAATTAACAACAAAGTGCTCCATATCCCTCTGTTATAGCAACACCTGTAAGAACATGGTCTGATTAAAGGACTCAATTGAACTTCTAAATTAAATAGTCATTCGATTTCAGTACTGGAGAATGCTTAATACATAAATGCACAACTTGGCATTCTTTTCCCATGGAAATCCTTCCTTCAAGCGTAGGTGTGCAAGTGTATTTAAAACGGCAACTGACTGTTCAGTATCTCCTATCAGAGATGCTGGAAAGAGTATGGTATTTCACAGTTTTCAGGGTCTGTCACCCTTGACTTCTCAGCTCTCCAGACACATGATAGAACAAGAAATAATAATAGTCATTAACAGACACATCTGATGCTCTCTGCACAAGTATTCACTCATAGTTCATTCACTTCAATTGCTTTATGGGAAAACCTTCCACTGCATGTTCTACATCACTATGTTTTCAGGTTCAGAAGACCATACAAATTTCAAAAATAGATTTAAAAAATGTAATGCTTGGATACAGAAAGGTCTCTGCACTAGGTTTATCCCTCCTAGCCCTTTCAGAGCCAATCTGCACCTTCTCCCCAGCCTCACTGTGTGCCCCAACAGGGGTGGAGGACATCTTTTATGCCAAGGGCCATTTAGATATTTATAACATAATTTGCAGGCCATAAAAATTTTCAACTTAAAAATTAGCCTGCTATAGTTTTATTGAACTTCATGTCCTGTGTGCGATTGCCTTGGCAGGGCCAGACCAAATGATTTTTTTTTTCACATTTCATTCAATTCTGCTAAAGGAGCAGGGAGTTTGACATACCCACTATATCTTACAGATTCTGTACCCTTCTAAATGAAAATTCTTCTAAGTCAACCAATTTTCCAACAAAGATAGAAGAACATGCAATTAAAGTATGTGCTACAGTTTACTCTTTTCCTCAATAGATATTGGCAGTTGTTCACCTAAGGCTAATTGGATTGCTTTAACATTTACATTGAGGGTTAAGAACTAATATGGAGCAGAAAACATGCTACATTGATTTGGCATACAATGTGACAGTTTTCTCTTTGATCATTGCCTGTTCCAAATAAATTTTGACACAAGTTCAGTTTTGAATAAAACCCCCATAGACTTGATCAATGATATCTCTATTATAAGTATACTGATATAGGCATCAAGGATTCTATTACATACATTGTAGTATGAGAGAAATCCACAGAAGTCTTTTTAATTTGTTAATCGCCCTTCCCAGAGTCCTAAAATACAGTTCAATCTTAGATACTTAGAAACAAAACCGAATTTTATTTAAGATGGGAGGAGAGTCAGATAATCTACAGCCCAATTTAAGAAAGGTGTGTATGTATTTTCAGTAACAACTGTCCTAAAACACTGAGTCATTTTTTAATTTGAAAGCTTCACATAAGAATATAAATCTCTGACATCTCTTAGAAAAGTGGAACTGTTAGCAGCACATGGTCCATACCTAACAAGGCCAACTGTCTTGTGTCTTGGTAGGAGATGCAAACTTTTAGGTAAAATATCTACCTTGTAAATTCTCACAGTCTCCATCATCCCCCAATTCTTACATCCATTCAAATTCACTCCGAGTTTGCCTGTATGTGGCCACAATCATTTTTTATGACTCCCGGTATTCAAGAAACCTCACTCTGTGTTACATATCATGTAAAACCACAATTAGTAATTCCTTGGTTTAAACTACAGGTCAGAAGAGGCTATTTTCCTTAAATATTCAGATGGTAAATATTTTGACTCCTTTATACCATATGGTCCCTGCTATCACTACACCAAAGCACCCACACAGAAAATGGAATAAAATGAGGGGAGAGGGATGCTGTAATCCAGCAAAACTGTTTTTCAAAGTGAGTGACAGGCTGTATTTGTCATCTAGGCCTTAGTTTTCCGATCACTGGTCTAACCAATTAGAGAATCTATAACATATAAATGTACAGATAGTAAAATACATCCAAGGATTTCACTTATAGATTTAAATATTTTATAGACAGGAAGGAGTAAGGGAGATTGGTATGGGCTGATCCTTAAGAATACACAAATTTGGGAGCTGGCGCTGTGGTACAGCAAATAAAGCTGCCGCCTGCAGCGTCGGCGTCCCATATGGGCACAGGTTTGAGACCTGGCTGCTCCACTTCTGATCCAGCTCTCTGCTATGGCCTGAGAAAGCAGTAAAAGATGGCCCAACCTTTGGACCCCTGAACCCACGTGGGTGCCCAGAGGAAGCTCCTGGCTTCTGGCTTCAGATCAGCACAGCTCTGGCCCTTGTGGCCAATTGGGGAGTGAGCCAGTGGATGGAGGATCTCTCCCTCTCTTTCTCTCTCTGCCTCTCCTTCTCTCTCTGTGCAACACTTTCAAATAAATAAATAAATCTTGAAAAAAAAGAATACACAAATTTAAGACTAAAGAGATAACCCAGATTAGGAATACAGGTAATAGTAAATGCAAGTACTCCAGAGACTCCAACCCAAGGGAGAGAAGCTCATGGAAGATCTCCAGAATTTTTTCACTTTATAAAATTTCCTATCTCAGAACTTATTCTCAAATCATAAATTTAATTCTAACATCTTTTACAAAATTAGGAGTTATTGGATGTTTCAATACCAAGGAAACACAGAGACAAAAGAAAAATGCCTAGTCTTCCTAATAGTTACCAGAGCCACTGGCTCAAGGGGATGTTGAAAAGCCATTCAGTTAAAAAAATGGGTTATTTAAAAAAAAATAAGATTTACATATTTGAAAGGGAGAGGCAGAGGCAGAGAGAGAGAGAGAGAGAGAGGTCTTCTATCTTCTGGTTCACTCCCCAGATGGCCACAACAGCCAGGACTGTGCCAATCTGAAGCCAGGAGCATCTTTGGGGTCTTCCCACCCAGGTGCAGAGGCCCAATGACTTGGGCTATCTTCCACTGATTTCCCAGGTCACAGCAGAGAACTGGATAGGAAGTAGAGCAGCCAAGACTCGAAGCAGTGCCCATACGGGATGCCAGCACTGCAGGCAGTGGCTTTACCTGCTACACCACACCACCAACCCCTAGAAAGAGGTTCTAAATTTTGTATTCATGTACTGAGTTATGGAAAGCTCTCATCTATCTCATTTATGAAAATTATATTGGAAGAATTGTGCTAGGTGGTATGGGCCCCAGTCAGTGCCAAATACTGATAAATATTCTTTACGAGTTTTCTCAGGAAATTCAGATATCAGGTTCCTTGTTCACATCAACACAAAATACCTATAGTTCTAAATCTCAGTCTTAAAATGCATTTCAGGGGATGGAGGAAGCATTTTGTTTAGTCAGTAAGATGCTTGAGTACCATATCAGTAATCTGGGTAGATTCCTAGCTTTGATTCTGGATTCTAGCTTTCTGTTGGGAGCTAAGAGTGATGGCTCAAATAGTTACAGTGCCCTGGTCCAGACCTGGTCACTGTAGGCATTTGGGGAGTGAAACAGCAGATGGGAGCCCTCTCTGTTTTTCTTTATTTCTGACTTTCTTGCCTCCTAAGGTTTTTTTTTTTTTTTTTTTAACTTCTCTTAAAAAGGAATAGTGACAAAAAAAAAAAAGGAATAGTGTGGGGAGCAACTCGGACTAGACTAAGTTACTGGAATTAAGACTTATTCTATGCATCTGCTCTCCCACAATATGGCGCTGGGAGAGGAGGAAACAGCTTCTACACAGCTGCCTCCAGTTCAACCAATAAACTGTAGGACCTGCTCCTGATTGGAGAAGAGCAGCGTACTCGGCGTGTGGGTAACACAGTTGGGATTGGTGGAAGAGGACTATAAAGGAGGAGAGAGACAACATGCACCAGGAACATCTATCTGAAGGAACACCTGAGCAGCCCCCGAGAGAGCCGGCCAGCGGTGTGCCGCTCCCCCGCGGAAGTGGGGAAAGTGGCAGGGGGAACCGCCCTTCCACGGAGGTGGAAGGGACGGTAGCCAACCCGGGAAGAACCAGCAGCAAACCCGGGGAGGGCCGAGCAGACAAAAGAACAACTCAGGGTTTAGTGTCGTTCCTCCACGAAGACAGGGAGCGACAAAATAGTGGCTAAATTATGGAAAAGAATATGGAAAATCATTGCATGAAAAAAATTCATGATTTATGTATAAAACAAGATGATTTTAATTTGCATTTTTTAAAAGTTTGAGTTAAATCATTTTTCACTTTTTATCATGATAATCTTCAAAATTAAAGGTGAAAGGCACACTTTACCTATCAAAAAACAATAGCTTCAGTGTAACAGTCTGTCTCAGCATTCATTCCTTTACCTCATTTCCTATGCAACAGTTAAGGTTCCTCGGACATATACAAAACTTGAGGCACCATAGTTGACTCTGGTCTTTGTATTTGAGGAAGCAAAATGAACTACACGCTATGATTGAGAAAGGACAGGTTTAAAGAAACTGTGCCTGAGGAAGGATATTTTAATTGAGTTATCAAGGATTAACTGAGGCAAGCCAAACAAATGTGTACCTAGTAGGGCAAGAATATTCCTAATAGAGATAATAGAATGTGTAAACATCCTTGGGTGAATAATGAATTTCCCCTTAAAGCCAGACTAGAACTAGTGGTGCAACTCTTATATCCAGATTTTGAGTAAAACCAATGCATTGAAAGCGTGAAAATATTGAAAACATTGACTCAGTGATGTCAATATTTATTTCTACATACTTGTTTAGCTAAGAATTGGTATCATCGTGCATAGGAAGGATAATATGGTGACAGCTTTCAATCCCTTGAATGTTCTTAAACAATTTTCTTAACACCTGGAAGTCATATGAAAGATCAAGGAAAAAGATGTACATGACAGTGGCACACAGATTGCTTCTCTGCATGGATAAATGCTGTTGCAACCCAAATCCTCTAAACATGAGGATTAAGAACAGGTAATGCAAACAGATTGAAACATGTAATGCCTGAATTGATATGAGGCAATGCAAGCAAAATCTACCTTAGGAACAACTGCAGAGGACTTGCAGTAAATTTGCAATGAAAGGGAAGCACTGCAATTGTTTTTAAAAGTCGAGGATATTGCGCCTAGCAGTAATGGCTGGATTTAGGAGATGTGAGAGTATAATGTAAAATTTTATTTTTAAAATTATGCATGTGAATGTGTGCACGTTTTCCTGTGAGGGGGTGGAGGTGATAATCATTAGCTTTTATCCTCAACCACTCTAAGTTTAAGCACCGATGTTCCAAAGAATTATCCCTGAATATCATCAAAGTAAACTTCAATTTAAGGTTGTCTACTGTACCAGTAACCACAGATTCAGGAGTCAGTATGGGAACTTAAAACATTCACAAACTTCTAACATTGGATATATCTGTTTTTAAACTATCGTTAGTTAAAATAACAATTAGAAATGAAAGGACTTAAAATATGCTACATTAAAAAAGACGGAAATACAGAGTTAGGTAACTTATTTAAAAGATGTGCTTGCTTTGAATGACATACTATTAATTTTTATTTTTATTGTAAGTTATTGATGCATAAAATTATGCATAAGCAAAATACGCATTTTATGTTATAAAGCACAATAAGAAAATGAACATTTGTAAACTTGCTGCTCAAAAAAATTGATTATACCATTACTTTTGAATGCCACTCTGCCTTTTATAAAACTAAAGGAAGCCCCTCTATAAACCATTTTTCAAAGTCCTCCATTGCACACTAACATAAAATATACTCTTGCTTGCAGATGACTGCTGCTTAGCTGCACACAGAGGAAACCCTTATCATCCAGCAAACATGCTTCTGTAGAAACCAGTTTATGTTAGTACTTGACTCAATTTTCTATTGCTGATGACCTCCAAATATTGAAGGGCAGAAATGTGAAATCTCTTTTGAAAACAGATATAGTGAAATACTATTTTCTTGTTTCTTTTATAATTTGGTACATTTTCAAAAATGCTCAATTTTAAAGAATTTTCCCTTGCAGTATTTCACTAGTCTCCAAATACAAAATACACTGGCACCTGTACAATTAAACAAATGGAAGAATCAAATTTTTACTAACCATTTAGTTCCATGTTGGCAGATCATGGCTTTTACATGTTAGGTAATATATATTACTTTTATTATTTCTAGTGGCTAATACTATAGAAACTTACACAAGAAATTTTTCCAGTCCTATTCTTACTTAAAATTTATCCCTAATTCTTTTTTTTCAAGATTTATTTTATTTATTCGAAAGATAGAGTAACAGAGATACAGACACAGAAAGAGCTCTTCCACCTGCTGGTTCACTCTCCAAATGGATGCAATTGCCAAGCTGAGCCAGAAACCTGGAACACCATCTGGATCTCCCACATGGGTGGCAGAGGCCTAAATACTTGGACCATCTTCTGCTGCCTTCCCAGGAATATTAGCAGGGAGCTGTATCAGATGTGGGGCAGCCGGGTCTGGACTCAAACAGGCACTCACATGGGATACGGGGGTTGCAGGCACTATGCCATCGGCCCCTACAATAATTCTTAAAATTATAAAACTTTTAAACTTACAGCCAATGCAAGGGTAATGCTTTTCAATTCAATTTTTCTAACTCAAATATGAGGTCTACCTTCCCAAAGGTATGTCCTATTTTGTTTCATCAGCATACAGTATCTTCGTCAAGGTTAGTAGAAGACACTTGCTTCTCTGGTTGAATAGCTATAAAAACTACATTGAAATTTGCATAGGCTCTAAATTAAGAATTTACTTGCAACCATATATTTAACATCCCACCCCCAAACACACAGATTCTTTCCCACCTTCATTTATATCTTTCTTTAATGGAAATTCAGAAGATTAAAAGGAGAAAAATATACATATTTTTGTTTTATATGAGGAGATGTGCATTCTCAACATTGATAATGTTTTGGTCCAATTCATTTTACTTACAATATTTAGCCATGCCCTGAAATTAAACAGTGATAAATTTGGATCTATAGATCCTCATACATATTCTATTAATTTCCTAAGTTTTGGGAAATTATTTACAATACATTTTCATGTTGTTTTGTGGAAGACACAAAACAGTGCAAAAGTTTAGATACAATGTTAGTGGTAGTAATAGCTAAAATTACAGATTATAAAAGGACTTTCTTAATCTCAGGCTGTGACTAGATTTCCTTAAAGTGTACTTAAAATATACATTTGTTTATTTAAACTTTTGAAAACCTTACTAGCAATAATTTTAGGGTTTGTCAAATGACAGAGTAGGTCTCTGCAAACCTCTATTATGGATGTACAGTTACAATAAAAAGCACCATGTTTCAAAATTTTTTCCCAAAGAAACCTTTTATTTAATGAGTATAAATTTTGTAAGTACAACTTTAGGAATATAGTGATTCTTCCCACCATACCCGCCTGAAAAAAATTAAAACATTATAAAGGCAATGCTTGTATCAGCATACTTCTTCAAAACTGCCAAAACAACAGACATATTTAAAGTAGGTTACAAAATATTTCAAGCTTTCCCCTTCTCACACATACACACACAAACACACAAATGTAATTGTGACATCAGGGATATCTAAAGCCAACATCAACTAAACACAATGAATTCAAGGCTAATCCACATCCAAAAGTGTCAATAGAAAAGCTGGGGAAAATCTGAAATTGCATTAGTATTTATGGGTACCTAAGATGAATTACATTCATAAGAGTTGACTGTGGTATAATTGTGCTATATGAATGAAATTTATATTCATCCTAAAACTTTCTGTTTCAAGATTTTAGCCATCTGGTCAAATCAGAAAGTTTGCAGTACCTTCATTTGGGATTTGAAACATACAATTTATTAATGAATTAAAAATCAGTTAGGAATTTTAGCTTTATTAAATGGCTTATCAGAAATCATTTTTTTTTGGGGGGGGGGTACAGCGCTGTGCCACAGTGGGTAAAGCTGCCGCCTATGACAACAGCTCCTATATTGGCATCGGTTAAAGTCTTAGACACTCCACTCCCAATCCAGCTCCCCACTAATGGCCTGGGAAAAGCAGCATAAAGTGGCCCAAATGCTAGGGCTGCTGCACCCATGTGGGAGAACTGGATGAAGCTCCAGGCTCCTGGCTTTAGCCTGGCTCAGCCCTGCCCATTAGGGCCATGTGGGGAGTGAACCAGCAGATGAGAGATCTGTCTGTCTCTCTCTTTGTAAATTCTATCTTACAAATAAATAAATCTTCAAAAAAGAGAAAGAAATCTACCTGCAAAGCAGGAAAAAGAAAATAAAGAGAAATACTAGAGTCTAATTGCTGATATTCCTTTTCTGACTTATCAAACATCTAAGGGAATTGAAAGGATGATAACTTTACATTTGGAATTTCAATTTCTTAGTAGAATATTAGCTGCATTCTAAGTTTAATTTGGGGGAAGTACTTTAAATAAAATATGTAAAGTGTATTTTTTGATTCTCCAGTGAATTTAATTAAATGAAGAACTCAATTTGTCCACAATACTGTGTCATACAAATTGCACCACACAGTAGACTCTGGACTCCCCTCGCTGTGATCTTACAAGTAGCACTTTCCAACTTCAGATGCTTATGTAGTCTCTCATCCACTCTATTAACTATAACCTTTGGTGATTCCAAGCTCCATTGCAATGATCCTTTCTCCAGAATGTGAAAACTCACTAGCTTTCTCTTACGTGAGTTCCTACATTTCTTTAAATGCTGGTTAACTTCATTTAGCGAAACATCCTACTTTAAGGACCTACATCTGAAAAGTATAAATAATTGCCCATATTTTCCAAAGGACTGTTTAACTTCAATTATATGCTTAATAAATTGCATTGATGGACCTGCTAGTAAGAGAGTGATTCATCTCATTATGACCCAAATGTAGATTGACTCACAACTGGCCATCTGTTTTACTCATTTTATCACTACACTCAGAATGGCCATCACAAAAATAAAATAAACTTCACTGAGATTAAATAACAGTACCCACTTTATTAATGTTTATAAAATACATGTAGTGGCAGTCTAGACAAACATACATGTGCCCCTACGATTATTGCAGTTAGGGTCCAGGAAACTTTTACCAGTGTTAAAATAGTGACTCAGTTTCAGGAGTAGCTATCTAACTACCAACTTCTGACTTGCAAATCCATTTCTTTTCTTCCTTTGGTATGGGCAGTCTTGGGGTTTTCAAGGGGTTTGTGCTTGATGAAAAAAACCATTCTTAAGAAAGTTGCAGGTATGGCCGGCGCCGTGGCTCACTAGACTAATCCTCCACCTGCCGCACCGGCACTCCGGGTTCTAGTCCCGGTTGGGGCGCCAGTTCTGTCCCGGTCGCTCCTCTTCCAGTCCAGCTCTCTGCTGTGGCCCGGGGAAGGCTGAGGAGGATGGCCCAAGTGCTTGGGCCCTGCACTCACATGGAGACCAGGGGAAGACACCTGGCTCCTGGCTTTGGATTGGCACAGTGTGCCGGCTGTAGCGGCCATTTCGGGGGTGAACCAACGGAAGGAAGACCTTTCTGTCTAACTCTGCCTGGCAAAAAAAAAAAAAAAAAAAAAAGTTGCAGGTAAGAGTTATACAGAAATCAAAAATATTTGGCCTGATGAAGAATTGTTCTCGACGTCAGATCTTTATATATTTTAAGTTTTAGTATAATCAATGTTTGTGAATGCATTCTTTTTTTTTTTTTAATTTATTTATTTGACAGGTAGAGTTAGACAGTGAGAGAGACAGAGAGAAACGTCTTCCTTCTGTTGGTTCACCCCCCAAATGCCCGCTACAGCCAGAGCTACACTGATCCGAAGCCAAGAACCAGGTACTTCCTCCTGGTCTCCCATGCGGGTGCAGGGCCCAAGCACTTGAGCCATCCTCCACTGCCTTCCCGGGCCACAGCAGAGAGCTGGACTGGAAAAGGAGCAACCGGGACTAGAACCGGGGCCCATATGGGATGCTGGCACCGCAGGCGGAGGATTAGCCAAGTGCATCACGGTGCCGGCCCCTGTGAATACATTCTATTCTCTAAATACTATAATACTATATTTTATCTATTAAGGTATGCTTTATATTTGGTGAAATGTGCATTTTTATGTAGCTTAATATTTATGTGTATGTATATGTTTGTGTGTATGTATTCTCCACAAAAAATAGATATATTTCTATCCCTCCTAAACTTCTGCAGTATTTTTCATTAAAATTTGTATACCAAAGGGAACTGCCTGTGTTATGACTTTTACCAAAAGGTTTGCCTTTTATTGAGCTTAATAATACAGCCTTATTATACAAATTTATTTAGTATTTTTTCAAAATAGGGTTTTGGAGATTTATTCATGTTGTTACATATCAATTTGTGCACCCTCTCTTTATGACTGTTCAAAATTCTTTGTTTAATCTGTGAAAATTTATTTTCTGTTGATGCACACTTAGGTTTTCCCACTTTGTGTTACAGATATAGGCAGGGAGGTAGCACTAGCAGGGAGGAGCTGAGGATGCCAGCAACATGAAGCAGCCAACCCCTGGGCCAGCCTGGCCTGCTTGCTCAAAGCTGCCCCGTGCCTTTACAACCCAACCTTCTCCTTCCATGCACCCCAAGCCTCACCTCCCATGTATCAGAACATCACAACTTCTGTGGTTTCACATTGTAAACCTGATACTGGCTGACAGTATTCAATATGACTGCCCACTGCATATTTGGATAAACTTTAGCTCATCATAATGTAAGTATAACAAAATCCCCATGGCCAACACCCCACTCCCAGCCTGTGCCCAATTCCAAGAAACCATCAAGACTTCCCTCAAAGGGCAAGGAAATAGGAGGTGCTCAAACCCCGCCCCAAATCACGCCTTCTTTGAATTTTCAATTGAGCCCCCCTCCAGACACTGTTGCCTATATTTCCAGATTCTCACTTGATCTTAGCCAAAAGGCTGAGAAGCGAGGTCTCCAGATTCTAGAGGGACAGCCCTGAACCTTACTGAATCCAGTCATCTCCTGAGCTTGCCTGTACTCATTCCTGAGTAAGCGCTTTTGCTTTGCCTGTGAACACTTGCTCCTCTGCTGACTCCTACCTGTGTCTCTTCCTTGAATTGCTTCCTCTGTCAGAGTAAGGACCCTGGACCCAGCTACTTCCTGATATTGCAAAGAATAAAATTCCTATGAATACTCCTCTGTGAGCCATTATGTACATACATATCCCCCTATGCCCTGAAGATAACACTGTAAGAGGAATTGCTGGGCTATAAGATAGTGTGTTCCAAAGTGACTTTCTGTCTTACATACATGACAGTAACATTTGTGTACATCAGTTGTTTCACATCCTTGCTAACAATTTTGTACTGTCAGTCTTCTTAAGCAATTCTGGTAGGTGTTTATGGGTACTTCATTGTTTAATTTGCATTTTCATGGGGCCAGTGCCATGGTGTAGGGGGTAAAGCTGCCTCCTGCAGTGAGGGCATTCCATACTAGCACCAGTCCCTGCTGCTCCACTTCCCATCCAGCTCTCTGCTATGGCCTGTGAAAGCAGAAGATGGCCCAAGTCCTTGGGCCCCTGCACCCACGTGGGAAGACCTGGAAGAAGCTCCTGGCTCCTAGTTCAGATTGGCAGAGCTCCAGCCAGCCGGCCAGTTGTGGCCAATTGAGGAGTGAACCAGCATATGAAAGACCTCTCTCTCTGCCTTTCCTTCTCTCTCTGCGTAACTCTTTCAAATAAATAAATAAATCATTAAAAAATAATAATTTGGATTTTATAATAGCTAGTGATGCTGAGCTGTTTTCAATTTTTTTTTTTTCTGAATTACAGTATCAAAACAATCCACACTATTTTGTTACTACTTTTTAAAGTCTTTTTTTTTTTTTTTTTTTTGGACAGGCAGAGTGGACAGTGAGAGAGAGAGACAGAGAGAAAGGTTTTCCTTTGCCTTTGGTTCACCCTCCAATGACCACCCCGGCCGGCGCACCGCACTGATCTGAAGCCAGGAGCCAGGTGCTTCTCCTGGTCTCCCATGGGGTACAGAGCCCAAGCACTTGGACCATCCTCCACTGCACTCCTGGGCCACAGCAGAGAGCTGGCCTGGAAGAGGGGCAACCAGGACAGAATCCTGCGCCCCGACCAGGACTAGAACCTGGTGTGCTGGCGCTGCAAGGCAGAGGATTAGCCTATTGAGCTGCGGCGCCGGCCTACTTTTTAAAGTTTTAACATATAAACTTTATATTCTTAGTATGTGACAAGGTCAAGGGCATGGTGAACCTGTGTTGTATGAGTCAGTATGAAAAATATAAGAAAGAAATTACATTTCCTTGTAGAAAAAAGTTAAGACAGGGCCCATGAGCTTAATAAGTAGGAAGGAAATTTTAATCTAATTTCTACTGAGTTGCAGAATGCCTATGAAATTTAAATTAATCAGAATTTTCCTCCAAACGTATGCAATTAGGAAATACTTTTCTCCATCAAAAATATTTTCACATAGCAATTTTATCTTAGTGTTTCAAATATTTTTATTCATGTACTTTATTAGCAATAAAATTTTCATAAAACAGATTTTTTTAATGGGGCTGATGTTTAAACTTATTAGTTATGCAAGACTTATTTCTCACATGAAGTTGTAAGCGTCTTTGCAAATTCAGAAAAGATATAGCCTTGGGAAACAAAATTAAAATACTGAATTTAAATATAAGAGAAGGGAAATATAGTCAAAGCTGAAAACTATGAATAGATTATACTTTAAGAAAAAGACAGTTTTAACTAATACTTGAAAATGTGTTTAAAAATTAGTTAAAAATGGAATTTTTCAAAATATAATATTTAAAACAGGCTTTCTTATATTTTATAGAATTATAGTATATATACCAAAAATGCATGCAAGTGTATAGATGAGTTTTTGATTCTTTGATCATACTAATAATATCCAAATTAAGAACACATTACTAGTGTCCCAAGTGCTCACTCTCTCCCCCAACTCATTAAAAGAGGTTTTCATGAGATGTATATACTTTGATTATATTCAATTTTAGGCAAAAAATTCAAAATAATTTTATCAAAGTGTGTTGATTTCAAGTTCACTATCTCTCACATAGGTTTTTACCCAGATCATTTGTAAATGGGCTTAGGGATATTTTATAAAGAGTAGTTTTACCAGCACATTACATTTTAATGTAATAGCTATTGCTAAGCATCATATTTGAACATAAGCATTAAAATGAAATATTAAGTCACCTCTTTTTCCCAGTTTACATTCTTATAACCTAAAATAATTTTGATAAAATATTAGCATTTTTTAGTTTTCATTTTTTAAAGATATTTTAATGGAATATAAAAATTGTGCATATTGCTGAAGTGCTATGTAATGCTTCAGAACATGAACATATTGCATAGTGTCTATTAGGGTGGAGATATTTATCTCTTCAAACATTTAGCATTTCTTTATAGTGAAAACATCCCAACTCTTATCTTCTAATTAATATTTTAGAGAGAATATACAGTATATTATCTAATTTCATGCTACTGTGCAATAAAACTCCATGTAAACAGACAATTGCCAAATGAAGACATTCTATATAACTAATCACTGGGGAAATGCAATTCAAAACTATAATGAGATGCCACCTCACTCTAGTTCAATAGGCTTTATTGAAAAGGCAAAAGAAAAATGTTTGCAAGAATGTAGAGAAAAGAGAACCCTTGTACACTGCTGATTGGAATGTAAATTAGGACTGCCAATGTGGAAACAATATGGAGGTTCCTAAAAGACGAAACAGGGTTAACAAATGATCTAGCAATTCCACCTCTGAGTATGTATTTAAGGGAAAGGAAATCTGTTTGTCAAAGAGCTAATGCACTCCTGTGTTTATTACAGTATTATTCACAATTGCCAAGAAACAGAGGCAAACTAAGTGTCCATCTATCAATGAGTGGATAAGGATAATGCGGTACATACATACAATGGAATCACTTACTGCACCCTAGAAAAGACTGAAAACTTGTCATTTGCAACAACGTGATTTGAAGTGGAGGTCGTTATGTTAAATAAGTCAAAGACAGAAAGAAAAGTATCATATTATCTCGACCATCTGTTGAGTTTAAAAACATGGTGATTTCACAGAGGTAAAGACATATATAATGGTGGTTATCAGAAGCTGGGGAAGGAAGGGGTAATTTATTTTTTATTTTTAAAAACTAACCATGGGGGAAGGTATTGGGTCTAGTGGTCAAAGACACTGTTTGTATACACACATCCTGTATGAGCGAGCCTGGGTTTGAGCCACAGCTCCGCTCCTGAGTTCAGTTTCCTACTAATGTGCACCCTGACAGATAGCAGATGATTGTTCGAGTAGTTGCACTTGCCACCCAGGTAGAAGGGCTAGATTGAATTCCTGGCCCTTGGCTACTTTCCAGTACAGGTCTCACCATTTGGGGCATTTAGGGAATGAACCAGCAGATGAAGCTGTCTCTGACTATGTCTCTTGGTTGTTCCTCCTCCTCCTCCTCCTGCTTCTCCAAAGTCTAAGTAAGTTCCTCCTCCTCCTCCTGCTTCTCCAAAGTCTAAGTAAGTAATCTTGAAAAGACTACCCATCAGATGTGATGACTATCCATGTAGTCAAAATAAACTGGCCATGAACTGAATTTCTCCTAATTAAGTGCTTACATTTTTTTTTTTTTTTTTTTGACAGGCAGAGTGGACAGTGAGAGAGAGAGACAGAGAGAAAGGTCTTCCTTTTGCCGTTGGTTTACCCTCCAATGGCCGCCGTGGCCAGCGCACCGCGCTGATCCGAAGGCAGGAGCCAGGTGCTTCTCCTGGTCTCCCATGGGGTGCAGGGCCCAAGCACTTGGGCCATCCTCCACTGCACTCCCGGGCCACAGCAGAGAGCTGGCCTGGAATAGGGGCAACCGGGACAGAATCTGGCGCCGCAGGCGGAGGATTAGCCTAGTGAGTCGCAGCGCCGGCCTAAGTGTTTACATTTTTTAATGTTTCTCCTTTACAATGGGCAATGTAAAGGACACTTAATTTGCATATCTAGAAAACATTTTATAATTATTTAGGGTATATACATATATACTAAATTATTATGTAATATATATGACAACATAGGAAATAAATATATTACCCTCATTATACTACATCATGTTATATTATACCTATTACCAAATATAATTAGTGTGTATTTATATATGTAATACGTAAGTAAAAAATTTATAAAATATTAACATATAAATGAATGCATATTCTAATTTCAAATTATTATTTGATTTCATATAGTACACATTAAACATTGTTAAAGTAGTTCTTTAAAGTAATCCTATTTAATAAGTGATGGATAACATCTGACAAAGAAGTCATGCCTAGATTGAAATCTGAATATGCAAATAAAGATGGGGTGTGTTTGAAACTTGGCAAAATTAATTCTCTTGACTAATCACAGAGATAAGAAAGAAAAACAATGCATTATATTCTATTAGGATATCTAATAGCCAAAGCAATTTCAGATTAGATTAATTAGGAAAGCATGGGCATCTTAATTATATCACTGTAGAAACAAAGCAGTATCAACTTACTATTTTCAATCATAACAACAGATCAAATTAGACAGGGTATTTTGTTTCAAAAGATTTACACAAACAGATCACGACATGAGAGAAGCTTGGGGATGAATTAGATTTTTGCAAAGATTAATTGCAACATTAACTAAACTAAACAACACCAGTATGAGGCAAGATCACACGAGTGGATCTAATCCATTTTGAGTGAATTTAAAGTAGTAATATCTGATGGATTTGATTTTGAAAACATCTAGCACGTATATTTCCCAGCTACTCCTGCTGCTTCATTGCATCCACCTAAAGATGTCACTCTGTGTGTTCAAGACGTGATTAGGCCAGTGGCAATGCCACTGACTCAGAGAACCAACAGAGCTGATGTTTTCCACTGAGTTATCCTGTAGGTGAAGCATATTGGGGAGTTAAATTATTTAATTCTGTGCATCTGGTTCAGAGAATCTGAAAACATGTTTATTTTTGAATTCCTAAATTATTCTAATCAGGAACTTTCTAATGTTATATTTTTATTTATCTAAATGGGAGAGAAGGAGAGGGAGAGAGAGAGAAAAAGAGAAAGAGACCATCTGCTGGTTGACTTATAAAGTGCCCACTAAAGCTGGGGCTGGGCCAGTCCAAACTCAAGAGCCAGGAACATGATTAAGGTCCCCCACATGGGTGACAGAGATGCAGCTACTTGGGCCATTACCAATGCCTCACTGAGAGTGTATTAGCAGGATGATGGCATCAGCAGAGCCAGGACTTGGAGGCTTAAACCCAGGCACTACAATGCAAGAAACAGGCAACGCCAGGGGCATCTTAATCTCTGCACCAAATGTTACCCCAACCAGGAACTTTGAGGTAAACCACTACATGCCAAAGAGTTTGCTTTGTGATGTTACTAGTATGCATGAAGAACTATACATTAATGATACCATCCATGATCTATATGGGGAAATAGTCACAGGAACAAAACTCCAACATGGGTTCAAAAAAGAAGTCACCTTATTTCCAACATGAACTCAGATTTTGAGGATTTCTTACATTTCTTTTCTTTGCTTTTATTCTAAATGTGGAACAACCAGCAATCTCTCCATTACTAGATAATCAACAGAATGGATAGACATTGGTGATGACTCACAGAAACCATCATAGACTTGAATCAATTCCAAACCTCCAGTGGTAATACCAGGGGCAATTAAACATGGTACTTGGGGACAGCACTGTGGTGCAGTAGGCTAATCCTCCATTTGCAGTGGAGGTTTCCTTCTGTTGATTCACCCCCAAATGGCCACTACACCCGGAGCTACACCAATTCAAAGCAGGAGCCAGGTGCTTCTTCCCGGTCTTCCATGCAGGTGCAGGGGCCCAAGCACTTGGGGCCATCCTCCACTGCCTTCCCAGGCCACAGCAGAGAACTGGACTGGAAGAGGAGCAACCAGGACTAGAACCGGTGCCCATATGGGATGCCGGTGCCGCAGGTGGAGGATTAACCAAGTGAGCCACGGCACTGGCCCCCATCCTGACTTTTATTATATCACATCCATGTTTTATTTGAAACAGCAGGTTTCAAGCATCAGAAAATAATATCATTTGGATATCATTTGGCTACTTCTATGCTTTTTCAGGCTGAGTTCTAAATAACGAGAAGACATCAAGCTTTATTATACTTTTTTATGCTATGTTCAAATACAGATGTTTCCTCTCAGCACACACACATAGTGTAAGGTGATATTGTAGGATGAGGAACCCAGAGTGGCAAAGGGTTTATAACAAGTAAAGTTCTAAAATTTTATTCCTATCGTCTACTACCGTAGGTGTTCAGATCTACTCTTTACAAGTATGCAAAGTGGTAAATTTCCAACTTTAAGATAAGACTAAATTTTAGGGTTAGGAATATGGGTTGTGGGTTTGGATACAAAAGTTCTTAATTACTATTTCTGCTATTGATGATGTAAATAGAAACTCATTTGTAACTGTTTCTCTTAGGAAACGTTGGTATTATTTGGCATTTCTATCAATTTCTACCTACATCAAAAATGGTACTTTTTTATCAGCATTAATAATTGATGAATTCTTCTAAATGTCTATTTTATAATTTGCATTAATGTAATTTTAAATATGTTTATCCAACAATTTGTTTACAAAATTTTATTGAGTTATAATGAATATTCCAGAAATGTGGACAATACTAGTAAAAATGGCTAATTTAGAAAAAAATCCCATAGCCTAAAATATTTTACACTGGTGTAATGCTTATTATTAATTTAGTTAATATGAATGTATTTGAAACCTTGGGAATTCACTTTTAACTAAAGTTTTGCACCCTAGTACCCATCAGGTAGAATAAAAAAGATTTCAAATGAGAACATACCATCTTTTGAGCAAAGATAAATGCTAAGAGAAGCATACAGAGTAATGCTAAAAGTTAACATTTAAGTTCCCACACTTCCTTGGAAGCAAGTTAAGTATTAATTACTGAGCTATCAACAGAAATGTAACTAAGCACAGCAGATTCTAATGATTCATTGTACAAGTGGTCTACAAAGTCAGCAAAATAACTAACCAAAGTGCTAGCTCTCAGTACACAGGAGAGTGTGATCTAAGTCTTCTGATGAAATGAACTTTAAACCAGGAATTCAAATCAAAGTTAGCCATGGTCCCTAATATTTACTGTTTTATAATACTGAGGGCACCTCATGTTAATGTTCATTTTAATTTCCTGGACCTGAAACACTTGAGTTTGCAGTTTCTTGAAATTACTACACACTGACATATGGGAATTATGACATACTGGAAATTACTACAGTTTCAAACATACGTGTATTGCATAAAATCATGTATATATTTATATGTGCATATTTATATGTATTCTTGGAGAAAACAGTTGGAGGTTTAGCTTCTATCTTGAAGTACATAACTCTGACTCTTAGCATATTTTATTTAAAACTTAATAGTTGAT
The DNA here is from genome assembly GCF_964237555.1 of Oryctolagus cuniculus. Lineage (NCBI taxonomy): Eukaryota > Metazoa > Chordata > Mammalia > Lagomorpha > Leporidae > Oryctolagus > Oryctolagus cuniculus. The sequence goes on from NC_091441.1 coordinate 25,302,190, forward strand.
TTTGATTCCAAATTAGATTCTTCTCCCTTATAAACACAGTTGCTACCTCAGCTCTTATTTAGTTCCAGACAATATATTTTGATGGATTTCTTCTATAAGTTGGCTGTTTTGCCAAGTAATGGGGCTCTCCGTGGAGCTAGCAGTTCAAAGGAAACTAATTCTATCTGGGGTTTGATTGCTCATTAAATTGGCTGACATCCACAACCAAAGTTACCATAAATTCATCATGAAGTTTATCACTGTCAACTTGGGTTTCTCTGCAAGTAACTTCATCTCCCTAAATTAGCATAGCCATTATAATCCAACTTCAATGCTTTTCCCACAAAGGGTAGATATTTACACCCCTTAAGGCCAGATGCAACTAATTTTGTTCTATGTATGAACTTGGAGTACATACAACTTAATCAGTAGTTTCACTTCAGCTAGGGTTTTGTTCTACTTTCATCTTTTAAATCTCCTAGCACTCCTGTAAGACCTGCTCCATCACCTGCTTCAAATCATCCAATAGTGGTTAATACGTTTCAGTTGAATATACATTTCTAATGGGACATCACATGCTATAAAGCAATCACTTTGGAATCCATGGTTGTTATCACTCGTGAAAGGGAAGGCTGCAAAACACCATGACCTTGTCATGCCCTGTTGGAAGTGGATCTGCTGCCAGATATTTACTGACAGGATTCAGTACTTAAGTGCTCTACGTATCAAAACGGACAAGGTCAGAGCAGCTCACAGGTAATAATGAAACTAATTTAAACAGCTGTGCTTACACGATGGTATGACATCTGTCTTTGCTTCCTGTCTGGCTTACATGAATGATTACCTCTTTATAAGCAAAACTAACAGTGGAACACTGTGTAGCGTCATTTTATCAAATGTTATCAATATTCTCTGTAGTTTAGCATTCATATGGAATTCTTGGTTCAGCATGTTGGTTCCAAGTGGACACATATATTTACATCCAAGTTTATCTTTTCCCATGAAATATTTTTATCATAAAAATGCACTTCCAAAATCCTTTATCTTCAGTTACTTCTTTTTTTTGCCATCATTTTTCATTACTCCAGGTTGCACTGGTTAAGAATGTATGCCTTTGCCTTATACTTAGCATCAACCCCGAGGAAAGGAATGGATTTGAGATGAGCAATGCAATGCTCAAGAACAATTCATCTTATTAATCAATCTATGTATGACACACATGACTGCAAACTTTGGTTCATATCATTTACAATTCTCACCTTAGCAGGTGGAGCAAGAAAACTCTACTTATTTGTTGTGAGACACAAGGCTAGTGTGAACTTTCAGTATTTATATCAGCAGAGTATTTTGATATTCACATAATAACACAAATAAAATGTGACATAAAAAAGCTGTTATTTTTATATCATAAAAGAAGGTACAGAAATGGGGGCTGTTAAAATGACAAGACAACCATAAACATCTGACTGCTCTTGCCTGCCTTGGTCACTGACTTAGTAATACATGACTCTTCCTTAATAAACAAACAGCAACCATGGAGGAAGAGTCCATGATAATTCCACTGCTCCATTTACAAATTTCCACACTGAAAACACACTGGGTTCTTTTAATAAATGAAGACCAGAAGCATACAATGAAGTGAAGCTGTGGCACATGGTGCCCCTAACGATATTCACTGCACTCAAATAATGATTGGAGTAGAACATAACCAAAAGACAATATGCAGTATAATATACAGTAAAGATTCTTTACAAGTAGACAGATGTCAAGCATAGCACATGTGTTTATTACAAGCTTAACACACACACGATCCATATAGGTAAAATGGAGACAACCACTTCACTTATATATAATATAATTAAAACTAAAAGTTGGAAGGGTGATGAATCATTACAAAAAATATTTTGCTATCAACAAAATTCTATCTGCAATTAAGTAGATAATTTCTTCAATTATCTATTGCTATAAAATAGAAACTTCTCCAGTATGCCTTTCTCATAATTTGAATCTAGAAAGAATAATCATCTCATGTACATAAAGGCATCTCTCAGCATGAGCAGAGGAAACCATACTGAATGGTAGAAAAAACAGAACTTGAGGAACATATAGCCAGACTATAATAACTCATCTGAAAATCACAAATCTAAATTAGGAAGTGGTATTATTGAGTGGAGAGTACACTGGGGTCTACCATAAAAGTTGCTATATACTATTTCATATTTTTAAAATCTGTTGTAATCATAAAACCAATAAAATATACATAAAACTATCCTGGAACTGAAGATGTAGCTTACAGACTGTGACAAACAAAGTAGGAAATTCTCGGCAGCCTCAAAAATGCTACCCAAATAAGCTTTGTAGAAAAAAAAAAATGGACACAGATACACTCAAGCAAACACATATTAATGTGTAATTAGAGTCAACCTATTTTGAAAATCTGCTAACTCCATACAAAATGTGTTTCTAGACATACACAGCAAAGCAAGAATACATTTTCAGGGGCTCACAGCATTGAAAGGAGCCACCAGGGGCTGGCATTGTGGCATAGCAAGTGAAGCCACAGCACTGATAAGTTCCCATCCCAGCTGCTGAGTTCCCACTCAGCTCTCTGCTAATGGTTTGAGAAAAGAAGTGGCAGACGGCCCAAGCGCAGGACGATTGCAGTTGCTTGGGATGGGACAAAGGTAGAAGGGAAGCCTCTCTGTGTGTCTCTCCCTCTCTATATATAAACTCTTTCAAATAAATAAATCTTTTTAAAAAAGAGCCATGAGGGGCTGATTTTTAGCACAGCAGCTTAAATTGCTGCTTGGGCTACCTAAATCTCAGTGCCTGTTCTTCAACTCCTCTTTCCCCACTCTCCAATCCATTGCTCTTCTAATGTACCTTGGAAGCAACAGTTCTCTCTAACGTGCCTGGGAAGTAGCAAATGATGGCTCAAGTACTTGAGTTCCTGCTACCCACCTGGGTGACATGGCTAGAGTTCTGGCTCCTGGCACCCCAGTCTGCCCAGCCCTGCCTGTTGTGAGCATCTGGGGATTGAACTAGCAGAAGAAATATTTCTTTCTCTTTCAAATAAATAAATCGTTAAAAAGAAAGGAGCCAGCTCATTTCTAAATATTTTATGCCAAATCATTTCATTTTTTAAGGATTTTATTTATTTATTTGAAAGAGAGAGAAGGTGAGTCAGAGAGAGAGAGAAAGCTAGAGAGAAAGCTAGAGAGAGAGATCAATCTGCCATCACCTGGTTCACTCTCCAAATGGCTACCAATGACCAGGCTGGGCTAGGACAAAGCCAGGAGCCAGGATCTTCCTCCAGGTCTCCCACACGGGTTCAAGGGCTTAGGGACTTGGGCCACCTTCCACTGGAAGAGGTGGGACTCCAACTGGTGCTGATATGGGATACCAGGTGCTACAAGCCATAGCTTTCACTTACATTGCCACATCACGGGCCCTAAATCATTTCATTTATAAACAACAAAATGAAGCATTGGTCTCACCATATTAATAAGGAAACAGAGGTTTGATGAAGTTAAGTTACATTTCCAATAGCACTGAATCACTGAGTGAACTAATGATGTGAGCTCTATATTTGTATAAAGTATGTGTATGCATAAATCAAAAAGCTGTGGAAAAAACTGAATCAAAGGATAGTTCTACAGGGTAGAGATCAGATTGACTTGTGAAGATGCCAGTTGAAATGCCTGTGTAGCATATTGGATTGCCTGGTTTGAGTCCCAGCTGCAATTCCTGATCCAAATTTCTGCTAATGCAGGCCCTGGGAAGCAACAAGTAATGGCAGTTGGGTCCTTGCCAACCATGTGAGAAACTTTGGTTGAATTCCATGCTCTTGTATTTGGCTTGGCCAACACCAGCTCTTGGGGGCATTTGCAGAATAGACCAATTGGTAAGAGCTCTATCTCTCAATAAAAAGATAGATAGATAGATAGATAGATAGATAGATATACATGTTTATTTTGATACAAAAATTGAAAGCCACTCATAACTTTTTTTTGAAACTTTTTGAAGTCCTCATTCATATATAAGAAGTAAACCAAACCAACTAAACTTTGTGGACTTTAAATTTAAACACTAACATTGGAATGAAGTCAGATGCCAAACAGGTTGAACATGCACAGTAATTATGAATTATGCTAGCAGGAGGTCAATATAAAAAAGGTATGTCTCCATGGATCTCTGTGTGCATGTGTGCTTATGGACCCCCTGTGATTCTGTTTTTAATTTCTCTCCTCCTTGAACCTTGACAATGAATTGCACTCTTGGGCTCAATCACTACAGTAAGTACTGAGACAGGAATAAGATGTCATATAGATGCCTACTCCCTTCTTGCTCCTTCTGAAAGAAAACAAAGGAAGGCATGTAAAGCATAGAACTTCCATGACTAATAGTATTTACAACCTGTGAATATCACCGAGAGATCACCAAGAGTATACAGGTGATGAGAAAGCCAGAGGTAGCACTTGATCTATGTAATTCCACGAAGACCTCTAACTCCTGAGAACCACACTGGCCTGTCAGTGACCTCAGGTCCATGTTACTTGGGTTCAGTGTGTACTATGGATTAAAAGCAAAGAAGCTCTTAGCTTAACAGCATTTTCAATCATGGATTGAATGGTTTGCTTTCAATAATCCATTATTTAATTAAAGAATGGTGATATCTTGGAGCATTTTAATCAGTTAGCCAAGGTCTGACCAGTGAGATGTCAGTTGCTGAGGAAACAGGAGTGGGGAACACTAGTAGTGCACCTCACATTGATTTCACACCTGCACTCGCACCCTGGACAGCACTCCTTAATCTAGTTAGAATCAGGTTATAGAGAATTGTTTTCAACACAATAGCATTGTTTTCCCCTAAAACCATATACCCTGGGCTTCTACAAAACACGAGCTAAGTCCTAGGGATAGAGTTTCTTTTTTCTGTATAGAAGCCTTGACAGGCAGCTTCTCTACAGCTGGCAACATAAAAAGGATAAAACAAAGGTAATTGTCCATTCCCTTCCCTAGCTTTTCTAAAGACCCTGTGCTGATGCAGCTCCTTGCTGGAGAGCCATTGAGTCTTGCCTGTGAATACGTCACGTGCATCTCTATCCATCTGTCTTCCCATCCTCTTCCACTCATCTTTTCAAGGCTAAGGCTCATTCAAAAACAAATGCTTTTTAAACATCTTCCATGGGCCTATCACTGAAGTCCTGACAGGAAAAAAGATTCAATTAAAGGAATAACGTGCAGAGATGTGATACTGAATTAGAAATGAATTAATTTCTGATCACACAAGTCAAATAGTAATCACTGCACTACTGTGAATTGAATGGTTTTCTCCAATATCTCTGTTCAGTTGCCAATGGCAAGCAAGAGTGGTATAGCAGTGCCCTTTTAACCTGGAAAAGAGGGAAGTTGGGTGACCTAAAGAGGAAAGTTACAAGTTTTCTATTTTTTGCAGGATGTGTTAACTACAAAAATTTGGGGCTGGCACTGTGGCATAATAGGTAAAGCCATCACCTGCAACATCAGCATCCTATTTGGGCATTGGCTCATGTCCCAACTGCTCCACGTTCAATCCAGCTCCCTGCTAATGGCCTGGAAAAAACTGCAGAAGACAGCCCAAATGTTTGGGCACCTGCCACCCATGTGGGAGACCCAGATGAAGCTCCTGGCTCCTGGCTTTGGTTTGACCCAGCCCTGGCTCTTACAGTCATCTACGGAGTGAATCACAAGATGGAGGATTCTGTCTCTCTCTGCCTCTCTCTCTCTCTGTGTGTGTATGTGTGTTTGTCCCTTTCACTATTTTCAAATATATGAATAAGTAATTCTTCAAAAATAAAGATTTTATTTAAAAATTTGATAAGCCATGATGAGGAGGATGACAATATCATTTATTCCATTCTATCATGTGGCAAGTCTTGTTCCTGTTGCCGCAAACTCTTTGTTGTCCTGCATGAAGCAGGGGAATTATATATGTAAATACTGTCAAAATCTGTACAAGTGGGAAACTACATGACATTTAGGCCTAACTTATAGAGTGATATTAACTGTGTCATCAGTTAGTTGTGTCAACTCTAGACAGAATATGTTATAAAATAATCACAATTCAGAAACATCTACTTATTTGGTTTCTGTTTGGGTTACAGAAACATGAAAATAAAGGCAATTTTTAAAAATTATATTTTGATTAGCATTCCTTTTTGATTTCAGTAATTTTCTCAGATTATGAAAACCAGTTGTCAGACAGTGAAGGTTCATATGATTATGGAAAAATTTCAGAAGTATCTACAAAATGTGAAATGTATCTGTTTCTCATCATGTGGTGAGACTAACATGCCTTATCCCAGGGAAATTTGCTATGAAAACCAAGTTTAAAGGAGAATGTTACCTACAAACTACCCAGATAAAAATCATTAAGTCTGAGTTACTTCATTGTTTCTTGGAAAATAAGAAAATAACAAAGACAAAATGTACCCAAAATATGCACATGATTTATTTCAAATAATCCAATGAAATTTACCAGTTCAATATCGTCAAACAAGAAGTCTCTTGTAGTTATAGATCATACTGAAACTTTCAAGAAGGTCACCCAAGAGATAAGGTTATTTTTCAATTGCAAAATGAGATTTACTATTCTCATAAATGGCTACTCAATCATGCAAAATTTGAGATACAGCATAGAAATCGTCTTGAGGAGGTTATGAACTTTTTAGGAGAACGATTGGTCATGCTAAGTTACATGAAGGATGGTGGCATCTTGTTTCCTGGAAAATTTGCAATTCAAGGACTGACAACTCCTTTGCATTCACAAAGGTTAGATCCAGACTTAAAACACTGTTGTGTCAAGTCTTCCCTGAACCCTCCTATAAGAAAAGGCCCTTGGTCATGGTTCCTCTGGAGCCTAACCCAATATTTTTATATAAAATCCAAAGTCATGAAAGCTCAGGTCTACTGGTAAAGACTGAATGATCAGTAGCCTGTGCAGGCTATCAACTACCGCGGCTGGGGTTTGCAGAGGCAAAAGCCCTCATCAGCATGATTTGCCAGTTTCCTCTGGAATTTGAATTTCCACCATGACTGAGTTCAAGCTACCAACATGATATTATTGAGCATGGAGTCAGGAAGAAATGCATAATAACACATCCGTAAATAACGTCTCTCATATACATGTGATAGTTGGCAATAACTGTAGAACATAGGTAAGAACAAAACATAGTAAAATAATTAGGAAGTGATAAATATTTTAACTTGTTTCAGTATAATGTATTTAAGTGTAACTTTAATAACGGCTGTGTTTAACTACTAGCTTATTAGATCCTGATTATTTACCAATTGTCTTCCATGAGATGTCATCAGCTGCCTGCAACATATCACTGACTCCGGGTTCCTACTCCTAAACTGTGGGCCTGTTAGATTCTAGATACTGAATAAAATCATGTGGCTCACCCCTAACACATAAGTGTTCTGGATTGTTTCTGGACCCTCAACTTCCTTTGAAGAAACTGATAAAATCTATAGACATTTAGCCTTAGAAAAATCTTATCTATGCAGACACTTAGTGAATTGTGCTTGCTGTTGCAGGGAGTTGTTGCCTCCACTCTCCCAATTTCCACAGCCATTTTTAAATCATCAGGCAAGTCATGTGGGAATGGCTGTCACATTGAGTACAGGCTAATGTGAACCGGGACTGCAGCCTCATCCAGGGGTGTGGCTACATCATCTTGCAAAATCTACTTCCAGTTAAATGGACTCTCCAAATATCTTACTTAGAGAAATAAGAAATTTGGGCCAATATTGTGGCATAATGGGTAAAGCTACCACCTGTGATGCCAGCATCCCATATGGGTGTTGGTGTCCTGGTTGCTCCATTTCTGACCAGGCTCCCTGTTATGAAGCAAAAAATGCAGAAGATGGCCCAAGTGCTTGGGTCACTGCCACCCACATGAGAGACCCAGAAGAAGCTCTGGCCTCCTGATTTTGGCCTGGTACAGCTCTGGCAACTGCAGCCATCTGGGTAGTGAAGCAGCAGAATGAAGCTATCTTCGGTTTCTGCCTCTCCCTCTCTCACTGTAACTCTGACTTTCAAATAAATAAATAAATAAATCTCTTTTAAAAAAGAAGAAAGAAGAAACTGAACCTGATAACCCACTGGGATGTTATATACCTTTCCAAGGGCTGCCATCCCAAATACCACAAGCTGAGTGAGTGACTTAACCCTTATTGTTCACCCTTCTAGAGGGCAGTGTCTGACTAGCAGTCCATGCTCTCTTTGAGACTCTTGGGAGAATCCTTTTTGCCCCTCCCTCCTATCTGATGATGGCTCTGATGCTTGGCACTCCTTGACCTTATGCGATGTCACTCCAATCTCTTCATCTTTCATCATATTGCCTACTCCCTGTGTCTCTGTGTATCCTCTTATAAGCACACCAGTTGAGTATATTAAAGGCTCATGATAATCCAGGATGACCTCATCTTAAGTAATGAAGTCTGCAAAGATTTTATTTCTAATATTAGGCACTACAGTTAGAACTTCAATTTATCTCTGTGGTGACAAAATTCAATCCTTTACAGATATTAAGCAAATAATTTTACAAATTATTTTTCAACCCCAAATAACTGTTTGGTCAATGTCAATTTTATCACTGTATTGAAAGGGAGGAAATTCATATTCCCATTTAACAAAGTTAAAAGCTGACTCACTCAAAGGAAAAAAAATGCCCAAAAAACTTGGGTTAATGACAGAAGAACCTAGAATTTTGTAAGATCTAAGGCCAGAGTTCTTTTTTAACCCAAATTCACTCTTCACTGAATCGTTCTCATCATATTCTGTGCACATTCCAGCAACACAGAACTCCCTTCCAAATATGAGAAAATACATGATCCCCCAACAAATAAAATAAAGTATTCTACCCCAGAGGTCATTTAACCTCATGCACAAAAGCATATGTTTTGCCTGATGATTTCAGTAACACAAAGAGCTTTAATCTACAAAGATATCCATTCTTTCTCAGCTGTTTTTTATGCTGCTGTTTTATAGTTTGAACCATGCTGTTTTAGAACACGGTTATAAAATACAAAACTATTGTTGTTGCACCAAAAAAAAGAGAGAGATAAATAAAGAAAGCTAGCTTCCTAAAATGATACCATTAATCCATAAGGCTTTTAACTGCACAAACAAGAATGGAAGTGAAGCATCAGACCTATTTGCTTTTAGTCTCTTTACATTCAACAGCTACTGAACACCTACTATGCACAAGCCCCCCCACCAATGCAGCTGAGTTTATTTAAAAGGGATAAGTTTGAAAAATTTAGGAAAAACAATATGTTTCCTATCCTTTTCTAGTCAACTGTGCCAAATTTGTTCAGATTTTAATTATACTTTGATTATTATAATCAGTGTTTATTTGCTGCTAGTCATTTAATTCTAGAGTCAGTTTTCTATGTCCAGACTGTTTGCTTAAAAATAACTAATAGGTGTCAATAATAACTAATAGTTATTATTAGTTATCAAAATAATTGAATAGGTGGGTTAAGCCACTACCTGCCACAAAACAGGCATCACATATGGGAGGGCAGTTCAAGTCCCCAGTTGTTCAGTTTCTGATCCAGCTCCTTCCTAATGTACCTGGGAAAGCCACAGAAGATGGCCCAGGCGATTGGATCTCTGCTGTCCACCCCATGTGTGGAAACTGGATTGAGTTCTAGGATTTTGGCTTTGATCTGGACCAGAACTGGCTCCATTTGGAAACTGAATTAGTCAATGGAAGGTCTCTTTCTCTGCCATGCTATTTTTCAAATAAATAATATTAAAAACTAAACAAGTAATAGAAAACTGTAGAGTTACATTAGTTTTGGTAAAATCTATCCTAGGAAAAGACTACATACATCTTTGAGATAGTCTTATGCAAAGCAAGGATCATTACTGACAGATAGGAAACTGACATGTGACAGGTATTCAAAGTTTTTCAAGAATTTCAAGAAACTTTCTCAAATGCTATTCAGGAGAATGAATGAATCTCAATAATTCTCTTGCAGTTGCAAATACCATCTCAAAACAAATCTCAGAGGGTGATCACCTGGCTTCAGAGACATGATTTTTGGGCCAAGCTCAATATCTAACAAAGAAATCCATTTCATTTTCCAATAGGTCTAATTGAAAGTTTTTCCTCTGAACTCAATCATGTCCCCATGTTACCTCCATGAATTTGAGTAAGCAGTCTGATTGAGCTTTTCACATAAACATGTCCACTGTTTCTCAATTCACTTGCATCCAGTACTTTTTGTCTACCTGCCTTGACCATGACTACCCAAGAAAATGAAGATGCCAAGATCAGGAACAGGAAGCTTCTCTTAAGGAATTCAGTCAAGCACAGCCCTGGCCAGAACTTCCCACAAATATGGGACTATTCTATATCTGCATCATCCATAATTGAACAGGTAAAATAAAGTTTCCCTAAGAATTCAATTTTCTAATATAAATTTAAATTGCTACTTGTAGCTAATGGCTACTATACTGGGTAATTCAAGTTTGTTGGAAGAGCAGAGCTCATGAACTGATAAATATAATAATAAACATAGAGCTGCCAACACAGAAAGGTTAACCCTAAGGGATGGGTTAACATTCAGATGCAAAGATTCTCTGCAGATGTGATGCCCTATTTGGGTCTTGATGTTGCAATCAGCAGGGAGCAAAGAGAACAGAGTTCCAAGAAGAACATCACAAAGACACAGAGGAATAAACTGTCAATGGAAAGAAAAGAACTACATAGACTCTTTTGATACAAAATCTGGTTGTGAGACACTATCTCATGACTTTCATCAACTAGTTTTCAAGATATATATATTTATGTATGTATAAAACTTGAGAATGTTTTTGTTCTTATTTGAATATGATACTTCAATATATGCATCTTAAATTGAAATTGACTTCATTGCATAAAAATGGACAACTCTGGTTTACATTGAATCAGAATTTCAGAAATTTTCACCAACAACGCTAATAAGTCCAGTCTCTCCTATCATGTCTAGCAAATGTGAGCTTCTGAACTGAGTTATAGGATTTTTTATGCTTATTCAATTTCATCCAGATAATTTAAAATCACATTTTAGCCTTCTGAAATCTTTTCAAATATTGAATATGTCATCTCAACACAATTTCTATTGACCAAACTTGTGTTTTTCATACACAAAGGGTCTCCGAAGTTTTTGGATATTCTGTATTATGAAAAAACTGCATAAGTTTAAATATTGTTTCCATTTTAAAAGATAGATATCTCTTTTTTATTCAACATCTCCACAAACTTTTTGGATTTCCTACCTGTTTGGAAGTTCCAAAATCTGCCTTACATTAGTGTTAAGAGACAAAATTCTAATTAGGATGGGAAGGGATGGAACTGCATAGACAGCTATTGGAGACAGCTCCTAGATGAAGGTCAAGGTTAGTATCTGGAACTAAGAAATTCTTGGACTACTCTCTCCAGGTATAGGTTTGGTCACTCATTGCTTACTCAATGGATACACTGTATTTTGGTTCATTGTAACAAATAAATTCTTAATACTTTTGGTTTGAATTTTTTTTCTAACCAGATATCATTCTAGACATTTACTGAGAATACAAAAGTATAAAAATAAGCCTTAGTTGATCTTTAGAAGAGTTTGAGACTGGGATGAATACACAAGTGGATAGTCCTGATGATAGTTAAATGTTGTGCATCTTCATCAGAAGAGCTGTCTACATAATAGTTGCAGCATGGAATACCACAAGTCAAGTCAGATTTCAAAAGGATAAGACACACACACACAGAGGCAGACAGGGAGGTTAGGAGGGAGGGAGAAAGAGACATCTGTGTGTGTTTATAATTTTAGAGACAGCCAAGGCAAGAAGAAAGGTGATTGTGATTGAGAAAAAAAAAAATAAGCAGACAATGTGCCAAGTGGCCGTGAAATTGGATTTATTTGTTTTAATGCATAACAACATTGGCAATATTTTGTTACCTGCACAGTATTTCATTGATTTATATGATTTTATCAGTTACCAATGACTGCAAAATGAAATGACATAACAGTTTCAAGAAAAATAATGAAAAATTTAGGAATAAAAAAATCTTGTGATATGATTGTTGTTTTTAGCCCTTGTTTATACTGTCATGGAACTGTAGTCTAACTTGTTGAGTATTATGGTGAGTGGTGAATTAAGCCTGTGACTACAGACTAGGTTGAAAGCATGTCTTTCCAAAAACAAACAAAAAAATAATAAAATAAAGGAAGGAAGGAGGGAGAATGAAGGAGAGAGAAGGGAAGGTTCTAAGAACTGTGCCTATGGAATATATGAAATCTGTTCCTTTATATTAATAAAAATTTTAAACGGAATTCAAAACAAACTTTCAGTTTAGAATATCACTTGTAGGTCAGGTGTTAAGCCTTATTAGTTTAAGTTGTTTGAGATGCCCACATTCCTTATCAAAGTGCCTGGGATTGAGTCCTACCAATGTACATGGGAAGTAGCAGTTAATGGCCCAAGAACTTGGGTTCCTGCCACCCACATGGGAGACCTGGATGGAGTTCTTGGTTCCTAGTTTTGGCATGACCTAGCTCTGGTCTTGGCTGTTGCAAGCATTAAGGGTTGAACCAGTGGATCGATCACATCTCTCTCCTGCTCCCTCTCCTTCTCCCTCTCCCTCTCTCTCTTTCTCTCTCTCTCCCTTTCAAATAAAGAGAAAGTAATCTGAATCAAAACTAACTCTTCCCCCTCTCCTCCTTTCACACTTCTAATTTTGTGGAGATTTTCAGAAAGAATTGTCAAGAATCTGCAATTTTATTCACTTATTTCAAAAATGCCTTTCAAAAGAATGTTCTGTCAAGAAATTCAAGTGCAATAGAAACAATGAAACTCATAAACAGTCTAGATGGTTCCTTGTTATAAAAAATCTAATGGGCAATTTAAATTTTAGCATTTTGTTAGAGATTTAATAAATATGACTATTTCTGATACATACGGGCTATACTAACCTCAGTCAAAATTTCTCTTTTGTTAACATTACTGACTTAAATAGTTTTGTGAGTCAGGGCAACTGCTTTCATGAGTGCTTCTGGGATGTTCCATGTTCCATGTTGCAAGCTATGGTTATTCACAGTAAATAAGTTATGGTCTTTATAAATCTTGCCCTGATGAACATGATAGGTAGAAGGTAGAAAAAAAATTTCCTCAGATGGGTAATATGGAAAAATTGTAGGAAATTCTCAAAAGGTATAAAAGCAGAAGTTACCAGATACATATCTTTGCAAAGTACAGATTTTTATACTGTCCATGAAAGAGCACAAATATGCACCTAGGAAAAAGGTATCATATGCCTTTAATCCGTATTTTCTTCTGGACATCCAAAGGAGTCACCCAATCCATCTTTTTTATCTCTGTGCATGTCTGAACTTGAAACATGCCAATCCACAACTCTATGCCCTGTCCTATCTCAATTCTCTTTTGATAATTGAGTCACTTGTGTGAAGACCCATGACCCCATGAGACAATGATAGAATCCCAGACTCCCACCTCAGTTTTCATCATAAGACATATTATTTTTATATCAGGATTGGTCAGTGTTCCTGTGAGAGGAAATGCTCTATTTTATACAGGAGTTACAATTTTTAGAATCTATTCTAGAAGTAGAGTGTGTTGCTCTTAAACTTCCTATCACAACTAAGAACATTCCTACTTTTGCCAAATGTTCTTCAAGTGGAGTCAAAACTCCAATTTCTACTCAAAACAAACATAGAACTTTTCATATCTTTCCTGATTTTTGAATTCTAAAACCTACTCAAAATAAAATAAACTTTTCATGTCCTTCCCGCTTTTGACTATCCCATGGAGCCTCTTAGCCACCTTTGAACATTTTGGGGGTCACAATAGGTGACAAAAAATACACGAATGTTTTATTCTTGTCAGAGACATTCTTGAATTTTAACTTATATTTAACTTATCATTATAAAAACTGAATCATTTCAGAAAAAAAATGATGCCCAAGTTCCGTCCTCAAACAAGACACTGCACAACATGGAGAATGATAGTGAACTCTATGCACATGACATGTTCTAAACTAAGTCATCAGAGTGAGCACTCAGGACAGTCAATATCTTGAATTGTATCGATTGATGATGAGTTTTCACAATTGTCTTAAATAGAAACTCTGTATCTCTTGAGAATTAGTGGCTTAAGTAAATGGTATCTGCATCTTAAAAAAATCAATCCCAGTCTATGGAAGCAATGGCGCTAAAGAAGGAGATCAACCATAGAAACACAGAGCTGGAAGAAATCTTAGAGGTCCACTTATTCAAACATCTTATCATACGCATAGATATTATCTACCTTAATGAAAAGAATTTATCTAAAAACTTGTTTGAATCCTTTTTGGGAATGAGGCAATCCATTCTACTTCCAGAGGGGCTGATTGGAAATTCTCATTTATGCTAAGATTTAACATGCCTTCAGTTTAAAAACATTTACTGATTTATCTAATACTAAACAATAAGTGATGGGCTCCTATGCATCAAGCCCCACTCTGCATATCAGGTTGATCTTCAAAGACATCCAAAACACAGGGTCTCCTCCTGTCATAGAGTTGGGGCCAAAGCTGGCCCACAGGAAAGCGAATAACCAAGTCTTAAGTTTCTACCACTCATATAAAGGGCAAACAGGGGACATTTAGAAAGTTACTTGGTTTCAAGAACCTAAAGATTGTAATAATTGCACCTCAGGAGGCACTTTTAAGGATGAAACTTGAATATGACATTGCTTAGTCAATAGAGAGATATACAAACATAAATGTTGATTTCTACAGCATTCCATGCAAATTCTGTGGTAAAAACAAACCACCATGTGCTGAGACAATTCATTTGTTTGGTTGTTACCTAAGGGGGAAAATGGCAACATATAATCTTTTCTGTGTTGAGCACTTACTAGACTTTCTAGCACACCACAAGTGCTCCATAAAAGTCTGTTGAATTAATCTATACAAGCACTAATCCAGAATTCTTGCAAAAGGTGATATAAAGTAAAAAGCACAGTTTAGAAGCAGGAATGGTTTACTGAACAGGAAATAATGAGCTCACTTTACATATGATAAGTTTAAGTATTAAACAGTTTGCAAAACTGATGTAGAAGGTAAATGAGAACAGAACATGATGTTGGGTTGGGGAGACTGCACGAAGGGGTGAGTGAAACCAGGTACTGAGAGAAACTGAAGAGGCCTCTTAAGAGCCAGGGCAATGTTAGTGTTGGGACAGCAGAAGAAACCACCTAAAGAGAGTAAGAACATACAGCCTTAGAAATCTAATCTTTATTTACCCTTTTAAAAAGCTCTTCAACCTATCTACAAGTATATGGTGACAGATTTGATATTTTATGATATACAAGAAAAGAATTAAGTCAAATTAAATTTTTACGACATACATGGGAAAAATTAAATAAGATTCATACTTTTCAAATTTTGCATAGAAAATATTCACCTCACCCTGGTTAGAACGGGTTACATACAGAAATCTACCAACAACAGATGCTAGAGAGGATGTGGGGAAAAAGGGACACTAACCCACCATTGGCGGGAATCCGAACTAGTAAAGCCTCTATGGAAGTCAGTTTGGAGATTCCTCAGAAACCTGAATATAACCCTACCATGCAATCCAGCCATCCCACTCCTTGGAATTTACCCAAAGGAAATTAAATTGGCAAATAAAAGAACTGTCTGCACATTAATGTTTATTGCAGCTCAATTCGCAATAGCTAAGACCTCAAATCAACCTAAATGCCCATCAACAGAAGACTGGACAAAGAAATTATGGGATATGTAATTGATCATAATTATAGGATTAAGAGTCAAAGGGATCATATAAACAAGACTAGTGTCTGCTAATACTGACAGAAACAAAAAGGAGAGAACGATCCAACATGGGAAGCAGGATACACAGCAGACTCATAGAATGGCAGGTGTCCTAAACAGCACTCTGGCCTCAGAAACAGCCCTTCAGGCATTCAGATCTGGCTAAAAAGCGCATGAGAGTATTTCAGGCATGGAAAGCCAAGACACTCTGGCAAAATAAAAAATACCTAAATGAAAGATCTCTGTGAGTGAGATCCCAGCGGAAAGAACAAGTCATCAAAGAAGGAAGTACCTTTCTCGGAAGGGAAGAGAGAACTTCCACTTTGACTATGGCCTTGTCTAAATAAGATCGGAGTTGGCGAACTCAAGAGACTTCCATAGCCTTGGCAGCTCATGACAAAAGCCTCGGGTGATTACTGACATCATAAATAAGAGTGCCAATTGTTAAATCAACAACAGGAGTCACTGTGCACTTACTCCCGTGTAGGATCTCTGTCCTTAACTATGTGAATTAACTATGTGAATTAACAATATAACTGGTACTCAAACAGTACTTTATACTTTGTGTTTCTGTGTGGGTGCAAACTGTTGAAATCTTTACTTAGTATATACTAAATTGATTTTCTGTATATAAAGATAATTGAAAATGAATCTTGATGATGAATGGGATGGGAGAGGGAATGGGAGATAGGATGGTTATGGGTGAGAGGGAGGTTATGGGGGGAAAAGCCGCTATATCCCAAAAGTTGTACTTTGGAAATTTATATTTATTAAATAAAAGTTAAAAAAGAATTTAAACAACAGAAACAAAAAAATACCACATTTAGTGGTAATAAGCATTGGCTTAAAATAATTATTTTGCTTTGAACTATGCAAAGTTTGATCTGTTTCCTGTTTATTCACTGTATATTTCTATATACCAAAATTTTAAGCACATAGACCATTATGTAAACAATTGTAGTTTTCTAATTTGGTAAACTAGCTTTGGTGAAAATTTTTGTTCATTATGGAGCACTCAGATTCTAACTCTTTACATATCATGTTCTTTAAAATATATTTGATTGATTTACTTGAGAGACAGAGAGGAAGACAGAATGATAGCCACATACCAGGGGAAGCCAGCATTCCTATTGGCTTGTTTACTCAATAAATGCCTACAATGGTTGGGGCTGGTCAGGACTAAAGCTAGTAGCCAAAAACTTAAAGTTGTCACATGTTTGCCATGGACTAAACTGTTTGAGCCATCACTTCTGATTCCAAGTGTCTGCATTAGCAGCAAGCTGGAGTCAGGAGCTTGAGGTGGCTATCAAACACAGGCACTCCCATGTACAATACAGACATCTGAGGCACAAGGCTCAATACCTACCATGGCATATTATATTCTGTAACATCAAGGTACTTTCTTTTTGGAACAGGTGGAGTATAAACAGAACTCCAAACACAATATTCATTAAATAATAAGTAAACTTTAAAAACAAATCATCTAAAATATTGGTAAATTTGCTGATTAAATAGTAGACTTGTCTTGATGGGCAATGTGGTAAGAACAGGAAACTATTATTATCAATAGAAGAAAATGTACTAGGTTAAGTAATAAGTATATGAGATGTCTTTGTTGATTAAGTTTGGAAATATTTTTTCAAGCTAGTTAGTTGAAACAGAATGTGACAAGCTAGGGAATACAGAGGTGAAGTTGGAAATAATGGAAAAGACAGACTGATGGGGATGATTGACATTTCAGTGCTGCTTGTGATTACTGGAATGAGGTAGTCCGCATGTGCAGAAGAAAATAAGCCAATCTTAATTAAAGACCAGGTGGGGACAGTTCCATTTTGGCTCTACTGCCCATTTCCTTAGATGAGCCCTCCCATTCTGCTTTACATTATCAGAGCTACAATGAGAAAACCTAGATGGAGATGACTGAAGCCAACCAGGACCAACAAATAAATATTTTACTAAGTTGTTCATGCAGCGATGCCTGAGAGAATTTGGCATCAGTTGAGTGATCAACAGATGATCATAAGGTGATGTGATTAGGTTGTGAAACAATTTGATTGTACTACACCAGCAATCTAAAGAACTTCTGAGAAACTCTACAGTGTTTTTGACATTGTGACTTCTCTGTTCTTTCTGGTAGTCACTGTATATGGACACTACAGAAGAACTGAATGCCACAGAGCCCCTTGCTCAGTGAAAACCTTCATGGCTTTTATTGCTTATTACCAAGAGTGTGAGTATAGATGGAAAGGGAACTGAACAAAACCTGGATCTGCTTTTACTTTAAATTTTTTTTTTCAGGGGTGGGGTGACAGGCATTTGGCCTAACAGCTCAGTGACAAGATGGGATGGCTACACTCCACACTGGAGTGCCTTGAAGGGCTGGAGTTTGAGTCCTAGCCTCACTTCCAATTCCAGATTCCTGCTGATGTGTTCCCTAGGGGTGCAGCCGGTGATAGCTCTAGGAGTCGCATCCTTCCTACTTACATGGGAGACCTGAACTGAGTTCCCAGCTCCTTTCTTTCGATTGGTCCAGCCTCAGTTTCATTCAGGCAGGAAGTAACAACTGGATGGAAGTTCTCACTATCTGTTCTCTCTCTCCATTTTTCTGCCTCTTAAGTAAATAAATAACTAATCATGTTTCTGGTATAAAACACCGAATTTAGGATTTTCTTTTGCCTCATTCCCAACATCCTACTAAAGTAGGATTGAGAAATATTGGGGTAAGGGAATGACGAGGTCTTAATTGAGTTTTTTTAATAGATACCTGGAAAATAGAAAAAAATGGACAAGATCATATCACTGTTTTAAACAAAGCCAGGGACACTAATCTTAAACCATCCCCAAGACAAAGCCTCTAAAAAGTGGGAGCCTTCCTTTATGATAAAGATGCAGAAATTCAGAAAAAATAAATAGAGAAAACACGGCAAGAAATGAGGTAAGTCTACCTAAGGAAGAATTCTGCCATTCACCACCCATCACTGTCTGGTATTTCTTGAATAATCATTACTAATGAAAGTTTCTCTATTTGTAAAATTATAGAAATACTCTTCAAAAAAATTGAATGATTTCCATAGGTAGTGCTGCAGCTTCATTCTCATTTTGTAATCTCCCTAATATATCACACATCCTCCTAGCATGCTCTAGGGAAACCAGCCAGGTCACTCACTCACTTGGTCAGCCATAAGTTGGAATGGAGAAATCTCTGGGGAAGTATGTTTATGTGATGACCGAGACCCACACTATTCCACATACTATTTTTTTTTTCACAAATATGAGTGAACTACCAATGATTATCAAACACATTTGGAAAAGTAAAAACACAATTCAAAAAAACTAAGGTGAGCCAAAAGAACACATATCCCTAAGAAACATGGAGATAAAACAAATAACCTAAAGGAGCCATATGGTAGTCCCATTATGGATTATAGAATATTATGCATCTATAAAGATAGAGCAGTATCAAGGAGAAGTCCAAGAAGAAAGTTATTAGAGTTTAAAAATCAGTACAAAACTAGAGGAAAAATAAAGAGATTGAGGAGTTCTATTTTTGCATTGAGCAAAAAAACCAAATGAACAACCTGAGTGAGTCACCTTTGGCACACCCTTAACCCTGAAGAATGAAACAGAGCTCTCTGGCCACACCCATCACAGCCTCTAAGGATCCATCAAATACAGACAGTCCACTTAATCTAGAGTCATAGTATAATGAGAAAACCACTACAGCGAAAAAATCAAAGAATATCTCCACAATGCCAAACAACAAATGCAGAAACTGAGGAAACAAGAACAAGAAAGACACTATGACGCCCCCAAATGAATAAGATACCCCAATTCAAGATTATGAAGATGATGAGATAGAAGAAATGCAAGAAACGGATCTCAAAAAATTGATAAGAACATTAAGAAGTTCTCAAAAACAGATTCTTGAACTACAGAAATCCTTACTGGACAAGATAGAAAATCTCTCGTGCGAAAATGAAATATTAAGGAGGAATCAAAATGAAATGAAGCAACTAGTAGAACATGGAACGGTGATAGTGAAGAGAAATCATAGTGAAATGAAGAATTCAATAGATCAAATGACAAACACATTAGAGAGCCTTAAAAACAGAATGAGTGAAGCAGAAGAGAGAATATCGGACTTAGAAGACAGAACAGGAAAGTATACAGTCAAACCAAAGAAAAGAAAAGGAAATTAGAAATCTAAAAAATATTGTCAGGAATCTACAGGATACTACTAAAAACCCAACATTCGG
Source organism: Oryctolagus cuniculus (assembly GCF_964237555.1). Taxonomy (NCBI): domain Eukaryota; kingdom Metazoa; phylum Chordata; class Mammalia; order Lagomorpha; family Leporidae; genus Oryctolagus; species Oryctolagus cuniculus. The sequence continues at coordinate 25,322,294 of NC_091441.1, forward strand.
GTTCTACGAGCTCCTGAAGGCATGGAGAGGGAGAAAGGATTAGAAGGCCTTTTTAGTGAGATACTAGCAGAAAATTTCCCGGGTTTGGAGAAGGACAGAGACATCCTAGTTCAGGAAGCTCATAGAACCCCTAATAAACATGCCCAAAAGAGATCCTCAGCATGACACGTTGTAATTAAACTCACCACAGTGAAACATAAAGAAAAGATCCTAAAATGTGCAAGAGATAAACATCAGATTATTTTCAGAGGATCTCCACTTAGACTCACAGCTGACTTCTCATCAGAAACCCTATAGGCTAGGAGGGAATGGCGAGATACAGCCCAGGTACTAAGAGAGAAAAACTACCAGCCCAGAATATTATATCCTGCAAAGCTCTCATTTATGAATGAAGGTGTAATAAATACCTTTCATAGCAAACAGAAATTGAAAGAATTTGTCGCCACTCGTGCAGCCCTGCAAAAAATTCTTAAAGATGTGCTACACACAGAAACACAGAAACACGGCATTCAGTATGAAAGAAGCTAAAGGAAGAAAACCTACCAGTAAAAGATCATAGGAAGCTCAAAGCATATACTAGAAAATATCTTTGGGAAAATGGCAGGGCAAAGTTACTACTTAGCAATAGTCACATTGAACGTTAATGGACACAACTCTCCAGTTAAAAGGCACAGACTGGCTGAATGGATTAAGGAACAAAACCCATCTATTTGCTGCCTACAAGAAACACATCTTTCCAACAAATATACATGCAGACGGAAAGTGAAAGGTTGGAAAAAGATATTCCATGCCAATAGAACAAAAAAAAAAAAGCAGGAGTAGCCATATTAATATCAGACAAAATAAACTTTAATAAAAAAACTGTTAAGAGAGACAAAGAGGGGCACTATAAGATGATTAAGGGTTCAATTCAACAGGAAGATGTAACTATTATAAATGTATATGCACCTAATTACAGGACACCAGTTTATTTAAAAGATACATTAAGGGACTTAAAGGGAGACTTAGATTCCAATACAATAGTACTGGGGGACTTCAATACTCTACTCTCAGAAATAGACAGATCAACAGGACAGAAGATTAACAAGGAAACAGCAGATTTAATCGACACTATTGCCCAAATGGATCTAACAGATATCTACAGAACTTTCAATCCTACATTTAAAGAATTTGCATTCTTCTCAGCAGTGCATAGACCCATCTTAGGATTGACCACATACTAGGCCATAAAGCAAGTCTCAGCAAATTCAAAAGAATTAGAATCATACCATGCAGCTTCTCAGACCACAGCGGAAAGAAGGTGGAAATTAGCAACTCAGGAATCCCTAGAGCACATGCGAACACATGGAGACTGAACAACATGCTCCTGAATGAACACTGGGTCATAGAGGAAATCAAAAGAGAAATCAAAAACTTTCTGGAAGTAAATGAGGATAACAACACAACATATCAAAACTTACGGGATACAGCAAAAGCAGTGTTGAGAGGAAAGTTTATAGCAATAGGTGCCTACATCAAGAAATTGGAAAGGCACCAAATAAATGAGCTTTCAATTCACCTCAAGGATCAAGAAAACCTACAGCAAACCAGACCCAAATCTAGTAGGAGAAGAGAAATAATTAAAATCAGAGAATAAATCAACAGGATTGAATCAAAAAAATTACAAAAAATCAGCCAATCGAAGAGCTGGTTTTTTGAAAAAAAAAATTAATAAAATTGACACACCATTGGCTCAACTAACTAAAAAAAGAAAAGACCCAAATCAATAAAATCAGAGATGAAAAAGGAAATGTAACAGACACCACAGAAATAAAAAGAATCATCAGAAATTTAAAAAAAAACATGAAAATTGTAAGAAAAGAATGAACAAAGAAAGAATTAACCTAGGAAGCCAATATCTGACAAAATTTTTAAGAAAGGACATTAAACTTGAAGGAGCTGAAAAAATTAGGAAAAAATATAGGTTAAAAATCCCCTGTAACTGAAAAATTCACAAAATAAAGGAACTGGTATGTGGTTAAGTGGGCAGCAGTCCTCACACATGCTCTAAACTCAATGAAATTGTAGGTCTCCAGAGACTCACAGCATATCCTAAAAGTGTCTCAAAAGGAAAAAGTGTCCATGCACAAATGAATGAGAATCAAATTAGCATTCTGTTTCTCATTGGTGTTGTGGAAAGTCATAATGTTACAAAGCAATGTCTTCAAAATTCTAAGGGAAAGTAATTTGAACTCCATGATTTATTTTCAGTTACACTACTAATTATGGTGGCCAAATTAATAATATTTGATATTTTCAAATAATCAAAAATTTTGCTTCTCAAATACCTTTATGGAAATTCATTGTAATAAATCAAAGACAGAACCTATATAGGAACGCTAATCAAGGGAGAGGCAAAAGGAAAAAGAGGCAGAAAATGATTTAAACATACCAACCATAATCAAATGAGAATGGACCAGGAGTGAAAAGTAAACAAATGTGGAAGTGACTGTCATGAGGCAGAACTGAAAAATCATCATATAAAATTAAAACAGTGGAACAGACAACTCCAAGAACAAATATCCTTATGAGAAATATCTTTAATAACAGTATATGATTAAAAGATATGTAATATTAGTGATAATCTGAAAGCATGATATTATTTATTTAAAGACTATAAAATGTCATGACAAAACTCTAGGAAAAGCAAAAAGTAAAGTTATAATCAATTAAGAAGCACATTACAAGTTTTGGCAGCTACAAATAGAGAATTCATTTGACCTCCGTACTTGAGAGACACGTACTTGGGGACAGGAATTACATTTTCTGTAGTTATGTCTTGGTTATAAACCTTCAGATAAAAGGAAAAGAAGGTAGTTGGAGCATTTTCATATCACCACATATGATTATATTTTCTATGTGTCCAATTACTGTATTGACTCATTAGGGAACAAACATTATGATTAATCAAAATCATAATTCATAATTATGTTGGCTAAAAGTATGTACGAATATAAAACACATGTACAGTAGATAGAAGATATCATACAGTTGATGGAGATTAAAGTTAAGGGGTAAATATGCTTAATTATAGTTTACTGAAAATTATTTTTGACACTAGTACCATAATTTTAAAAGGTCTTTATTATATTCCATCTTTGATGTTCATTCCTTTTTTCCTTATGATAACTGAATTTAACTTGATTTTCTGCAAATTAACCAAACATACAATGAACATGAATAGGGAAAAAACAGCAATGAGTTATTAACACACCTTGAGGAAACAGATCCTTCCTACCCTTCAGAGATTTTCCCATGTATCTACAGAGATACAGACATGTATCTACAGAGAAAAATTCAATTTCTTTTTTTTAATTTTTTTATTTTTATTTGACAGGTAGAGTTATAGACGGAGACAGAGAGAAAGGTCTTTCTCCCATTGGTTCACTCCCCTAATGGCTGCTACGGCCAGCGCGCTGCGCCGATCCGAAGCCAGGAGCCAGGTGCTTCCTCCTGGTCTCCCACGCAGGTGCAGGGACCCAAGCACTTGGGCCATCCTCCACTGCCTTCCCGTGCCACAGCAGAGAGCTGGACTGGAAGAGGAGCAACCGGGACAGAATCTAGCGCCCCAACTGGGACTAGAACCCAGGGTGCCAGCGCTGCAGGCGGAGGATTAGCCAAGTGAGCCACAGTGCCGGCCACAAAATTCTATTTCTACAAAAGTATAACACAACAGCTCAAATGATGCTTAACAGATAAAATTCATTTTCCAATAATGCTTAGTTATTTCTCATGCTTTAAAATCATTTCCTATATAGTTTGTGGAGACTTGTTATCTATATTTATAGAGATTTGACATATTATATTCATGTTTGTAGACACTACCATACATACTTGCACACACAAATACAAGCCTGCTTGAGTATTTGTATGTTTGCATTACAGCATGAAAAGATTTTGATGTAAGAACTTTCTAGAATGGTAAACATTTTGACTAGGCAAATCATCTTTGCTTAGCAGCCCTAACATAGCTGACTGCCATAAGAAAAAACTAAGTGCAGGAGGCACTGAAGAACGGCCAGTCATTTCTTTTTCCCAACTGATACATATCTTATTTATTCTCCCTTGTAATGTGTGAATGCTGCACCATGCCCTATTTTGTCTTCTGCCTCAATTAAAATGTAAATTTCTTCAGCCCATCTCTATAATTCCAAACTGCTCTAGGCAGGGGAATTTAAACTGCTTTTAATAAAACCAACTACAGACACTGAAATAAGATTTCTTCCCAAGTCTTTGAAATCTATATGTGTAATGGTAGGCTGGATCTTCTGTAGTTATGTCTTGGTTATAAACCTTCAGATAAAAGGAAAAGAAGGTAATTGGAGCATTTCCATATCACCATGTATGCAAATTCATGGCAAGGGCACTGACCCTCCTCTCCTTTTGGACAATGTACAGCAATCAATCCTTATCCTTTTATAATAAATACTGATCACATTTAGAATCTATAGCCTCAAAATGCCACTGCCCACTTTGTCAGATAGGATATCAGTTGGATAGGTAGATTTAAAATTGAAGTTTGGAAAAATGATTTTCAGCTTCTTGTTTTAGCCTGTTGGTCTAACTTTTCAATTTCTCCATTTCATTGTCTCATCCTAAAAAGCATTCTTTTCTGTCTCTTTTTAAATGTCTTTGCCGTCTTTCCTGGTTGGCTTCATATTCTTTCAGGCCTTAACTCCAGTGTCTCCTCCAATAAACATTTCTGGGCAGCTAAAGGGGAAAAATGTCCCCTTGCCTCTCCCTTTCCTATATCCTATACAGGATCCCCTGTATTTCTGGCAATTTTCCAAACAGGGAGGATCAAATAATTTGCCATCCAACCCAGGGCACTTAAGAGAGTTTTAAGACAACCAAAACTAGGCAGGAAATGTAGAAATAGGTATAAACAAAGACTCTTCCAGGAAAACCAAGACATGGAGACAATTCACAGTTAAATGGACAGTTTTGGATTATTACCAAATAAAACAATAATGAAAAGGAGAGAGGAAAAGCTGGAATACACAGAGACTGCACATCAAATCACATGGCTGATATTTGTGGCTCTCTGACAACTTCAGTCCTCACAAAGCTCAGAGCTAAGCAACGATTCTACAGTCAATAGAATGTCTCTTTTCCTAGCACAAATGCTTAACATTTTGCAAAGCCAGTGGTTCTTGACAAGGAGTTTCCCTTGGGGAACATCAGACAATGCATGGGATATTTTTAGTTGTTAGGTTTGGAAGGATAGGGAGGATAGTGATAGATGCTACCGAATATACAACAGCGGACAGCCTCCCAGAACAAAGAATTGTACAGGCCCAAATATGAACAGTGGATAAAATTAAGAAATAGCTCCCTAGGCAATCAATATGGTGAGCAGGCAAGAAGGGTAAATGAAAAGGCAGAGAGATAGGCAGTGTTTAAAATTACAGGGTCAACAATACAACCCCATGGAGAGAGAATGCCATAGGTGAGGAGCAATCAAATTCACAACCATGTAGAATTTTTCACCTTCTCTCTGCTGCCATTGTTACCGAGAAAATGCTTACAAAATAAAGATAATTCTATGCCTACACACTCCTCTAAATATTTCACTGCAGATAACAAAAATAAGGAGCTATCCTGGACTGATTTTTTTTTTTTTTTTTACAGGCAGAGTAGACAGGGAGAGAGAGAGAGACAGAGAGAAAAGTCTTCCTTTGCTGTTGGTTCACCCTCCAATGGCTGCTGTGGCTGGAACGCTGTGGCTGGCACACCGCGCTGATCCGAAGGCAGGAGCCAGGTGCTTCTCCTGGTCTCCCATGGGGTACAGGGCCCAAGCACTTGAGCCATCCTCCACTGCACTCCCGGGCCACAGCAGAGAGCTGGCCTGGGAGAGAGGCAATCGGAACAGAATCTGGTGCCCCGACCGGGACTAGAACCCGGTGTTCTGGCACCGCAAGGCGGAGGATTAGCCTATTGAGCCGTGGCGCTGGCCCTGGACTGAATTTTCACGTCCTTTTCCCCACTACTGCTAAACAATTTTGCAGAAACACTGTTTTGTGAATTGCAGCCTCCTGATCAGAAATTTCCAGCATCCGTGTCCAAAGCCTTCACCATCAGTCTTTCAGAAACTGTCCTGAAAGTTCTTAATATCAGAATCTGAATTAAGCCTCTTGTTTTGATCTTGGTCACCCAAAAAAGATGCCCCCCTCTCTAATTCTTTGGTACTTTCTGTCTAGAATGCCTTCCTGTTCCTATTTTATCCATCCCAAGCCTAGTTTCCTATCAGGACACTGCTTAAATTCCACTTTCCCCCAAGCTCTTCTCTGCTGTCTACATCCAATTCTGTTTACTTCATTACTCACTTACTTGCAGTGATCCTAATCTTCCCATCAAGTTAGTAAAACTTAAAGAAAAATATGAGCTTCTATCTTAAAAATGTCTTCAGTAAAGATATGAATGGAAAACTATCCATAAAAATGAACAGGAAATATTATTCATTGATTAGAACATTAATTGTGTCCCCACCACTCATATTCAACTGGCACTCAACAAATACATGCTATGGATAAGATTTATCAAAATATATCTGTGACTAAATAAGCTCCTAATGCGATCATCCTTCAAAGAAGGAAACATGTTTTTCCCATCTGAATGGAAGAAAAATCAAAATAGACCCACCAATAGCTTGGGGAAAGAGTTTCAGAAGGTACTCTTTGTTGTTGTGGATGCACTCATTATTTTCAGATCCTACAAAGATGAGTAAAACTTGGAAGGAGAATCCAGAGACTGAATTAAATATAAGACACAGAGAAACTCATAGTTTAACACATGTATGAAAAAGAAAAGAACTGTTGAGAAGTTTCTACTGATGGTTAAACAGTGCCTCTAGCAATGTATTTCAAACTGAGTCCATGTGCAGCAACTTGTAGGCCCATGAGTTATACCATTTTTTTTCGTTGCTTTGTTTTTAACTTTCATTGCAATTGGAATCTAAAATTAGCCTTACTATAAAAATATAATTTTTCCATTTTGCTGTGATTATTTACATTAAAAGATACTTTAATGAGGTTTCAGTTCTTTAGCCAGTATTTCTCAAAATCAGAGAGTACACGTTAAGATATATTTTATTTATATGAAAGGCTGAGAGAGAGGGAGGGAGGTAAGGAGGAAGGGAGAGAGAGAGGGAGGGAGGGAGGGAGGGAGGAAGAGAGAGTGAGCGAGAGCAAGAGCAAGTATTCCATATACTGGTTCATTCCCCTAAAAGGCTACGACGGCCAGGGGTGGGCCAGGCAAAACCAGGAGTCTCACATGTGGGTGCAAGGGGCCCAAGGACCGCAGCCATCTACTGCTTTCTCAGGCACATCAGCTGGGAGCTGGATTGGAAGCAGAGCACCAAGAACTGAAGCTGATATGTGATGCCATGGTAGTAAGCAGAGGTGCCAGCCCCAGAGAATACATGTTCATGAGACTTTGTGACATTTTCTTAAAGAAATCTGTATAGACTCGAGTTTGGAAAACATGGGTTCATAATAGGTATTCATGGGCACTATTTTAATGAAATATAATATTCTGAAATAACTGGAAGACAACTAATGCAAAAATAATACTAGGCAAGCTTTCTTCAAATTATGCTTACTTATATGGTCTACTCATTTTTTTTTTTTTTTTTTTACACAGGCAGTTAGACAGTGAGACAGAGAGAAAGGTCTTCCTTTTTCCGTTGGTTCACCCCCCAGGTGGCTGCTAGGGCTGGCGTGTTGCGGCTGGCACGCTGTGCTGATCCGAAGGCAGGAGCCGGGTGCTTCCTCCTGGTCTTCCATGCGGGTGCAGGGCCCAAAGACCTGGGCCATCCTCCACTGCACTCCCGGGCCACAGCAGAGAGTTAGACTGGAAGAGGAGCAACCGGGACAGAATCTGGCACCCCAACTGGGACTAGAATTCTGGGTGCTGGCACCGCAGGCAGAGGATTAGCCTAGTGAGCTACGGTGCTGGCCCTGGCCCACTCATTTTGTACCTTTTTAGTTCCTGAGTTACCAGTTTCATGGGACAGATTTTTCGCCAACCAACCAGTTCTGACTGCTTAAGAAGTTTAACTACTAATTAACTGATTGACAAGGATGTCATTCATTACACTAAGAAAATACAAGAGTTTTTAGATTGTTACGACATCTTTTTTGAACTCGTAACATTTTCTCAATTTTAATTTCACAAAATTTTGATGGCATGATTTTATTAAAATCATTCCTAAGAATAAAATCAACATAGCTGAATTACAGTATTTTCCTCCTGTTTCTCAATTCATTATAGAAACAAATTGTAAAGATTCTTTGAAATAAGCCAACAGAAATCCAGATAAGACAAAAAGCAAGTCAAGAATTATTAAACCTGAACATAACTCCCTCTAGATAACTGTATCCTGAAAATATTGGAGTGGGATTTTTTGACAGTTTAACAACCAAAACAATGAATATTTTAAGTTGACTTGAAATGCTTTTAAAAATAAAAAAGACAACTAGCTGATCCGATCTTAAAATAAATTAATTAATAGGAAAATAAGTAAATGCACGGAGTAGACCCTGTCACTCTCCTGCCACAGACAGCTGGAGCCCCATGACGACTTCCCAGAGGAAGCAGCTGGGTGAATAAGAGCTCATTCTTTATTGAATTCCCTAATAAAGAATGTGCATCATTTGGGACTTGCTGAAGCATCAAGCATCACTCTCCTCTCAACCTTCCTTGTAAGGCAGACTGTTGGGGGTGGCGGGGGCACATAATTGAATTAAATACAGTGATTGAACACGAAAGCCGTGCGTGTGTCTCAAGGGATGAGAGCTTTCTAGAGAACGTACATCCTTTCCTTTTCAAGTGAGACTGACAGTGGCTGGGCTGCCTGTAGAAAGTTGTTGAATTTGCCCTTTGCAACCACTCCGCCTGTTAAGTGAGAGGGGGAGAAAATCTGCGCTTGGGATTTCATCTGAAGACATCTTTTCTCCAAGGTTCGTTCTGCTACAGTTCGGAGTATTATTAATTCAGATCACATCTTCCCACAGGCGGGCCAATCACTGCCAATCTGACTGGACACATCACCCGTTGGTTCTCTTCTAGTTCAGTACACTGAGATGTAGCTGCGAACAGCAAATCAATGTCAGACTCCTCACGGGGAATTCCAGACACAAGCTATGCAAAAGGCTGTCTTTGCTGTTCTTTGTGAGGTGTTTTGCTTGGGACTGGCCTTTTCTCTTTTCGGAGGAGAAGAAATATTAACTGAATTCAATAAGTGTAATCGAAGAATATGCTAACCAAGAAAGATGCCTCCATCCTGAGTGGATGAATTAGCGTTACTTCCTGCTGAGAAAGTTGGAGTACTTTCATGTACACAATGGAAAGGCGAACTCGCCCTCTGAGCAGGCCCTGCACTTTGTGCTTAATCGGAAGGAATGGAGGTGCTCTTTTTCTCACCGTTAAATGCTGTTACTTCTCATGTCCCTTCCTTCTCCCCTCTATCCCCAAAGGTAGTTAATGCTGACTCTGCCCTCCTTACATTCCGGTTCCCCAGCCTCCTTCACCTCCCTAGGAAACTACCTTAGTGATGTGTGTAACGTAACCTTTGGTAGTTTTCTTGGCTATTTCCTAGCAGAATACGAGGGCATCCTGCCTCCTCCATCTTCATATACAATCACATTTTATCAGCCATTCTACCTTACTGTGGGTCTTTCCTTCACAAGCATAGCATTTACAAGAGCATATTTTGTTTATGCTAATTCTGTTTCTACTTCAGTCTCGGATACTCAGCATTTACTGAAATCTGCTCTCTCCGAGATCCCTGCCTATAGTTTAAGTGCAACGATGACTTCTGAGTCCTAAGTGTCCATTTCTTCATCCTCCAGATGGTTCTGCAGGGTCATTAAGGATCTTCCTGCTCACAGCCTCCCTGTGGCATTCATCAACTGTGTCGTCTTTGGCAAGGTACTGTCTGCACTTTGGCTTCCTCATCTGTAAAATGAGGGGATAATTACAGCTATCTCTGAGAGTTATTGTGTGAATTAAGTGTCTGAATACACCTAGCACAATTAGAAAGTTGTCTGATACACTCTACATGTAGCAATTATTACTCAGTCTTCATGCACAGTTTGCCATGGCTGACCAACTCCTCCTTGAAAATCTCCTGTTCAACCTCCAGGATATCACATTCCTTCAAAGTGTTCCTAACTTCTCTGCTTGATCTCTAATTGGTCTTTTTCTCTGTTTCTCTTTAACTAGAGGGTTCTGTCCATGTTTCTCTCCAGAACAGCACATCCTCTAGGAGCAACTCTGTACATTCGCCTGTCTTCCAATGCAACGTAGCACCTCACAACTATTTTCTGTAGCTCAACCCTGTTTCCTTAAGGATATGGCTATCCTGAGCAACTTTCCATGGATGTCCTCTTTGCTCAGCATGTTTTAAAATTATGACCCAAATCTCCCCTTCCTATCTTCCCTTTCTCAATAAATGGTTTCACTAAGTCACCCATTTGCCAAAATTGAAACCATAAGTGGCTTTATTTGCCATAAATTCTATTCGTTCTTTCATACTATTTCTTGGTAACAGTCTATTCTCTTTCTGCATCCCAGTGCTGTAGTTCACATCTTCACCATTTCTTCTCTGGATTGCTGTGATAGCCTGCCAGTTTTCCAACTGTGTTTGCCCCTTTTCCATCCATCCCACACTCTCCTTCACCTTGGATATTTCTAAAGCATAGCGGTGTTTACATCGTTCCACTTCCTAATATTTTTAAGGTAAACCATCTCCTTCAAGGTTAACTGAAACAACTGGGCATGATATACAAGGTCTTTCCTAACAAATATCATGCTAACTTCTCAGAACTCTCCCCTTCTGTTACAATTAAACTACCTGTTGTTTATGCAAATTTAATGGGATTCAATCTCCCTCATTTACTCAAAATAAAATGTAAGGGAGATTATCCTAAATTAGAGTCAAGCAGGGATTATTTTTCTTAGAAGCAATATTCACAGCCCCATTCAACACACATGCTGGGGAACATGAATAACATGCTGGGGAACATGAGTAATTTTTACAACTTGTTCAAGAGTATAATTTCAGAAATTCAGTATGATTTCAAAAATTCATGGAATATGACATTTGAGATCAGCGAGGAGTCTTGGTGATCATGTGGTTCAGGTGTTTCAATGCTGCAACCAGGGAGCTTTTCCAACAGACTCATGAACCAGACTCATCAAAGACCAAGAACCCTCACCGGTTGGAACCAGGAAGGGTACATGTTTAAGCTCCCTAGGTGATTCTAATGGTTAGGCAGAGTAGAAAGCTACAGCTGTCATTTTACCCACAGTTTTATAGACAGGCACATTATAAGACACTTGATTTTTTTTCCTCCAGTGAAAATGCCTGAACTTCCCAACCAGAGCCTAGCTAAAGAGATGTCATACAACAATTACCAAAGGGCAAACATAGAAGAGAAGTTTATTGTGCATGAGAAGGGTGAGCATCTCTTTTATTTCCAGAATAGGACATTTTGAGCACCTTGAGGGGTGAAATTTCCTCTTCCAGTATCACATTAATGCTTAGAATAGTGATTGACAATTACTAGGTGTTGGGTAAAAATATAGCAGAATGAATTAATGAGTGAAAGTTTACTAAACCTGAAAAGAACATCCTAGGGTAATAAGAAACACCATATTTCTTTGCTGAGCTCTCATTTGAAGAATTGTGCACCTTTCACATTGTTTCAGAAATAAGCACCGAGTATTTGCATCTGTAAGATGCAGACAGCTGGTGACTAGTAAGAAGTGGACTTACATTTAAAAGTCAGATAGTAGAATAGAATTCCTATCAGGAAAGAAGAAAAATCCAATGATCTCATGTGTCATTTTTCAACTGGAGTCAAATTGGAAAAGCAAGTAGAAAAATATTATAAGTTGCTGAATTAACAACTTTGTGGGAAAAGGGGTCATATTTTAAAATAATTTTAAAAATTGTTGTGAGCTGAACCATGTGCCACTGCAAAATTCACATGTTGAAGCTCCAGTGCCCATATGATTGCATTTGGAGGCAGGATCTTTTCAGCGGTAATAATGGTTAAATAAAGATGTAAAACAGGACTGGTGTCTTAATGCAAAGAGGAAGAGACACAGAGCTATCTCTCTGTCCACCATGTGAGGATACAATGACAAGGCAGCCATCTGGAAGATAGGAGAAAAGATCTCCCCCAAAACTACCCCATTAACCCCGTGGTTTTGGCCCACCATACTCCAGAATTTTGAGAATATAAACTTTTGTTTCTGCTATTTGTGGACTGATACTCTGATAGGGAGCTGGAGAAGACTACTACCACAAAGGAGGACTTTTTCTTTGTTGTCACTAATGATGGCATGAAGGAAACAAAGAATTCAAAGGAAGTAACAAGGGCCTTCCCCGGGCTTCCAGTAGACACTGTCCAGTGGTGCAGTAGAAAACAGAACAGACAGATGTTAAAGTAAATTTCCTGGGATTAAAACCCCCAGACTTCTCGCATGCTTATTTTAAATGTCTGCAGCATTTGCATATAACCAAGTTTGCAGCAAAGTATAATTTAACATAAAACCACTAAAAGTCAATAACACATTTTAAAGGTTAAATACAGTACTGGTGCCATGGGTGTAGGTTAAGCCTCTGACTGTGGCACCTATGTGGGAGACCCTGATGAAGCTCCTGGCTCCTTGCATCAGATAGGCCCAGCTCTAGCCACTGCAGGTTTGGGGAGTGAACCAGCAGATAGTAGATCTTTCTCTCTCATTCTCTCCATCTCCCCCTCTCTCTAACTCTGCCGCTCAAATAAATAAATACATCTTAATAAATAAATAAATAATAAATAAATGTTAAAGAAGAGATGCCATACAGTAATTTCCTCCTAGTAGCTTTGGGTCTTCCACAGCAGCCATCAATTCCGGGTTTTGCTTTAAAATGAAAACTGAAAAATAAAAATTAGCTGTCTATGTTTGCAAGCAGAAAATAACAAGGGAACATATTAGATCATTTGGATTCTTCTTACAATGTAGATTCAGATAACACCGTTAGTATTTATTCTCATCCATTCTCAAAGCCTCAGTGCATGAGATTCTGCAGGCCACCCTGTGACTTTTCAAGCAAAATAATCATTCTTTTTCTTATAAATTCATGTTAGCAGCACTTGTGTTTTGATTTGCTGCAAGTCCTCTGGCACTTATTAACATTCAGAGTGGTTCAGGGCAGCCTTGTGCAAATGCAACTCCTTCAACCAACAAAATGCACATTTTCTGTTTGGCAATCAACATTTCATTAATAGCTTGTTGAAGCTGGAATGGATCTTAATGATGGCCTATTTCACCCCAGCAATACAAGCAAAAGATAAAGGACTGAGGAGTCTGGATTTCAGGATGCTACGCTACCTACATGAACAATATTAGAGAAGGCTTTCTTTCCTTCTGCCTTTGCAAACTGCTATGTTCTAGTAAGAGTTTGCTCAGCACAATCTTAAATTGCAGAAAAATTTTCCTCAGGCTTATTCTTAACTGAACATGTCTTAATATCCCAAATTTTTGCTTTATCATGAAATAAAAATAATTGTTATATACATGCATAACACATACTTCAGTGCATAGGGCAGTCTTCAATTTTTAAAAAAATGAACAATGAATGCAGAATATATTAATCCTCTCTACCTATTATAAAAGATTGTCTGTTAAACACACATACACACACACAACACACTCCAGTTTGTGAGTGAGCCAAAATTAAGCCCATGACATTCAATGATCTACTGAATGAATATTATAAAACATTTGGTTCTATCATTCTTTTTTTATTTATTTATTTGACAGAGTTAGACAGTGAGAGAGAGAGAGAGACAGAGAAAGGTCTCCTTCCATTGGTTCACTCCCCTAATGGCCGCCATGGCCAGTGCTATGCCGATCCAAAGCCAGCAGCCAGGTACTTCTTCCTGGTCTCCCATGCAGGTGCAGGGGCCCAAGCACTTGGGCCATACTCTAGTGCCCTCCTGGGCCACAGCAGAGAGCTGGACTAGAAGAGGAGTAACTGGAACCAGAACCTGGCACCCATATGGGATGCTGGTGCCAAAGGTGGAAGATTAACCCAGTGAGCCATGGTGCTGGCCCCAGTTTTATCATTCTTATAGTAAGGAAAGATAAATATGCCTCAATTGAAATTATGTTGGGGGGTGACTGAGATGGAGAGAGAGAGGAAGAGCGAGAGAGAAACTCCTCAAGTGTAGCCTCCTCAGCCCACCCACTCACTCTAGGTTTTGAATCACACATTTAGTCTGTAGCTCTCTGAGAGATCTCTCTTCTAAAATGGCAAAGAAAGAACCTTTCTGATGACAAGCAAGGCAGTCTCCACAGACCACTGTGTGCTGCCACATCAACTGTGTGGGAAGCAAGAACATCCCGCCTTGTCTAACCAGAAACAAAGTAGAGTTGGGGTCTAAAAGTCAAAAATGCAAGGATCCCCCGAAAAGTGAAGCACACAAGAGAACCTTTTAGGCCTATATTCAGCGAGTGCTTGAGGGTAAGGCAAAGCAGCTACAGGTGCCCAAAATGCTTAACACTGAACACTAAGTGCGTCTCCTCTCCAACAGCAACATCAGGTACCCCTGAGAAGGAAGGGCAGCTCCCCACCACATGCTTTCCAATGACATGCACTACTGTGTGAACCATGCACTGAAGGCCAAGGGAAACACAGCTGAGGCAGATTTACTTCCTAGTGCTGGAGTTTCACAATGACTTGTGGCCCAGTATTCACATACACAGATATGTTAATGTATGCTTACACATTAGGCTGTGTAGATATATCCATTTGATATGTACATAGAGTGAAAATTATGGTGAGACTTTATGAAAGCATGGGAAATATTTTCATGTGTATATATGTGCATTCATGTACATATATGTACATGTCCCTTAATATGGAAATATTTTTAAAATAATGACAATCTATCAACTTTTTGACTTGAGGACTGTGGCACTTCTTTCTCTGTAAGCCTATATTAGTCATAAATGGAGCAGCAATTGCAGGTTAATAAGAGTTTTGGCTTATTTGCATTTAATTAAGAGTGTCTTCATTAGTGCCTAGTTATACATGTCCACCCCAAGGCAGCTTATTTGTGAAAGTTATGTTTATAAATAATTCAGTTTATAAATATGATACACATGGACTGTTTTTGCTTTTTTACTGTCACTAACACTAACCATAATTTAGAATTTAAAGCAAAAAGAAAATAGTTCCTTTGCTCCAATGTTACTTTTCTCTTCATCTCCCAAGCTGATGAAAGTTGACAGTGGGCACTCTTCCTTTACATTCATGTATCTTCACATCACTTTGAGAGAGGTCACATTAGCCATGAGCACCTTAAAATGAAGTAGTTTATGAGCTCACTTTCTGCTGGGGTACAGACTGGATCTGACACTATGGAGGACATACAGTGTTTTGTTTTTGTTTTTGTTTTTGTTTTTTTTAGGATAGGAACTTAAGGAAGTCATGTCTGAGTGGGATAATAAAGTTCACTGGATATGGGGACTGCATACTGGAAAAGAGCTGCGGGGACAAGAAAAGAGGAACAAAATGTTGTGCCTAGGATGGATCATCACTGCTGGATGCCAGCGCTTTGGACAGCTTCACTTCTTTCTGCCTAAGGAGATTTTTGCAGGAGTGAGGTCTGAAGGTACCATTGCTGAGTCATTTCTAAGGGGATATTGCAGAGTGCAATAGGGTAAAAGCAGAAGTGGAGGAATTAAATATTGAAAAACACTTCTCCCCTATCATGCAGATGTTCTTTTGCCTACCTCCTTCATTCCCTACGCCAGTCTGTAAGATTGACTGGCAGGAGGCCTGGTAACAGGTATGTGTATCTGTCAATCCCTGTATCTCATGTTGTACTGTAAACTTTGAAAAGATGGTCAGTATCACTAGTCACCAGGAAAATGCAAATAAAAACTGCAAAGAAGTTTCAGCTTTCCCCAATTAGAGTGATTACCACCCAACAATCCAAAAATAATGCTAGCAAGGTTGTGGAGAAAAAGCCACCTTAACCCACTCTTGGTGTGAATATAAAGTGGTACAAACATATGGAAGACAGTAGAGCGATTCCTCAGAAATCTAAAATAGATCTAATACATGACCCAACCATCCCACTCCTGGGAATTTACCTAAAGAAAATTAAATTTGCATATGAAAGAGTTATCTGTACCCCCATGTTTATAGCAGCTCAATTCACAATAGCTAAGATATGGAATCAACCCAGAAGTACATCAACTGATAATTGGATAAAGAAAATGTGGCATATAAACATGATGGACTACTACTCAGCCATAAAAAAGAATGAAGTCCTGTCTTTTGCAACAAAATAGATGCAACTGGAAACCATTATGCTTAGTGAAATAAGCTAAATCCAAAAAGACAAATATCATGTTTTCTCTGATTTGTGGTAACTAATATATGGAGTAAAATAAAATGTAACGTTTATGAGCAAAATTGACATTTTGAGATTTGATTATTGTTTATAGTCTTTGCCTATACTTTTAAAGTAGAGTGGTTTTTCTAATTTCTACTCGCTAAATTATTTAATGGAAGTTTAAGCATTTGATTATAGTATAAATCAATATGTTATTGTAAAAATTAAAAGAAAAATAAAGGAAGGAGGTGGGATGGTGGGAGAAAGTGAGGAAGGGTAGGGTAGGAAGTATCACTATGTTCTTAAAACTTCATAAATACATGGAATCTGTTCACTTTAAATAAACAAGTATCTGTTCACTTTATATAAACAAATACATTTTTAAAAAGATTCTTAGACTCCTTTTTGAAGACATTTTGTCATATCACTTTGATGCTGATTTTACTAACTGGAGTCACAGGGAGTGAGACATCCATTGCTAAAAAGGCCACAATCCCAGCAGTGCTGAGCAAGCTCACTTTCTGGCCCCAGCTCTTAATGGTCAATTGGTAGCAAGGGATCTACAAGACAGTATGCTCAGAAATGATGACTAATCAATCGGAATTTGAAAGTTTCCTACACAGGGAATTCTGGGAAAATTGAATGAGGCTTTAGATGCTGTGCATAAGAAGAAAAGGCCACGGGGAAACAAATTTAAAAAAAAAAACAAAACTGGTTTTGTTTCCCTCGGGCTTGAACAGCTGTCATCTGTCTCAGAGCAGCAATGTTTTTTCTAAGTAAAAATCTCATTTACATACTATAGAATGTGGTGGAAAATCAGTGAATAAACAAATTTAGCCTCAATTCCTCTCTAATAATCATGACCCTTCCTTTTTTCCCCAGAGTTTCAATTCAAAAGCACTGCAGCTTCACAACATTAGCTTTAAGAGCCAGACTTTTAAAGATGCTGTTACAGAAAATGCCCCGATCCTTCCCTGCACAGTGGTACTTTGCTGTTGTAATTTTGCCTAATAATACCCCAAGCTCCACTTGTTACTAACTAAATACAAATAATTCTACAGAGGCTTCAAATAGAATCGTGTTCCCAATATGAATTCTCCCAATGCTTAACTAGAGTATGCCAAAAGGAATGCTTTTATTAATGGCAAGTAACTCCCTAGTGTGTGCCATTTATAATTTCTTTCCATTCATGCACATTATTTGGGAAGCTAAATTAATTTTCTCCACTTGTTCAGTAGATAACAATGCTTTGAATAGTCCTTAAACTCTAAGAGACATTTATTTCTACTGTGTTCTAAGCAATATGTTTTCAATATCCTCCCTAGGACAAAGAAACCTCTCTCAGTTAAAATTATTGGGGAGTAATACTGGTGTATACAGTTTACATGTCAGGGATTGTTTTATATATTATGTGATATTTTTGAGTTTTAGAACACTGAAAAACAACTGTATCCTAAAAATAGGTTTCTCCAATTTCTCATAAGAATGGTTATCACAAGTAAAATGCTATAGTCTGAAGTACCTTTTCATGTGACAAACTTTTACTTATGTCCCATATCTCTGTAGCCAAGATTATATTTTAGTATGTTTTATGAATATCCAAACAATCAAAATGTCAGCATTTCTTGATTATGTCAAGTACTAAAGCAAGTTTAATGTATTTAAATATTTCTAGAAATACGTGTTTTCTTAAGAGCCTTTAATTCTCACATATATTTAAACATTCATGTGTATGTCATTCATACAGAAATCCCCAGTGAACAGCTCTTATGTAATTATCTCCTGAAGTCCCTCAAGTCTAAGACTCCCCTCAGTGCACGTGAACATTCTATAGCTCTTTCATCCAAGCAGCAAACTTCCTTCCTTCCCTGAAATGCCCTGATCATTCCCGGCAAGAAACAGCCAAGTCAGAGTATACGTATAACTTTTACCTTTAGAAGTAAGACTAGGAAGGCTGTAGGGGTTGGGTTGTGGAGGGTATGTATCATCACATCTAAAATTCATGACTATCCTGAAAAAAATTGCAGCTCTTGAACACTAATGAAGAAATATGTTCACACTTGATGTTTTGGTAAAGTTGCTGATATTGATGAGCGTTGATGTGTGCATGTGGCTGTATGCCCACGTAAAGTAGGAACCTGTATTAGAGGAGAGTCTAATATTCTGGGTGAGATGATAAGGACATGAATTAAGGAATTTCCAGGGAATTTCTAGAAGAGGAGGCAGATTAAACTACATTATGAAGGAAGAGATGTCTGGCTGAGGAAAAGGGCAATGGAAGTCAAGGAAAAGCATGAGTCTGGAAGGATTTTCATTTTTATTTTCTAGTTTAGTTACTGAGTTTGTGGTGGTGCCAGTTGGCATGTAGAATGCAAGTGAAGACCAGTTTGGGGATAAAGAGCATGTATTTATTTTGGTTATCTGGTGTCTTAGATGTCTGTAGGACATCCAAAATAAATGCCCATCAGCAATAGATATTCACATATGGAAGCCAAAGAATGATCCTGGATGGTGGTAGACACATGGAAGTCACAGGTGAACGACAGTTAAAAATCTGAAAGGGAACTGAATCACCTAGGAAAAGCCTATTGAAAAATAAGAAAAAGGAAGAAAGAAGTATCACTCGGAGAACAAAAACATTTGAAGATAGGCTCCTAGGGGAAGAGGAGCACAGAGACCAGGAGATCAGTGTGTGCACAGATCTACACACGTACATACATACATTTTAAAAACAAGAAAACAAAAAACACAACTTAAAAGCTATTGGGAGAATTTGATTGTTTCACAGAGTCACATCACACAGAGGGAAAATTTAGGGTTGCAAGATACAGTAAATAAAAATATGAGACTCTGGTAAATTGAAATTTCACATAATTAATAATTTGAGTACATCAAATACTACATGAAACAATCTTACACTAAAAAGAACATATTTGTATCTGAAATTTAAATTTTACTGAAAAAATTTAAATTCACTATTTAAAGACTAGGTTTTCCTGTATTTTATCTGGCAATTCTAGTCAAATTATATGAGAAATGAAATTATTTCACTGCCTATGGCAAACAACCTTCATTAACTGCATTCACAAAATGATTTTATTGTAGTACTGAAATCTTGCTGACAAGTGATTGGGTAAGGGTAAATTCAAGATATTCTTTTGAGGTGTTTGCTGTGTAAGAATAAGAAGGTAATACTCAGTGTAGAACTCAAGTCTCTTGAACTGGGGAAACACTAAATGAGTAGAACCCAAAGACCAAACAGGATGGGAGGCTGGATCAGGGACACAGATGCATATCACCTCCACCACGTGCCACTCCCAGCCAACTCCACTGACAAGTCTCCTTGCTGCCTCTATAATTTTGCAAGTAGGGATGCCCTATTTCTTTAATTTCCCTTCTTTGTTCCAGCCTGATTCAGCGCTGTTTATTCTTTAATATCCACACTATATGTAGAAAAAAAATGCCTGGCTACCCTCATCAGAACTATGAACTGTTTTACTTTGTCACTCTTCATAACACCACTATGATGCTCTAAACTCTGTATTATAATTACATTAAAATCTCTGACTCTTAGGGGAGTGATATTAAGCCTTATAATAACGAAGTCTAGCCTATTTTTTGGACCAATATATATAACTAATAAATGATGGAAAAAATGACGAACACCTCCCCAATCCCTTTTTTCAGCTTATATTGATTATACCAACTGAAAAAGAATCTAATGACTATTGCATAAAATTTAAGACCTGTTCGATCTCCAAGTATAAATGCATTAAACAGCTACACAAACATGTAGGCATATATTGTGTCATCCAACAGCCATATAATACTACCTATTGTTTACTTTCCTAAAGGTTAAATAAATGTGCCTCAGTTATATTCTGAAAAACCTAAGTCTTCTGTATTTCATTTGTTGATGTACTTAAGGAATACAACCCCATTTCCCTTAAAATACAGCATATATTTTGGAAGTTAACTAGATAAACATATGGAATGTGAAATCTATTTAGAAAATATCTAATATATCAGAAGAGTAGAGAGCAGCAGAAAATTACAGTGATAAATTTAGGACTAAGTGTAGGTTCACTGGAACTTCAGGAAAGGGAGACCTTGTGAAAACAGAGATAACACAGAGAAGAAAATATTTAAAATACAAAACCTTTAAATTTGGGGCCAGAGTTTTAGCATAGCAGTTTTAGCAAAGATGCCTGTGACACTGGCATTTCATATAGCTATCAGTTCAAGTCCTGGCTGCTCTACTTCTGATCCTGCTCCCTCCTTATGGCCTGGGAAAAGCAGAAGTTGGTCCAAATGCTTGGGCCCCTGCACCCAGATGGGAGACCAAGCAGAAGCTCTTGGCTTTCTTCTAAACCAGCCCTGGCCATTGTGGCAGTTTGGGGAGTGAACTGAAACTTGGAATTGTCTGAATTTGTTTTAGCACAAAAAGTACTACAAAGAAAATAGATACAAAATGCTCAAATTGAACTCATGATACTGGTCAAAATTACATGGCGCATATTAAATACACAATTGCCTTTGCAAGAACTTCTGACATTGAGTAATTATATCGTCATTACCAACACCACCTGTAAATTAAGTAAATAATATTGATAAGCACAGCTTTCCATATTAAGTTAATCCCACCTTGAAGGAAAGTGTACAGAGGAATCTGAGTTAGGTTTGATCCACAGAAAAATAAATACCAAGGCTGAGACTGTAATCATGCACTCTCTGTATCTAGACAATCTGGTTTAAACCACCAATATAATAAATTACAGTTTTCTCAACCACAGTGTCTGGATTATTCTACTTACCAGGGCTTAACACTACAGAAATGTAGGCTCGTACACTGAGAAAAGCCAAAGACTCAAATAATTTCTGCAACATTCAGGCAGTTTTGTTTTTGAGACCCTCTCCCTACCACAGCAGCCCACAGGGCATGCCAATGGTAGGGGTCAGGATTGGTGTAGAAAAAGCTAGTAACAGAGTGCACGGAAACTATAAAGCCAACCAAATAGCTATTGAGAGTCCTCTTAAGCAGGTGGAAAAAATCTTGCTAACGACTCAGCCTTAGTAGAAAACACAAGTCAATGCAGGTGGTTCTAATGCACAGGTTTAATAAAGAAACTATTATAGATGCATGAGCTGAAGGAGTGGTCATACACAATGATTACCAACAGAGGGAAGTGATGATCTTTCTTAGGCATGACTGCTGATAGGGACAAAGAAAGGGATGTGTTTTTCCCAACCTCAGACTGCTAACAGCACGAAGAGGAAACCCCTGTTCTCATGGAGAATACAGCTCAATGGGGAATGAAGACAAACCCAGGTATCATTTCCTTTCACCTTCTCACCCACATTTCTCCTGCTGGTCACTCTTACTGAACAAGTTCATTAGACACCAGTTGCCAAGGAAGACTGTGTGATGCGCTACTCAGGGCTCCGTCTGCTAGGACACGTGGAGTGGTGGAAATTGGTAAGTGACTGATGATTGATAGGGTGAGTGTAAGCAGAATAAATTGTTCAGGGTATTAGGTTGTTTTCAAAAGTATATGAAATGTCTGAGAAAGGCAAAAACAGCATGAAAACTGTTTTGTTCTCTTGGGTGTTTAAAGCCTAAGTAAGTAAGTGCTGTCCTTCTGCGGCTATTCACTTCTGAAAAGTGAATTGTTGAAGTTGTCAGCGTCTATAAGCAATGTCTCTCTATGCAAGACCACAGGATAACCTCCTTGCCCAAACAACTTTTTTGCTTCAGGGCAAATCTTAGCTTTAAAATAGTAAGGGGGAAAGGTTAGATATGACTGCTTATTCACTATGTGACATGATCTATGGATTTGGGGGAAAAATTCCTGGCAGTGTATCTCAAAGATGTTCAGCTTTCTTAGCAAAGGAGAGAAGCACTTCTTTACAAGAATCATGATCTTCCTGTATGTTCCCCAGAGATCCAAGCACATTCATGTAGTTTAGTGAATTTACTGAGAAAATGCTCATGGCTCACAGATTAGGTGGTTTCAGGAGAGGAAGAGGGTCATGGGTAGCGTATATATTGCCTTGAAATCTGAACTCAAATTGAAATCACTGAGCTAAAGGATTTAGTGAAAGATAACTAAATTTTGGAGATAGGAACCTGAGTAAGCAGGTTGGGGCCTACCACTAAATAATAACTTGATTTCACATCATGTAAATTGTGGGGAGCAGCCCGGACTGGACTGAGTTACTGGAATTAAGACTTATTCTATGCATCTGCTCTCCCACAATATGGCGCTGGGAGAGAAGTAAACAGCTTCCACACAGCTGCCTCCAGTTCAACTAATAAACTGTAGGACTTGCTCCTGATTGGAGGAGAGCAGCGTACTCGGCGTGTGGGCAGCCGAGTTGGGATTGGCGGAGGAGGACTATAAAGGAGGAGAGAGACGGCAGGCACCAGGAACATCTATGGGGAACATCTAAGGGGAACATGTAGCTGAAGGAACACCTGTGCAGCCCCCGAGAAGAGCCGGCCAGCGGTGTGCCGCTCCCCCGCGGAAGTGGGGAATGTGGCCAGGGGGAACTGCCCTTCCACGGAGGTGGAGGGGATAGTAGCCAACCCGGGAAGAACCAGCAGCAAACCCGGGGAAGGCCGAGCAGACGAAAGAACAGCGCAGGGTCCTGTGTTGCTCCTCCACGAAGAGGAGGAGCGACAGTAAATGATTTATGGCACATTGCACTTTCTCTGTAAAGGCCTAGGATAGTTTATTTCCAACGTCTTTTTCAGAATGACTTTTTTAAAAAAATTAATGTATTTCAGAGGCAGAGAAAAGAGAGAAGGACACACTGATATAGCTCCAATCTGCTGGTTCACTCCCCCAAAGCCCTAAATAGCCTTAAGCCATCCGAGGGGCAAAACTGAGATCCAGGAACTCAGTCCAGCTCTCCCACTTACACGCAGGAAGCCAATCACTGTGCCATCACTGCTGCTTCCCAGGATTCTCATTAACTGGAGGCTGGAGTCCGAAGTCCAAGCTGGGTATCAATCCCAGGTAATCTAATGTGGCATGTGGGCATGATAGCCAAACACTCTCACCATGATTGAAAAAAAAAAAAGATACAGGTATATTCTTGAAAGACATGTATTGAAACATACTAGTACCCTTCTGAAGAATAAGCAACACAGAAAGGCGAAAAATAACTATAACCTCTCTCTGGCCATATTTTTATGCCTTTGGAATTGACCATATATACTAAATACATAAGGTATATAGAAACAGAATCAGCTAAAAAAGGGGGATGAAGGTTTGACCCTGGTATGACATGGTGCTTTGTCCTAGGCAAAATTATTCAGAAGGGGTTGGTTTTGTTTCTTTGTTTAGGGAGTATTTTTATTAATAAAAAAAAGGAAAAAAATTCAAGAATGTTCTTTCTAGCTCATTTCTAAATCTAGCCTAGACTTCTAGTATTTGGTCTGTTTCCCTGAGAAACACTTTTCTTATAAAGCTCTTCTCTGAGAAAATATGAGTTATCGCAAGGTACAAAGTTGAACTTTCTCCAATAGACTGATTAATCACCACCCACCACCACCACCCACCCACCCACACAAGACACCATATCCTAATCCCTGAATCTGGTGAAAGTAGATAAACTTTGTAGATGTGATAAACTTAATAATCTTGAGATAGGGAGATATTTGGGTGCTCCCATGTGATCACAGGGATCTTCAAATGAGAGATGCAGGAGCCTGAGAGAGAAAGAAGATACAGGGATGGAAGCAAGAGTCAGACAGGGAAGAAGCTGCCATGCTGTTGACTTTAAAGATGGAGGAAGCAGCCATAAGCAAAAGAATGCAGGCAACCTCCAGACACTGGAGAAGACAAGGAACAGATTTTTCATACAGCCTCTAGAAGAGTCTAAGAATGCACCCTCCCAACACATTGATTTTACCCAAGTTGAGACTGGTTTACACTTCTGACCCTCAGAACCTTAACACATTTATGTTGTTTTAGGCTCCTCTACCTGTGGGATGTTATTTAGAGCAGTAATAGGAAGCTAGTAAATATTGCAACAATATTTTAAATTGGTTTCTCTTGGAAAACCTAAAAGTCTCCATTCAAACAAAAGAATAAACACATAACAATTTAATAAATCTATCACTTATCCGGTCACAGGAAGGATATGTTATCCTGGCAGCTAGAAAACATAATGTATGATCCTTCAAACATTACTATTTATCTATCTGTAGAAATTTAGTGTCATTCTCCCAAAAAATAGGTTTAATGCTGGGGTTTACTTTATTTTTTATTTTCTTTTTAAAATATTTATTTACTTTTCTTTGAAAGTCAGAATTACAAAGGGACAGTGAGAGGGAGAGAAGGGAGGGAGGGGGGAGAGGAGAGGGAGGCAGAGAAGAAGGGGAAGAGGTAGAGGGGGAGGGGGAGGTAGAAGGGGAGGGGGAGAGGGAGAGGGAGAAGGGAAGGGGGAAATCTTCCATCTGCTGGTTTGCTGCAACAGCCAGAGGTAGGCCAGGTTGAAGCCAGGAATTAGGAGCTTCTTCCAGGTTTTCGACATGGGTTCAGGACCCCAAGCACTTGGACCACCTGCGGCTGCTTTCCTATGTGCTTTAGCAGGGAGCTGGATTGGAAATGCAGCAGCCAGAACTTGAACTGGCACTCATATATGATGTCGGCACTGTAGACAGCTTAATCTTCTAAGCCACAGCGCCAACCCTTGGGGTTTACTTTAGCAATAACTTCTTCACATACAATATAAAAATTCATAGTATGTGATGGTACTATAGATTTTTAAATTTCCTTCAAATAACATAAGCATGTTAATTATAGAAACTGATAAAATTGTAAGGTCCCCTCTGAAGGGTAATCAAAATTGTGACTTTCTTTAATCTTATCACAAAATAAGATTAACATAAAATATTACTTCATGACAAAAATATTGTAAGCCTATGATTTTTTTCCTATCAGTCCATCAATTAATTTTTAATTTTGAACAATTCCTTGGCATTCAAAAAAACTGAATTTGACATGTCTTGTGAGAATAATTGTGTTGAAGGGATAAAAGAGGGAAAGGAAGCCAAATTATAAAGTTCAGGTTGTCAATGAAGTCAGTCAAGGGTATGAGAAAACACGGCCCTGATTATACTCTGATGCTCCATGAATGTTTTCTAAGAGAGGCTGCAACGTGAGGGCATTTCCATCAGATTTTTAATCTTGACTTGAGAGGCACTGGATGAACCATGATAAAAATATTTAAATGACAGAAGAAAAATAGAGAAGTTTCTCAAATGGGTAAAATTAAAAAAAAAAAGAGAGTATGCCAATTAGTAAGAAAGAGACAGAAGGCCTAAAGCAACATTAAAAATGTAGCAGTTAAAAGAAGTGAAAGACCCTGAAGTTGAAAGCTGTACAACATTCAACCTGTTTCTGCTGGCAACAAAAGAATAATGACTTATGTAATTTATTACAAATGTTAAAAATTTTTAATTACAGGAAAAGGCTTCAGGGGTATTCACTTGATAAAAAGTTTTCCTCCTTAATCTGTCATTCTCTGCCACTATGGAATATCTAGCATATACAAAAAAAAATACAAATGTTCAAAGACCTAGAAATATGGAGTCTAGGGAATATTTGAGCTTCAGGGAAATGAGTACCTCCATCATTTATAAGGACATGGAAAATCATGACTGCCATGAGGGTGCAGATGAAGAAAAAAAGGGTGAAAGAGGGTTAGACAAACATAGCTAGTCTCTTAACAGTATGCATTTTGAACCTCCTGGGACTATTCACTTGAATAAATGATGTCCTCTCTAATATTAAACTACACACACATATACACACAGTATATAACCTTATATGTATTCTCAGCCTGATTAAAGTATTTGATTAAAAAACTTATGCCAGGCCAGCGCTGTGGCCTGTTCAAGTTCCAGCTGCTCCACTTCTGATCCAGCTCTTTGCTATGGCCTGGGACAGCAGCAGAAGATGGCCCAAGTGCTTGGGCCCCTGCATGCACATGGGAGACCCAGAAGAAGGTTCTGGCTCCTGGCTTCAGATCCGCGCAGCTCTGGCCATTATGGCCACCTGGGGGGTGAACCAGAGGATGGAAAACCTCTCTCTGTCTACCTCTCCTCTCCCTGACTTTCAAATAAATAAATAAATCTTTAAAAAAAACTGTATGCCTTTTCCTTTTATTTTTATCTGGTAATTTTGTCAGTGTCTAGTATAATCTCAGTACAGACAACACAGTAGTCTAATGAATCTGTACATAGAAAAATCAAAGTTTTACAGAAGGTTCACAGATGCAACCATGATTCACAATCCCCACTTGAATTTCCCAGATAACCTTCTTTTCTGTCATAAATATCCTCCAACATCCTTTTGAAAGCATACTGGAGTTTCATACAAATATTCTAATGGTATATTGAATTGAATTTCTTTGTAAATCATAAGCATAGTGGAGTCAACAGATGTATCTTGGTTTACTCGGCAGTCATTTTACCATTAGCATCATTATTTATATTATTTAGTATTTATATCATATTGCTAAGTACTATAATCTTAAAAACTTATCCAAAGTTTGCAAAAAACTATAAATAATATTTTATCCTGCCATATCTTTGGGACATACAGGCACAGTCCATGGAGCAGTCTCACAAACCCTTGCTGCCTGTGCCAATGAGATACTCACAGCCATTGCTGGCATTCAGAAAGCTGAAGAAGCTGCACAGAGACTGTATCACTGTGCTCACCCACAGCCAAAAGCCAATGCATCCTACTAAACTGACATGCCAGGATCCATCTCCAGGATAAAGTCTTTCACCATGAAAGGCAAAATATAAAATTGGTAAAGGCAATATTTCTACCAGTTGTATCGATGTCAATTTAGGGATACAAGATGAAGTATGATAATTTCATGATAAAGAAAAATAACAGGACATCTCCAAAGCAACACAGTAAATCTCCAGCAAGATACCAAAGAAAAGGAATCCACAAAAATGCCTAAAGAGGAATTCAATAGGAATTCAAAGTAATAGTCTTAGGGAAATTTATTGTGTGGTACAGATTGTGAATTGACAATTCAATGAAATCTGGAAAACAATTCATGACTGGAAAAACATACAGCAGCAAAAGCATGGATATCATAAAAAAGAACCAAACAAATCATGGAACCCCAAAATTCAAGGAATGAAAATAAAACAAAATTCAGAGCTCCAAACAGATTAGAGGAATTAGAAGAAATAGTTTCTGAAATATATCCTTTGAAACAACATCATTAGGGCTGTGTACAGAAGCTCTACTCATATTTGTCAAAATTTGAAAGCAACTAAGATTCCCTTCTGTAAATGAATGAATCAGTAAACTGTGGTACACCTAGACAATGGAATAGTATTTAGTTTAAAAAAAATGAGATAGCAAAAGCCATAAAAAGGAGAATTTAATGCATAATACCAAGTAAAAGCAGATAATCTGAAAATACTATGCAGTATGTATATATATATATATATAATGTGTGTATATATATATAATATATATATATGACATGACATTCTGGAAAAGGTAAACTATGAATATAGAAAAAGATGAGTGGTTGCTAGGGTTCAAGGAAGAGAAAGGAATGATTAGCCAGAGTACAGGTCATTCTTTAGGCAGAGAAAATATTGCGTTTGACACAACAATGATGGATACATGCCATTATACTTTGGTCAAAACCCATAGAATGTAAAACACCTGTCAACCCTCTTGTAGATTATGGACTGTGGTAGGCTCATTCATTAGCCAAATATAACCCTGTGGCATGGTATGTTCATAGTAGGGGAGACTGGGGACAGGTTGTGACAGGGAGTATGTGAGAATCTTGTTAACTTTCTGCTCAACTTTGTTAGAAACCCAAAACAGCTATAAAAATAAAATGTATTCATTTGAAAAAGTACTTAAGAGGTCAGTGCTGTGGCACAGAGGTTTAAGCTGCAGCCTGCAGTGCCAGCATCCCATATAGGTGTTGCTTCATGTCCCAGCTGCTCCACTTACGATCAAGCACCCATTTCCAGTACCTTGGGAAGCTAATGCGCTTTGGGTCCCTGCATCCCCATGGGAGACCTGGATGGAGTTCCAGGCTCCTGGCTTCAGCCTCAAATGTCATAGACATTTGGGGAGTGAAACAGTGGATGGAAGATCTCTACCCTCGCCCTCCCCCACATCCCATAACTCTGCCTTTCAAATAAATAACTTGTTTGTAAAAAGTAGTTAAAATGTACAGGCTTAACTTAAACTTGACTTCAGTTACAGTTTTAATTAGAAGAAAATGAAATTAAAATATTTATACAACTCTTCTCTATATATAATAGGAGCTTAAGAAAGGCAGATGAGACTCATTTTGCTCCAAAAATTTCATTAAATTAAGAAATATACTTTAAGAAAATGTTTCTTGAGAAATTCATTGCATGAAATTTGACAGTAGTTCCTTTGAAAGAACTGGGCTATTAATCTGCCTTATATATTGCAAAGTCCTTGGAGAAAAATCAGACCTTCCTCAAACATGTACCTACCTTTCTCTGAGAGCGTTCCATAGATCAATCTGCAAAATATGCTGTTTATTGCCTGAATGTAGTTTTAAATGTCTGGACAACTCGGTTTTACTACTTTTATGTTCCCCCAAAAGACAACTGACAGAATAAAAAAAAGTCAAACTAAATTAAATTATGTGTAGGAAATGGTAAAATGACAAATTATATAAAACTGGTTATGACTATGATAATTATAAACAGTATGATTATCTCATCACCAAAAGACACTCAAAACTAAAAAGTAGTGATATGATATTTCCCCAGCATACCCCAATCATCATATGTCATTAATGATCAATGCATGTGCTCTATTTTCTAGGCTCACAATACAGGAGTTACCATGGCAAGCTGGATGTTGAGTTATGAAAAAAAAATTTAACAGCAATATGATAACAGGAGTATTTTCCATTTTAAGGAAAAAGAAGTTGAGGACAAGTACATATGAGATAAAAGTGATATTAAATCTAAAGTAACAATGGGCTATGGTGTGAACAGGATCTAGCTCCTGAACTCATTCAGAGGCTTAACCCCAAAGTTTGTGGTGCTAGGAAGGTGAAAGCCTAATGCAATTATGCTGTTCAGGAGGTGAGCCTAGTGGGAGTTCATTAGGACGTGACTGGCGGTGTGCCCTGGGAAGGTAGTTCTGCTGAGAAGACTGGTTTTTAAAGTGAGTGGCGGTTGGCCGGCGCCGTGGCTCACTAGGCTAATCCTCCACCTTGAGGCGCCAGCACACTGGGTTCTAGTCCCGGTTGGGGCACTGGATTCTATCCCGGTTGCCCCTCTTCCAGGACAGCTCTCTGCTGTGGCCAGGGAGTGCAATGGAGGATGGCCCAAGTCCTTGGGCCCTGCACCCCATGGGAGACCAGGATAAGCACCTAGCTCCTGCCATCGGATCAGCATGGTGCGCAGGCCGCAGCACGATGGCCGCGGCGGCCAACGGCAAAGGAAGACCTTTCTCTCTGTCTCTCTCTCTCACTGTCCACTCTGCCTGTCAAAAAAATAAATAAATAAAGTGAGTGGCACCTTGCTGCTCTGCCTGCCGCTTACCATGTGTTTGCTCTGCCACACAATAACCACCATTGCCATCTTCTGGCTTCACCAGGTGGCCAAACCATGGAGTCTGCCTGATCATGGACTGCGAACCTCCAAAACCAGAAGCCAAAATAAATCCCCTTCCATCATAAGTTGCCTGTGTTGATAATTTCGTTAGGGTGAAGAAAAGCTGACTGAACTTGCAAAATCATTATATTCCAGAATCTTGCTCAGAGTTTATGACATTTTTCCTATGCAATTTAAGCGTATCACGGCACCTCAAAATTGCTGCTAACACCACCATTGTGTTTTAGTTTAAACATGCCAACACTCATGAAAACTCCTGATTGCTTTTGCAAAGCCAGCATGGGAGGGGGAAGGAGGCAACAGCACAGTTCTGAGAAGCAACGTTTATTTAGTGATCATTTTGGAGTCATGCAGGCACTGTTATGTAGACTGATGCACCTTCATCTCTTAACACAGTTTTTGAGCCCTTTAGATCAATCAGCTCAAATTTCTGCTCCTAACATACTGAAATGTTTGGCTAAGATGACAAATTTGTGTGGTAAACACAACTGCGTAGCGGGAAGCTTTCTATCTGCTATAGTGAATGCTTTGAAATAAATCCAGCCACAACCATTTGTTCAAGCAGCTTTGAACGTCAGTGATACAAATGGATAAGCTGCATGTTCTTGCTTTAGTGTTGTCTTTGAATGGCTCAGTGGGTGAGGACAGGCCACTGCTCTGCGAAGTCCACAGGACCCCTCTGGCAAATGGAACTGGCAGATACAGGTTGAACTTAGCAGGGATCACTTATTACGTGTGAGAATGGTGTCCAGGACACAGAGACAGAAAGCCCATGGTATGCAGTCAGTTCATGCTGTGAAATTGATGTCCCAGGTTAGACACTGCTCTCCCAGCTGGTGGCAACTGGAGGGGAGCTGGGGGATGGCGAGACTTCACTTCCTGTCCAAAGGGCCTGATATCTAAGTACTGAGAATGAATGTCATCCATGACTTGGAAATATTTCCATAACTCACCCTTTCATTTGTTCATAATTCATTTGAAGGCTAAAAATAATTGATAAACCAGCTTTCTGTGGAAAGGAATGTTAAGTGCTGCTGAGATAATACCAAGCTGGAGACCCCTAAACAGATAAAAATATCACAAAATGGTATAAGAATACCTAGAGAAGCAAAGCGATGCAACGTTATGAGATTTGTAAGTGATGAATTACTTCTGCTTGGCTAAATGTGGTTGTTAGTATGTAAACAAGAAAGTTGGTCCCATTTATGAGAATGAAACTAAGTTTTACAAAGGCTAAAGGGGATATTTGAACTGAGTCTGAGAGTTTTTATGTAATGAATGTACAGTCCTTTTAACTTCCCCATCACTTTTAATATATCCTATTTTATGTGTTCATCGCAACGGTCATGGGACACAAGTAAGGAAATAATTATTAACCAATTTCACAACTGAGAAATGAGTTTCCCGAGATAGCTAATGGCTGCCTTGAGGTTATGGCAAGAAAAACAAAATGTGACCTGAAGTCGTCTTCCTCCACACACAACACGGGCTCTGTCCTCATCATGTGAGTTTCAGTGAAGATTATAAAGGATGTGATAAACATTTAAGGATGTAAGGCCCTAGTGAATGAAATAGGAGCATTAGGGAGGGCACTAACACCTCATTTTAGATAATGCCAAATTCTGAACTTTTCTAAGTCACTATACACTTCTTTTCCAATGAAAATAATTAAGGGAAACTACCTAGAAAGAAAAACTAGAAAAATAAGAACACAGCTATTTCAAGATACAGAGATGGACAAAGGTATGTCACATCTGAAATATGAAAGAGTGCACTGCATGAGTAGGTTAGGTTCAGGCAGAAGTGGGCAGAATACCCTGGTCATGATCTAAGAGATTTGATCTATGTCAAGTCTGAATCATCTCCCCCAAATAATCCGATCTACATCTGGAGTTCTAGAAAATTCGTATATCTTCAGGGAAAATACTGCTCCCTATCATGGACATTAGCTGGGGATACCTAAATAATTCACTGAAATATGTTCTCTTTATCATGACAATGAGCATAGAGGGTACTTCTAAAAGTTCATAGAAAATGGAATTAAAAGTAAGTATGTTTTGGTGCAAAAATATTTTGAAACCCATGCATATTTTCTCCATTATATGAATTTTCCATGAGGTTTTTGATGACCCACTTTTGTATCTCTATCTGCCACATTACTGATAATAGCAGCACAAACTAAAATGGCATTCTGCAATTTAAGCAACAATGAAAGAGCACTGAACATAATACCACTGGAGATGCACATACCTGAAGAATAATAAAACATTAATTATTGTCTCCAGACACTAAGTTACCTTCATTTTGAAATGATAGTTTCCCCTAAGGAGTCTTGATACTTTGCACCAATCAATTCATTTTCAAAGGACTTGTAAACTAAATATTGAGGCCGCTTGGTTTAACCAAAACTCCTGAACCAAAACTCTGAAAAATCAAGATTCTCATCTCAGTGTTGCCACTACCCACAGTAACTGAGGACAGAGCACCCAACCCTTCATGACACACACATTCTCAAAGGTGGCACCACAGTGCAGTGGCTTCTAACTCACTGGAAATGGAGCCACGAGCAAAGAGCAAGGCAATGTTTGGAATAAAAATTTGGAATTTTAGGAGAAAAAGCTGACTATCCATTTCTTAGTCAAGGATTTGGTTTCATTCTTGATAGGCAAAGAGCCATAGAGTCAACAGGTGGAATTTTTTAAGTAGCCAAATATAACCTCTTTGCAAGTTAAGCGACATGACCAAATTGATGTGGCTTAAACAACTTTGGGTGTGAGTTATTCATCTATGACAAAAAGGAGGTTATTAAGAGCTTTCTGCCTCCAAATTATATTCAGTCATCAGAGAGCTGATACTCACGTGTTAGCTTGTGGTAAAAGCTTTAAAGAGTTGACTTATGAAAAGGAAAGATCAGCTAGCTCAGATACATAACACAAAACAGGCTGAGAAAACAATCATTGATGAGTGGATGTATATACAGTCCGAAAGAATAAATCCACAACAAAGAAAATTCATTTTCTATTTTAAAAGTACCTGTGAAGGCCTGTGTTCTGGGGATTACTTACAAAATAGGAGGAGGGAGGAGAGAAACAGCAAAACACTGATGGAGAGAAATACAAAAATGCCACCTGTGCTGCTGTGAAGATAATACCGCCCCCAAGGAAAATATGGGGAGATGGAAAGTTTAATCTGCCCAAGGACAGAAATCAGTGCCCCCAGTACCTAACAGCCTGTCTATGTAAGTGGGCCCTCAAGAAGTGACTGTCAGGGGCCAGTGCCGTGGCTCACTTGGTTAATTCTTCACTGCGGCACCGGCATCCCATATTCGCGCCGGGTTCTAGTCCCGGTTGCTCCTCTTCCAGTCTAGCTTTCTGCTGTGGCCCGGGAAGGCAGTGGAGAATGGCCCAAGTGCTTGGGCCCCTGCACCCGCGTGGGAGACCAGGAAAAAGCACCTGGCTCCTGGCTTCAGATCGGTACAGTGCCAGCTATAGCGGCCATTTGGTTAGTGAACCAACGGAAGGAAGATCTTTCTGTCTCTCTCTCTCTCTCGTCTCTAATTCTACCTGTCAAATAAATTTTTAAAAAAAGTGATTGTCAAATAGACAAAGGTGTCCCTGACATTGCAAATGAGACCTTTCACCTTTTAGTTCTTATTCCTGTGACAGAAATGACCCCACACTGGGACTTAGGAGACAGGAAAAGCAGCAGCTTAGAGAATGAAGGCCAGAAACATCTTTGCTTTTTCTTTTCAGGTCATGAAATGAGGAAAATCTCTTAGTAGCCAGGTATTAGAATCAGAGACCCCCGCCTCTTTGACAAGAGTATCGTCACCGGCTGCCCTGTAGGTTCAAAGATCTGGGAGGAAGGACAGCACTGTAAACCTCTCCAGTGTTCAGAGGCAGGCGGAGCTCTTCTTACCAGATAGGCTATCTGAACTTCAGAGCTGGGTCTAGAGGGTTATTTTAGAAAATATCAGCCATTGGCATTTCTCACTCCCTGGTCACTCAAAGCAGCAATAAATCAGGGGAAAATCAAAAACTGAACCAAAAAATACAAAGTACATTACAGACAGTGGGTATTGGGATGGCACTGTGGTTCAGCAAGTTAAACCACTGCTGGCAATGCTGGATCCCCTATCAGAGTCTCAGTTCTGATCTTGGCTGCTCCATTTCTGATTCAGTTCCCTGACAATGCACCAGTGAAAGCAGTGGATGATGGCCCAAGAATTGCATCCCTGCCACTCACATGGGAGACCTGGATGGAGTTCCAGGCTTCTTGCTACTGGCTTCAGCCTGGCCCACCCCAGCCATTGCCATCATTCAGGGAGTAAACCAACAGATGGAAGATCTCTCTCTTCCTCTCCCTGTCACTCTGCCATTCAAATTAGTCAATAAGCAAATATTTTTAAAGGGCAAATATCCTGAGCATTCCAGCTGTTCTCCAGAATCCTCCTATTTATAATTGAGGGTTGCTCTATTCCTAAATAGGGCGTTCAGGCCAAAGAAACTCTTTCCCACTTCTGAAAATGCCCTTCATTGTCTTCCACTGACACACATTATGTGTCTTTATTTTCCAGCTGGGTCCCAAAAAACTTCAACTTCAAGAACTCTTCGAGGTTGGCGCAAGATATAAAACAATTTGTGACAGCAGTCTCAGCCTCTCAAGTTGCTGCCAGTGTTTTAACAAGGGCTTGCAGCTTGAGCTTTCCCGTCCTCATTTCTGGCTGAAGTCTCACAGCAAAGACATGACTTACATAGGACAGGGACCATTCATCATAGTTTTACAGTTGAACACACACACTGATTCTGTGACTATTAATCAGTGTTTCCCACTGTATCAGAACCCAGGCCTGGCGTGGCTTGAGACAGCTTTGAATACTGGGTAAGGGCATGGTGTTTGGAGTTGAACTGATCTAGGACTGAATCTCGATTCAGCCATTTCCTGAATGTATGATCCAGGTAAAGTGCATAAGTTCTTGGAGTCTCAGTTTTCTCACCCATAAAATCAGTGTGCAATATATATTGAGTGAGGATTAAAGGACTAATGTCAATGTTATGCACAGGGCCTGCAATATATCAGTCCTCATGATCATCTTGTGAGGACAAGAAGGAAAACTGCATAGCAGATTATACAGAGTCATCAAGTTCTTGCATTCATATAGGCCTGCTCCATAGGGATTCAAGATGGGGCGAGGTGGGGGAGAAAAAACCTGGATATGATCTCCACCATGGGCATCTATTAGCTGTGCAGGCCAGCCATCTGCCTTTGTGTCAATCTTGGTTTTATATCCAACTTTTGAATTTATATTTATTTATTTGAGGGAGGGAGGGAGAGAGGGAACAAGGGGTGGGGAGAGGGAGAGGGAGAGGGAGAGGGAGGAAGGGAGGGAAAGAGAGGGAGAGAGAGAGAGATTGATCTCCTATTTGGTGGTTTGCTCCCAAAGTACCTGCAACAACTAGGGCTGGGCTGGCTTAAAGGCAGAAGCTGAGAGCTGGGAATGCAACTGGGATCTCCCACATGGGTTTCCAGGAAGCTAACAACGTGAGTCATCAGCACTGCCTTCCAGGGACTAAAATCAAGAGATGGAGCCAGAATTAGAACCCAAGTACTCCAATAGAGGAAACAAAGTATCTTAATTATTATGCTAAACACCTGCCCACAATATCACTTTTCTAATTTGTATAATAAAAATATCAATGAACACAGTACTTAATTGTAGTTAAGAAAAGGATAAATTCATGCAAAATAAGTGGCCTAGTGTCTGATATGCAGATGCTCTTCAACAAAGGCTATTTTATCAACTCTCATTCACAATGGTAGAAATATCCTTTCCATGACATCTCCCAATTGTTGAGAATAAACTACACACACACACACACACACACACATACAAGCATACACTATGTTAGAAAAATTGAGGCAAAACTAAAGACTTCAATACATAAAATGTTTTTGGTGAAGTATAGGAGTCAGGAATGATTTCTGCAGAGTTCCTGTAAAGCAGTCATACACTGAAATAAAAGTCATAGCAGCATGAAAAATATCACCACACCGGAGACCTTCTGTACATCCCAAATCAGTAACATTATCCCTTGAGACTTCTCCGTTATCTTCTTCACTTATTTTCATGCTACTAACTTTTTCAGTTTACTAGAACACCTACTAAGAAATATTTGTTTCTTAATAATAAATAAATGATTAGACACCTTTCTACCTCCAAGAGGTAGAAGCTGTTGATTCTTTATCCTCAGGTTTTTCTTTTACCAGTCTTTCTTAAATATGTGCCTACTAACTCCTTATAAACACCTCCACAGTGTACTTACTCTAAGTTTAAAATTCAATGGAAAGGTTTTAGAGGTTCCTGAACCTGAAAATTCTCAATGTGGTGCCAGGTGTCCCTGACCTGGGCATGGCCACGCTGAACAAGTAAGCCACATGTAGCAGGACTCTGAGCCCTGGCAGCACACGGGCTCCTTCCAACAGAAGCATCCTCTGAATAAGTTTGACCCCGATTTCAAACTCCCTCTTGGAAAGTAATAAGACCCCTAAATATTCTTATATAACAAGATTACTGCTCATTGGCCTTTCTGACCCAGAGATAGTTGGATACTTAGGGTAAACCTCTACAGAGGGTAGCAATTCAGTTACACTCTGAAAAACATCATAGAAAAATCCCTGTATGTAATGCAAAATTAGAGCTGTGGTAGCTTTCTTGCTAACCCCTCTCCTTCAACTACAGGGCATTTTCATATTCATTTATATTTCTTGAGTCTGATGCCAGGTTAAGCCTGCTGAGGTGATGAAGTTCAGGATTTAGACAATATGAGGAGTTGACTAATATAACCATGCAGACATTTTGCATTATTTAAGAGCAACACATGCTTTCATAAAAGGTTTCCAGTAGAATATGCTATTATTACAGAAATTTGTTTTCACAAAGTAAACATGCTTGCCTTAAATCCCCTTCTGTGGATATCTAAAACTTCTGATGACCCAAATTACTAATAAGCTTCAATAAAAATATTCATACCTATATAGACTCATTATACAAGCAAGAAAAGTTGGACAACTGCCTCTGTGTAGAGTGTTTTAGATGGGATCAATGTTACATAGTGTCTAGTACACAGAAACTCAATAAATTATAGCATTTTCATTCAATATTTATCCCGGAATTTTTTGGCATCTCCTTGAATTTTACACCTGAGGCAACTGCCTCACTTGCCCAACCCTAGTATTGACAATGAATTGAATTATAGCTGCAATTGTTGCATGAATACTCCTGCTGTATTTTCAAGGTGAGTAGAAAGTTTCTTTTATCTTGCATCTGGACTTCAGGTTTCACCAATGTGGCTACTAGAGATGGAATGTAAGAGAAACTGAAGTGTGTTTGTTCTGGGAGGCTTTCCTTTTATAATCCTACTGTCCTCTTTGAAAACAGAATCAGAAGAACATGGAGCAGACATGAACGCAATCTACAATCTGACTCCTGTAACACAGATTCTAAAGACCATTCTAAAAACCCATAATCCAAAGAATAAATGATTGTTGCTTTAAATCATGGAGTTTTAGAGTGGTTTGTCACACTGTAACAATTAAATAGTACAATAGTACAGAGGGAAATTTAGAAAAATGGTTCTCTACCTGTGCCACACTTTGTATAAACAATAATCCATTTCAGTCAATCAAGAAATGTTTATTAAGCAATTCAGTATGAAAATCACAGAGATTACAAATTAGATTATGAGGCAAATCTGTTCATAAATTTAATGTCTAGTAAGAGAAAGCATATAAATACTTGAGATTAATTTTTATAAATGCTCAATGCCATAGACACAGTTAAAGTAGTTAGGAAACCTACCTGGAGAGGAAAGGTTTAATGCAAGTGGTGTTTACTTATACAGAGCATGCCAAATTATAAGCCTAAATGCTCACAGATGCCATGTAAAAATAGGAAGGCTGAGTTGTGACCATGGGAAAGCTGAACTCAAAGCTCAGCATTATCTTTTCTTCTAGTTGTCAAGATAAATTCACATTATCCCACAACATGCCCTAATTCAAAAATACTGACCCTAATTCAAGATGTTTCTACCTTTCAGGCCTAAAGCACAAACAAAACAAACAAAACAAAACAAAAAACAAATGAACATGAAATAACCATAAACCACATCAGACACTGGACTGCCAGTTTACAACCTGTGGTTTAGAGTGGTTTGTTACACTGCATTTTTGTAATAACAGTTAAGTAGTACAATAGTACAGAGAGAAATTTGGAAAAATGGTTCTCTGGGAAAATACAGCAGGAATATTCATGCAACAGTTGTAGCTATAATTTAACAGGTCCCAATACCGGTTGACAAGTAGTGGAAAGTTAGGAGGGAAGTCAGATCAGCTTGTGCCCTGCCCAGGGGATCTGTCAGGGATAGGTGGGGCTGAAATCCAGCCTTCGGCTCCCTGGCAGTGGTGGGACAATTGGGAAGAATGGTTATTTATTTTTGTAATTTGCTCAAAAGTGCACAGGATCATGCTTTTTATTCCTTTTTATATATTAATAATAATACCAATAAACTAACAACAAACTTTCAATTATCTGCAATTTTGGACCTCTTCTTTAATATGCCAGAAAACATGTTTCCTCCTAACAACTTTGCAAATCTCATTCAAGGAATAATTCATAATATTCCTTAGGAAAGCAGATTTCTGCTCATGTGGGTTTTTTTTTGTTTTATTTTTTTGACAGGCATAGTGGACAGTGAGAGAGAGAGAGAGACAGAGAGAAAGTCTTCCTTTGCCGTTGGTTCACCCTCTAATGGGTACCGCAGCCGGCGCACCACGCTGATCCGATGGCAGGAGCCAGGTACTTATCCTGGTCTCCCATGGGGTGCAGGGCCCAAGCACTTGGGCCATTCTCCACTGCACTCCCGGGCCACAGCAGAGAGCTGGCCTGGAAGAGGGGCAACCAGGACAGAATCCAGCGCCCCAACCGGGACTAGAACCCAGTGTGCCAGCGCCGCAAGGCGGAGGATTAGCCTAGTGAGCCGCGGTGCCAGCCTCATGTATTTCCATTATTAAATTTGGGTCATGGATGAAAATGCATTTTTAAAAATATAATAGGTTTATCTTTGGGTAAAAATAATCTATGAAGCATGCACTAAGATTAAACCAGTTAAGCTGTTGCACAAAACACCCACATCGCAATTCAGAGTTACGGTTCAAGCCCTGGTTCCTCCACTTCCAATCCAACTTCCTGCTAATACATCCTGGGAGGTAAAAGATGGTGGTCCAACTAGTTGGAACCCTGTCACATACATGGGGGAGCTGGATGGAGTTCCAGACTCCTGGCCAAGTCTCACATGTGGGCATGTGGGAATGAATCACCAGAGGAAAGACCAACACAAGATAACACACACACACACACACACACACACACAACTTTTCTCTCTCTGCCATTTAAAAATAAATTTTTTAAGCAATGAAAATAAAATTAAAAGCAGTCTATCTTACTCATTGTTCAGGTAGATTCTCAATAGGTACATTTCCCTGTCAAAAATCTAAGTTCTTATTTTAAAAATGTGTTAAATAAGAGAAAGGGAAGCACACAGAAAGACTGATAGAAACGATAGTTCTTATCCGATGATCCATTACCCAAGTGCCTGGAATGGGAAGCCCATGAGTGGCAGAGACCCAACTACTTGAACCATTATCACTGCCTCCCTACGCACACATTAGTAGGAAGCTGGAATCAGGAGGGGAGCTGGGACCTGAAGCTCGGCATTCCAATACGGGATGCAGGCATCCTAAGCAGACACTTTTACTACTATATCAAACACCCATCCTAAGTCCATATTTTTAAAGGAAACGATATCTCTGACCACAGAAGGCTTAGCATGCGTTAGGGGGATAATTGCCAAATTAGAAGGAATGTATAAGTGATCATCATCATTTATAAATGACATTTCACAATATGGGAACATGATATGAATTTGCTTGTGGAGAAACTTGATATTTTTGACACACAAATGTTTTTGATCACTGGAGGGTACCACTCTAAACGTTCCCAAGAAAGTTGACAAGAAGTTACTTAATACATAAGTCATAGCTTATCTGCTATCTTAAATAGACTGGAATAAAATAGAGAACTAAAATAGACTTTTGATTCTTCATGTTTATCATCATGAATATCAATGTTGCAAGCAATATATTTAGTGGTTACGCTGGGAGACGGAGTTGTTAGTTCATGCACTAACGGCCCTTCATGTACCCTGTAGCCCGGTATTGTTTTCCCTATACCAGAATCTCCTAGAAGAGACAGAATGCTGTGATTTTTCTCCTACAATTTCTTTTCCAGTAGGACCAGGGTAAAGCCCCAAATTTGCATTTCTAACATATTCTCAAGTGATGCAGCTGCTGATTTGGAAGTCAACACTGTAAGTGCCACTGCTTACACTTCCTATTTTCCTTTTTAATGGATTTCCAAGCTCCTTCGCCTTCACCTGTCACTTATCAGGGTTTTCCATGTGCTCCTGCTTGTAAAACTCCTGCAGGGAAAGGAGGACTTCTCCGGCTTCTGCAAAGGAAAACTGTGCCTCTAGGCTTCAGGCTATTTGTAGCAACTGCACAGTCAATTCTGGCTCAACCTGTGTTAAAGCTCCTGGTGCTAGTTACTCTGCTTCTCTCTCCAGGACTCTCTGAACTCTGAACTTCAGTGTCATTTCCTACGTACACACAATACCACGGGTCTTTCTAACCCCCTCATTTCCCTTCCCAGACTTCACACTGCCCTCATCTTAAATAGACAAATGGGATTCTTCATTCGTCTATATAACTAGGGAAGGAGCCCTTCTTCCAGACATTTCTCATTCCTTATATACAGTGAGAAGAAAAAAATGTTATTTTAAGAATGACAGTTCTCTTTCAAGGTAAAACCCAAGTTAGTTGTCAAACTTTGATATTCTCATTAACCATCAACTGTCAGTCCTTTTTAAAATATCACCATGTACAACACTGAAGCCATCTTCAATTTTTCTATTAGAAATTCAAAACAAATGTGATATTCATTCTCACCCTATGAATGTAAATTTTAACTAAATATATATGGGTGTTGTGTAAGATATGCAGAGTGTTTTCACACATCAAAGAAGCACAACGATACAGAGTTCATAAAACAGTTACTGTTCATTGCTGTGAACTTGCTCATAATTTATGAATATGTAACTAAACATCAGTCATTGTCATGTCACCTTCTGCTTGTCACTGAACAATTAAAATGCTTTCATAGACAGAGGTGTGCATAATCATTATAGCAGATAGGATGAAAAATCAAAGGCAACAGCCAAAAATAATTTTTAATAAGGAAAATTCACCTGGCCTCAATGCACTGACAATGATGAAATCTGAAAGAGGAAGGAAGAGTAGAAATGGTAGCCTCAGGCCGGCGCCACGGCTCACTAGGCTAATCCTCCGCCTTGCGGCGCCGGCACAACAGGTTCTAGTCCCGGTTGGGGCGCTGGATTCTGTCCCGGTTGCCGCTCTTCCAGGCCAGCTCTCTGCTGTGGCCAGGGAGTGCAGTGGAGGATGGCCCAGGTGCTTGGGCCCTGCACCCCATGGGAGACCAGGAAAAGCACCTGGCTCCTGGCTCCTGGCTCCTGCCATTGGATCAGCGCGGTGCGCCGGCTGCAGCGCGCCGGCCGCGGTCCCCATTGGAGGGTGAATCAACGGCAAAGGAAGACCTTTCTCTCTGTCTCTCTCTCTCACTGTCCACTCTGCCTGTCAAAAAATAAAAAAAAAAAAAAAAAGAAATGGTAGCCTCCTGAATTTGCCATCAACTTTTCATAATTTAAATGTACAAATGTCAGTAACATTTGTATTGATTTAAAGCCACTTGTATATAAAATTTGTAATAGCACTTCTATCTTCTGATTCATTAATGGTGTTAACTAAAAAAAAAATCTATATAGAAGACCTAAACAAAGAAAACACCAAAATGATACTGAAATAAAAGGGACATGAAATAATGCAGAAGAATGAATCACAAGTGGTAATTTGAATGCATACTCTGGGGCAGGCATTGTATTAAGTGCCTTAAATGCAGGATTTATTTTCAATCTTTATACAACTTTGTATTACAGTTAGTAAACAGCACACTATTCAAAGCCAGATCTTGTTTATTTCAATTATTTCATGACTGTAATTTAGTGTATGACAACAAATGTAAACAGGCAAAGCCCTCCCTGGGGAAGTCTCTGTATTTTCAATTGGTTAGATCTGGTCAAACACAGGATCTATCTAAGTGTTATTAAAGGACCTATCTAACATTATTGCTGTATACCAAATAGCACAGTTTTAAAACATTAGAAACAAAATACTTTAGAAGCAAAACAAGATGTATGTAGAATTAGAAAGATGCTTAATCCATGAGAACAAATACTAAAACCAGAGTTGAGACAAAGAGACCAATAGTCTATACTACAAATTTATTTTTAACATTTATATATAGCAAGCCCCAAATACCAGTAAACTGAATTTTACAGTATATTAGTATTCTTACATTGTTATGATTTCAAAATGGCCTGTCTTAAACCTACACTATACATAATTAGTGACAAAATCCTGGAGGCAATTAATTACTTTGAAAAATCAGAGAAAGCAAGAATGATAAACATTCATAAAAAGAGTACAATAAAATATTAATAGTGTTTCTTTATGGATAAGGTTTTTCACTACTTTTATGCATTTTCAGACTTTCCTATAATTAATGCTCATGTTTCTTTTATGGTGACAAAACATTTTATTTTAAAAAGAAACTAAATATAAATGTATACATACAGATGCATAAATGTGTGTAAACATATAGATGTGTGTTTGTGCAAAAAAAGATACTTTTAAAAAGGCATGGAATGGCTGGCACCGCGGCTCACTAGGCTAATCCTCCACCTTGCGGCGCCGGCACACCGGGTTCTAGTCCCGGTTGGGGCGCTGGATTCTGTCCCGGTTGCCGCTCTTCCAGGCCAGCTCTCTGCTGTGGCCAGGGAGTGCAGTGGAGGATGGCCCAGGTGCTTGGGCCCTGCACCCCATGGGAGACCAGGAAAAGCACCTGGCTCCTGGCTCCTGGCTCCTGCCATCGGATCAGCGCGGTGCGCCGGCCTCAGCGCGCCGGCCGCGGTCCCCATTGGAGGGTGAACCAACGGCAAAGGAAGACCTTTCTCACTGTCTCTCTCACTGTCCACTCTGCCTGTCCAAAAATTAAAAAAAAAAAAAAGGAAAAAAAAGGCATGGAACAGTGACTTAAGCTTTTTGATGAAGCTTTTTTTTGAAATCTATGCATAATATCTTTCTTACATGCATTTTCCATGAACTTTTTGAAGACCCTTTATACACACACACACACACACACACACACACACACGTACATGCGTATGTGTGTATTACAGGATGTTTAAGAACACTGAGGCAAGTTTTGCGGCACAGAAAATTAAGTTGCAGCTTGGAATGCTTGCATCATACACTGAGTGCCAGGTAAGTCCTGGGTACTACACTTTCCAGTATTAATTCCCGTTTATTAATTCATCCTGGGAGGCTACAGATGATGGCTCAGGTGCCTGAGCCTCTGCTACCCACAAGAGAGAGATTCAAATGAAGTTCCAGGCTCCTGACTTTGGCCTGACTGAGCCCTAGCTGTTGCAGATATTTGGGAAGGGAACAAGTTGATGCAAAATTGATCTCTCTCACACTTACCGTCTCCGTCTCCCTCTCCCTCTGTCTCTTTCTCTCTCCCTTTCTCTCCTTTTCAAGTAGATGAAAGTAAGTAACCATTAAAAAATGAAAACTTTGGGGCCAGCGCTGTGGCATGGCGGGTGGGGCCACCGCCTGCAGTGCCAGCATCCCATGTGGGTCCTGGTTGGAGCCTTGCTGCTCCACTTCTGATCCAGCTCTCTACTATGGCCTGGGAAAGCAGTAGAAGATGGCTCAAGTCCTTGGACCCCTGCACCAATGTGGGAGGGTCAGGGGAAGCTCCTGGCTCCTGATTAGTGCAGCTACTGCCATTGTGGCCATCTGGGGGGTGAACCAATGGATGGAAGACCTCTCTCTTTCTCTCTCTGTCTCTACCTCTCTGCCTTTCAAATAATTCTTTTTAAAAATGTTTAAAAAGAAAGAAAACTCTAATACTGTACAAGTCATCAATTCCTGCACCTTATTTTTCATTAATATGCATACTTTCGGAAATTACCCTAAATAATATATTAAACTTTAACAGACATTCCAGAATAACCTATAACTTCATTGTATAAATCATTTTAAACCTCATTTTTCATATATATATACATACTTTTTTGATCCTGATTACTTTTCCAGTTAGTGAACATTCATGTGGAGAAGAATATCCAAAA
Organism: Oryctolagus cuniculus; assembly: GCF_964237555.1. Classification (NCBI taxonomy): domain Eukaryota; kingdom Metazoa; phylum Chordata; class Mammalia; order Lagomorpha; family Leporidae; genus Oryctolagus; species Oryctolagus cuniculus. The sequence continues at coordinate 25,366,789 of NC_091441.1, forward strand.
ATTTACTATCAGCTATATATGAAAGTCCTATACTCTCTTTTCCTTTGTCCTAAAATTTCCTTCAAGCTTCAATAGAGTTCTCTTAGGTATAGTATTCCTGAATTTGTTGAACAAGTCCATGTTCTACCTACTAATATCCTTCATGGACATGGATTTCATTGTGTCCCTTTTCACCCATCATTTTCCTGTACTGAAAATCTCTCATCTGGTCTTATGATTTCAATCCTTTGACAATTTCAGTTAACCTTTCAGACTTTCTATTTTATGGGCTCAGCAGAACATATGGAATGGAACTCTGAACTCCACTTCAAGTACAAAAACGTTATTAGTTATGTTCAAGAATTTAACAGGATCATGTAGTTTTATTCTTCCACTTTTATCATGGTGGCCTCTGGAATTGGTTGAACTTTTGAACTGCCACTCCACACTGGACTATCTTCAAGGGATAGCTGACATGGTTATTGAATTTTTTCTTCTAGAAACAAGTGATGACAGAGAGAGTACTTTATTTTATCTGTATATTTTGGATTATATTTCCCCTGACGTGTAACCTTATACTTTACACAGCTGAGATTTATCTGCTCTTATTTTACCAATTCACACAACTTTACAAATATTCTTGTAGGACCAATCTATCTCAGTGGTTGGAACAGCTTCAGAGTCATCCACAATTTTAATCTCTGTCATAATGTCCCATCTTCCTCCCCAGGCATACATTCTTCCGATAGATATACCTGAAGCCACAGAGGAGCTACTTTTCTCTACTTAAGGCTAGATCAACCTCATGCTGTGATACCAATCCTAGAAACTCAAAGAAAATTTTAAAAACTTGAGTTGGAATTTTCAAGGTGAGAAGACCAGACTACCATATACATCTATCTTCCTACTGTATTCTGTATCTGCACTGATTTTCCTCGTGATCAAGCCCCACCATTATCATTTTTAAAATATATTTTTACTTAAATATATAAAGACAGAGTTACAGAGAGGAGAGAGAGAGAGAGAGAGAGAGAGAGAGAGAGAGAGAGAATCTTCCACTTGCTGGTTCATTCTGCAAATGGCTGCAACAGCCAAGTCTGAGCCAGGTCTGAACCAAGACAAAGCCCAGAGTGAGGAAGTCCCTCTTGTTCTCCCACATGGGTGGCAGGGACCCAAATACTGGGAACATCTTCCACTCCCATACAAGGTACATTAGGAGGAGGCTGTATGGGAAGCAGAGTAGTTGTCCCTCAAACTGCTCCTCTAACATTATACGTCAGCATCACAAGCAGAGGTTTAATGGTGCCACAATGCTGGCTCCCCCTCTCTTATACTTTAATGTTAATAATAAGCCCATGTCATTGCACAGGGCTGCTAACCATATTTTTGTTTACATGGCTTGATTTTTTACTATGAACATCTTGTCTTACTCTTATTAATTTAGCATTCCCTTTACTATGGTCAGGTTGTCTTCTTTCTCCTTAGGCAGTACTTAAGCATTACCTGGCTGGATTAAAATAGTTTCCTGGACTTCAACCCTTTGGGATTCTATTTCAGTAGGCCGAGTTGAAGTCAATGAATTTTCATTTCTAATAGGCTCTTGGGTGATGTCAATGTGGCTGGTCTGAAGAGCACACATTGGGAAGTATATGGAATTCTACAAAAATTATGGAAAATTTCATGATACCATCTAATTTTTGGCTTCACAGAAGAATCCTTTAGTAATTCACTTATTTGACCAGATCATTTAGGTTGCCTTGGCATGCTTTCTACATCTAGGGACCCTATGCTTTCCTCTGACCACTATGTAAAAAAGGTAAACAGTGCCAAGCTAGTCTGCTTACTGAGATGATGATGATGATGTCAATGCCAAAGTTAATGATGATGAGCCTCCATTCCTTTATCTTAACAGGTCATCATCTTCAACGTGACTATCCAAAGAGAAATCAAGGCACTTTATACATAACACAATGCCTGGCATATAAATGAGAGTTATGAGAACATCAATGCAGATGTTGACAATATATCATTAACTATAGATTTACTTATTTGTTTCTGGGGTTATAATAGGAAACAAAATAGTTAAAGACTCTGCTCCACTGGAGGTTACATTCCATTGGGAGGCAGAAAACAACAGTGAATAAATAAACAGCAACAGACTATGATAACTCATACAAAAGGAAAAAAATAACCATATTGTGTAACAGATTAACTGGGGTAGAATGATGTAGTCAAAAAGAACAAGGACAATTCCTTAAGAAGGTGACACTTTATGAGACGTCAGCCTTATGAATAGCTAGGGAAGAGAATTCCAGACTTGGGGAGCTGCTGAGACAAATGTCTTGGTACTGTACATTGTGCAGGGTATTCAAAGAAAAGGCAGCAGTTGATATTGTCAGAGTCTAGTGCATAAAGGGAGTATGAAACGAAATGAAAGAGAAGCCAAGTCTCAGAGGTTTGTAGGTATATGATAAGAAGCTTTGATTCAGTCTAAGAAAATCAGAAGGCATTTGAGAGTATTTATTCATGTATTTATTTATGAATGAATGGATGAATGAGAGAGAGGTGAGAGAGAGAGACTACATGCTACCATCTGCTGTTCCATCCCCAAATGCCCATACTGATAGGGGCTGAGTCAACTCAAAGTCAGGAGCCAGGATCTCAACCTGGGCCTCCCATGGGGTTGGCAGGAACTAAATAAATGGAACCTTCACTGCTGCCTCCCAAGATCTACACTGGTAAGGAGCTGGCTCAGGAGCTACGGCTGAGCACTAAACTCAAGCACTCAAGTGTGGGACATGAAATCCTAAATGCCAGGTCAAATGCTCACCACTCCTGAGGGTTTTGGTTTTAATATCTTTGTTTTAAAGATTTATTTATTTGAAAGTTAGAGTTACAGAAATGGAGAGGGAGAGGGAGGGAGAGAGAGAGAAGGAGGGAGAGAGGGGGAGGGAGAGGGAGGAGGGGGAGGGAGGGGGAGGGAGGGAAGGAGGGGGAGGGAGGAAGAAGGAGGGAGAGAGAAGCAGGGAGGGAGAAGGAGGGAGGCAGGGACATTCCATCTACTAGTTCACATCCCCAGATGGCCACAATGGCCTTGGTTGGGCCAGGTTGAAGCCAGGATTCAGGAGCTAGTTTCAGGTCTCCTTTGTGGGTGGCAGGGGCACAAACACTTGAGCCATCCTCTGCTGCTTTTCCCAGGTACATTACCAGGGAGCTGGATCAGAAGTGGAGCAGCCAGGACACAAACCAATGCCCAGCTTTACCCACTGTGCCACAACACCGGCTCCAAGTGTTTTAATTTCTAAAAAGGTATACTCCATGCTCTAACTAACTGTTAGCAAGATTATTCTAGGTGAGAAGTTTACAGAGGGGTAAAACTTGAGGAGAGACCAATTGGAACATCACACGGGAAAAGCTGGAATAAGGATGAAGCAAATCAGAATGCAGAAGAGTAGGACGGCTTGAAATATGTTTTGGAGATTGAACTGTTACAGATGTAATATAAGAAAAAGAAGGATAAAGCTGAATACCAAGTTTAATAATGTTGCAATGTTGAGAGGCTCATATTCATTAAACCAAATTCTATTCATTTATTTTGAAAGTTCTCATATGTTTTATATATGTGAATGATAAATATTACTTTTTATCCAAAGTTGGCTTTATTTTGGATGCTTCTTTACTGGGTGATTTTCTCAATAACTTATAATGTTGACTTTTTTTTAGTCTTTGTTAATAATGACAGAATATTTCTCCATCTTCTTCAAGAAAGCCTGTGATATTTTTAGCTCAATTTTCTTAATAGCTTACATTTATATGAAGTTTTATATGAGAGGTCCTTAAGTTCATAGAAAATGCACATTATGCAAAAACTGTGCATGGGTTTCAAAAAATGTTTTGCACCAAAATAAAGTTAGCTTTTGATTTTTTTTTTTTTTTTTTTTTTGCAGCCACATGTACATACAAGACTCTGCTTCAGGCCCAAATCACTAGGCTTCACAACTCACCCCAACCACGCAATCTCATTTATAGTATTTCACTAACATCACTCTAATCCCTAATTTCACAACTTCGCTTGTTAAGACACATCCTACTGCCGGCATAAGTTCTATGATCCATCCTCAGATCCAGTTCAGATTTGCTTCTTTATTGTGGGGAGCAACTCGGACTAGACTAAGTTACTGGAATTAAGACTTATTCTATGCATCTGCTCTCCCACAATATGGTGCTGGGAGAGAAGAAAACAGCTTCTATGCAGCTGCCTCCAGTTCAGCCAATAAACTGTAGGACTTGCTCCTGATTGGAGGAGAGCAGTGTACTCGGCATGTGGGCAGCCGAGTTGGGATTGGCAGAGGAGGACTATAAAGGAGGAGAGAGACGGCATGCACCAGGAACATCTATGGGGAACATCTAGCTGAGGGAACCCGTGCAGCCCCCGAGAGAGCCGGCCGGCGGTGTGCCGCTCCCCTGCGGAAGCGGGGAAAGTGGCAGGGGGAACCGCCCTTCCACGGAGGTGGAAGGGACAGTAGCCAACCCGGGAAGAACCAGCAGCAAACCCGGGGAGGGCCGAGCAGATGAAAGAACAGCGCAGGGTTTAGTGTCGTTCCTCCACGAAGAGGGGGAGCGACACTTTATCAGTTTCTGTCTCCTCCTTTAACTATCCTAAAATGTCAGGAGATGCCAAGGGTCCCCAAGCTCATTCAAGCATCTGATTTAAAACAGAGGATCTGAATGATGCTCGCAAGTCTTTGTCACAGTATCAACTGGAATAGCATGCACATACATGTTGTCAACAGCAGTGAGGACCTAAATGATAATTATAAAGTATCTGCTCTATCCCAGACACAGAACTGGCTCTGTCCCTTGACCGTGTTTTTTTTTTTTTTTTTTTTTTTTTTTGAGTCTAATCTTCACAACAACTCTGCAGGTGGGTGTCACTGGCCTATTGTTCAGATAAAGTTTGGAAAGCAAGGAATAATCCATTCAGGGCCCCTTACTGGGAACCTCTCTTAAATGTAAACTGGAGTAGATTGGAAAAGTAGAGAGGGGCACAAAAGAGCCAAAGGAATAGGTGTGGGCGGAATGAGAGACAAGAGTCAAATTCATACAAAGGCTCCTACTTCTATGATATTCACGTAGTGACCATAAGGTGTGCACGTGAAAAATGAAGAAAGCCAAGGAGCTTGCAGTGGAAGTGCGAAGCTTGCAACAGAACTGACCGCTTCATCTGTTTACACGGAGTGAATTGAGGACTCAGTAATTGAGGACAAAAAGCCCTCATTTGCCCTCTTCTGATGATGCCACAATTTTATTTTTATTTTATTATTGCTTTAAAAATCAAATAAGAAAAATAGGCCTTCTCTCCCTCTATCCTTCTGCATATATCTACATAATTACTAAGTTTTAGTCTTAATTCCCAAAGTATTTTACAAGTTAAATTACCATTCTAAAGAAAAAAACCCACAATGTTATTTGCACAATCCCTACTTCTATCTGGCTAATGATCCTGTAAGAATCACACTCACTTGCGCACACACACACACACACATGAAATCCCCCAGCTCATTTAAATTTCTTTTGTTTCCATGCACTGTAAATTCATGATAAAGTGTTATTACTGAATATTCGGCAGTCAGATTCACTAACTACACTTTGAATGTCAGTAAGAACGTACCGAGGGAAAATTCAATTATATAATTCCGTCACTTGGAATAATGATTTTCTTTGCTGGTCCTGTAAAGTCGTAGTTGATGCAAACTCACAAATATCACATTTATTTGTCTTAGCAGGAGGCAAGCACTGTGCTGTGATTAAAATGGCACCATGTTGCTTCTTACAGCATGAGTAATGGGTCTGAACTGCAAGAACAAAAAGTCTGCTACACCCATTAACTGTGGTAAAAATCCCCTTTTAATTGGGCAGGCAATTTCCATAGAAATGTATACAGTATGGTGCAATTACATGTAAGCGCGATTGCTATATCTTTACTGCTGACACTGGGAGATTCTTCACCTGCATCTTTCCTTTCAACTCCAAAACAGGGAAGAATGGGTTTAACTTGGATCTTCTTCTAAATGCACATGACATTTCCCAAACTTGAGCCTGTTAGAAATTCTGGGAAATTCTGCTGAATTCAGTGTGACCCTGCTTAACTTTACTTTATTGAGCAGTTTTCAAACTGGGATGACCATAGATTTATTGTTTTGTTTTGTCTTGCTTCATTATTTTTTTTCATTTCTGTTAGGAACAGTTAACAATGAAAACAATTTCAGTGAACAAGAATTCCTAATTTTTATTTTTACTAGCTGTCTCTATTGGTTGTATGGTTGCTGCGTGTTTAACTTTGTAATTTTATCCATGTTGAATTTTTACCCAAAATATGTTTCACATGGGTGACTACCAAAACATTTCCATTTGAACTTACTACATTTTCTTATGTATTACTGTAGCACAGCCAACACTGCATGTTTGTTAACAAAAAGAATATAGACGAATGAAAAAGCTTAAAGTTTGAGGACTGTATACTAAGATTTGTGTATGTCACAAGAATTTTGTTTCAGTCTGTCCACACTGCAGTTCACTAATAACAGAAACTTACCTCTCATGGCCATTTATCCAGGGAATCCAAGATCAGGGTGCCAGCAGAGTTGGGTTCTGACAGGAACCCTCTTGGACAGCAGATGGTACCTTCTCACCGTAACCTCACATGGTAGAAAGGGTCAGCTATCTCTGACTATCTTTTATAAGGTCACTGAACCTAACCATGAAGGATCTGCTCTCATTAACCTCAAAAAGCTCCCCACTATTCTTTTTTTTTTTTTTTTTTTTTTTGACAGGCAGAGTGGACAGTGAGAGAGAGAGACAGAGAGAAAGGTCTTCCTTTGCCGTTGGTTCACCCTCCAATGGCCACCCCGACCGGCGCGCTGCGGCCAGCGCACCGTGCTGATCCGATGGCAGTAGCCAGGTACTTATCCTGGTCTCCCATGGGGTGCAGGGCCCAAGCACCTGGGCCATCCTCCACTGCGCTCCCTGGCCACAGCAGAGAGTTGGCCTGGAAGAGGGGCAACCGGGACAGAATCCGGTGCCCTGACCAGGACTAGAACCCGGTGTGCCGGCGCCGCAAGGTGGAGGATTAACCTAGTGAGCCGCGGCGCCGGCCCCCACTATTCTTAAAACCAACACCTCACGGGTGAGGTTCTCACTCTTTGAATGGGGAAAGGGGTGATAAACATCCAGACTGTAACAAATGGAGCACCAATTATTTTAACAAACTCACCATCCAAGATGAAATACAAATCAATTCTAAGACAGACAAAATATACATTGCTAAGGTATTTTATGAATGTTTAACCTATGTACACAGTATATAAAGTACCAAGGTCACAAACATGAGTAAGATTCAACTCTACTTGAGTAATAAATATGGAGTACAGGCTATTATAATGTACTATATTAATTTCTATGGAAACTCCTACCTAATGTGTTAAATGTTAATCATGGAATTAACAAGGAATTATGGATTATCTGGGATAGGAATCACCTCACAAGTAAATACAGTGTCTAAGGAGCGAAGCAAGGTACATACACAGCATAGTGTCTACTTAAGAGAGCAAGAAAGCCAGAAAAAATAGTCATTGTGATCTAGGACATCTCCTGGGTATCCAATGACCTGATGTCACGATTAATTCCTCTGTGGCATTCCATCTAGATTGCTCCTTTGCAATAGGCATCCCTCAACTGCATTCACATGTACCCATAAAAAGCCAATACAACTCAACAGTAAAAGTACAAACAGCTCAACTGAAAAGTAGGCAAAGCATATGAATAGACATGTAACCAAGAAGGACATACAAACTGCCCATAAATGAATCTGTGGAAATATGCTCAACATTATGATTTATCAAATAAATGCAATTCACAACAACAATGTAACACCACCTGACAACTATTAGAATGATTAAAATAAAAAAAAAATCTAGCCAATAAAAAGTTGACAAAGATGCAGAGAAATAGAAACATCCGTGTACTGGTGGTGAAGAATATAAAATGTTGTGTTCATTTTGGGAAACAGTATGCTAGTTCCTTCAGTTTTGAAAACACAGAGTTATGTGACTCAGCAATTTCACTTCTGAGGATATCATCAAGAGAGTTGAAAATAGATGTCCACACAAAATGCTGTGCACTAATGTTTATGGTCAAAATGCCCATCAACTGATGAATGGGCAAACAAAATTCAATGAGCTCTTACTTGGCAATTAAAGAAATGAAGTTCTAACACATGCTAAAGTAGTGAACCTGAAAAACATTAGGTTTGTGAAGCACTCACTGATTATACTGCATGTTCTATAATTTCATTCATATGAGATGTCCTGAAAAGGGAAATCGAGAGACAGAGTACAAAGGCAGTTGTTTAGGGATGGAATGGCAGAGAGTGAGGAAGAACAGAAGGATGGGGGCTGGTGGCTAAGAGATACAAGACCTTTATTGAGGACACACAGTTATTCTAAACTTTTCTATAGCAAGATAGTCCTGCACGATGAGATGATTCTGAAGACCATTAAAATGCACATTTTAAATGCAAAATTGTATGATAAGTGAGTTATATCTTAATAAATGGTTTTTGTTTAAACATCAGGACAAAAATTATGTTTTCATTATACCTTTGTTAAATGAGTGAATATAAGAAAATTAATGTACATGTGAAAATCTCAAATGCTTTCAGGGCTTCCCACTTTAAAAACTTAGGTTTTAGGTTGGAGCTATTTGCCCTTAGGTACACTGTTCACCAAGTGGTTGTAGAGCTTTGGTCTTATAAGTATGAATGCCAGGTGTACTGTCTAGTGATTCCTTCCCAAAATGTACCAATACCAATGAGTCCACACTTTGCTATAGAAAATAACTGAAATGATTGCAGATAAATATATTAATGAATCAGAAAAATTCATAGAAAGTATAAACAATATCATGCTTTGCTCCCTAGTCTTTGAAAACTGGCAAGCAAAACTGATGATAACCATTGCTGACTTTGACTAAAACACTCCTGTCTAATTTAGTTTGAGTCTTATCAAGAGTCAAACTCCTTCTGGGAAAATAAGAGGCTCTGGTACTTCAGGAAACTCTGGCATGAAAATGCCCTTTTGGGCAGCTTTCCACTACCGTCAGCAGTTCTCCTCCTTCTAAGCCACAGATGGTCAATTCACCTTGCTTAGACTGTTAGGGCTAATTAAAATCATATCCTTAGATTGCCTTTTTAACACTCTATATTAGTCCATAGCCTCTGTCTTTCCCTCGGGGACCTCTCCTTCCTCCCTCATCTGTCAGAGAAAGAAAAAATTAGATTCATGACCATCTCAAGGATAAACGCAGAACACTATCACAATTGTACTTTCTAATGGAAGGGGAAAAAAATGCAGAGAGAGATCAGTACATAGTAGGCCTGCAAACAAATTTTGGTGTATTCTACCCCCAATTCAACTAGTATTTTTAAACCTGTAATAAGTGCCAATTATAATATTATTTTATTAATAACAGCCTGAAATTAAAAATGTATTCTTCTAATCCATATACACATTCAACAGAATCTTTTAAATATTACTTTGAACAAACTTTTGCAATCTCTTATGATAATTGCTATCTCCACTGAGGAAAGTAAAATAAGAAGTAGACATGGTGGGAAGAAGCACCAGCTAATAGGTGCTATTAATTTTTTGCTCGATTTAATTCTGCCTTATATTACACATCAGTGACATGTACGTGGGATCATATCTCTACCTGGAAAAACTCTTAACTAATTTCAGTATGATCCATTTGGTAATTTCATTGTGAATGGTAATCAACGTATACTTACCTAAGGCACTTTTTTCTGATTACGATCATTAAATGTGCATGTGTGTGGGGTGGGGTGTCTTTGAGAATAAGGGTAATTATGGATACACATGAAATTTAAGAACTGCTACTTAGGCAGCAGTACTGATGCTGTAAATTCCAAAGAAGTTCATTCAAATTAATAGCTACACATAGTAATATCATTACAAATATTATCTTAATACTTTTTATAATAACTACTTCCCATTTATGACTAAGTCTAAGCCTAAACCCAACTTGGTCAAGCAAACATATAGGAAAAGCCCAAACACCTAAATGCGAGGTGGGTGTGCCAACTACTTTCCAAACCCATAGTTGGATAAGTTCTCTACATGCTCAATTGTACATGCTGAGGAAACAGCAACTAATATCATGCATGCCTCAGTAAAAAAAAAAAAAAAAAAAAAAAAAAAAAAAAACTGTAAAACTTGGGTGGGCAGGGTTGGCATTGTGGCATAGAAGGTCAAGCCTTTGCCTGTAGTGCTGAGATCCTGGCTACTCCAATTTTGATCCAGCTCCTTGCTAAAGGCCTGGGAAACCTGCAGAAGATTGGCCAAGTATTTGGGCCCCTATAACTACATAGGAGACCTGGACAATGCTCCGGGCTTCCCCCTGGCCCAACCACGGCCATTACAGCCATTTGAGGAGTGAACCAGCAGATCAAAGATTGTCTCTCTCCTCTTTCTGTATCTATACCTTCAAGTAAATAAATCTTAGAAAACAACAACAAAAATGTGTGGTTTGTGAAGACAGACATGCTGTGTATAATAAATGATTTTTATACAGTATACTCAAGAATTGATTTTAAAAATTAAAAGCACAATTTCTTCATGGCTAATGATATATTTATGATTAAAATTAGGGTAATTTATCAATACAGAATATAAACTAAAATGCTTATACTTAGTAATTACTAAATAAGACATCAAAGAAAAATAAATTAGAGAGACATGAATAATCATATCTTAGAACCACACAACACCTATTAAAAAGAGAAATGAGTTGATTACTTATTTTAGATGGACACTTTCACACTCCTGGAAATCAAAGATTGTTGTGCTACCCATAAATAAACCATCTTGATAAAGCTTCTCCCTTGATGCTCATTTTTATATTTCTTTACTTTTAACTGACACTTTAAAAATTTATACACATTTATGGGGTACCATGTGGTGTTTATATACATGGATATGTGATGCAGTGTCTAATTAGGGTAAGCAAATTTATCAATTCAAACATTTAAGATTTCTTTAGGGTGAGAGAAATCCACAATCTCTTCAGTCCCACTATTTTGGATCAGAACTTCTGACTCCTAACTAACTGTTTTTGATTGGGTACTTGTTTGTTTTGAGGACTTCCTCTCAAACACTCAAGCAGATGTTTAAATTCTGATGCCATAATGGCTGATGGATTAAGAGGCAGAGACTTTATACAATTGTGGTGGCTAGGAGTTGGGCCTGGTGGGAGGTACCCTCAGGAGTGTTTCTCTTACAACAGCATTGCATACTTGGAGTTGCAGTTAGTGTGGCCTAAGTTTTTCTCTTTCTGCTTCCTGGCTTACCATCGGATTGTCCTCCACACCTGCTATGACCAACCTCCACACTAGCTGCTCTAGAAGGTTGCCTGCTCTTGATCTCTATCCTCCAAACTGTAAGCCGAAATACACCATTTCCCAAGAAGCTCCTATTACATATTTTAGTTAATGTAAACAGAAGTGTACTAACACAGAAACTTAATGATTGTTAATTAAACTTTCCCTACCCCTCCCTTCCCCCTATTCTCCCAACCTCTGGTAACCGTCATACTCTTAACTTTCCTGAGATCAGTACTTGTTCCCCACATATGAGTGAAACTGTGCAGTATTTTTCAATCTGTGATTGGCTTATCTCATATAACACAATGGCATCCAGTCCTATCCAGGTTGTTGCAAATGACAAGATTGCATTATTTTATGGCTGGAGAGCATTCCACTGTGTATATGTACCACATTTCAATTATCCCTTTATCAGTTGATGGACACCTATGTTGTTTCCAGTTCTTGGCTATTGTGAATGTTCTTGCCAACAAGGGAGTGCAGATGTCTAATTGATAGTGATTTCTTTTTCCTTGGATATATACACAGTAGTGGGATTGTGGGATCATACAGTAGTTCTGTTTTTCATTTTTTTGAGGAACTTTCATACTGTTGTCCACAAAGACTACACTAATTTATATTCCCACCAACCATGGGCAAGGGTTCCCTTTTGTCAACATCCTTGGCATCATTTACTATCTTTTGTCTTTTTGATAAAGCTAATCTAATAGAGATGACAATTTTTATTTTTCCAAATGCTTACTTATCATATATTTAAAACTCACTCTCTCGACAGATAAATAGATAGATAGATAGTTTTTTCTTGTGTGCTTGTTTGATTTTTGTATCAAGGTGTTGCTGATTTTCCAAAATGAGTTTGGAAGAATTCCCTCCTATTTGTCAAAAATTTAAGAAGAATTTGTTTATGTGCTCCCTTTGACTCTTAGTCCTTTCATTATGATCAATTGTGAACTGAAATTGATCACTTGGAATAGTGAGATGGCATTGGTACATGCCACCTTGATGGGATTGAATTGGAATCCCCTAGTATGTTTCTAACTCTACCATTTGGGGCAAGTCAGCTTGAGCATGTCCCAAATTGTACATCTCTTCCCTCTCTTATTCCCACTCTTATGTTTAACAGGGATCACATTTCAGTTAATTTTCAACACTTAAGAATAACTGTGTATTAATTACAGAATTAAACCAGTCATATTAAGTAGAACAGACAAAAAAAAAAAACTACTAAGAGGGATAATGTATTAAGTTGTTCATTAACAGTCAGGGCTATGCTGATCAAGTCACCGTTTCCCATAGTGTCCATTTCACTTCAACAGGTTTCCTTTTTGGTGTTCAGTCAGTTGTCACCGATCAGGGAGAACATATGGTATTTGTCCCTTTGGGACTGGCTTATTTCACTCAGCATGATGTGTTCCAGATTCGAAGGGAGCACATAAACAAGTCTAGTACCTGCTAACACTAACCGATAGAATAAATAAAGGGGAGAGTGATCCAACATGGGAAGTGAGATACTCAGCAGACTCATAGAATGGCAGATGTCCTAAATAGCACTCTGGCCTCAGAATCAGCCCTAAAGGCATTCGGATCTGGCTGAAAAGCCCATGAGAGTATTTCAGGCATGGAAAGCCAAGACACTCTGGAAAAAGATCTCTGTGAGTGAGATCCCAGTGGAAAGAACAGGTCTTCAAAGAAGGAGGTACCTTTCTCTGAAGGGAGGAGAGAAACTCTACTTTGACTATGACCTTGTCTAAATAAGATAAGAGTCGGAGAACTCAGAGGGCTTCCATAGCCTTGGAAACTCATGACTGGAGCATAGGGAGATTACTGATGCCATAAACAGGAGTGTCAATTTGTAAAGTCAACAACAGGAGTCACTGTGCACTTACTCCTCATGTAGGATCTCTGTCCTTAATGTGCTGTGCATTGAGACTTAATGCTATAATGAGTACTCAAACAATATATTTCACTTTGTGTTTCTATGGGGGTGCAAACTGTTGAAATCTTTACTTAATGCATACTAAACTGATCTTCTGTAAAAAAAAAAAAAAAAGAAAAGAAATTATCAATTCCCAACTTGACTCTCACTGGGATTAAACATGACAATAGTTCTGATCTGATTTCATCATAATTTAAAAAAATCATCTATTATTTTTCACTTTATGTTTCTGTGTGGGAGCAAACTGTTGAAATCTTTACTTAATGTATACTAAGCTGATCTTCTGTATATTAAGATAATTGAAAATGAATCTTGATGTGAATGGAACGGGAGAGGGAGTGGGAAAGGGGAGGGTTGTGGGTGGGAGGGACGGTATTGGGGGGAAGCCATTGTAATCCATAAGTCGTACTTTGGAAATTTATATTCATTAAATAAAAGTTAAAAAAAATTTAAGAAGAATTGATGTTAATTCTTCCTTAAAAGTTGGTAGAGTCAGGATTCAAGCCATCTGTTCCTAAGCAATTTTTAAAAATTTTATTTATTTGAAAGAGTTACAGACAGAGGTAGACACACAGAGATAGGTCTTCCATGCACTAGTTCACTTCCCCAAATGGGTGCAATGGTGGAAGCTGAGCCAATACGAAGCCAGGTGCTTCCTCCAAGTCTCTCACCTGTGTACATGGACCCAAGGACTTGGGTCATCCTATGCTGCTTTCCCAGGTGCATTAGCAGGGAGCTGGATCAGAAGTAGAACAGCTAGGACTCGAACCGGCACCCATATGAGATACCAGTGCTGCAGGCTGGGGCTTTAACCTGCTGTGCCACAGCACTGGCCCCCTCCGAGCAATCTCTGATAGGAAAATTTTTGCTATTGATTCAGTATTACTACTTATTACTGATATGCTTAAGTATTCTATTCCATCATTCAATTTTGGTAAGACGTAAAACTGATCAAACAGTATAATGTACACAAGAACCATTTCTGTGATTATGTTAGGCTGCTTAACCTATCATAAAAGAATATGACAGAGTGGGTAACTTGGTCAATAGAAATTTATTTCCTCCTCTGAAGTCTGGAAAGTCCAAGAGCAAAGTGCTAGTAGGATTGCTTTCTACTTTCTACTCTACAGAGGCCTCTGTCTTTGGCTTGTAGACAAAGTCTTCTTGTGTCCTTACCTGGTCTTTTCTTGGTATGCAAGCCTGGAGAGAAAGTGCTCTAGTATCTCTTCCTATTCTTTTACAGAATGCCATTCCTATTGGATAAAACTGCCCCACACCTAGGACATCATTTAACCTTACTCACCTCCTTAGGACCCTATCTCTAAACACAGGCACATCAGATGCCAGAGCTGCACAGCTCAGTCTGTAACAGTGCTCTATGAAAAAAACATGAGTGGCTTGAGAAAGCTTATAAAATGTTTTTGTAGAAAGTTAGATAACTTATGTTTCATGTATATTAAATCACATTCCTTATGCTTAAAATTCAGATGAGCCAGGGAGCAAGTGACTAAGAGGAAGAAGACATGGCTTCTCTGTTTCAGGGTTTCCGTATCTAGCTAAGAAGGAAGTCAGACAGCATGTGGGAAGCACTGGAGAACATGAAAGCACAAAATGCTTCCCAAATGGGTACCTTTGTTCTGCCACAATCATTGTTTTTTTAATGCTTATAGAGATCACTTCCAAAAAGTAAACATGTTTATATATCGTTAGGACATTGTCATATTGATTTTTCCACGCTTCATGAGAATTATGTAGGAACAAGTTGTTGCTTTAGACGTTTATATAGGTGGAAAAAAGAGGTACATAGAGAGTGTATTGTATGCTTTAATAACTGGCATTCTGTTTTGGTTTGCCTGCTCAATCTTTACAATCAGACTTTAGGATTCTCATGAGGGCTGAGGGAGCGTGCTATATTCCTGTATTTCTCAGAGCATACAAAACTATACTAGACAGCGTGTTATATTTCTTTATTTCTCACAGTGTCAAAAACTCTACCTTGCTAATCTGAATTCTTAACAACCAGTTCTCACACCCAGTCACCAAGTCCTAAGAATTACCATCTTTCCACAAATGAACAAATTCAAGGTTAGAAGATTACCTAACTAACCAAGATGAAACAGGCAGTAAGCCAAAATTCAAAAAAATATATATTTCCATACTGTCCCAGTGAACTCAAGACAAAATATCACCTTATTAGCAAAATACTCAGGGCCTATACCAATTTTCTAATTCAGCATAAGATTTCTCCATCTCCACAAATTCAGTCACATCACCTTTATTACTCTTCCACCATCCTAAGCTTATCTCCAAACCCTAGCACACTTGATTCCATCTGCCCAGAATGTTCTTTCCCCAATCTCCCAATTCATTCCCTAATACATATCCTCTAATCTTGTGAAACCTTGAATTCAGGGGCCCTCACTTTTTTCTTTCACAATCGTTCCTTGTTTTTTTTTTTTTTTAGTCACTGCCTGCTTTGTGTCTTTGAAGACTGGACATACATTATTGCTTTCTTCCCCTACAGATACTTAGTACACAAATTACTCAGTATTTGCTGGTGGCTCAGTACTGACACTGTGGTGGCTCAGTTGTATATCTGGAGCTAGTGACTGTAATTCATTAGCTCACTATATATCCAAACCTACTTGTTATTATTAAAATATACTTCAGCAGACACTGTGCTATCAATGTGTACTTTTTTCAACCCAAGCATTAAAAACTAAGATTTTGACAGGAATGTTTAATTTCTCACATATATTTTAATCAACTCTCTTTGTAGTTCACTTTTAAGATGTTTTTTAAATTTCTAAATAGTTTGATCTATAATGTATTTGCATAGGCAGTACTTTAGTGGTTAAAATAACCATATACATTTGAAAACATATGGGAGGGGCTGGCGCTGTGGCGCACTAGGTTAATCCTCCACCTGCAGTGCCAGCATCCCATATGGGTGCCGGTTCTAGTCCCAGCTGCTCCTCTTTCAATCCAGCTCTTTGCTGTGGCCTGGGAAAGTAGTACAAGATGGCCCAAGTCCTTGGGCCCCTTCACCCACATAGGAGACCTGGAAAGAAGCTCCTGGCTCTGGATCAGCACAGCTCCGGTCGTTGCGGCCACGTGGGGAGTGAACCAGCAGATGGAAAACTTTTCCCTCTGTCTCTCCCTCTCATGGTCTGTAACTCTAACTCTCAAATAAATAAATCAAATCTTAAAAAGATATGGGAACAAGCCTTAAGGAGAAGTTTTCTCAGAAAATTAAGCATGTGTGTGCGTATGCTATATATATTCTGTATAGGAATGCACACACAGACCTATATATACAGGTACTCAAAATATTCATGGAAAAACTTGGAAAGTTCATTTTGGCAAAAGAAATTGAAATCTATGCATAGTTTTTTTATCATATCTATTTTTCATGAATTTTTTGAAGACCCCTTATACATGAACATAATACAGATATTAAAATGTAATTGAATCTGAGTCCACTGTCATCAGAATTAAACAACATGTGTGTAAGGTGAACATGTTCAGGTGTACAGAGAGCCCTACTTAATACTTTGCTAGAGGGTGACTAACAGGTCCTTGCTTTGCTCCTGCAGGGAAAAGACTCACGTGTGGCCTACACCTGCACACCTCACATAGCTGGTCACACAGAGGCTTTCTAGCGAGAACTCTAAACCCAATCACAATGTGAAGTGGCATCTGCCATTCATGATGAAGACACTGAGAACGCAAATTTTGTTTTGAGTTTTCAAATTGATGCAAAGAGCTGACCTAGCATACTCACGTGTGTCCCAGAAACCCCGTTTGGCCAACCCTAGCCAACATCTCTCTAGAATTTTGAACACGCACGTAATGGAGAAAATCTACAGAGACACACAGGTAAACTTTTAATACTTACTGTTTACATAGATGTAGACCTCTTTAAAGGAAATTTGAGAATCCATTCTGGAATGTCCAAGACTACTTTCTGGGTGGATGTTTTGCACAGCCATTACAACACTGCTTGGGACACCTGCAATCACTCTGAGTACCTGGTTCAAAGTCTCACTACGCTGCTTTCTGCTCATGTGCCCTCTGGGAGGTAACAGATGATAGCTTCTTGCAACCAACTTGGCAAACCCTGACTGAGTTCTAGGCTTCTGGCTTCAGCCTGGCATAAGCCTGTCTGTTGTAGACTAACTCAGTGGATGGAAGATTCCACCCTTTCAAATAAAATGAAATAAATATTTACATATTTTAAATTTTTAAATGTTCTCACCCACGACAGACATAATTCCTTCTCCCTGAAGAGCACTTCCTGTGTGAGTTCTCCACCCACCTCCTTTGCTGTAAGGATGTAAAGTGTTTAGGGCTCTTCCACAGTTAGGCCCTTTCTTGGCTGAAGATTAAACATCTTTTTAAGGAATATATTTCTCCATTGATCCAGGCACTGGATCAATCTGCAGCTAAGGCAGTAGCAGCTCTCCTGAATGCCTACCAAGTGTTCTTTTGCTGTGGATATATTGAAGTGAATTTGCTTAAGAGTTGAGATGGGTAATTGGATGGAGAATGGATGGATATATGCTTTGAATTAGAGTCATATTGTAATTCTTGATCCAGAAAGCTGAATACTTTGAAAATATGAACTGACAGAAATATTGTTTGCTAGGCTTTTTTAAAATTAGGTTTAATAAATAATCATGGCATTAGATGCTTAAAATATAGGCTGCGGCATTATTCAGGGAGCCTCCCTCTTCCTCCTCATCTCCAGAATCCCTCCTGTTGCTGTTGCTTCAGGATCTGTCTTACAGGAGAGAGGAAACATAATTTCTTTATATATTCACATATTCCAGCATACATGCACTATGTAAAACATCTCACACAGAAGCATCAGTGGGAATTAATTTTATAAATTTGTAACCATACTATAAGCAGGGCTTCAAACTCTGTAGCCTTCTCAGAACTTGATGGAATGCTTTCACCCAACCGATGTTCACTGATACCTCACTGAAGGTCATTCTAACATGTCAGAAACATTACCATTAGTGGTTATTATTAGGAAAGTTATTTTATGCTTATTTTATTCATTTTAAATAAGGTTTCCCTTAATCTTGTCTAATATATAGTGGTCCAACTGATTTAATAATTTTCAAACTTTAAATGTTCATTTTCTAAGAAAACAAAGTAAATACCAGACTTCAAATTGCATTTAATGTGAATCAACTCTTTGAAATTACCAAGGAGAGTAACAGCATTTCTCTGCATTTTGTTCTGTATAAAATTATATTCTACTTGAAAAGTCTGTGAGGTCATGAAAGTTCACATTCAAAGCTAGTCTAAGTATAAGAAAAGACCACAAGTTGAAAGGCAGAAGCGAATCTGATAAAATGCATGATTAAAATTTTATTATAAGCCCAAGCTTGGCTTTCTCATGGTATTTTATCTTATGAAGAATATAACTATGCTTAAATTTTTAAAATTATAAAAAATAAATTTAAATAGCTTTGATGAGATTATTTTTCTCCATCTCCTTTAAAAAAGGAAATAAATTATATTTTCCATATAAATTCAGTTAGGTAAAATAATGCTAAATGCATATCAAAATAATTAACTATATCAAAGGTTTCAATAGATCAATATTCTATTTTAGAGCCTGGGTAAAATAGTTAAAACAATATTATACCTACCTCCTGAAATACAACAAGTTTTCAACAGTAGGTAGAAATCATACAAGGTATGAGAGACATTTTTAAAAAGATTTATTTATTTATTTGAAAGGCAGAGTTACAGAGAGACAGGGAGAGAAAGGAAGAGAGAGGAAGCCTCCATTTATTGCTTCACTCCCCAGATGGCCACAATAGCCAGCTCTTGTCCAAGCCAGCCAGAAGCTTCATCTGGGCCTCTGGAGTGGGTGTAGGTATAGGGGCCCAAACATTCCCAGCACAAAGCTGGATTGGAAGTGGAACAGCCAGGATATGAACTGGTGCCCATATGGGATACTGATAACACAGGCAGAGGCCTTACCTACTCCACCACAATGCTGGCTCTTGAAAGACCTTTAAAATAAACACCCATTTGCCAGGACGATTCATTTACAAAACAAATGAAAAGACAGACATCAGGTCTACCAAAACCCAAAATCTAAACATAACTCTAATTTTTAAAAAATTAACAATGCTTCTAATTTACACATTCAACATGTAATCTATGTCTAGATTTTAAGAAATAAGTCGATTCATTTCAAACAAAAATGTAAGTCTATTTGTCTCGCATCCAGCAGCCTTAAGATAAAAAACTAGGTAAAGTATATAGTGTGTGTGTATTTCTGTAAAGTCCAGTTCCATGGGTTAGTCATTGTGTTATATGTCAGCTCCATCTTCTATTTCTTCTTTAAGTATATTTTTTAAAGATTTATTTTATTTATTTGAAAAGCAGTATAAGGGGAAGGGAGAGAGTGAGGGAGGCAGGGAGGAAGAGAAGATTACATCTTCCCTCCATGGGTTTACTCTCCAAATGGCTGCAAAGATTAGGGCTGGGCCAGGCCAAAGCCAAGAGCCAGAATCTCCATTCAGGTTCCCCATGTCGGGTGGCAGAGACCCAAGCATTTGGGTTACCTTCTTCTGCTTTCCCAGGTGCATTAGCAGGGAGCTGGACTGTAAACAGTGCAGCAGGAACTCAAACTAATGTTCCACTATGATATGCTGGCTGCAGCTTAACTCACTGTACCACAACATCAGTCCCTCAATATTTTTTCCAAGTTTACTTTATATTTCTCTCCTTTAACCATAAGCATGTTCAATTCCTACATCTTTGCATTTATTTTAATGATTATACAAATGCTACATAGCTAATAAAACTAATAAGCTGCAGTTAAACAGTGAGCGATATCTTACACCAGGTATACTTTTCACCTGCCTTTTTGTCCAACCTAATCCTTAAAGAACAGTATTAATCCTTACTGCCTTGTTTTCTTACCAACCATTCTCTCTGATACCTCAGAGTTGTCATAGATATTCCCACATCTTTATGAAAGTGACCACAATTATTAGCGGAACTGAAATTTCAGAATCATCTTAGAATCATTTTATACCTGCCTCTTTTATACCTTTTTCAGAAAAAGAGGAAGAAAGAAGTGTGTGAATTAGGCAGCCAGTAGAGGATAGTCATGGGCCCATTGGGTCAGACTGCATTGCCTGAACCCTAGATCCTTCCTGGGGACAACCACTTGTCTTTCTATGCCAACATGCCCTCACTTGTAAACCAGGGTTGCTAGTAGCACCAAGCACTGAATGGAGATGGTGCATGCTTCTTCTTCAATACTGGTGTTTTCTTTCAAGGAACAGGTTGTCCCTCTAGGGTAAAACTACCAACCTCACCAATCCGCCCAATAATCACCTATTGCTGGACAGTTCAAGGTGTATGGGGAGTCTGGATCAGGATAAATGACACAATGATTTAATCAAATTGGAAGTTTCTTTCACTTTTGCCCTTTCTTAGGTAAATATTTATGTTTTCATTGAATGACAAGCAACTCCATTGTCCAACCCAGCATATGCATCTATCAACAGATGAAAGTGTTATCTGAAAAAGCTTTAAAACTAGAAAGCAAAAAGGATAGCATAATATTAAGACATTGGTTACAAGATAGAGCTAGCATATGATACACTTCCATTTCTAAATAACTTTTAAATACATTTACATTTTCTTGGAAACAAATATTCCAGAGGGAAAAAAATCCAAAGATTAGTAATCAATGTTTTGTTATTGTTACAGGAAAAAGCGATTGAAACACCAATGTTAAGCTACTTTCTCCGATCTACAGAACTCAAAAAAAAAAAAAAAAAGGCTTCAATGAAATCCAGAGTAAACAGCAAAATAGGTATTTGCTTGAGTATCCACCATATATAAGAATTAATTTGAAAGGATACCTTTGTCAACCTGCCCTTCTGAATAATATGTATGATCCACCCTCCTTAATTCTTTAAATTATATTGCTTCCATGCAAGTTTTCCTTAGATGAATTTGATTTTGATGGCTTACATTCAACACAACGCCTACAGTATTTCCATGTTAATAAAACAGTCTTAGCAACACACTGAATTTAATGTCAGAGACCTTGTCATCTCAAATAACATCTTCCTTTCCATTCAAGTGCATATGCATTGTACAATTTCTTTCATTTTTTTCTTCATTTATTTTCCTCAGGTATGGTATTTTGAAACCTCACATTTGTTATTCAACACATCTATTGAAGAATACTTGGTACTTTCCAATTGCATCACTAGAATTATTAAACAGTCATAAATCCAGATTTAAGCAATAAGTATGTATTCAAATACTGTATTTAACTTCTATACAATTAACTAAAGTAGAGAAGGGCATGTGTAGAGTGCTGGGCTTTGAAGTTTCCCATTAATATACCTAGGAAGCAATCAGTGGTAAGCATTTAAGGTGTGGTGGTGACATATTTTGAAGGGCACAATGCAAACTCATCGCCAGACATTAACTTACCCAGGACTGTGAGCTCTGCAGAGGCACTAATGTTCTCATTTTTATACGTGACAACACAGGTGTAAGTTCCACTGTCATCATCTGTCACGTTGGAGATAAGCAAGTTACTTCCACCCAATAAAGAATACTTTTTAGACCTGTAAGATATAAGGAATCAGAGAGTAAATTAATATATGTAGATCAGGAGAAAAACTCAAGAGGGTTAAATGATTTTCACTAAAGCTCAAATTATAAAATTGGGGAAAACCATATATCATACATACTTGATATCACCTCACTTAATGATAAAAAATTAATTTAAGGTAAGTTACTCCTATGGGAATGCTATGTGTAGTGACTGAAGAAATAAAGTAGATTAAACTCAGAATTAACTTCAGTTAATTTATTTAGTTAGTGATGAAAAACAACTTGCAGATAATGTAGTCCAAGTTTCTCATTTTGGATTTGAGATTAGGGTCCACAGAAGCGGTTCTCCAGGGTGGAAGTCAGTGGCCTGTGTCCTGACACACAATTTAGTGATTTTTGTAAACCATATTTCATACTACACCCAAGTGTGTCTGGGTATATATGCAGACAATGCATTTTCCCATTTGGTAGCTATAACTGGAATTCTTGTGTTTTATTTTTCTCAAGAAATATTGTGAAACTGTATTATGTACCATTATTATCTAAATAAATGTTTAAGGTATACAACTTTTAAAAAATATCTTATAATATATACAGCTATTTCATCATGGAAAAATAAATGTGCTAGAAAGAAATCTACCAGTCCCCAAAATCAATGAAATTAATTTCTTAAGATCTATTTAATCAAAATGTTTCAGACTAAGTATTCCACTCTCTAAAGGATTTACTTGCTAACTGTACTTTATTGTTATTATTCCAGAAGTCAAGGCCAGCCAGGTTCTCGTGCCTTATCTTCAAATTTTACTATAGCTCAGATACTCAGAGATATAACTGGAGGTAAAAAAAAATGTGCAACCTTTAAATGACATTGTTATATATTTGAACTCAGAGAACTGTGATTTCATCTCCCCCGGCTTTATTAGAGTATAATTGACAAATAAAAATGAATATATTTATGTTTGTATAATGTGATGTTTTATGTATACAGTGTGATACATGTAGATACTATGCAGTACGAAATGATTACCCATGAAGTTCATTTACCGATCTGCCCCTTCACATAGTAATCCTGTGTGTGTGTGTGTGTGTGTGTGTGTGTGTGTGTGTGTGGAGAACATTTAAGATCTATCCTGTCCATACCATTTACTTAGGCTGAGATCCTCCAAAATATCTTTGCTGATGAATCTTTGGGCAGGATCATGTCAACAGATTCCCAACTTTCTCAATTTCCTTTAATAATTGATATTACTTTGATTTGTGTTTGCTGTTTTTACGTTTCTTGTCTCCCCCCTTGTCTCATTGGCTAAACATCTTTCATACGCTCTATCATGTCAAGGAATGTGGAAAAATATTCAATAATTAGAAAAATCCTAGTATATGTAGGCATTTCTGTCAAATTTAAGGAAGATAAATAGTACTGCACACAATTGAAAGTGCCGACCGTGTATTACCTGAGTTGGATGACTTCCTCGCCTCGTAACCAGGTAAAACTTGGCGGAGGATAGCCAGAAACGCAGCACTCCAGGACCGCCTCTTGTCCTTCAACGGCTACTACATTGGAGGGTCTCTGTAGAAAATACAGCTGCCTGTGCAGTCCCGGATCTATGGAAAGAAAACATAGGATTGTATCTTTTACGAAAAAATTGCAAAGATTAATAATGCAGCCTGAACTTTTTTTTTTTTCTAACCAGAAAAAGATGAAAGATGCTTGAGAGGAAAGAAAATTGAAAAGGCACCAATGAAACTTATAAATAAACTCTAAAAAAGTTTTTTACATCCCCAGTTTCTAAGATTATGATATCAGGATATTCTTATCTGGTGACAGCAACATGGTGTAAGACATAGGACATCAGAGTGAAGCTACAGTTCACTCTCCTAAGCTATATGCTGTATTTATCTATCATTATTAGAGAACAAGGCAATATTAAAAGGCACTTCAAAAACCCCATGGACAAATGGACTTAATGTTGATTTTTTTTATTTAGTAAATATAAATTTCCAAAGTACAGTTTATGGATTACATTGGCTTCCCCCCACCCCCAATAATTTCCCTCCCACATGCACCCCTCCCATCTCCTGCTCCATCTCCCATTCCATTCACATCAAGATTCATTTTCAATTATCTTTATATACAGAAGATCTATTCAGTATATATTAAGTAAGGATTTCATCAGTTTGCACCCACACAGAAACACAAAGTGTAAAAACACTGTTTCAGTACTAGTTATAGCATTACTTCACATTGGACAACTCATTAGGGACAGATCCCACATGAGGAGTAAGTACACAGTGACTCCTGTTGTGGACTTAACAAATTGACACTATTGTTTATGGTGTCAGTGATCTCCCTAGGCTCTAGTCATGAGTTGCCAAGGCTATGGAAGCCTTTTGAGTTCGCCGATTTCAATCTTATTCCGACAGGGTCATAGTCAAAGTGGAAGTTCTCTCCTCCCTTCAGAGAAAGGTACCTCCTTCTTTGATGGCTCCATTCTTTCCACTGGGATCTCACTCGCAGAGATCTTTCATTTAGGTCTTCCTTTTTTTTTTCCCCCTAGAGTGTCTTGGCTTTCCATGCCTAAAATACTCTAATGGGCTCTTCAGCCAGATCCAAATGCCTTAGGGGCTGATTCTGAGGCCAGAGTGCTATTTAGGACATCTGCCATTCTATGAGTCTGCTGTGTATCCTGCTTCCCATGTTGGATCGTTCTCTCTTTTTGATTCTATCAGTTAGTATTAGCAGACACTAGTCTTGTTTGTGTGATCCCTTTGATTCTTAGACCTATCAGTGTGATCAATTGTGAACTGAAGTAGATCACTTGGACTAGTGAGATGGCATTGGTACATGCCACCTTGATGGGATTGTATTGGAATCCCCAGGCACTTTTCTAACTCCACCATTTGGGGCAAGTCCGATTGAGCATGTCCCAAATTGTACATCTCCTCCCTCTCTTATTCCCATTCTTATATTTAACAGGGATAACTTTTCAGTTAAAATTTAAACACCTAAGAATAACTGTGTGTTAATTACAGAGTTCAACCAATAGTACTAGAACAAAAAAAAAATACTAAAATGGATAAAGTATTACATTGTACATCAACGGTCAGGGCAAGTGCTGATCAAGTCACTGTTTCTCATAGTGTCCATTTCACTTCAACAGTTTCCCCTTTGGTGCTCAGTTAGTTGCCGCCAAAGAGGAAGAACATATGATATTTGTCCCATTGGGATTGGCTTAATTCACTCAGCATAATGTTTTCCAAATTCTTCCATTTTGTTGCAAATGACCGGATTTCATTGTTTTTGACTGCTGTATAGTATTCTATAGAGTACATGTCCCATAATTTCTTTATCCAGTCTACTGTTGATGGGCATTTGGGTTGGTTTCAGGTCTTAGCTATTGTGAATTGAGCTGCAATAAACATTAATGTGCAGACAGCTTTTTTCTTCAGAATTTACCCAAAGGAAATTAAATTGGCAAGGAGTGGGATGGCTGGGTTGTATGGTAGGGTTATATTCAGGTTTCTGAGGAATCTCCAGACTGACTTCCATAGTGGCTTAACCAGTTTGCATTCCCACCAACAGTGGGTTAGTGTCCCTTTTTCCCCACATCCTCGCCAGCATCTATTGTTGGTAGATTTCTGAATGTGAGCCATTCTAACTGGGGTGAGGTGAAACCTCATTGTGGTTTTGATTTGCATTTCCCTGATTGCTAGTGATCTGGAACATTTTTTCATGTGTCTGTTGGCCCTTTGGATTTCCTCTTTTGAAAAATGTCTATTGAGGTCCTTGGCCCATCTCTTAAGTGGGTTGTTTGTTTTGTTATTGTGGAGTTTCTTGATCTCTTTGTAGATTCTGGTTATCAACCCTTTATCTGTTGCAAAGTTTGCAAATATTTTTTCCCATTCTGTCAGTTGCCTCTTTACTTTCCTGACTGTTTCTTTTGCAGTACAGAAACTTCTCAATTTGATGCAATCCCAAATGTTAATTTTGGCTTTGACTGCCTGTGCTTCTGGGGTCTTTTCCAAGAAGTATTTGCCAGTACCTATATCTTGCAGGGTTTCTCCAATGCTCTCTAATAATTTGATGGTGTCAGGTCGTAGATTTAAGTCTTTAATCCACGTTGAGTGAATTTTTGTGTAAGATGAAAGGTACGGGTCTTGCTTCATGGTTCTGCACGTGGAAATCCAATTTTCCCAGCACCATTTATTGAATAGACTGTCCTTACTCCAGGGATTGGTTTTGGATCCTTGATCAAACATAAGTTGGCTGTAGATGTTTGGATTGATTTCTGGTGTTTCTATTCTGTTCCATTGGTCTATCCATCTGTTTCTGTACCAGTATCATGCTGTTTTGATAACTGCCCTGTAGTATGTCCTGAAATCTGGTATTGTGATGCCTTCGGCTTTGTTTTTGTTGTACAAGATTGCTTTAGCTATTCGAGGTCTCCTGTGTCTCCATATGAATTTCAGCATCATTTTTTCCAGATCTGAGAAGACGGTCTTCGGTATCTTGATTGGGATTGCATTGAATCTGTAAATTGCTTTTGGGAGAATGGACATTTTGATGATATTAATTCTTCCAATCCATGAGCATGGAAGATTTTTCCATTTTTTGGTATCCTCTTCTATTTCTTTCTTAAAGATCTCTATGATGGAAATTACAAAACCTTAAACGTCCTTGGTTAAGTTTATTCCAGTGTATTTGTTTTTGTAGCTATTGCGAATGGGATTGATCTTAGAAGTTCTTCCTCAGCTGTGGCATTGCCTGTGTATACAAAGGCTGTTGATTTTTGTGCATTGATTTTATATCCTGCTACTTTGCCAAACTCTTCTGAGTTCCAAGTCTCTTAAGTAGAGTTCTTTGGGTCCCCTAAATAAAGAATCATATCATCTGCAAAGAGGGATAGTTTGAGTTCTTCCTTCCCAATTTGTATCCCTTTAATTTCTTTTTCTTGTCTGATGGCTCTGGCTAAAACTTCCAGAACAATATTGAATAGCAGTGGTGAGAGTGGGCATCCCTGTCTGGTACCAGATCTAGGTGGAAATGCTTCCAACTTTTCCCCATTCAATAGAAGAAATCAAAAGAGAAATCAAAAACTTTCTGGAAGTAAATGAGGATAACAGCACAACATACCAAACTTACAGGATACAGCATAATCAGTGTTAAGAGGAAAGTTTGTATCAATAGGTGCCTACATCAAGAAATTGGAAAGGCACCAAGTAGATGAGCTTTCAACACATCTCAAGGATCTAGAAAAACTGCAGCAAACAAGACCCAAATCTAGTAGGAGAAGAGAATTAAAATCAGAGAAGAAATCAACAGGATTGAATCCCAGAAATCATTACAAAAAATCAGCCAAACAAGGAGCTGGTTTTTTGAAAAAATAAACAAAACTAACTAAAAAAAGAAAAGACCCAAACCAGTAAAATCAGAGATGAAAAAGGAAACGTAACAACAGACACCACAGAAATAAAAAGAATCATCAGAAATTACTACAAGGACTTGTATGCCAGCAAACAGGGAAACCTATCAGAAATGGATAGATCCCTGGACACATGCAACCTACCTAAATTGAACCAGGAAGACACAGAAAACCTAAACAGACACATAACTGAGACAGAAATTGAAACAGTAATAAAGGCCCTCCCAACAAAGAAAAGCCCAGGACCAGATGAATTCACTGCTGAATTCTACCAGACATTTAAAGAAGAACTAACTACAATTCTTCTCAAACTATTCAGAACAATCGAAAAAGAGGGAATCCTCCCAAATTCTTTCTATGAAGTCAGCATCACCTTAATTCCTAAGCTGGAAAAAGATGCAGCATTGAAAGAGAATTACAGACCAATATCCCTGATGAACATAGATGCAAAAATCCTCAATTAATGTTGATTTTGATATAAAAACTTGAACTTCATGTACAGTTTTTTATAAGATGTATTTTATGAACTCTTTGAAGATCTCTGTGTGCATACATTTCAAACTTTTTACACCAAGCTTTAATTACATATTTCATGAACTTATTGAAGAACCTTCTCAATAATTTTTAAATGTCATCATCCAAGGTTTGTGATACATTCAGTTTGCCTACTGCCAACATCTATTCCAGTTTCTTCTGATTTGCTTATTGCTTCTGTGGTGTGATGAATACAACAAACCAACACATTAGACTTGTGCTGAATACCTCATAGGTACCAAGGATGAAACAAATGTCAGTACTGAAAAATACCTGCCTTCTTTGAAAAAGTATTACATCTGTATAACTAAAGTTTTTTTATGATATGTGTAAGCCACATATTTTTAAATTTTATAGTGACATTCCAGAGTGAGTTTCCCCTAGAGCTGAGACAATGGGTCAATGAGGTGTTCACTATCCTTCTACTTCACTTGATATGTTTCTGTTTCTGTGTATTACTTAGTATTACACATTTTTACTAGCAAATAATTGAAACAATGTCTGTACCACCTAAAAACTCATTTGATCCAAAGTCACTAAGATTATAGCAAATGGAATAAGCAAAAAAAATTCACAATATGGTGTTTTTAAGATTTATTCATTTATTTATTCAAAAGGCAGAGTTGCAGAGAAAGGTAGAGAAAGATGGAAGGAGAAAGGGCATCTATTTGCTGGTGCACCACCACCCACACATGGCCACAGTGACAAGGGCTGTGCCAGGCTGAAGCTGGGAACATGGAATTGCATCCAAGTTTCCCAGGTGGGTAGCAGAGGCCCAACTACTTGGATCACCTTCTGCTGCCTTCCCAGGCCTATTAGCAGGGAGCTGGATCTGCAGTGGA
Organism: Oryctolagus cuniculus; assembly: GCF_964237555.1. NCBI lineage: Eukaryota > Metazoa > Chordata > Mammalia > Lagomorpha > Leporidae > Oryctolagus > Oryctolagus cuniculus. The sequence goes on from NC_091441.1 coordinate 25,395,571, forward strand.
GCAGCCAGCACTCAAACCTGCCTCACAGGCAGCAGATTAACCCACTGTGCCACAACACTGGCCCCGTCAGTGTGGTATTTTTACTTTTTATTTATTTAACTCTTTATTTGATAGAGCATTAAGCCTTTGACAATACTGTAAATTACAAGTATGTTATCTCAAAATAAAAATAACAAAAAAAAAACTTACAAAATACTAAGCACAGAATCTAACACTCAGGAAATGCCTTTGAGAATAAAGAAATTCTCTTACTCCATCCTATATAAACCCCACTGGCAATGCCCAGGGACAAAGCCAGTCTTATATTTAGGTAGATTAGGAGGAGATCCACCTACCCATGGCCATATCCTTGCTTGTTGACCAAATTTTTATCCTCTTATTTAACATAAAAAGGTTCTCTTTAAGTTCCATTTAACTTTAAGAAGGTTCAAGTCAGTCCAGTTTCAATCTAATGCACTGAACTGAATTACTCTATAACCTGTCATTTTATAAACTCCAAGCAAAATATTGATGCAAAGAAATTGAAATAGTGAAATCTTAAAAACTGTGGTGGATGGAAAACTGATGTGGGAGGTGAGGCCCAGCTGGATCATAGCATGGGTTGACAAGAAGCAGAAAAGTGAGGTGAGAGTGTGTCTGCAACACATTTGACATTGACCTTTATCTTCCTTGACCTGACCCATCTCCAGGCAGCTCCATGACACATTAGTAAGAAAACTCCAGGGGCCAGCTTATCGGGTAAAGCCGACATCCCATATGGCTGCTCTACTTCCAATCCAGCTCTCTGGTATGGCCTGGCAAAGCAGTAGAAGATGGTACAAGTCCTTGGGCCCCTGCACCCACATGGGAGACCCGGAAAAAGCTCCCAGCTCTTGGCTTCGGATTGGCTCATCTCTGGCCATTATGGCCACTTGGGGAGTGAACCTTCACCCCCTCTCCCCCCCCTCCCTCCCCCTCCCTCTCTCCCCCCCTTTTCCCCTCTCTCCCTTTCCCCTTCTCCCCGCCTCCCGCATCTGCCTCTCTGTAACTCTGCCTTTCACACAAATAAATCTTTAAAACAAACAAACAAAAACCAAGAATACTCCAGTTCTTAAGTTAATAGTTGGGTTAATAACTGTCATCTGAATTACTCCGTGTGTGGAGAAAGAGAAAATTCACACTTTTGCAGTTTCCCACATCTGTTTCTGGTTGTTCCAGCAATAAAAATAAATATTTTTCACAACGAAAATATTGAAATCATGTTCTAAATGTGTTAATCCTTATTAAGTCAACATTGTAGAAAAACATCTCAAAATTTTTAAGAATTGCTAGTGCTGTTTTATTTCCCTTCTTGAAAGTGGCTTTTCAAATCAAACAAAAATGGTCTGAAAGATAATGTTTAAGAATCAATTTTCTGAAATGAACCAGTTCCCCAAATGTGCATTTACTAATAGCTGTCTTTATAATGCAGCCCTAGCCATCTGAGTGCATTAATTTCACCACCTGCTCTTCTTCAACAGACATGTTTCCTTATATTATAGACTACTAGTCTATAATAACACCCATGGAAAACATTGAAGAATACCCACTTAATTTAATTTTGTAGGTAAAAGAAAATTTACCACTGGATATATCGCCATTTAAGTTCTATTTTACTCCCTATTATCAAAAAGAAGTCATTCAACAAAGATGGTTCTTCTTTAGAACATAATAAGCAAAAAAAAAAAAAAAGAGAGAGAGAGATAGTGTGGTCAAATTAACCAATATTGGTACATTACCCTAAGGTCCATTATCTACATTGAAATATGTGCAGCCCTATGGATTTTGACAAATGCATGGCATGCATCAAATATCATAGTACCACGTAGAATATTTTCAGTGCAGTCAACATTCACTGACCCTCAGCTATTCATCATCCACTATGCCTACATCAAACCTCAGGCAGTCACTGATCTTTTTACTGCTTTCATGGTTGTGTCTTTTTCAGGATGTCATATCAATGGAATCACACAGTATGTAGCCTTTTCAACTCATTTTTCCCCACTCAGCAACTCAGCACTATGTATTTTTTTCTTCATATCTTTTGTGTGTGTGTAGCTCATTCATTTTTATTGCTGGATAAGATTTCCTTATATAGATGTGCCATCATTTATTTATTTATTCATTTATTGAAAGACAACTCATTTTTGGGTGCTCATGAATAAATCTTTTTACAAAAATCTTTGTTTAAAGTCAGAGTTAGAGAGGAAGTGACAGAGACAGAGAATCTTCAATCCACTGGTTCGCTTCCCAGATGACAGCAATGGCCAGCTCTAGGCCAGGACAAAGCCAGGAATTAGGCGCTTCACCCAGGTTGCACATGTGGTTGGCTGAGGCCCAAACACTTGGGCCATCTTGTGCTGCTTTTCCAAGCCCATTAGCAGGGAACTGGATTGGAAGTGGAGCAGCCAGGCTGTGAACCAGCACCCATATGGGTTGGCAGTGTGGCAGGTGGCAGATGGCAGCTATACCCACTATGCCACAATGCTGGCACCTATGAATAAAACTATAAATACGGGTGGGCAGAGTCTTAAGTTTTCAACTCTATTGAGTAAATATATTGGAGCTTAACTGCTAGATTTTATGTAACTTTAGTTTAAAAAACTTCCAAATGGTCCTACAAAGTGTCTGCACAACTTTTCATTCTCAACAGCAATGAAAGACAGTTCCTGTTGCTCCACATTCTCCATAGTATGTGGTGCTGTCATTTTTCATGATTTCATCCATTCTAGTACATATACTACTATATTAGCCATCCTAATTTAAAAATTTTTAATGATATATGAAGTTCATCACAAAGCTTTCCATCTTTTCCATACGGATTCTTCTTTGGTGAGGTGTCAATTAATTTGCCTATTTAAATTTTTTCTTTCATTTACTTACTTGAGAGGCAGAAAGGTAAGGGGCGGGGAGAGAGAGAGATAGAGATAAAGAGAGAGAGAGAGAATGTCCCACTCACTGGTTGATATTGTGAGCATTTGGAGAATGGCTTAGACAGGGCTAAGCTGATATAGTGAGCTAAGAACTCAAACCAGGTCCCTCACATGCTGGTAGGAAATCACATACTTGAGCCATCGCCTGATGTTTTCCAGGGTGCATGTTAATTAGAATCTGGAATTAGCATCTGAGTCTGGACTCCAATGTAGCAATCCAATTTGAGATGTGAGTGTCCCAAGCAGTATCTTAAGCTCCAGGCCAACCAATCACCCTGAGCCAATTTTTAATTGGTTTGTTTGTTCTTTTATCATTGAGTTTCCACAGTTCATTATATATTTTAGATGCAAGTCCTTTATCAGATGTGTTTTATGCAAATTTTATCTTATTTTTTCATTATCCTAACATTACCTTTTGCAAAAAAGCAGCTCTTAGTTTTAATAAAGCCTGAGTTATCTGCTTTTCTTGTCTTAAATTGTTTTTAAGTATTTCCATAAAAATGATTACAATACTCAGAATAGCCTGTATTGTCTTTTAGAAGTATTATAGTTTTGCATTTCACATTCATGTTAATTCTTTAGTGGCAATATGAGTTAAGTGATATAGGATCTGCTAATATTTTCAAGCAAAGGTAAAATACCAGGCCGGTGCTGTGGCACAGTAGGTTAATCCTCCACCTGCACTGCCAGCATCCCATATGGGTGCTGGTTCTAGTCCTGGCTGAATCAATCTTTGTGCAAGATACAAAGTATGCATTAGATTTGTTTCTTTTACAAATATATGCCCAATTTTTCTAAAACCAGTTGATGAAAAGACCCTTCATTGGCTTAAGTCTTTTTTCAAAGATGGTTTGACCATATAAAGCATCTTCAAAAACTTCATGGAAAACACATTCTATTAGAAATTTATATGTGGATTCCAAAAATTTTGAAAACCAAAACAGATTTTATTTACTTTTTTACATGCAGTTTATAAGATTCCCTCAAAAAATACATACAAAATATTTGTATGGGGTGGGCCTATTTCTGTGTTCTATTCATCTATTTGTCTATTCTTTGTCTGATATCACACTGGTGATTAATGTAGCTTTATAGTAAGTCTTTTTAAAAGAGTTATTTACTTATTTGAAAGGCAGGACACCCGAGAGAGGAGAGATACACAATGGGGGGGGGAGAGAGAGAGAGAGAGAGAGAGAAATCTTCCACCTACTGGCTCACTCTCCAAATGGTTCATGAAGCCAGGAGGCAGGACTGCATACTGATCTTCCATTTGCACAGCAATGGCTCAGGTACTTGGGCCATCCTCTGCTGCTTCCCAAGGTGGATTAGCAGGAAGCTGGGACAGGAGTGGAGGAGCCAGCACCTGAACTGGTGCTCTCATACTGGATACTGGCATTGCAAGCAACATTTTAACTTGCTGCATCACGACACCTTCCCCATGTGCTAAGTCTTGAAGTCAGTTTGAGTCTGTCCTTCAACTTTGTACTTCTTTGGTGTCATGCCCACTATTCTGAGTCTTCTTCCATTTAAACAGGATTTTCTTATAAACTTCGAATCAATTTGTTGAAATTCACAAAATATCTTGCTGGTATTTTACTTTTTTTTAAGGTTTTATTTATTTATTTGAGAGGTAGAGTTACAGACAATGAGAGGGAGAGACAGAGAGAAAGGTCTTCTGACCATTGGTTCACTCCCCAAATGGCCTCAATGGCTGGAGCTGTGCCCATCCAAAGCCAGGAGCCGGGAGCTTCTTCCAGGTCTCAAGATCTTGGCCCAAGATCTTGGGTCATCTTCTACTGCTTTCCCAGGCCACAGCAGAGTGTTGGATTGGAAAAGGAGCAGCCAGGACTAGAACCAGCACCCATATGGGATGCCGGCACTGCAGGTGGAGGATTAACCTACTGTGCCATGGCACCGGCCTGGTATTTTACCTTTGCTTGAAAATATTAGCAGACCCTATATCACTTAACTCATATTGCCACTAAAGAAGCACCTGCTACTAGTTTTTAGATCAAACAATATATTCCAGGTCACCTCAACCCTGACCTGGTCCATTTCAGTTACTTTTATTACCTTCATGCCTTTATCGCATTAGAGTTTGTGACCTAGATCATACATATGAAAATGTTAGCTTTCGACAGAGAATTGTCTCATTTCTTCAAGGATATGTCTCTCCACCTAATCTAATAAATCGTAGTATTAAATAAGTTCCCAAAAAATTTTAACAGGAATCATCTTTAATAGTAAGCAGTACATATGTTCTATAACACTGTGGTACATTGAATAAGACCAATGAAGTTCCTCTAATCCAGAAATGGGGTTCTATTTCCTTGTGCCTCAAGTCTCATCTGGGGTTGTGTGTTGCGTTGATCAAGAGATGGTGGTGGGAGTTATGGTGTATGAGTTTGGAGCTAACTTTCTAGGAGCCTTACAGTTTGTCATTGTTGTGCCTCTCAGAGACTCAGTCATCTATTCAACTGGAGGCAGAGAAGCCACATCAAAATACCTGAGGCCCCCTAGCAACAGCGAGATCCAACAAGTGAGTGACACTACCTTGAAATTTCTGCCTGAGCCAAGTAAAACATGAACAAACTCAAGTGAAACCAGAAATTGCTCTGAAAAATTGAAGAAATATAAGTGACCATGAATTGCCATTGTTTTAAGTCAATAAATTTTATAGTTGTTTATCATACAGCCATAGATGGTGAAGCATATACATGAATCTAAGGGGAAAAAGCCATTTCAATAATTTTGAAACACCAAGGAACCGTTTTTGTTATTATTTTAGTGTGATTTTTGGTTTTTGTTTTGCACTGTTAGTGATTATAGCTAAATTCAAGGCAAATACTTGAGAGAGAAATCAGAGGGAAAACTTTTATTTCCTAACAGTATAGATTAAAAATCCCTCGTAGATACAAACTTGAAATTATAGTTTGTGCTTGTTTTGAATAAATGTGTTTTAATGGAATTAGTGATTACTGATGAAGTTATTTGTATTCTTGCTATATAGGCACTTACTATTCAGATTCAAATGGAGTTATTTAGCAATACAACATGAAGAATTTATCTAGCACATTGATGATCTTGGTTTACTTATAAGAAAAATGTATCAGAATTACAGTTTGTAAAGTTCTGTTTCATAAACTAAGTATGCCCCTGGTCATTTTATACTTTAAACTGTACATATATTCCATATACTTTATGTAGATATGACATATATTAAAATAAAACTGTGGAAGGTGGAGCAAGAAGGTAGCTATGTAAGAGTCTCCACCAATCATCTCCCCATTGATGAACAGTTGTCATGTACCAACCTACCTTTACAAGTGCTGGGGAAGCCAAGTGCCTGATTTTAGTATAGCAGTAATGATAGGAAATAACAAAGTGGAGAGGTGGGGAAGGCAGAGGAGGAGGAGAGGAGGATAGAGGACAGGTCAAAGAAGAAGAATTAAAAAGAATGATGAAGACTTTAAGAGTCTTTTTCTTCTTCATACTATTTGTTGAAATCTTTTACTTAGTGTAGGGTTAACCTTACAATCATTAAGTAAACTGAAAGTAGATCTCTGTAAAATTTAAGAGAATGGGAGAGGGAAGAAGAACAAGGATTGGAACATGAGCAAGAGGGAGGGAAGTACCATTATGTTCCTAAATCTGTATATATGAAAGGCATGAAATTTGTATAACTTAAGAAAAAAAATTTTAAAAGACTCATGGGACACCATTATGTAAGCAAATGTTGGTACTATTGGTTTTCCAGAAGGAAAAGGCACAAGAAAACCTTTTCAATGAAATAACTGCTAAAAACATTCTAAATTGGGAAATATAAGAATACCCAGGTCCATCAGCCCCAAAAGATATCTAATAAGCAAAAATGCTTAAGGGAGACCTATTTTAAAGGCAAAAAGATAACTACCATCATGAAAACATGTGAACAAATAAATCTTGACACTAGAGCACTCACAGGTAAGATAAATACCTAATTATTCACATTTTATTTTCACTTTTTTCTGAGTTTGATTTGCTATAAATTTAGGGGTTTTTTGAACATATGAACTAGAATTATAGTTATGTAACTTCTTCTCCCTTTTACACATTAGATTTTGATGTCAGTGCTATGTTGGCCTCCTAAAATGAGTTAGAAAGCATTTGATTTTTCCCTATTTTCTGAAAGAATATACCATTGTGCCATTATTTCTTCTTTAAATGTTAGAATTTACCAACAAAACCATCTAGAATTTTATAAAATTCATTTAAAAATGAATTTCTTAAATAAATATGGAGTTATTAAAATTTTCCATGTCAGTTTTATATTTGTGTTTTTATCGAAATAAGTGTATTTCATGCAAGTCACCAAAATTGTTGATGCAAAATTGCTCAACATCCTTTAAAAAATTAATAGAGTTACTCTCTGGTCCAACAATCCCACTATTGGATATATATCTATAGGAAATAAATTCAGTGAGATAAAGAAATGTCTGCACAATAGCCAATATAGGGAATCAATGTAAGTATCTGTCAACCTAAGTGTGTCAACCTCACACCCTACTCTGTCACCTATTGAAGAATTATCCAGTCACTGAGAGAGATAGAATCCTGCCATTTGCAGAATTAATGAACTTGGAGGACATTATGCTGGATAAGGGGGGGCCAAGCACAGATGGATGGATGCTATGTGATCTCATTCATAAATGCAACCTTAAAAGTTGATCTCATGGAAGTTCAGAGAGGCATGGTGGTTGCCAGAGGCTGGAAAGTATAAAGAGTAGGCGGAATGACAACAGGCTGATCAATAGGTACAATGTCAGTTACATGTGAAGAGTAACTTCAGGTGACAACAGTTAACACTACTGTCATGTATATTTCAAAACAGCTAGATAAAGGAATTTTTTAATGTTCTCACCACAAAGAAAAATATATTGATATGGTGTGTCAATTAATTTGATCATTACCCAAGGTATACATGGACTAACTATAATGTATCCCTTAAATATGTACAATTATATGCTAATCAAAAATAAAATTAAAAAATAAAACTGAGAGGAAAACGCAAGTGTGGCTACCAGGAAATATATATAGTAATAGCATTATAATCAATTTAGCAAAACTTGACCATTTTTCTAATACCAAATTTTTATCATAAAAACTATGAAAGCAGACCTCTTTAATCTAATTCTTATGGAAGTGAATGCACAAAAATTAGAGTCTATTTTACTAAATTTATTATGAGCAGTCATGACTGCTTAAACTAAAACCCTGTGTTTTCCTTTTAGGAACAAGATGTTAGTCTGATTCTCAGATGCAATTCTGGTGGCAGTACAGCTAGTCTTCCACAGACAAGAGCGTGGCATATAAATAGAGAGATAGCCATCATTACAGTGACACTGACCTCCAAACATACTTAATGCTTTAAGGCGCAAAACCACCATACAGTAGCACGTGGCTTTTGCCTCAGCTTTTCTCAAGTCGAAATTTTGCTTTACTTTAGCTTAATCTGTTATCTGAGCTGGAAAGGACTAACTGATGTAAAATCACCAGGAAAAAGAATGATGTAAACAATAGATCTCCAACTATTGGATCTCAGGAACCATTTTCAGTCTTAAAAATTATTGAAGAGCCCAAAAGCTTTTATTTACATAGGTGTTAAATACATATATATTTACTTAGCATATTAAAAAACAAAATAAAATTTTGAAAAAAATTTTACTCATACTTTACCAAAATTTCTTTTAGAAAGTAACTATATATGCCCCCAAAATTAGTGAGAATAGTAATGGATCTTGACATATTTATAAATTTCTTTAATGATTGATATAATAATAAAAAACTGGATGACATTACATCCTGAATTCACACTGTTTTGATATGCTATTTTGGTCAAATTACATAAAAGCAATCTGACTCCAAACATACACATATTTGGAAATGAGAGGTATATTTTGATAGACTTTTCAGATAATTATAGATATTATCCTTTAACACTACACCAAATTCAATACACAATCTCTTGAGTTATTTATAATACAGAATCTGACACGATGTCAATAAATATTTTGTGCTGTGTTATATAAAATATATTTGTTTATCTTGTACTTTGAATTGATTTCTCTCACACATGGTTTTTGTCACTTCAATCAATGATCATTTGGAGTAGTACTTTTTTTAGACAGATTTTCCTAATGTTGACACTTATCATCATGGGGTATCAAAAATTCCATTTGTTCCTTTCACCACCAATTACGTCAGAAAGGCCTTTTAATGTTGGGAAGCTGTTAAGCTTCTGATGGCAGATGCAAGTATTCTAAGTTTCTAATTTTAACTTAAAACCTTCAATTTCATCTTTGGCATCAAATGCTATTTTTCTTGTAGTAACTACCTCCCTTCATTCATTTCTGATAAAAATTATTCACAAGTGTCCACTTCTGAATAGCTACAGTTTTTCTGTTGATAACCTTTTCAAATACAGATGGTGTTCCCGTGTCTGGTATTAGGCCTAATGATTAATACACCAGGTAAGATGTCCAATTCCCACATTCGAGTACTTCAGTTCAATATCCACTTCTGGCCCCTGACACCAGCTTTCTGCTAATGCGGATCTCGGGAGGCAACAGTGATGGCCCCCGGATTTGGGTCTCTACCACCTGTGTGGGAGACCATGACTGACCTCTTGCTTCCTGGTCATTGTGGGCATTTGGGGAGTGAACCAATGAATGAAAGCTTTCTCTTCTTCCTCTCTCTCTGTTTCCCCCTGCTTCAGTAAAAAGTCGTATCCATGAAAAAGAAAGTGAACTAGTGCAGCTTGAAATTCAAATGATCACAGAAGTGGTTACTATAGGGACTGCACCATACTGTGATTCCGTCCATGGGTACTTGCCACACTGACATGTAGAAAAGCAAAAAAAAAAAAAAAAATGTGCACTTAATGACAAAATACTTAATCAATTAATAATTTTGCTGCTTCATCACAGCATACTTTAGTTAACATGGTAAAAAACAAATTATACAGTACTAGCACTAGTATTAGCATTAGTATTAAATTGGAATAAATTTGACCTAATAGATCCACTAAAAGCCTCTCAAGAAATACAGTTTCATGGACAATACCTGATGACTGAAGCAGACACAACGTTAAATTAGTCAATTTTCTGATAAATCCAAGAAGCCTGTTTCTTTGCAACATAGGAATAGTTTTGTATCTTTCAAGTACAAATTGGTAAATATACTTTTCATTTTTCCTCTTTTGCCCCATTCTCTTTTACTTCTTCCTCCTCCTCTTTTGCTATTACTGTATTATGCATTTGGAAGGGTAGCACAAAACTTGAATGTGTCCAATTACTTTTTTTTTTTTTTTGACAGGCAGATTGGACAGTGAGAGAGAGAGACAGACAGAAAGGTCTTCCTTTTTCCGTTGGTTCACCCCACAGTGGCTGCTACGGCCGGCGTGCTGTGGCCAATGCACCACGCTGATCCGAAGCCAGAAGCCAGGTGCTTCTCCCGGTCTCCCATGGGGTGCAGGGCCCAAGCACTTGGGCCATCCTCCACTGCACTCCCGGGCCACAGCAGAGAGCTGGCCTGGAAGAGGGGCAACCAGGACAGAATCCGTCACCCTGACCATGACTAGAACCCAGTGTGCCAGCGCCGCAGGTGGAGGATTAACCTATTGAGCCATGGTGCCAGCCCAATTACTTTCTTAGATGCAAATATTCAACAAAATACTAGCAAATCAAATGCAAAACCACATCAAAAACACAACACAATCAAGTGGGATTTATCCCAGAAATGCAGATTGACAAATCAATAAACATCATAAATCACATCAAAAGAGTGAGCAAAAAACTTATGTTCATCTCAAAAATTCAGAGAAATCATTCAACATCTCTTTGTGATAAAAATCCTCCACAAATTAGGTATAGAAGGAACATACTACAAAATTATAAAGGCTATATATGACAAACCAACAGCCAATTTCATACTTAATAGGGAAAAGCTGAAAGCATTTCTCCACATATCTGGAGCAAGAAAAGGCTGTCCACTTTCACCCTTCTAGTCAATACAGTACTGGAAGGTTTAGCAGGAGCAATTAGGAAGGAGAAAGAAATAAAAGGCATCAAAATGGGAAAAGAGGATGTTCAGTTATCCACATTTGCAGATGACATATTGGTGTACATGGAAAAACCTAAATATTCCACCAAAAATTCTGTTAGAATTTATAAAGCAATTCAGTAAAATAGCAGGTTACAAAATAAACATAAAAAACAGTAGTTTTTATATGTTAATGATGAACTCACTTAAAGAGAACTGAAGAAAGAACCCCCATTCACAACAGCCACAAAAAAAATCAGTTGTTTAGAAATAAATTTAACCAAAGAATAAGATACAATAAAAATTATCAAACACTGATGAAAGCAATCAGACAGGACACAAAAAATGGAACATATTCCTTGCTCATGGATTGGGAGAATCAGCATCATTAAACTTTCTATAATACCTAAAGCAACCTATAGATTCAATCCTATCAAAATATCAGACACTCTGTACAGAACTAGAAAAAAAATCCTAAAATTCCTATGGAACCACATAAGGGCAGAATATCCAAGGCAATCATGAGCAAGAAAAATCAAGCTGAAGGTATTATAAGACCTGAATGCAAAGCCATACAATGTAATAAGTAAAACGTCCTCAACAAATTGTACTGGTATACCTATATAGAATGAAATTAGAAACATACCTGTCACTATGTACAAAAATTAACTCAAAATGGATCAAAAGTCTAAATTAAAGACCTATGACTATGTAGTTACTGGAACACTCCAAGGCATTAGTATAGAGGATGACTTCTTGGATAAGCACAGGCAAAAAAAGTAAAAGTAAACAAAGAGTTTTATATCAAACTCAGAAGCTTCTGCACTACAAAGGAAACAATCAATAGAGTGAAGAGACATCCAACAGAATGGGAAAAATATCTACAAGCTACTTATCTGAGAAAGGATTAATATCCTGAACATATCAACAATTTAAAATACTCAGCAACAAAAACACCACCAATCTGGTTAAGAAATGAGCAAAGACCTCACAAGACAGTTCTCAAAAGAAGCAATACAAATGGCCATATATGAAAAAAAGTCATATATGAAAAAATACTCAGCATCCTAGCCTTCAGGGAAATGCAAATCAAAAACACAGAGGTATCACCTCACCCCTATCAGAATGGCTAAAATCCAACATAGACAGTAACAAATACTGACAAAGATGTGGGGAAAGGGAAACACTTACATACTGCTGGTGGGAATGTAAACTAGTATAGCCACTGTGAGAAACAGTATGGAGATTTCTTTAAAAATTAGAAAAAGACATGCCATAGGATCCAGCAATCCCACTACTGGGTTTACACCCAAATGACATGAACATGTTATTTGATACCTACACCACTATTTTTATGCCAGCACTGTTCTCAATAGCCAAAATTACAATCAGCCAAGGTGTCCATCATCAGATGAATGGAAAGAGAAAAGGTGGTATATACACAATAAAATATTTAGCTATAAAAATGAATTAAATTATATGATTTGCATCATAAGGGATGCAAATGGAGGACATCTTATTGAGTGAAAGAAGCCAGACACAGAAAAATACTGCATGTTCTCCCTTACATGTGGGAGCTAAAATTAAAAATAAAAAATAAACAAAATAAAGAAATGTCTATGTGTATCAGTATTGCTGCAAATATAGTTCTGTAAAAGTTGTTTTACACCTTTGTCAAACCAATGGTTAAGAATATTATACTATTATAGTTTAATGATCTGTTATTTTTTTAAAGTTACTGAATATGGGTGATATGGTCATTTTTTCCATTCAATTATTGTTTATAGCCACTGGCTATATTCCCACTGGAGTCTTTTTGGTTTTTACTTGTTAAACTTATCTGTTGAAGCATGAAGCCTTTTTATTCTAATGTAAATTTAAAATGTTATCTCAAAAACTAAAAAAAAAAAAGGAAGAAAAGGAGAAGGAAGGGGTGGGAGGAAGAAAGAGAGGGAAGAGAATATCATTAAATTCTTAGAATTTTATCTACGAACTACATAGAATCTGTTAAAAATTAATTTAAAATTTAGAAATTTTTTTTAAAAAAATCAAGGAGTATCTTGGAATGTAAAATGACTTTTTAACTTACACTTAACAGAAGTAGACAATTATTGTCAAGGCCTACACCATAAAAAGGCATGGAGAAGGAGTATCAGTAAAAGTGGAGACAGTATTTTCCATTCAAAGGTATTTTTGTAAAAAGTAGTTTTAAAAAGGTTGTAGTTATTGGATATTATAAGGTTCAAATTAAGTCTGTGATGGTAGCTAGGAACTGCTTCAGTCTCCATACTCACAGCTTTTCTAAATATCTCAGATCTCCACATAATTTTTACTATCTACATTTCAGATAAAGTGTCCAATCTGGGACTCGTTTAAAATGAGAAGAAATGCTGAAATTATCCCGCCTCACTGGATGTAACTGGGTCTATCCAGAGTAGACTGGAATACATGTTCAGTCTGTAATGACAACAATTTTCCTTTAATGAGACCATTTTTCTCAACTGTTATTTAGGAACAACATTAATATTACAGTGTTGAATCTAAATAACATCGGAGACATAGAGAAATTAAATTATGGACTATTGGCATCTGTGTCAGCAATGTAGTTTTCACAACTTAATAATGAACTTCCTCAAAATAACCAGTAGTTGCCTTTAATTCTCTGCTGTCCGAATACAAAGCCTTTTTCTTTCATTGTACCCCTTTTGGTTTTCTTTATTAAATCCCTCACTCAATAGAATATCAAACACTTTTCCAAATGGAAATAAAAAGGTACTGCAGAGCCCCATGGGACATTCTCTTTGATTTCTTGCCAAGCATAAGCGTTATAAATTAACTTAACTTCACAGAGCTAGATTCTTCTGTCTGCATCCTCAGCTGCAAGATGACCTACTGTTCCTCTGCTGGTTCCTTAGCCATCCCCTTTCTAGTTCTGTTTTTAGGAAATTCAGCAGGTACTATGTATCTTCAAATATTAGTAGATCCTATATATGGGCTCTGAGCGAAAAACTCCATGAAGCTCCTACGAACTTTATACAGGGAAAGATTTTTATTGAAAAACCATCCCAATCCAAACTGATCACAGGAACCACAATCTACTTAATAAAAAATGAAATACTACAGGTGTATGTGAGCTAAGAGCTTTGAACACAGAGATGTGAGCCATTTCTCTGGTGCTATTATTCATCACTCCATGATTCTATTATTTTCTTTCGTCATTTATACCAATTCAGTACTAAAAATGACATTCCCTCTCTGTAAATATTCCTACATCTGTTATATTTCCTCTTTTCTTTTTTCATGTGCACACACACACACACACATTGCTATTTGTAGTCAGGGTTTGGAGGAAGCAGAGCCTTTATTCTTATCACTAGCATATGGCTATATTCTTTCTGTCTCATACGCAAATTTTTGAGTCTATCAGTTTCATTTTGTAACAGGTCTGAAGGAAGTGATTTTTCATTTTTAGGATGATTCTTTAAAAAAGATTTTTTTTTGCAGCTGACAGTAGATTCCTAGAAAACAAATGTTGCCTTTAGAATATGTCAAAGTTAGTTTAGAAAATCTAACCATTTTCTGAATTTATCTGTATACATAAAGCAGCATTTAAAACTTACCAGAAACATAGTAGGCTTTTTAATGTAGATACTATTTTTGATAGCAAATCATAAATATCTGAGTTTTTTTTTCCTATTTAGCCAAGTTTGAATCAATAAAGTTGCTCCCATAACTTCTGACTAAATATATCTTTTTGGTATTTATTTATTTTATTTGAAATGTAGAGTTACAGGGAGAGAGAAAGGGGAGGGAGAGGAGAGACAGAGAGAGAGAGAGAGAGAGCACGCGCACACACGCGATTGAGCTTCCATCTGCTGGTTCACTTACCCTACACAGCTGCAACACCCAGGGCTGGGCCAGGCCAAATCCGGGAGCCAGGAGCTCCTCCCAGGTCTCCCATGTGGGTGCAGGGGCCCAAGCCACAGCTTGCTTGGGAAAATGAACAGGGTGCTGGATCAGAAGTGGAGCAGCCAGGACTCCAACCTGGGTCCATATGGGATACCGCTGCCACTCACACTAACTATATCTGCTATGCAGTAACGCCAGCCCCAATGTCTTTTTTCATGCTCCAGAAACAAATAGAAGTTAAATAAGACCAAAGAACAAAACAAGCTCTACATACTTTTCACTATTTTTCTGACATTTACACTCACTGGTTACAGTTTTGACGTCTACATACTCTCATGAATGCTTGTTTGTGAGGGTGTCAGACTGCCCAGCCCTTCAGTCTACCCACCAGGTTTGCTAAATGTCAAATTTGTGGTCAATGACCACATGTTGGCCCCAGTGTACTCTTGGGAAAAGACAGGTTCTGTGTTGTCCAAGGATTGTTCACCACTGGATATGAAAGACAATCCCATGTATACTATTTTTTACTTTTGACCTTATAGGAAATAGTAACCTTTCAAGGAATGTGTGCTGAGAAGAGATAATATAATCAATATCTAACATCATTCAAGGTCAAGGGTCAAAGTAGAAAAAAAAAACAATTGAATTTGTTGAGAGATCACCAGTGACAGTCGAAAAACAGACATGACAAAAAAAAAAATGTAATGCCTCGCTTTGTATTTTAGTTTCAACTCAGAATCCTGGGTCTTCGTGATATCCCACCCAAACAGCGCTTCAGAGATGAAGAATGATTCATTCATCAAATTTAAAATCAAGAAGACATTGTCTATCCACAGTGCCACTTTTTGTTTACTAATATATTAGACTTTTTAGCACCCATATGAAATTTCTTCAGTTCCATTTGAAAACACTGGTTAACTCACATTGATGGATTAAAAGACCTGACCTGCCATGATTAATTTCAATAAAACATGATTGCCCATTAACTCCTGTGACTTTTCTGTCCCTGATTCCCAAGGAGGACATGCCAAAATTACCTGGTAGGGGTGGGTCCTTGTTGCTATGAAACATGGTCAGTTGTATAAAATAAAAGTTTTATCTTCTTTTGATGTGCTTTTTGTGACAATATTAAATAAAATTAAATCTATTTTAATCAACCTGAGAACAGGATAATCCCATATATTATGGGATTGATTTTTGAACACTGATTACTGTTACAGCATGGCACTTTGATTTCTAATAATTGCAATTTGTCTGGTGTATTGAATTCTTAAATACCAGGCCAGAATAAAGTCAGGCTTGGTGCTGAGTATAGAATGAAATAAAAGAGATCTGTGGTAATAAAAAGATTTGAAAATGCTGATCTAGTCTTAATTCTTCTCATAACAAATAAGGAAACTAAGAATTTTAGAAGATTAAAATGACTGCCAATGGCTAAAGAAGACAAAATACTAGAACACTTATTTTCATCTGGCTCCTATTTCTAGGCGGGCACCTTCTTCACTATATCATACAGAAAAAGAAGTGGTTTTGATGGGAGGGAAAATGTGGGGACCATGTAGCATGAGGTTACCAGAAAATAGATTCAGGAGACTGTGTTTTTCTCAATTGGGAAATGGAAATGCACAAACTAGACGGGACTATAGACAAGCAGCATGGCTATGTAATTAACCATTGGTAGACAAATGACTACCTAAATACTCAGAATCAAAATCAGGCAATTTATTATCTGATAATCTTCACATGAAAATCAAATGATTTAAGAATGGAATCCCTAAAATGCCATAATTATTATAGCATCTACTGAGGACTTAAAAATTCCAGGTATTTTGGCTGGCTTGTGAAACATAAGCCTCACAACTGCCCTATGAAATACATGGTATGAGTCACTGTATTTGGCAGCATATATATGAGATAGAGTAACTTGCTCTAAATTTCACTAGTAAGTGGTAAAACCAGATCTATGTTAATCAGTCTGGTGTTCGACTCTATGCTCTTAGGCATGTATTACAATAATGGTTAAAACTGTGCATTTTAAATAATTATCTTATTAGCAGATTCCATGGAAATGGATTGTGATAACTCATGTACAGCTTTTTGTGGAAACTGGATTAAATCTAATATAATATGCAGGAAGCATGATCTTAACATTGTTTAAATATAATATTATCATATGCTTCATCTTTTTCTTATGTATATATGAAAGAGGAACTCAAGAAAGCATTTTATCTACCTTAACTATATGAAAGGCTAAGAGTATCCTTTTTACAGCCTTAGAAATAAGAATGCAAATTATGGGGAAACTTTTCCATGCAGTGAAAAATAGTAAGTATAAGAAAAAAAATAATACAGTAATTTATTTAATCTTCACCTTTGTTTTTCTGTATCTATGCATATGTCAGGACATTCATTACTCTAAAACCTTCAAAAACTCCAAGTAACAGTAATAGAATCAAAGTCTAAATTCCTAGACTTGAAATTCAAGGATCTCTATACAGTGAATTCAACTTCTCATTCCCTTTCCAGCATTGTCATCAGCCAGGATTGTTCTACAGACACTTCCCCCATTATGATCCAGAAAAGTAATCATCTACAAAGAGTTTCCAACTTTTCCACTTAGAATTTATTTACTCTTTGTTTTCATTCCTTGAGAACTAGATGTCTTTATCTGAATCTCCCTTTCTCTGTCTTACGTTATTCATGTGGCTATATGAATTGACTACTTGGCTTCAAGGTGAATATAAAAAGCAAACAAATGTATCTTCTTTGTTGTACCTTAGAGTATATAGAAATGGACTGCAGTGATATTTACAGGCACAGTTCATTTTATGGAGCTTCACTTCATTGCACTTCATAGATACGTCACTCTTCACAAATGGAAGGCTTGTGGCAATCATGCAGGCAATTCTATCAGCACTATTTTTCCAATAGCATTTCTTCACTTTGTCTCTTATATTTTGATAATTCTCTCAGTATTTCAAACTTTTTCATTATTATTTTTATAGTGATTTGTGATCAGTGATATTTGATTTTACTCTTATAATTGTTTTGCACAGTGCCAATCTAAGATAACAAACTGAATAAATATTGTGTTCTGACTGCTTCACCACCCAGCCATTCTCTGTCTCTTCTTCTCAGGGCCAGGCAGTCCCTCTCAACTCCTGAGACACAAGGATACTCAAATTAGATCAATTAGTTATGTGCAGTAGCCTCCAAATATTCAAATGAAAGGAAGAGTCTTACGTCTCTCACAGCCAATCAAAACCTAGAAAGAATTAAGATTAGTGAGGAAGGTATTTTGAATGTGTAGATACACTAAAAGGTAGGTCTCTTGAGCCAAATGTCTAGCCAAATTGTATGCCAAAAATAAATTTCTTGAACAAAATTGAAAATTCTACTCATGGGAACACATGAATGATATGAAAGCAAAACAGACTGGCTGCTGATATGAAGAAAGTTTTAGTGGTCTGGACAGAACAAAGCTCTAACTCTCTTCAATTGTGTGACGGGTGTGAGAAGTGAGGAGGCTGCAGAAGAAAAAGTTAAAGCTAGCAAATTTGTGTCATGAGGCTTACAGAAAGAAGCTATCTACATATCACAAAAATTCAAGGTGGAACAGCAAGTGCTGAGGCAGAAGCTAAAGTACGTTATCCAGAAGATTAATTAAGATCCTTGATGAAGGTGAGTATATTAAACAACAGATTTTCAATACAAGCAGAATAGCCTTGTACTGGAAAAAGATGCCAGGTAGGAATTTCAAGGCTAGAAAAGAGAAGTCACTGTCTGGCTTCAAAGGACAGGCTGACTCTTTTGCTAGGGGCTAATGAAGCAACTTCAAGTTGAAGCCATTGTTGACACACTATTTGGAAAATCCTACATCCCTTAAGAATTATTAGTCACCACTGCCTGTACTCTACAAATGAAAGAATAAAGGAATAAAGTCTGAATGACAGAACATTTGTTTACACTATAGTTTACTAAATCTTTGAAGGCTACTATTGAGAACTACCGCTCAGAAAAAGATTCCTTACAAACTATCACTGCTCATTGACAATGCACCTGGTCACCTGAGCACTCTGATGGAGATACACAAGGAGATAAATGTTTTCATGGCTACTAACTCAACATCTCTTTTGTAGCCCATAGATCAAGGAATAATTTCACTTTCAAGTCTCATCAAGAAATACAGCAAGCATCCAGAGTAGGAATTAAGACACTGCTTGAGATGCCTGCATTCTGCATCAGACTGTCTGGATTTGAGTCTTGACTCCATTCTCAATTCTAGCTGCCTGCAAATCTGTATCGGGGGGGGGGGGGGGGCGGACAGAAGGTGATGTCCCAAGTAACTGGGTCTTTGCCAACCATATGGGAGACATCAATGGCTCCTGGGGACTGGCCTAGCCCTGGTTGTCGTGAGTGTTTGGGCTGTGAACCAATGGACAGGAGATTCCTGCATCTGTCTGCCTCTTTCTGACTCCCAAATGCCTAAAAGTAATTAGTTAAATGAAAAAAGAAATATATCTCATAAGGCTATAGCTGTCACAGATAAAAATTGCTTTGATGGATCCAGGCAAAGCAGACTGCAAAATTTCTGGAAATTATTCACAACTCTATAAACCATTAAGAGCAATTTCGATTCACAGGAGGAGGTCAAACGCTCAATGTTAATAGAAGTTTGGAAGAAGTTAATGCCATCTCTCATAGATAACTGAGTCATTCACGATTTTATCAAGGAAGTAACTGCAGATTGAAGGAAATAGCAAGAGAATTTGAATTAGAAGATGAAGTAGAGCCTGAAGATGTAACCAAATTGTTACAATCTCATAATAAAACTTTAACGGATGAGGTATTGCTTCATACTCATACTGATGAGCAAAGGAAGTGGTTTCTTGAGATAGAATCTACTCCTGGCAAAAAGGCAGTGAACACTGCTGAAATTACAACGAAAGATTTCGAGGATGATATAAACTTTGTGGGTAAAGCTGCAGTAAGGTGGAAGAGAAATGATTCCAACTTTGAAAGAAGTTCTACAATGAGTAAAATGCTATTAAATAGCATCAAGTACTGCGGAGTCATCTTCTATGAATGGAAGGATCAATGTGGCACATCATTGATGTCTTAATTATCAGTCACCCCAATATTCAGCCACCACCTATCAATATGGAAGAGGAATTCTGCATTGACAAACATATAGACTACTTAGACTCTTAGACTACTAAGAGCTCACATGACGGCTAGCATTTCTTAACAATGAGGTAATTAGTAATTAAGGTATGTTGTACACTCTTTTTTAAGATATGCTATTGCACACTTGGTGGAATACAGTAAGGTGCAGTGGGAAACCAAAAATTTTGTGTGACTTATTTTATTGTGATATTTGACTTATCACAGTTGCTTACAATTGAATCCACAATATATGAGATTTTCTTGTATTCCATTTTGAAATATAAGTAATATTTAGTCAAACTGGAAGTTTAACACACCATTGAGTTAATGATAAATTCTTAGTGATGAATATAAGTCTGAAATCATTTGTTTTAAAACTAAAAACACAATTTCCCCTTTAAACTTGATAAATTGATAAATTTGGAAGAATATTGCTATGTATTTCAATGAAATTATTATGAAGATGAATCATTCAAAATACAGTTTAGTCTATCAAAATCTGATGCCTCTGATTATACATGTATTTATTTCAGGTCTGTATAGGGCCTAGAGTCATCTAATTGTAGTTAAATCAATGAACAATAGATTGAATTATCAACTGATTGATTCAGCTAGGCCATTAAGGTAACTGAAATAAGAATTCCAATGTTTGGGATAGTTATTCTGGTCAACCTCATGGCCAAAACAGACTAATAATTCTGCAATTCAGTCTCCTGCTTGACTCTCAGAAGTGGTTAGACTTGAGTACAGTGAACCTGACAGAAACAATGGCCACTTCGATCTATCTCATCGATCACAGATGACAACACATTTTAAAATATTTCAACTCTTATTGTTTTGTTACTGATGTTTCAAAAAATCATTATAAAGCAGTTTACTGCTAACTTACTCATAAATCATAATTCAATTTATCTGAAGTCATTAATCCACAAACTAGTTGCAAATTTTCCTACATATGAAAATTTTTTTTTAATCTGGACAAAGTAAAAATTCAAGGAAAATTTCTTTTAAAAATCTACAAGGTATTTTAAACACAATACCATCTCACTCCCTCTTCCAAGACACTACTTGGCTTTTATATCAGCCAGGGCTCTCCCTCTGCATAAACTGCATCTTTCATGTTTCCAAGACCTGCCCTTAATATCTCCCCCAATCATCTTCATTTTTGAATCTCTTATACTTACTTAGTTGCAACTTTAGGCCAGTTCTCCCCAGGATTAAGGTCAAAGAATTCTAACTTATTTATTTCCCATCTTAACACTGTTACTTTGAGTTTGAAACCTTCCAAAATTTCCTGAGCCCTGTGATCCAATCTAACCGAATGTGTGCGTTGCCTGAAAAGCTTGTTCTGTCACTCTTTACTCCTGCATTTCTCATGCCTCTCCTCTTTTCTAAAGGATACTTCTCACTCCCCAGCTACTACTGGTTCTTCATGATTGTCACACTGGTGAGATTACATACTTGATATATGGAAGAGGTGATAGGAAATATGTTCCACATGGTCTTGTATTACACTAAATATTTAGAACTAGATAATTCTGCATAAATTCATACATGAATTATAGCAAATAAAACCAAGAGGGGCAAAATCTCAAAGCTTCTCATTAGCATTTATAATTCAAAATATGGAAAGAAATAGCTTTATCAGTCAACACAGTACTTCAGTGGTTATGGAAAACTATTTTTTTAGGCAGTCATAACATGTTAACAGTATTATGTTTTCCATTTTTGTTAACACTATGTGCCTCAATTGAATAAGTGCTAGACTAGAGAATAGGCAATATGTATATACAACTTATTACTGACCCAAGTTGGTGCTTTGAGAAAGCAGAAATTGATTTTGAATGGATTATCTTGATCTTTAAAATCAGAGAACCATAAACTGACAACTAAGAGAGGCTAGGATGGACCATCCATTCATTCACATTTTGCTCCATCTTGTACTTAATGTGTACCTGTGTATTTGACCTCCAAACAAACTTGTAAACTTGAGAATAAATGTGCCAAACACATTCCCCTTCAACAAGTCCATCCTATGTTCAATAGCATATGAGTCAGGCTTAATAAAGACAATAACATCTGTCCATACATTATTTTATAATAACTTTTTGAAATTTTGTATTTGAATTAACAGCACATAAAAAATTCTCATTAGGTATAATTTTTTTAAACAAGATGTTCTCATTCAGGCAAGAAATATCCATACTTCTCCAAAGAACTTCAAATACTGATTTTATCCCAATTACATCACACAATTTGGTTTTAAATAAATCTTTATGCATTACAATGCAAATGTGCTTTACAAAGTAAATAAAGGTAAATGGCAGTTGGAGGACTTTGTTGTATCTCTGTATCTTTCAAAATATTCCATTTTAAATTTAATAATTAGTCCAACTTGATTCTTTTATACTATTGGAAAACAGGTGCCTTAGTCCTATCAAAATAATCAAACATGGGCCAGCACTGGCAGAGCAGGTAAAGCCACCACCTGCAGTGCCAGCATTCCACACGGGTGCCAGTTGTGGTCCTGGCTTCTTCTCTTCTGATCCAACTCTCTGCTATTGGCTGAGAAAGTAGTACAGGGTGGCCCAGGTCCTTGGGTCCCTGCACTCATGTGAGAGACTTGGAAGAAGCTCCAAGATCCAGGCTTTGGATTGGCCCAGATCTGGCTATTGCAGCCATTTGGGGCGTGAACCAGTGGATGGAAGACTTCTCTCTCTTTCTCTACTTCTGCTTCTCTGTAACTCTGCCTTTCAACTAAATAAATAAATATTTTAAAAATACAATAATCACACATATTGTTAGGGAACCATTCATGGAGAAAGTAATTGTAGCACAGTTTGAAACAAAGTAACTGTAGCACCCTTTGAAAGAAAGTAACTGCCCAGTAGTGCAGCTTGAAAGAAAAATAGAAAGGCAACCACCCTAGCTGATAAGATTTAAAAATGGATGGCCTAACTAGAGGGCCTAACCACAAACTGTGGTTGCCATGACTATGGGACCCTGGGAGGTCGGAATGTGGGCAGGGCTAGCCTCTAGAAATTGTATATAAGGGGACCCTCAGACGCTGTAAACCAGAGGTTGCTCAGCCTCTCTCCCCGGTCTGTAGTGCCTACTGCCCGCAGGAGTAGGCTTGAGCGATCTCTCCTCCTAGTCGCCTAGAGTATCAATAAAGTGTGTTTAGCTTGACCTTCCTCAGTCTCCTCGACTCTTCCTTCGTGGCAACCTGGCCAGTTCCTGAAGGGGGAGATCCTGACACATATCCCTGCCAATTTATTTCATGACTTACCCTGATTTCCAATCTGATTTATCAACAGATGCATTAAGAAATGTGAATTTTTAAATATTAAATTTTTGTGTCTTTTTAAGGCATGCCTAAATAAATGAATGTATGCACTGGAAATAAATGCTGTATTTGTACCTGTCTCTGCTTGGTGGATGTAATATATAATAGTGTTATTTATGGTTACTGACAAATGTGTCAATATTTCTATAACAAATGGAGGAGAGAATATACAAAATACTGAGAAAGAGGTTTTGGAGATGTCCTTAATTAAAACATCTAGAAACTTTGATTCAATTTGTCACCCTACTTTTATAATCACTTAAGAATACTACTTTGCTGCAAAGATGCAGTACTTTTGATAGATACACACAGTTAACAGAAGGCAGGAGCCAATATCCATGCTTCCAGAAGTAGTTGACCCAATTACCCAAGTGTGTACTTTTTTTTTTTAAGATTTTATTCATTTGAAAGGCAGAGTTACAGAGAAAGAGGGAGAGAGAGAAAGAGAGGAGAGTTCTTCCATCCGCTGGTTCACTTCCCAAATGGCCTCAACAGCCGGGGCTGTGCTAGTCCAGAGTCAGGAGCCAAGAGCTTCTTCCAGGTCTCCCATGTGGGTGCAGGGGCCCAAGAACTTGGGCCATCTTCCACTGCTTTCCCAGGCCACAGCAGAGAGCTGGATCAGAAGAGGAGCAGCCAGAACTCAAACTGGCGCCCATATGGGATGCCGCACTGCAAGTGCGGCTTTACCCACTACGCCACAGCGCCAGCCCCTGTGTGTACTTTATTTTGTGATTCCCCTAAGTGAGTCTAAGTAAGTCTAAATGAGAAAATACATAACATGTAGTTATAATAGGAGCATTCATTGGAAGAGATCTTAGAGAATACTCAATCTAATCTCTCATAATTAAGGAGAGGAAAAAGAGGCCAGGGTCGTAGGGATATGCCTGAGAAAAGAAAATGAGAGATGGAGAAAGACACTTCATTAAGATCATACTTTATTGTAATTATTTGTTTGAATTCCTTCAAAATTCAAACAGACCAGTCCCTCTCTCAGTCAATGCTGTATCTCTGGTACTGAGCAAATACTTAGAAATCCGTGTGTGAGAAAACGCATAAATGATTTCCCAATATTAACTTAAGGAAGGGTTTTAACCTTGCTAATGTTTTCATCCTTTGAAAACAGGGATAACTTGGCCTTTTTAGCGTTATTAGGGGAAAATGAACTAATACATGAGATCTTTACCAACAGCTCTTGCTAAAAGAAACACTCCTTAAATATTAATGAAATGAATGGATGCATGGATGAATGGAATGAGTAAATAAATGAATGAATGAGGCCAAAATTAAGGAGATATACATACTTCAAAGACAAGACATGGAAAAACAAGAACTGTTGGCATAATGTCATCAAGTGTCTCAGCAAGAAAGGACAGAATAATCAACAGCAAATGCAATGAAAATTGCAACTGTAAAATAATTGTTACTTGAACTATCCTAGAGATGATCATTCTGAAAAATTAAAGAACACTATAATACCTGATAAAATTCTGACTTCTGCTTCATTTCCTGTTCTGGAGCTGGCTGGATTCCGAGCTGTGCATCGATAGATTCCAATGTCCCCTGGTTGAAGTCTGCTGATTTGCAATGCTCCAGAGGGCAAGACCACCACCCTAGAGTCCCCTGGGACTGGAGTCAGGTCTTGCTGGTTCTTCTGCCAATGTATTGTTGGCATGGGCTCCCCGATGACTTCACACTTAAGTAGCACTGTATCTCCCATGAAGGCTGTGACGGATTCTGTCTGGGAAAGGAACCTCAATGGTCCTAAGAGAAAAACAAAGAAAGAAGGATGAGGCACAATCATCTCTAATAAAAACAATCACTCTTATTCTCCATGGAAAATTATACATATACATATATAAAGCTGTATTTATTTTATTTGAAAGGAAGAGTTAAAGAGAGGGAGAAAGAGTTCTTCCATCTATTTGTTCACTCCCTGAATGGCCACAATGGCCAGGCTGACACTAGGAGCCTGGAATTCCATCCTGGTTTCCCACAATGGTGACAGGGGCCTAAGCACTTGGGCTATCTTTGCTGCCTTCCCAGGCACATTAGCAGGGAGCTGGATCAGAACTGGAGCAGCTGGGACTTGAATCGGTGCCCATATGGGATGCTGTTATCACAGGTGGCAGTTTGACCTGCTCTCTATAATGCTGGCCCCAAAAATTATATTTTACAAAATAATCTCTCAAATCTCATCTCATTTGCTCTTCACACTTTAATAATATGTGTGTGGCATTACAGGAGGTTCTGTGGCTACAAAAGAAAATGATGACGATGCTGCCATTCATTTCCAGAAGCTCACAGTTGAATGAATTTTAGTGAAACAGTCCTGTAAGGCAGAGCAGACAGGACCATGCTAATTTTACAGAGGAGGAACCTGGGGCTCAGAGAAGTCAAATTCCACATGCAAGTTTTCATGTTAACGATGCAGCAATCCTGCAAATATGCCCTAGTTCAAACTTGTGGCACCATGCTCTACCAGTTAGCCATCTTCGAACATAAAACTAAGAAATCATGAGGATGCACAGAGTGGTTATTCAGCATAATCTAGAGAAGTTTCAAGAGAGCAGATCCTGTGAGCCACCACAACAGACAATTTTTTTGGATAGCCTGCTTAAGGTACAAATTCAGCAGTATTGCCAGGTGTGGCTGTGGTGCACTGAAATAACCCTAAGGTTAGTATTAGAATTGCTTGGATTTTGGCCTGATTTGGCCACTTGCTAGGTATGAATTTTTTTAGCCTGTTTTTTATTTCTTTGGAGCATAAAGTGAATAACAGCTGACTCACATGATCCTGATGATGTTCACATGGAATAATGTGAAAATAATGCATTTATACATGAGATTGAAGAAATGTAGAGGACAGGGGCTGGCACTGTGGCGCAGCAGGTTAAAGCCCCAGCCTATAGCACTTGCATCCCATATGGGCTCTGTTTCGACTCCTGGCTGTTTCTCTTCTGAACCAGCTCTCTGCTATGGCCTGCAAAAGCAGTAGAAGATGGCCCAAGTCCTTGAGACCCTGCACCCACATGGGAGACCCAGAAGAAGCTCCTGGCTCCTTGCTTCAGATGAGCTCAGCTCTGGCCATTGCAGTTATTTGGGGGAGTGAACCAGCAGATGGAAGACCTCTCTCTCTCTCTCTCTGGTTCTACCTCTCTCTGTAACTCTGTCTTTCAAACAAATACAATAAATATTTAAAAAAAAATAAATGTAGATGACAAAGAAAATAAGTAAACTGCCCATCACTGAGTGCAAATAAACATGGTGATAGACAATGCCTCTGTCTTTGTGTTGTTCTTGAGAGAAGATATTTTGATTCTTCCCTTTTGACCCCTCTTTTATGAACAAGAAATCATCTTTACACTAATGCTTGACTATGAAATTTTTTCTTAATGATTACAAACAAGCACGTTTGTATGAATTATGTAACCAGTGATAGATGATTGGCAATTTTATTTTCTACAGCCAATTCAACCAAATAATTTTGATTCCTTGATTCATGTACTATTTATCACAGTTATATTGAAATATTTGCTATAATCCTACTAGAATTATTCTCATTGTATGTACATTTAACAGTTAAAGTACACTTATTGTCAGTTTTAGGTTCAAATCAAGTTTTGCTAATCATTTATGATTCTATAATTTCTATTTTACATGTTATTTTAATTAAGTCAGAACATCAAAGGTTCATGTTTTAATCATGTCAAGACTTTTTATTTTTCCATCAATATTTAGTCAATAACAAATTCTACTTTCTCTTTTAACCAGTGTTAGTTTGAACTTGGCTTTATTAATACAGTCCTAGTTTTCCCTACAATCTAATAAAATATTTCTGGGGCCAAAACCACAAAGGCAAAATGGCTGGGTTCAGCATAATTTAGACAATATTAGAAATGCTATAGTGAAATCTTTCCCAGGTGAAGGTGGAATTTCATGTCCCTTTCAGGGACTAGGGCTTTTGAAACAGAAAGGTAACTAAATATATGAAATACGAAGTTGTCAATGTCACACATGAAATAGGTACAAGCTCCTAAAGGCCACTGTCACGTGAGTGATACCCACGCAGACAGAACTGCAATTCTGCAGATGGAATTTTCACACTAGTAAATGATCACTGCTAGGCTATGCAGAGAACTTCATATAGATGTGAATATTAATTTACCTACTGGAATGTATGCCACACCTATAGGTACTAAAATTCCTCATCTTATCACTAATTTATGGCTCTGAAATCTGAATCCATGGAGCTACCCAGATCATCACAATAGCTCTATCTCTACACGGGGCACCAACCATTATGTCACTGCATCTGGCTTGAAGAATCACATAAGGTGAGAGATTATATATGAAGAAAATTGGTCAACATAATTGACTACTATTCCTCATACTTGCCCAGTGTATATTCTAAGGTCAGAACTATATCTAATTCAAAAGATAATGCAATGTTTGGAATTTTCTAATATTTGATTTTCTGTCACAGAGGGAAATTATAAACATAATTTGTTGCTTCTTTTTGTCTGTACAAGGTAAACTCAGTGTTTCAAAAAGGAAATCCAAATTTATAAGGCTCTAAATGACTTAGATTAATACTCTGGATATTTTACTGAATTGTAGCATTTCTCATAGTGCTGTCACAACAACCAACAGTCTTAAATGAAGTCTTAGGCCATCAGCTTAGTATTGTATTTTCTAGGCACGCACATGAACGTCTAGTAATGAACATTATACCTACTATAACTCATAAAAATGAATTGTAATAGTTTCAGAAGTGTCATTTAATGCTCTAACGCAATACAAACAATTTAATGCTTTCTACATAGAGAGATACGGGTATAATTTTAACTATGCATTCACAAAAAATTGTTAACTACTCAACTGTATTCTCTTCTGACTCTTCAGATATCTGACCCACTGCAATCATAAGATTTCCTAGATCTATTCAAGTCCATTCCAAACATAATCAAAACATATGTATCCTAAATTATCACACTTTTTGCTTCAATCAAGCAATTATGGTGTTCCTCAAATGTTCTGCTGTTACATTGTGCCTCAAATACTGAATAAAGGTTATGGCTGAACATGTACTCAGCAATCTATCACAAAGTACCTTCCAGGTTTATCTTCTACAATTCCTCAAAACCATTCTCAGATCTCGTGAACATGCCCATGCCCTAAACACAGCTTCCTTAATAGTATTTCTCATGCTTCTTCCTCTAAAAAAGTATCCCCACTCTCCTGAGATCTATCCAACCTGTAGCCACTTTAAAGAATGAGTCAAGAGGGTCCATCTTTTCCCTGCTCTTACTGATGGGAAATAATCTCTTCTCCTTTTGAGTTTTTATAGTACTTAGGACTTACAGATACTACACAGAGATGGGTGCATAAATAAAATCCTAAAAAATGCTTGTCTGCTTGCATATACATTTCTTTTATCTCTATACAGTATATAAAATATTTACTGAAAGAAAAGCAATAAACAAATGCTTGCTGAGCTTCTATGTGACTAAATATTTTGAATATTACAAATAGCCAAATTTTGAAAATTGAGTTTTGGCTTTGGCTTTCACACTTTCTGACACTCCCAATGGCATTTTGGAATTATGGATGATAACACTGGGCTACCAGGTTACCTGGGCCCATGTCTCAGCTTTACCATTTAGCCAGCTGGGTATCTTAGGCAAGGTCTCCGTTTTATCACTTACACTATCCTTAAGCACCTTTATAAATTGTCTCTCCTAATCTTCACAACAGCTTTATTTTTAGGTGTTATCAACACTTTACAGAAGGAATTGATTATTGGAACAAAACTCTTTCAAACAGCCATACTGTAACATGATTTTTTTTATGGTAAGGAACTGAAATATTCCACTTTTTAAGGGTACTGTCTTGCCCTAACCTCACTGAAAATGCCTCGAGTTTCTTATATGTCAAAACTGTTGAACTCTTTACTTAGTATATACTAAATTGGTCTTCTGTATATATAGATAATTGAAAATGAATCTTGATGTGAATGGGATGGGAGAGGAAGCGGGATATTGGAAGGTTGCTGGTGGGAGAGAGGTTATGGGGGGGAAGCCACTGTAATCCATAAATTTGGAAATTTATATTTATTAAATAATATTTATTAAATTTATATTTATTAATAATATTTATTAAATAAAAGTTTAAAAAAAAACCTCTCCACTCCTGAAGCTCCAAGCAGCATCAGAGTACTGGGTAAGCGTTGTTCAGTAAGCACAGTTGGCCCTTCCTATCTGCAGGTTCTGCATCTGAAGATTCTATCAAACATACATTAAACATAGTTACCCCTCCAAATAAACTGTCTGTATTAAACACGTACAGACTTAGTTCTTCTTGTCATTATTCCCTAAAGCAATACAAAACAACAATTTAATAGCATTTACATGGTATTAGGTATTTATAAATGAGTTAGGGATTATTTAAAGTTTGTGCATAGATTATATGCCTATACAATGTCATTTTCAAAGAGGGGCTTGAGAATTTGAGGATTTTGTTTTCTACAGGGATCTTGAATTGACTTCTCACAGGCAAACTTCAGCCTGAAGTACCACACTATTAAAAACAGCATAGACACCTATTTTTGATGCTCTCAGAGGGTTTTCCATGTTAGCCTTGTGGAAAAGTTTCCAAGAATGAACCTACCTTCCCACACAGACTGGCCCAGGGTAATGAGCCAACTTTAAATCCGGGAGCACCTGGACTTTCTTGAAATAACTCACTCCAGCCAACTCCTAAGTTTAGATATTATCTGCACTTCCACGTGCGAACAAACACCAGAAACTATTAGTGAGGAACTATAAAAAGTGAAGAACATGTTGTTTTACATATGGAGAGTTCAGACACATATGGGAGCTCCATTTTATCTCTTGCCCTAAAAATAATAAACACAGGCATCTTTAATTCAAATTTTATAAATGACTAATACACAGTAAAAGTATCTGGGCTTTAGCATCAGAAATTTTATGATGTTAACATACTTTTAAAATTTTTTTAAAGATTTTTTTTTATTTATTTGAGAGGTAAAGTTACAGACAGTGGGAGGGAGAGACAGAGAGAAAGGTCTTTCTGTTGGCTCACTCTCCAAATGGCCACAATGGCCGCAGCTGCACCGATCTGAAGCCAGAAGCTTCTTCCCCGTCTCCCACTTGGGTGCAGGGTGCAAGGACTTGAGCCATCTTCTACTGCTTTCCCAGGCTACAGCAAAGAGCTGGATTGGAAGAGAAGCAGCTGGGACTGGAACCAGTGCCCATATGGGATGTCAGCACCACAGGCAGAGGATTAACCTACTGCACCAAGGCGCCGGCCCCATCAACATACTATTATACTTGTATTGGATCCATCAAATGCTATTAGCAAGAGCTACATGGCCATTAGGAAAGTATAGTAGAGCAATGGGTCTCACTCTGTTTATTTTGATTTCTACAAAAGATCCTTCTGTAATTCTCTAATACTAATTTTCAGACTAAAAGGATTCACTAAATGCCCATTTATATATGTTATTTTGTTAAATGTTGCTAAAGGCCTGTAAACAGCTCTACCCCAATTATTATCTGGAACATTAACTAACTATCCATGCAAGGAAAAGAGAAGGTTTCACTCTTTTCAGCTCTTTAGTAACACAGTGCATGGATACCTGACATTTAGGAATGCCAATGCAGAATCGGAATTCTGACTTTCTCCTTTCACTTCTTCATAGAAGCTCACCCAAGCCAAGATAGGACCATTATCTTATAGGTCTCCTTTTCAGCATTTATGTCAATTAAAATTAATGAACTGTGAGACTTATTTAACAGCCATCTTCTCAGCTAACCTGCAAATTCCACAGAAGTAGGGCCAGGGTCTACTTTATACTAAAAGCATTTGGCAAGGTGCATGAAAAATACTTGGCCATTAAACATTTGATGAAAAACAAACTATCTATATCCATATCTATACATACGTTAGGATGGTAGATTTAAGCATCACAGGCTCTAAACACTGGAAAATCCTGGGAGAGCAGCAATGATAGGGGAGGCACAAAGGGTTAAAACAGAGAAAGCAGTGATTTCATCAGGGAAATGTGAGAGTGCTGAGGCCAGTAAGTATACAATTAAACCCTTTTCATTTTAAAAGAAAATGGAGGAACGGGAAGTTATGACTAATGCATCCATGAAAATTCTATCTAAGTGCCATAAGTTTAACCTGTGGTCAAGTGGACATTCTGAATGGGATTTACCCATCTTGGCCTCATATCACTGTCCCCAAGAACAGTTGTCAGAGGCTCAGGCCTGGCCACCACTCAGCTGAACAGCCTAGGTGAAGGCTATAGCCATCAATCTCCTCCAGGCCAATACATATTTCCTTGGAAGCCAAGCACAATCAAAACATTTACTGTCACCAGGGCAATAGAAATGTTAATAGCAAAAGCACCAAACATTTTTCATTTGAGCTTTTCTTTTGTGATGCTTAACAACAAAAAAAGAAAGAAAGAAAAAAATCAGCATGGCAATCAATAGAACCCTACTAAATCTGTAAGGACATCAAAAGTGTTAGGCTCCGCTGGAAGGACTAAACAAGAACAATAGTCCCTCCCTGCCCTTCCACGCATGTGTATATGCACCATACAGACTAAGATATATTTCCATCACATCCCGTCAGAAATTCTCGGTATCTTAGACATGCACTCCAATTCACTTCATTCTAAACTACTTTGGTTTTTAAGCAAAGATAGAAAAAAGACATTTTGCAGTCCATTTACATGGAGACACAGGGTCTCTAGAGAGCCCTCTCCTCCACCCACCCACCACCAGAATGGGCTTATTCCTTCTTTTACATTCTAATCTGAAAATGGCACATTCTTCTGACTGCCCTCTAGCCCTGTTGGCAGACTATCAAGATCCACATCTTTGCCTATGGAAGATCTAATTATTAAGTAATTAAAGTTCATTTAATAAAAAGAGACTTATCAATCGGGGGACAGACCTTGGGGTTGGAAACATGCCTTGCTTTTAAATATTCTGCAACACGGTAATATCCTGCAACCACAACTGCCAGAGGAGAGCTGCAGTAAATGCTTTGTTTGCTCCAAATTAAAGCCTGCAGGTTATGTCCCTTCAAAGCCAGACCTCCGTGGCCTCGCTTTAATTTTCAAATTAGCCGAAGGGCAGAGAAGAGATACAATCCAAAGAGAGCTTCTCTAGATTTAGCCATTTTAAAAAAGCAGCCAAAGACTAATAAAGAATATTCATGGAATTAGTTAGAAGCTCATTTCTGCCTTTATGGCCCATGTCTCTTTGTGAGTTACTTTCCTTTTTATTTGCTTCAGGTTCATTGGAAAAATTACAGACTCCTAGGTGCTTGGCTGAAAACAAAATCTCATACATGGACATTGCAAAGAGGGACTAGTCAGCACTTGACAGGCGCCGATACATGTGCCCAGTGTTATGATCTTAGAAGAAACAGCTTTGGAGCCAATTGATTGAAACTGAGAAAGATATCAAAGAAGAAATGCAAAAGTCAAAGGAAAACAACATGGGCAAATCATGAAGTCAGTTTGTCTGGTCAGCTCTGAAAGTTTAGAGAACACAATGAACTTATCCCCATGCCAAAAACAGTCAAGAAGAAATGGCATCTAGTGGTTTCTCAGAATCTTACATTGGTATAGTTCAACATAATATAATGACAGGTACAGTCTCAGATTCATCAAAGCAGCAAAAAATTGATGGAATGAAACCAAAAATGAAGTGGAGTCTCATCTAGGTGCCTTGCTGCAATTCTTTTTTCACTTGCCTTCAAATCCATGAAATTATGGACTCTCCCAACTTGTCCTTCTTAATCACATCATGAAGATCATGGTGTCATTACAAACTAGAGTACCCTCTCTGAGGGAATGAATGCTATAAAGGCACTGTCAAGATCAGCCAGCAAGTCAGGGCCTGCATTTCAGTCCCAACCCAACGTTCTCCTGGAGGTGGTAATCAGATATTAACTGCGCCCATGGAGTAAAGGCATGCTTATCTTGATTTCATTATTAACATCAGACAGCACTGAATCAGCACAGTCTATCCCTGACTTTCATTCACTCCAGGGTCAATGGAAGCAGTTTTGAAAAGCATTGTTCTTAGTAGCATTTTAATAACTGTTTACTTATCCAACAGAGCTATGCTATACTAGCTATTCTCAGCACAATATTAAATTATAAGGGGAGTTCCACCACCTCTTCTCAAACTTATATGGTATTGTCTTCCTGGATATAGCTTCTTCATAAAATCTAATCAATTTATATTGAGCATCAATGCCATTTATTCTCTATGAAAGTTAGGAAGAAATCCTTATTTACAGAGGAAGCTAGAAAAAAAACCTAGTGGCAACTATCCTTTAACTATGCTGTCATAACTTTGATGACTGAAATTACTCATTAACCCATCACAGGCATCAGCCATTTGGAAACTCTTATTTATTATATGGATCAGTTAGAAGTTTCAGTTAGTTAGCGATTTGCTTCAGGGAATTTTTCAAGAACAAACTTTCTAATATATAAGACTGTTTACTGGTAATTAAAATGCATAAAACATAGGGCAAAAATGCCATAGTATGTTAGTCTACCAATATTTCAAACTTTTAATGTAATAATATTGCTCCAGAAGTGTGAATTAATACATTACTTTTGAGAAGGGATTTAGCAATGTTCATCATAACTTAACCCCTTCATTCTACTTCTAGCAATCTTTCCACAAGCATATGAAGAAAAAAAATACAAAATTATTCAGTACAACATTTTTTTAAACAGTAAAAAACCGAAAATGGGCTTAGTAACACAACTGGTAACTAATTAAGCAAATTATGGTATATACATTGTATCTAATATAAAATCATGTTTGTTTAAAAAGTGAGAAAACTGACATTTTTCAAAAAGTTTTGAAACTTTTTTTTAAAACAATCATGTCAAAAATACAAAAGGAGACATGGTGAACAATTCTAACACTCAATTTTAGCACCTTAGAGCCAGTGCAAATTGCAAACAACTCTTCATGAACATATTGATTTCATGAAGAGATGGTTACTTCTACCAGCTTTGACAATAACTTAATTTTCATCTTGAACTCTGCAGATAAACGTCATATTTTAGAAAGCTGAGATTGGTTTATAATCAATAGTAATGAACAATTTTACAGAATTTAGGCTCAGGCTTTCCATCGAGCTTAAATCTTATGCACAGCCAATGAACGGTCATAACACTCATGAAAGTTGTGGCTGATATTTATTTCGCCTACTTAAAATCATGTACAACTTAAAACTGTTAAATCATCCAAATAAGAGAAAAGCAGGTCTTTAAAACTGATATGATTCCATTGTCACTGCCACCATCTCTTCTATAATTTATCTAGGTTCTCCAGCCATGGCCCCGAAGGAGCACTGATTATGTTACGATTTGGGAATTTCCAGGTCATTTACTCAGTCAGCATGATTACTGATTCTATATGTCACCTTAACTGGGTCACAAAGCACCCAAACATGTAGCCAAACCAGACTGTGGATGTGTTGATAAGGGTATCTCTGGAGAAGAGTAACTTTTGAATCCATAAACCCAGTAAAGTAGAATAAATCCCCCAGTCAAGCCTTAAACAGTCCATGTAAGGCTTAAAGAGAGAACACAAAACAAGAGCAAATTCTCCTGCCTAAAGATATTCAAGTTGGGGCATTAGTCTTTACCTTGCTTTTGGGCTTGAACTTGAATTAGAATTTACACTATCAAATCTCCCAGCTATCAGTTCTTTAAAGTCAAAATGAAACTATACTATTGGGTGTCCAACTTGCCTGCTGCATATCCTGGACTTCCTAGCCTCCATAACCATAAGCCAATGCCCTATGAGAATACTCACTCTCTTTAATACAAAGACAGAAATGCAGAGGGATTTAGCATCACTGTTTTAGTAATCTGAAATATTCCAAAATTCAAAACACTTTGAGTAAACATGATACAAACAGAAAATTCCATAACATGAAACTATGCTTCATGAATAACATTATGAAAATTTTGCATAAAAATACCATCAGGCTAAAAGTATAAGGTATGTATGAAACAAAATTGGATATATGTTTAGATATCATCCCATCCTCAAAGTGTCTCATTATGTATGTGCAAATATTCCAGAACCTGAAAAAAAAAGTGAGATCTGAAATACTCCTGTTCCCAAGTGTGGATTTAAATTGACTGCTGAACTCTAAGTAAGCCAAAAGGCTTTCTGAGCTTTAGAGACACACTGCAGGTGGCTCCCATGTAACATACCCTTTCAAGAACCTCAACTAGTGACAAAGGAAATCTCAGGGTAAGGAAGCATCCACTGCACATTGAGAAGGAGTGAGCTTCATGTCCCAAGGCTGTTGTAGAAGAGCAATAAATGAGCCTGTTGTTTGCCACTCCTTGTATTTATGTAACCACCACCATAGCATAATCAAGTCGTTAGCTATTAAAGATGTTTTTCTATTTTCAATGTAAATGATAATGGGACATAAATCTGTTTATACCAAACAAATGATGAATCTCCAACAATAGATAGGCTTACAAGCAAGATGACAGATTAGGGAGTGATGTAACGCAATAGACTAGAGATAAACAGTGAAGGAAAGGGGTGTGTGAAATGCACTTTTAGGGGAGAACTGGAGAGAAAAACCACACTGGAAATCCTACAAGAGAAGGAGGAACTCATGGACTTGTGTGGAGGATGCAGACGAGCAGCATGAATGCAGGTACAATGCATGATTACAGTGGCTGAGAGCAGGAGCCAGTGTCAGCTTGGGGACAGATGTGAGACCAGACTACAGCAACCCATGTCAATATAACTGGAGGGAGAGTGTGTTTTGAGTCAGGTCTGGAGAATGGGGGCTAGCTGTCGCCCATGTACCCAGTGGAAGTAGAGGGGGCATGTTTGTCTTGTACCAACTTCCCCATAACAGAGCCCGCTGCCCAGCTGAGAAAGGGTGGGCACCATGTTAAATCTGGGCAGCAGCTGCACAAGCCCTTGTGTGCACACAGAGCAACTGGCTAAGACATCACCTTCACAGCAGTACCGGTGGCAGTGGTGGAGCTACATTTGGCCAGTGGCTCTTGTGTACCCATGTGATCCAGTGATTCCAGTGGAGGGCACAATCCGCAGTTCCCACTGACTTTGAGCCTAGATGGGAGGTGGCTGTGCAATCACATAGGATGGGGAGGCGCCCGTAGCCTCCCAGGATCAAGACACCTAGGAAGAGCTGTCCCAGGAAACATCTGCCTCTCTGATGACTGGACAGGCTGAGAGGGCATACAGAAGTCTCTGCACTCAGTGGCTATGGAAGCCTTCTGTGCTGAGACCATGAAGACTTAGTGGTTACATGAAAAGGTACAGGGAGTAGTTAGGTCTCTGAAAAATCACCCAGAGTGGCTCCACATGCTCACTATGCTCACAGTGAGGGCCGCACAGATCATGTGTGCAGTTCATATGGTGACACAGAAAACACTGGGAGCTAACACCCAGGCATTGAGATCTACCATGCCCAACTTGGGTGTTACCTCGGATACTTGCCTCACCCTGGAGCACTGAATGGAGCTCCCTGGACACACCCACCACACACCTGAATACTGAAAGTACAGGCAGCAACTAAGCGACAGAAGCAAAGCTCAAAGATAAAAGACATCAGAGGAACAAAACAAAAACCAACCCTACAAATGCCTAAAAACAACAAATGCAGAAATTCAAGAAACAAGAATAAGGAAGACACCATGACTCTCCCAAGGGAACAATATGAGAATGTGAAGATGAAGAGATAGATGCCAAAAATGCCAAAAACAGAATTCAAAAATTTAATCATAGAACTACTCAAAAGCGAGCAGAAGCAAATCCACAAGCTAAAGAAAACCACACACAAATTTTTTCCAATGAAACTGAGATTTTAAAGAGAAATCAAAATGAAATAATAGAAATTAAGAATTCAATAGATCAAATGAAAAATGTGATAGAAAGCCTTAACAGAAGACTTGGTTAGGCAGAAGAAAGACAATCCAAACTAGAAGACAAAAATTCAGAAATCTTACCATCAAACCAAAAAAAAAAAAAAAAAAAAAGGAACAAGAATAAAAAAAATCTATAAAAGAGTATTGGCAACATATGGTATACTATCAAATTATTCAAAATATGAGTCATAGGAGTTCCTGAAGATGTAGAAAGCAAGAATGGATTAGAAGGTGTTTTTAGTGAAATAATTACAGAAAACTTCCCTAAATTGAAGAAAGGGATGTCCAAGTACAGGAACCACATAGAACTCCTAAACAGACATGACCAGAAAAGATCTTCACCATGACACATTGTAGTCAAACTCTACATGTAAAACAGAAATATTCTAAAATGTGCACGAGAGAAACACCAGATTACTTTCAGAGGATCTCCAATTAGACTCCCAGCTGATTTCTCATCAGAAATCCTACAGGCTAGAAGGGAATGGTGAGATATAGTCCAAGTCTTGAGAGAAAAATTCAACCCAGAATACTCTATCTTGCAAAGTTCTCATTTATGAATGAAGGTGAAATAAAGACCTTCTACAACAAAAAGAAATTGAAAGAATTTTGAGCCATTCTCACAGCCTTTCAAAAGAGGCTTAAGGATGTGTTACAAACAGAAACATAGGCATACAGCCATCATTATACAAGGTGAAGGCAGAAGATATCCCATTAAAAGTACTAAAGAAATCCAGAGTAAACAATAGAAATATTTATGGAGAAATGGGAGGGCCAAGTCATTACTTATCAATAGTCACATTGAATGAAAATGGTGTCAACTCTCCAGTTAAAAGATACAGATTGGCTGAATGGATTAAAAAACAAGACCCATCTATTTTGTTGCCTACAAGAAACACACCTCATCAAAACAAAGATGCACACAGACCAAAAGAAAAGGATAGAAAAAGATATTGCATGCTAATAGGAAGCAATAAAGGGCAGTTGTTACCATCTTAATATCAGACAAAATAGACTAACATAAAAACTGTTAAAAGAGACAAAGAAGGACACTATATAACGACTAAGGATCAATTCAACAAGAAGATGTGACTATTAATAACGTATATGCACCTAGTTGCAGGGCACCTACCTATTTAAAAGAAATGTTAAGGGATCTAAATTGAGACAGAGATTACAATACAATAGTAACAGGGGACTTCAAATACCCCACTTTAGCAATGTCCAGATCAAGTAGCCAGAAAGTCAACAAAGAAATAATAGAGCTGATTGACACTATAGACCAAATAGACCTAACTGATATCTACAGAACAACTTTTCACCCCACAGTTGCAGAATATACATTCCTATCATCAGTTCATGGAACTTTCTGTAGGATTTACCATAGAAAGTCTCAGAAAATTCAAAAAAATAAATCATACCATGCATCTTTTCTGACCGCAATAGAATGAAGCTGGAAATCAACAACTCAAGAATCTCTAAGTTATATACAAATACATGGAGAATGAACAAGCTCCTGAATGAATAGTGGGTTATAGAGGAAATCAAAGGAGAAATCAAAAAATTTCCGGAAACAAAGATGACAACACATCATATAAAACTTATGGGAAACAGCAAAAGTAGTGTTAAGAAGGAAGTTTATAGCAATAGCTGCCCACATCAAGAAATTGGAAAGGCACCAAATAAATGAGCTAGCAATGCATCTCAAGGACTTAGAAAAACAACAACAAACCAAATCTCAAATTACGAGGAGGAAAGAAATAACTAAAATAGAGAATAAACAAAATTGAAACCCAAAAAAACAATATAAGAGATCATGGACATGAAGAGCCATTTTTTTTTTTTTGAAAAAACAAACAAAATTGATACATCATTGGCGAAACTAAACAAAAAACAGAAGACTCAAATCAATAAAATCAGAGATTAAAAAGGAAATCTAGCAACAGATACCACAAAAATAAACTGAATCATGAGAAATTACTACAAAGAGCTGTATGGCAATGAATTAGGAAACCTAAAAGAAATGGGTAATTCCTAAACACATAAAATCTACCAAAATTCAGTCATGAAGACAAGAAAACTTAAACAGACCAATAACCAAGATGGAAACTGAATCAGTAATAAAGACCATTAGCACAAAGTAAAGCACAGGACCAGACAGTTCCACTGCTGAATTCTACAAGACATTTAAAGGAGAACTAACTCCAATTCTTCTCAAGCTATTCAAAACAATTGAAAGGGAGGGAATCCTCCCAAACTCCTTCTATGAAGCCTGCATCACCTTAATTCCTAAGCCAGAAAAAGATGCAAGAGAAAGAGAACTACCAGACCAATTTCCTTGATGAATATAGATGTGAAAATCCTCAACAAAATATTAGTTAATTGAATCAAACAACACTTTGGAAATATCGTTCACCTGGAACAAATGAGATTTGTCCCTGGTATGCAGGGATGGTTCAACATTAGCAAATCAATCAATGGGATACATCACATTAACAAATTGAAGAACAAAAACCATACGGTTATCTCAAAAGATATAAAGAAACCATTTGATAAAATACAACATCCTTTCATGACGAAAACCTTAAGCACACTGAGTATAGAAGGAACATTCCTCAACATAATCAAGGCAACTTATGACAATCCCATGACCAGTTCCTATTGAATGGGAAAAAGCTTGAAGCATTCTCCTCAAGATTCAGAAAAAGATAAAGATGCCCACTCTCACCATTGCTACTTATTATAGTCCTAGAAGTTTTAGCCAGAGATATTAGGCAAGAAAAATAAATCAAAGGGATACAAACTGGAAAGGAGGAAATCAAACTGTCCCTATTTGCAGATGACATGATCCCATACATAGAGGACGCAAAAGAATCCACTGAGAGACTTGGAACTCATAAATGAGTTTGGTAAAGTGGCAGGATATAAAATCAACAAAGAAAAATCAATAGCTTCTGTTTATATGAACAATGTCATGGCTGAGAAAGAACTTCTAAGATCAATCCCATTCACAATAGCTCCAAAAAATTAAAAATCTTGTAATAAATTTAACCAAGGATATCAAAGATCTCTATGATGAAAATTACAAAACATTAAAGAAAGAAATAGAAGAAGACATTAAAAAATGGAAAAATCTTACTTGTTCATGGATTGGAAGAATAAACATCATCAAAATGTGCATACTACCAAAAGCTATTTACAGATTCAATGTGATCTCAATCAAAATACCAACAACCTTCTTTGCAGATCAAAAAAAAAAAAAAAAGATACTAAACTTCTCATAGATACACAAGAAACCCCAAATAGCTAAATCAATCTTATACAACAACAACAACAACAAAACTGGAAGCATCACAATAGCTGATTTCAAGACATAGTACAGGGCAGTTATAATCAAAACAGCCTGGCACTGTCACAAAGCCAGATTTGTAGACCAACGGAACAAAATAGAAACCCCAGAATTCAATCTATGCATCTACAACCAACTTGTCCCTGATCCAAGGTAACTAATAGAGCACCTGAAATGTAATGTATTGGAGTGAAATAGACATTTTGAGATTCAATGAATATTTACAGTCCTTGTCTCCTCCACTGAGGAAGAGTGTTTTTTTCTTCATATTGTTTTTTGAAATCTTTTCCTTAGTGAAGGTTAAATATATGATCATTAAGTAAACTGAAAATAGATCTTAGTTAAAATTAAGAGTAGGAATGTGAGAACGAGGAGTAGGATGGGTTGAAGCATTGCTGGGGGAGGTTGAAATGTGACCATGTTCCTAAATCTGTGTATATGAAACTTGTATAACTTAAATAAAATTTTTTAAAAAGATGGACTTATTAGCAGAAAGATTTATCTAGTTATTATCTTATTAATTTAAATGGCACTGAAACAAGAATCTGTTAAGTTATAATTGATCCCAACTTTTAACTCAGCATGTTTCCTAAATGATTAAATTATGTTATACTTGTCAAGCTGTTAGCCTGAGTGCATACAGTCGTTGCTGGTAGTGCTGATTGAGTTAATGCATACTAACACTACATAATATGTGGTAGAATGAAGTGTCTTCAAAAAGTTCATGGGGATGCATTAATGAAAAAACAGGCACGAATTCCCAAAGCTGTTTGCACCAAAATAAATTCACCTTTTAATCCATTTTTGCATGATTATTTCAAGTACCTTGTGTAAGGTATTTTTTTTTTACATTCTTAGACATGCCCTGCTGATATTCCTTGGCAATATTTTGTACTCTAATTTTATTTGGTAAGATCACTTTTCCTCTCAAAAATACGCTCCTGAGATAAGATTATGGCCTACTGATTAAGGCATCACTTGGATCACCCACATTCCACATCAGAGTATTTGAGTTTGAGATCCCATTGCACTTCCAATTGCAGCTTCTTGATAAAGCACAGAGCAAATAGTAATGACTCACAGTTGTGTTCCTGCAACCCACAGGGGGACTGGGATTGAGATTCTGGTTCCTGACTTTGGCCTGGCCCAGTTCTTGCTCTTGTGTGCATGTGGGGAGGGAATCAGCAGATGGGAAATCTCTGTCCCTTGCATATCTGTTTGTCCCTCTGTCTTTCAAGTAAACAAAAACCAGGAAACAAATGTACACCTGAGTCCTATACAGAACTTACAGACAGAGACGAAAGAAAGGAGAAATCTAAATGACAGAAGTTTGCAATGCACAGAGGCACAGAAGCAGCCGAGGCTACTGTGTCAGCTCAAAGCCTTTGTTTTAGTATATAATTCATTAATTTGATAACAGCAAAGATTCACATCAAATATATCAAAAGGATTCAATTTTTCCTTTCATAATTTTATTATCTTTTTTTGTCCACAAAACCCATCATACAAATGAGAAGCAAGGAACCACTGTGAGAATAATAAAGACTTCAGATAAATCTGTTTAATGTAAATTTTGAAGTACCAACTGGGGGGAAATTGGAGCTTAAAAATGCTTTTACATGCTGCACCTTTGCACACTGAAAATGGGAAACCAAAATATTTCTGCTTGACTGCCTATCTTCTCTATTCAAACCTCAAATAATGAAAACACTAAAAATTACCAAAATCTTAGTAGTTTCACCCAGAGTAACTCAAGAGATGTATTATAATAGAGTTATTCAAGGGGTAAAAAATGTTCAACTCAAAGTACATAGCTCAAGCTCTGTGTCTCAATTTTACCGTCTCTTTTGGACCAGTGTCTATGTCAAGGACCTGAAATGATCGTTTATCCTAACACAGGTTTGTGTGTGTCAACTCCTCCGCAAACACTCAGCAGTGGAACAATGTCAGTAGATTGGAAAATAGTAACTCATCTTTCATGAAAATCTTTCACTTGTAGGATCATTCTACTGGGTCCAATTGTATCAAATGATACCTGAACTGAGGAGAAAGATGGAAAAAACGGCACACCTGGGAAGAGAGCTGTATTTCTCCCCTAAGTCTAAAGCCAAACGTGGGCTACAGGTATGTGTAGTAGGAAGAAATTATTTCTTCAGAACTGCTTCAAGTCTCAACTGTCAAATACTTCAAAAGTTTTCCATGAAATTGGCAGCAATATTTCTTACAGGCTTTTTTATGATCTTTCCTGATGTTTGTCATCTATCAATTTTTTTAAGGATTTATTTACTTGAAAGTCAGTTACACAGAAAGAGGAGAGGCAGAGAGAGAGAGAGAGAGAGAGAGAGAGAGAGTGTCTTCCATCCACTGGTTCACTCCCCAATGGGCTGCAACGGCCAGAACTGAGCCTATCCGAAGCCAGGAGCCAGGAGCCTCTTCCAGGTTTCCCACGCGGGTGCAGGGGCACAAGGGCTTGGGCCATTCTCTACTGCTTTCCCAGGCCATAGCAGAGAGCTGGATTGGAAGTGGAGCAGCTGGGTCTTGAATCGGTGCCCATGTGGGTTGCTGGCGATGCAGGCCAAGGTGTTAATCCGCTGTGCCATAGCGCTGGCCCCTGTCATATCTATCAATTTAAAAAGAAGTATTAGGAGCTGGCATTAAGATGTCTCTTGAGACACCTGGCTTTCCTTATCAGAGTGCTGGCTTGAGAACCAATTGCTCCACTCGTGATTCAGCTCCCTATTAATGCATCTGGGAAGACAGTAGAAGATGGCCCAAGCACTTGGGCCCCTGCCATCCATGTGGGATACCAGGATGGAGTTCTCGGCTTCTTACTTTTGGCTCTGCCCTTACTAATGTGGGCATTTGGGGAATGAACTATTGAATTAAAGATCTGTCTCTTTTTCTCTGCCTTTCAAATAAATAAATCTTTAAAAAGCATTAAAATATAAGGAAGTATTTCTGTAAAAGAAACATGTTTCAATAGAAATAGCATAAACTTTAAGGAGCAGTGGGAAAAGAGAAACATGGCAAATAAAATTAGACTGCAAATAGGGAATGGGTAGAAAATCAGATACCACACAATATCTTAGTAACTTTTCATTTTACTTCAACTACATTGAAATGTTATTAAAATCATTCTGGTTGCTATACAGAGAATAGTTTGAGAAAATGATGGCAAATACCAGAGTGGAAGAAGGAATCAGATGAAATTTGGCAGTAGTCAAGCTGACGTGACAAACAGCTTTGGTCAGTGAGGTAGCTATGAAACAGAGA
Organism: Oryctolagus cuniculus; assembly: GCF_964237555.1. Classification (NCBI taxonomy): domain Eukaryota; kingdom Metazoa; phylum Chordata; class Mammalia; order Lagomorpha; family Leporidae; genus Oryctolagus; species Oryctolagus cuniculus. Next base: position 25,439,640 of record NC_091441.1, read on the forward strand.
AGTCCTTTTGTAGTAAAAATTCATAGCACCTGCTGAAGGTTGGCAGTGCGGCTTGTGAGATAAAGGAAGGCATCAAGAATGAAGCTAGGCTTCCAAGGAAAGAATTTACATTGTGATTTGCCTTAATGTATGTATGTGATATGGGGGAGAGCAAAAGTAAGACACCTGAGCTGGTGATGAGGTTTGAACACGGAGCAAGAAGGCATAAAAGATCAAGTAAATTATTGGACTTCAGTCTCCAAGTCTTGAACCTGAAAGGTTTAGAGAAGTTGACTCTCATGGTTTCTTCCATTTATAACATTATATCATCCTATGATTCTATGTTTAAACAAGCTAAGTACAGAACTGAAGACCAGACCATACGTTCATCCACCAACAGTTAGCAAAACCAGTGGAATAGATAGGCTAGACACCGTCAATTGCTAGAGATAGAGTTAACTAAAACTACTCTTCCCTCCACCCCCTACTCCCCCCCCCCCCCCCCCACTGCTGTAATGGATCCACAGGTCTGGTAAAAATGCAGAGCTCACCAGACAACATTAATAGTGAAGTTCATTACAGAGGTGAAAAAATGTGGGGATTTATGGTGAATAATCCACATTGCAAACTGACTAACTGAATTCAAATGAGTTTGAACAATTCAATGTTATTTCCTTTGCTCTTAATGCCAAATACATTATCATTTAATGAGACTACTCATTAATTATGTTACTTATTCTGAGTGACTTAGGCTCTGTAGATAAACTCTGCTTCTGAAAGGCTAAATTTTAGCCATTCAGCTTTCTGAAAAAAAAAAGGTCGTAAATGTGAGTTTAACATAATTAGATTTACCATAAATTTTTGAAAGTTTTTAAAAATTGACTATTAATCAAATTTTATATTCTTTAAGGCAAACTCTTTTATATACTTTACTCTTCTGGTTTCAGCAAGACTTGAGAGAGTCTTTAGGGTAACTTAGAGATACTAATGCATCAGAAGAGTGTTTCAAGCACATAATGACATCTTACTGTAATCATGGTTTAATTTTTCAGGCCATCTGCTACTGAATTGAACCATAGATCTAGAACTATCTATTGAGATGCCACCATAGTCCAGCAATCTGAAGCCCTCTTTGAATGGCATGTGAAGTGTATCCTTACGGTAATTTCTTGTCAGTAAAAGTTACAAAGCCATATCTTGACTTAAAGCTTAAATTTAGTTATCCCAGAACACATTATAATTCCCCAGTTTTCTTATCTGGTGAGTATCAGAGCAGACTGTTTTTTCGTGGGTTTATGAGAACATTCACTCTTCAATCTTTGTTTTCTTTAGCAACCGCACGTCCTCTTCTGACAGGTCTTCTCTCCGAGATACTGACTACTACTTTTTCCTCCCTCTGCTCTCCACTCCTTTCTGATTGTTTTGTTCTTTCCTAGCTCATGAGGGCTCAACCTTGGTCAAGTTTATTAAAAACTGTGTTGCTCAACAAATACTTGCAGAATTCATGGCTAAAATATGTAAAATTAGCACAATCTTATAGAAAAAACAAAGCTATGTATTCTTTGTCTTTTCTGCTTATCTCACTGAATTTATTTTCTTTGGTATCTACCTGACAACCAGCAATTACTCATTGATATGGTTAATATTTTCATGCAGCTCTTCTTACCAATTAAATTTTATTACTAAAGGATAGACTATGTTGCTTCATATTTCTGTACACATTCATAAAGTCTTATATAGTGAAGACATCAAATAATACCCTTGCTTTAAATCTGATCACATTGGGGATAATTATTTTTATGTTTTTCCCTTTACAGGAAAGGGGTATCTGTCCAGGTTTTTGTTTTTGTTTTTGTTTTTTTTTTTTGAGATTTAAAAGCAAGCTGTATTAGAGTCAAAGGGGATATCTGTTACAGAACTAAAATAGTCTGCTTCTGTTAGCTTACTTAATCTCAATGTTCTGTTGAAAAGCTGTTTTCATTTCAGAATATTTGCTGTTAATCTCAATTTATAGAAAAAAACTCATTACTTGTAATTTAAGATTTAAAACTTACAATAATTCAGACCCTAAAGAGTTGAAACAGTTGTCAAGAAAAGGTTTTATAAGCAAATTAATTGTAATATCTACAGAATACATTTTTGTAATGTTACCTTTCTTGACACTGAAATGTAGGACTTAATTATGAATTCTACATCCTACTTATCAATCTTCGCTTGATGGTTTTGATGTCTATGCCTACTTCTCTCTCCAAAATTATTCTGTATGTTCCTCAAAAGAACCAGATTGAGCTTCTTAGTGTTCCCAGCCCAGCAGTGCCTTTACAGTGGTATGTGGTCAGTGGCTATTAGTGCATTGAGTATTGAATGCTAGACCTTCCCTCTGCACTCCTACCACAATCTTTGTGTCCTCCAATAATTCTATACTGTGATGCTCAGAATTATCAATTGGTTTCATGACTGGGGAATAAATATAATCTAATCTTAGCTTCATCAATTTAAAGCTAGATGAGGCCTAAATACTAAATACATTCATATCATTTTATGTAAGGATATATTATAAAGAAATAAAAGAACTCCCTATTTCCAAATATTGTATATTAGAGGTTATATATATCTGTATATGTCTAAGTTTGATACATTGATAGTATATGTACACAAATATATTTACATGCATGATTAATGAATTTGCATATATTTGAATGTATATTTGTGTGTAAATAGATATCTGTATGTATATTTCTATATGACAAGTGTAGTCAAATATATACATTTTCCCTCTATCTTATGTTTGTAAATGTATACAAACACATATACAATATATATTCCTGAAATATATATGGTTAATGACTGAAACTAGTACACAATGCAGTGGGAAAAGCAATATCATCAGAGTACATTATTCTTAGCTAATAAAGCACAGCTTTAAGCTAACTGAAATAATTTTTAAAGTTTTTCATAATATGTATTTCTTTATTAAATATAACTTTCCAAACTTGTTCCTGTACAGTTTTTAATTGACGAGAAATTATATCTAAAATAACTTCAGTCCAATTCTAACATTTAGAGAAATAGTACAAGAAATCTAAAACTTGCTCATAGCAAATTGTTTAAAACGATTCAAATCATCAGAAAAAAAAAATGCCTTATTATTCACACCAAGCTGAACTGCTAATTTTCAGAGACAAATGCACCTGTGGAAAAAGAAATCATATCTTTAAATTGTATTATCCACTGACAAGACCACATACTGTTTTGTCCTTGTTGTTAACACAGAAATCAGAGGGTGTAAATCTCTTTATCTTCCTGTCAGCACTTCTGGCCAGGGTGTTAATGGCCTGAAGCCAGGAAGTTGTATAGGTTTCCAGCCAATCAACAATGAAACCTTTTAATTGGCTTTTCAAACAGGAAGAGCAAGGGGGAGGGGAAGCAAGTGCTAATGCATTTAGATGGAAACATATTTTCCAATCTCCAATTAGAACAAGGGATAAGAGATCTTAATCCTTTATGCTATAAAGTGGGTAGAAGAGACTCATTTCATTTATTAAGTGAGAAAGACTAATTTTACTGATTGAAAACACATTATCAGCGTCTTAAAGGATTTCTTTTCCAAGACTGAACCCAGTTTCCCACTGCTAAGATCAAAGTAGTCTAGTTTCTCACTGAGAAACCTAAGAAAGGTCTCCTGCTTAGGAAAATACACAGATCTGTGGACAGCTTGATCTGAGTCAGAGGACATAAAGTGTCTACCTCTGAGATGTTGGGGCTCATAATATTAAGCTCCAAAGAATGGCCCTTTAGTATGCTAAGTATACTGAAATACAGGAGACTGGAAGCAGCCCCAGATGAACTTCTGTAACCTTCTCTTGCCAGTTTCCTAACATCTCCCATCCCTGTTTTCTCCCTCAAAGGGAGTCATAGAAACCAGAATTCCTCTTCTGCAAGACAAGTCATGGAGTGGCACCCCTCTCCTTTGCAGAAGGCTGTGAATCCCCTCTGCTTTCTGCCTTCTCCCTTCAAGATCCTCATTCTAGAGGGGTGTCGCCCCTTACACAGGGAGAAGGAATGCTGCAAAGAGGCCAAAAAGAACCTGCAGGCCTTTCTGGGATTCCCCTCTCTACGACCCCTAGTTCACATACTTTTTATCCAATCACACCTCGACATGGCTATTCACTGGACATGGCTATTCACAACTTTGGGAAAGATGTTCTCTGGTATCCACAGAGATGATTAAAGGGCTTGCTGCCCCTTCCCTCTTTCCCCTTCTTCCCCCACCCTGTGGCCTCCCTTTAGCTAAGACCTTTGGTGCCAAACCAGACCCTTCCAGAATCCTTGCAAAACAAATGCAACGCAGATAAACTGCACAGGGCAGCTTGTGAAACAGAGAGGATGAAAGTCCCCAGAGGCTTCAAAGAGCTGCCTACTCTTGCACCAGATGACTTCTACCCGCCCCCCAGTAGTGGCAAATTCCCTCCTCAGCCAGATAAAAACTCAGCTCTCAATGTGCCCTGTATGCACTGTCGCCAATGTGCCCTGTATGACTGTCACCAACCCCTTTGCTTCAACAAAGCAAGCTGTTTCTGTTGAGGTGGGTCTCCATCTCATTTCCCTCTCACTTTTCTAAGGGTACGAAAGGCCAGAATCCTGAGCTATTCTAAACCTAACATTTGGTGGCCCATATAAGGGAATGGGTCTTTCTGTGTCTTACCCCACTCCCTCCCTCCAAACATTTTTCTTCTTTCTGTGGCAACTAGGGTGAGGACCACGGCAGACTGTTGAGTGTCCTTTACTGGAGGCAACCCACACACCGTGGGGACCCCCAGCCCATCTGCTCCCATGATGCTGAACCCCTGCCTACTTTTACGTACTCTTTCCTATCACCTCTATTTCCCTTCAAGAAAGACCATGATGTGTGGGACCTGGAATAACCACGTACAAGGCTGACAGCCTCTGAGCAGGGGGACTCTCTGGTGGGGAATAGAACTTCCCCTGGTGAAAACCGACTCTGACTGCCCAACAGGGTATCCTAGAGTCATCGCCCTTTTTCTTTCATTTCTGATTGAGCTTGGGAGCCAAAAGCTGCCTTGGTCATAACCTTTTGTCTCTTCTCTAACCTGCCCTCCTGCTGAAGCTTTCAGGATAAGGGTTACCTGTGGATTTTCATCTTCTCTCCATTTTCCTATTAAGCCATTCAACCAAAGTGCAATAGGAACCCGTGTGGTAAGGTAAGATCCCTTCTGTCTGGACATATTCCAGAGGTACCCTAGGATATTGTCTTCCAGGTCCTGGGGACCCTGACCATCCACCTTTAGGCTCTGGCTTTGGTTGTACCTACCAGTGAGGGCACGCCCAATTTCCATTTCTCTGGCCTCTGTATCAAGTGATGACTCGGTCCCGGGGCACGAGTCCCATCTGTCTTTGCCTCATACCATGGGGTCTGAAATTTTTAGTTCCTCAAGTATTGCCCTTGGCATGTGTGTTAAATCTTAAGCCTCTGGCACTTGCAGACCTTGAGGCTTCTAAAATGACATATTCTTGCCTACAAATTTGGCCTCAATTCAAATTGGATAACTGCAACCCCTGGCCAGACTTTGGCACCTTTACTCAAAACATCCTTTATGTATGGACCTATGTAACATCCTCAAATGGAATGACAAGCAGTCCGAGGTTCCCTCCTCCCTCTCTTCTCCCTCTCCCACTGTGTCCAACTATGTGGGACTGGTTTCTCCCTCCATGCCTACAGACTTTCTTCACGCTTCATGACTGACCATCTTTATGTAAGGACTGCTCCTCCCATGAATTCCCTCTCTGTTCCCCCTCTTTTCCTCCTAGACCCACCTCAAAATCCAAAGCAAATTTCTCAACTCTTGATCTAGATGTGCTTCATCCAGCTAAAGAGCCCCTGCCTCACTGACCCTCCCCCCTGGGCTGGCTGAACTGCTCAACTCCCCAGCAACAACTCTCTCCTGGACCTCCCAGCCTCTCCTGGAAGCTCTCTCCTAAACTCCCTCCACCTCTGCTAACACCTCTACATTATAAAGGATTCTCCAACCACCTTCCCTGGCCAAATTCATCCATCTCCTCTCTCCCTTCCCCAACCCTCATTTCCCCTCTCCCTTCTCCAGTTTCCTCTGACAACCACATGGGCTGGCTCCACTTGTTGCCTTCCCCATGCCCCCAGCAGAGCCCCACCCCCACCCCCATTGCACTGGACCCTTCCCCTCACTCAGTCTCAGAACCACAGGCAACTACATATATTCCCCCTAAGGGAAGTGTCAGGCCCAGAGGGGCCCACTAGGGTCCATGCTCCCTTCTCTTTTTCCAACAGGAGCAAGACTGAAGAAAAGTTAGGTTTTCACAGTCCACACAGCAGACTCCAAATGACCAACGCCCTATACAGCACTCTGACCTGAGAATCAGCCCTTAAGGCATTTGGATCTGGCTAAAAAGCTCATGAGAGCATTTTAAGCATGGAAAGCCAAGAAACCATGCAAAAAATAAAAATGCCCTACATGAAAGATCTCTGTGAGTGAGATCCCAGTGGAAAGAAGGAGCCATCAAAGAAGGAGGCACTTTTCTCTGAAGGAAGGAGAGAACATCTACTTTGCTTATCGCCTTGTCTAAATACTGACAGAGTTTGTGGTCTCAAAAGGCTTCCATAGCCTTGGCAGCTCATGGCAAGAGCCTTGGGTGATCACTGACACCATAAATAAGAGTGTTAATTGTTAAATGAACGATAGAAGTCACTGTGCACTTACTCCCCATGTAGGACCTCTGTCCTTAATGAGGTGTACTATGAGAATAAATGGCAAAACTTATCCTCAAATAGTACTTTATACATTGTGTGCATGTGTGTGGCGGGGATGCAAACTGTTGAAATCTTTACTTAGTATAGAGCTGGTCTTCTGTATATAAAGTTAATTAAAAACAAATCTTAAAGAAGCCAGCGCCGCGGCTCACTGGGCTAATCCTCCGTCTTGTGGCGCCGGCACACCGGGTTCTAGTACTGGTCGGGGTGCCGGATTCTGTCCCAGTTGCCCCTCTTCCAGGCCAGCTCTCTGCTGTGGCCAGGGAGTGCAGTGGAGGATGGCCCAGGTGCTTGGGCCCTGCACCCCATGGGAGACCAGGAGAAGTACCTGGCTCCAGCCATTGGATCAGCGCGGTGCACCGGCCGCAGCGCACCGGCCACAGCAGCCATTGGAGGGTGAACCAATGGCAAAAGGAAGACCTTTCTCTCTGTCTCTCTCTCTCACTGTCTAACTCTGCCTGTCAAAAAAAAAAATCTTAATGAAGAATGGGATGGGAGAGGGAGTAGGAGGTGGGATGGGAGTTGGGGTGGGAGGGCAGGTATGGGGGGAAGAACCGCTATATTCCTAAAGTTGTACCTATGAAATCTGCATTCATTAAATAAAAGCTTTAAAAAAAAGGGATAGCATGCAGGCATTGAGGGATGAAATGAAAGCTCTACTAGATTGTCGATGAAGAAAACAAGTCATAGAAGAGCAAAGTATGCTGTTAATTGTAAGAAAAATATTCATATATGTGTGTAAATACACAGGATATTTGTGACAAATTCAAACATTTGGTAAATGTAATTGTGTTTCAGGAAGGAAAATGGATTGTTTGGGACAGGAAGTGAAGGAAGACATTTCAAAGGATTTATCTTTTTGCATCTGCAGGATTTGGTTCCCTTTGCTGTGTCACCTGTTAAAAAATTAAAAATCACTTATTAAAAAAAGAAAAGTTAGGCTTTCAAAAACCCAGCTAAATATAAGACATATTTCTTCTGCTGCTCCCAAGCATACCTTTTAACCTGGGGAGATGCCTATTACGTATTAATCTCTACACTGACTGTTGATGAAAAGGAGCGCATCTGGCACTCAGCTTGAGTTCATGCAGATTACCTGCATGAACAAGACCTCTCACTGTATCTGGTAGCAGATACTGCTCTCCCAGGCACCAAGCCAGACTGGACTTATTAGCCTGGTGAGTCAGGCACATGGAGACTTAATCCTATGGTAATCTGTCTCTTGGAAGGCATGCAGAAAAATACTCATGCCTATGTCAACTATGACAAGACCAGAGAAATTACTCAAGGCCCTGACAAAAATCCAGCCTTCTTTTCATCTTGCCTTACTGAAACAGTCCAAAAATATACAAATCTAGATGTAACTACCCCAGCCGGGACTGCGTATCTTCACATCCAGTTCATTAGTCATTTGGCACCTGATATCAGATATAAATTCCGACAGCTGGAAAAAGGGTCCAAAACTCCCCAAAAGGAGCTCTTAGAAGTGGCATTTTATGTATAGAATTAAGAGGATGAGGCAAGAAGGAAAAAGGAACAGGACAGAAAGACTAAATATAAGATGCTGGCCTCTGCCTTCTGAAACCAAAATCTGTCCAGCCCTGATACTCCAACACCCAAAAGTGGGAACCCCCACCCTAATCCCTGCTTTTGCTGCAACCAGATGGGACATTGGGCAAGGGCATGCCCCAAATTGAGGCCCCTGAAAAATGGTTAACCCTCATGAGGCCAATGGGGTCATTGGAAATGGGTCTGTCCTCAGGGATGCTCTGTTGCCCCTGGTGACTTTCCACACCCTGACTCCTTGCCAGCACAACTGTTCCAATGGCGGAGCCCGGGTTCTTCAACCCCAGTCAGTTTTCCAAGTCATCCAAAGAACTCCAGGTCATCGGGATGGTGGGCAGACATATTGTTTATTTTGTTCTGGACACAAGGGCCTCTTTCTCTCTGGTGACAACATTTTCAGGCCACACTCTGGACTCCAACATCTCTGTTAAAGGAGTCTTGGGCATCCCCATCAAAGAAAGAATCACCCCACTCCTTCCTTGCACCTTACTCTGCTCCCTTGCTCCCTTATTCCCTGTGTCCTTACTCTGGCTCATGTGTTTCTTGTAATGTCACAATACGCCATGTCCCCTAATGGGCAGTGACCTCTTCTCTGAAATAAAAGTTTCGGTCTTCATACCACCACTGGACTCCACCCTGATCTTTTGTCTATGACTCCACCCCTCTGTCCCCAGATCCCCATCTCTTCTTCCCCCAACCTGATGCCCTGCTCCTTCCCCTCTGTGGCAGTCAAAATTACCTCTCTCTTCCTGAACCCTCTTCCTCTGTCCCGCCACTCTCTTCTCCTGAGTACAAAGAAAATACTGTAAAAGCTGGCAGAATGTTTATCACTCTAAAAGCCCTGCACTTGGGTTGCTCCAAACTGCTAAGACAATGCACTGCAGTTTCACCAAGAGCCTTTCTCTCATCCTCCCCTGATGTTATCAGGGTCTTTGTGGTACTCTGCACCTCTCTCAACAAACAGCTCTGCTCTTCAAGCTCGAATTCAAACCCCCAAACCCAGCCCCCTCCCCTGGGCAGGCTCAGTTCCCAAGTCTTCTCTGACTAGCCACCTCTTCTCCTTCTTTGGCTCCCCAGCCCTGCACTAAAAGGGCCACGAATACCATTCTCAAGTCTTAGGAGGAATTTCAGGAATTCCACACCAATGAAACCCTCAACGCAGCAATGTTCCACACAGAAAGAAAAATAACTAACTAAAGCACCCCCCCAAGGCAACATTACCCTGAGAGATGTCTTTTAACCTATATAGAATAATAATCAAGACTACTGGCCCTTCAAACCAACAGGCTCAGTAGGTTAATTACTATTTTTAGGCATTATCTCCTTCTCCTTTATCATATTTCCTTATTCTGTCCCCTATTAGAGTCTCTTCCATTTCCTTTAATTAATGTACATTTAAAACTTGTCCCTCCTGTTAGTTTCTGTTTGTCTCTCAATGAAAAACTCCACCCTGGAGCCCCCACTGCTGGTCTTGGTTATTGAAGATTCTGTCTACCTCTCAGATCCACCCCACTCCCTGCTAACTCCAAAGTAGAAGGGGCCCCACAAGGTCATCCTACTTACTCTACCACAGCTAAACTAGATAATGGCCCCATCTGGGTCCACCTGTCCAGGCTGAAAAGGCCCCTCCTACAATGTCCCCTCCAATGCCAATCCACTCCAGATATACGGCCATCCCCATCGGTCTCACCAAACTAACTAAATTACATCCCATTCTTGAGCAGGGTATGTCTCACAGTCATCTTCCAGCTTAATGGCGTTTACCCTTCCCCAACACCATGGCTTCCTCATAGCCCATCAGGAGGACTTGTGGATGACTTCACCTCAGATCTCCTCATTGGCAACCTCCAACTCCTGGTCGGCAATCTGGCTCCAGAGAACTTTCATTGACATCACTCCAGAGCAGATCAACTTCTTCACCCTCACTTTAATCTTATTATTAGCCTCAGGTGGTCTCTCCATGACTTCATTCCTATGAAAATATCTTTCTTACTTTCTGTTTAAGTGCATTGTCACCTCCTGTTGCTGTCTGCAGCCACAGTCCTTGCCCTAATTCTTGCTGTATGATTAGTAGCAGTTTCTCCTACTGACTGGACCTGTGTTAAAAAATTTCTCTCAGCACTCCTTAAACCAACTGACCCAACACATAGACACTGACTTTGAAAGCCTCCACCAGGCAGCTTCCACCTTATAAGAACAAATAAACTCCCTGGCATCCATGTTGCTGCAAAACAGGAGAGCACTAAATTTCCTGACCACCCAACAGGGCAGAATCTGTCTTTTCCTGGAAGAAGAGTGCTGTTATTATGCCAACCAGTCTGGAGTGGTAATTGACTCCCTAGAAAAAATAAAAAATAGGCTACTGGAACAGGCACAGGCTTGAAACCAACAAAATACGGGGTGAACGGCTACACCAGGAGAGTAGGCATGGTTAGCTCCTGTTCTCAGGCCCATCATGGTCATCCTTAAGGCCCTGCTAGTTGGACCATGCCTATTTAATTTGTTCCAAAATTTCTTATAGAATTGCAAAAGCCGTCTTCAAGACCAGGTTAAGACAGGGATGCTGCTCCACCACCTCAATCAAGGATACCAACCCCTCCCTTCAAAACCCGAGGAGGACTCCCGGTCTCTAGAGGCAAACCCCAGCACCCACAGGGCCCCTTCTCAGCAGGAAGTAGCCAGATGAAACTGACACCTCTTTTCTTTTTTGCCTCTAGGGGCTGGAATAAAGGGCTTGCTGCCCCTTCCCTAACTCTTTCCCCCTCCTCCTTCACCCTGTGGCCTCCCTTTAGCTGAGAGCCTTGGTACCAAACCAGACCCTTCCAGAATCTTTGCAAAACAAATGGCTACGCAGATAAACTGCACAGGGCAGCTTGTGAAACAGAGAGGATGAAAGACCCCAGAGGCTTCACAGAGCCGCCTGCTCTTCCACCATCTGCCTTCTATCCCCTTTCCCCAAGTAGTGGCAAATTCCCTCCTCAACCAGATAAAATCTCAGCTCTAAACTCACCCTGTGCACAGTCTCCTTGGAGACTGTCACCAACCTCTTTGCTTCAATTAAGCAACATGTCTCTGTTGAGTTGGTCTTGGTCTTCTTTTTCTGTCTCTCTTTTCTGGGAGTATGAAAGGCCAGAACCCCAAGCTATTCAGAACTTAACAATTACATTATGAAAACATGTATTACATGAACTGTAAACAGTTCCTTCAGAGAGAGCATCTGGTGCAGGGTTTCAGATGCCACTCGGGACATGTGCATCCCATCATGGAGTGCTTGAGTTCCAGCTTTGTTCCAGATCTCAGCACTGCACTAATTCACACCATAGAAAACAGCAGGTGATGGCTCAAGCACTATGCAACCTGCATAGGAGACCTGGATTGAGTTTCTGGCTCCCCAGTCCAGATTGGCCCAGTTGCCACTGTTGCACTGATTCGGGTATCAAACAATGGAAGGGGGATCTTTCTTTCTTTCACTTTCAAAATAAATAAAATGATTAAAAATATAAGCAATATATTTAAACTTTCGTTGAGAAATGAGACATGACCCTTAATCCCATTATTGGGAACAAGAGTTAGAAATAGCAGCTTTTAAGTTTAATGTCCTTAAGTCGTAATTGCATAGTATTAATTATTAAATTCCAACTAACTTCAACTTTTGCTGGAATTATGTTTTTGAGCCAAGATGACAAAGGCGAGGAAAACACGATATGAAACATTAGGCAGTATAAGGATACGAAATAATAAACTCAACTCTCCATTTCTACATCAACAATATTTTAAGAGGAAATAACTGACGAATTTTTCTAAAATGAGAGAAGAGACAGATAGATGAGCCTGTGTTAATTAGGCCTTTAAAGAGTTAGAGCAAACAGAACTTAAAGAAGAAGGAATCCAAAAAGTTTTAGTTGGACATCAAAATTAGCATTGAGTTTGCAGCCCTTGCTTCAAGCTGCTGAGTCAAAATCTTCCCTTTTATCTATAATGCCCAAGGTCTCACATACAAAGGAATTTTAAAAAATTTATGAAAAAAAAGAATTAAAAGGAATGTTTATTTGGAGCAAACAATTCTTGAAATACATGCATAGTCTTTTCATAATGTATGTGCCCTATCAATTTTGGGAGACTGCTCATATTTATGGATTTAAAATTTCTTGTGCTAACATAAACTTATATTTTAATTCCATAATCTATGACTCCTTGAAATCCCCTAATACATTTACTGTAAATAGTGATTATCAATCTGGTCCTGGTTATACTGTACTGGTAGAGCCCAAGAGGACACCAGTATCATCTTGAAACAGTTTGTGGCAGAAAGCAGCAAACCACAGATCTAGAGATCGTGAGTTACCTGTACTCCACCTGCTTTTGTGAGACCTGTAAACTAACAATGATACAACAGAACACTTTTAAAAGAAGCATATTCCATGACATGCAAAATATATGAAATTTAAATTTCAATATGCATAAAACAGAGGTTAAGTGAAACATGGTCAAGTCCATTTGTTTAGCTATGATGTATGGGTGCTTTTGACCTTCATGGATAAAATAGCTGTGACAGACACCAAAGACCATATGGCCTAGGAACCCACAAAGATTTGCTATCTAATGCTTAAGGAAAACAATTTTGCCAATCTTTTATCTAAGGTAATATCCAATTAGAGGCTCTAAATTAACTAGTCGTTTTCATGTACACTTGGTCACTGTATTTGGGGGAACAGTCTGCCAGACTGGCATATTTGACCTGTAGGATCAACTGCACAAAAATGATTGCTTACTATCTTAACCTGCCATGTACAGGAAGCCCCAGAAGGCAGTTGCTTCTCTCAAAGGCAACTTTTATGGAGACAGTAAAAGAAGCACAAGGAAAAGGAAGCAAAGGTTTATGGAATGGCTTTCTTCCACTTTCCTTTATATCCAATTTGATTTCTAGTGCTACTCAGCTAGTAATAAGAAATATACTATTTGTTCTATCAGCAATTGTGGAATGTTCAGCATCTAATATTAGAGATAAAAGATTCTGTGTAAGCCACAGAATCTTTTTCAGTAACTTTCCCCCCCAAATTGCAATCAATGCAATTTTTCATCTATTTCTCACTAAATGTGCTGTGTGCAATAAACTTAACATAAGATTATAAAGTGAAGAGTTTGTGTCTGGGTGCATGTGTAAGAAGTACTACAGCTAATAAAATTTCACCTCTTAAAAATTATTCTACAGCTATGCTCACAGATGAAACACATTTGAGGCTAACTCCTTGTGAAATATCTTCAGATGTTCTGGCAAATATTTAATCATTTAACAAGTGTTTATTATCACCTACTGCATGTCAGGAACTACTAGAGACACTAGGGAAGAAGTAATAAATGAGAGAGACACAGGTAATCCGTCCTAGTAGAAGTTATATGCTTGCAAAAGGAATCAGATAAAAAAAATAAGTATAAGTGATATATGACAGAGGGTGATAACTACATGGGCAAAAATAAATCAGGGAAAAAGGTTAAGTGTATTGATGGGACTCAGAGATGATACTCCAAAGTATGGTGCTTTCACATGCTGAGTACTTTGAACCAAAGGACATCTGAAGCCTCAAAAGCAAAGTCTCCTTCTCACCTTCTCTGCTTTTGTTTCTCCTGTTCAAGTTTCTCTCCCAAGGCTATGACAACTAGAATTTCTCTGCCCGAAAACAAGTTATTGAAACTAGAATCTGGCTCTCTCAAAGCTACCTGGAAAACCTGAAGGTATTACATGAGCTTTCCCTCACTTCTCTGTGTGAGAACTGGCCATAAAGAAATTGGGGTCCAGCATTGTGGCCTAGCAAAGTAAGCCTCTGGCTGTGACGCCAGCATCCCATATGGATGCAGGTTCGTGTCCCAGCTGCTCCTCTTCCAATCCAGCTCTCTGCTAATGGCTTAGGAAGGCAGTGGAAGAAGGAAGGCCCAGTGCTTAGGCCTCTGCACTATTGTGGGAGACCAGGAAGAAGCTCCTGTCCTCAGATTGGCCCGGCTCTGGCCATTGTGGCCATTTGGGGAGTGAATCAGTGGATAGAAGACCTCTCTGTCTCTCTCCTTCTCTGTAACTCTGCCAGTTGAACAAATAAATAAATCTTAAAAAAATTCTCTGACAGACCTTGTCTGATAGCAGCAGAGAGAGACTGCATTCCACAGGAGTTCCTGCCCCTTACTGAGGAGGACAGGGTGCTATCCAGAGAGGCCAAAAAGAATTGTAGCAGACAGATCTTGTTGAGTTTCCCCTCTCAGTCTAGCACTGTTAGGTCGCAACTCTGTAACTGAACCACATTTCCACATGCCTGGCTCATTCTTCTTCTAACCTAAGCATAAAATTAGAAACTTTTTCCTGGGTCTTTGAGTATTTCTGTGGTTTCCTAGATCGTATTAAAACTTTGATTAAATACATTTATTTTGCTTTTCTTTTATTCTGTTTTTTTGTTATATGAACGTCAGCCACGACTTTCAACGTAGGTGGGGAAAAAGAATCAAATATTATGAGCTCTACAGAATGGCATCTGGGGACAGTGGAATTCTTATTGGGAGGCAAAGAAAGGTTGTCTGGGGGCAAAACATCCCAACCAGAAGCAAACTGATGTGTAAATGTCTAACCATGGGACACATGAGGGCACGCATGCTGATGGTGTGTTGGAGGATACAACTTTGATTCAGTCCCAAACCCTACTCTAGAGTCTTTCAAGGTGAGTATGAAGGATAACATGTCAATAACCATTTCCAGTACAAAGGAAAGCGTGAGTTGTGCTACCAGAGACACACAGGCAGGAAATGCCAGATGAGAGAGGATTCTTCCAGGTTCACAAATAGATAAGGTTTCCCAGAAGAGCTGGATTCCAGGGAGTACATTAGAAGATGGCAGTTTGGCAGGCTGGAAGTTGGAAGGAGAGCAACAGTGGCAAAGCACATGATCAGAGAACGCCTGGGCAACACATAAACCTGTGCACTGCTTCAGTTTGGTTTACATGGCCTGATGGAGTACATGTGTAGAATGCAGAGCAACAATTTGAAATATAGTAGAAAACCAAATGAGTGTGTGTGTGTGTGTGTGTGTGTGTGTGTAGTGAGGATAGTGGAAGGAGATTTTTTTATTCCTAGAATGGCCCAAGAGAATAAACGAATGGGAACCAGGAAGGCTGATCCAGGATGTCTGGGAACCATCTAAGCCCTTTGTGACAGCCTAATTCCCTACTGTAGCTTCATTTGTAGAAGAAAGTCTTCAAAGGACACCGCAGTCAGTTCTGACAAGGCTTATGTCATTTTTCCTTTGCAAAATGATAGCAATGGCAACAGACCTGCAAACTGAAAAAATAGCAAAGCCCCCTAGGGTTTCTCAGGGCTGAGCAGCTTAGCATTGTAACAAATGCTTAACTGCTAGTTGCAAATAAATCAGTGGGCGTCTTCAGCACCAATAATACTATGAATATTTTAATACTATAGCATTCCTGACTACAAGTTTAGTTTTTATCAATAGCTGAGAATGATACGTGAGACCACAGTTCCCTTTAATTCCCCATGATTATATTTTCAGCAACTACTTCTTTGTGGCTTTTGAAGTATACAGAGAACATGATGTTCAATGTTTGAATTTCACATCTCTATCTCTCGGAGGGAGACAAATTATAACACTACCAAATTCTCTTTAGTAGAAATTAAATGAGTTACAATCAGTGCCGCATTGATGGCCAAGTTAAAACAACGAATTTGAAAACAGACTTTGTCAGTGTTTCTGGGGAAATTTTTATTGATTCTGGCAAGGTATAACAGTAAGCAGCTTTGTCTGAAAAAAAAATCTGTACTGTGGGTATGTTTTACTTTTTCGGTATATTATGATGTCTTGATGTCTTAAAAACCTTTCTGGCTGAGCAGGGATTGTCCCTCTTGAATTAGTCAATGCTTAAGCTATCAGAGCATAGCCTGGAGCACAGTTAACCAATCCAGAGCCAGACTTTCTCTCTGGCCTGAACACCCCAGAGCAAGATTTCACTGCCTTAATCATCCCCAGGCCAGGTGCCAAGCAACCAGGGACTCCCCATGACCCAGGGCCCTGCTCTGTGCCTTCTGCCTCCTACCTAAGCTGGTATCTTTCCCACCTCGGTTTGTGTGCTATGCTATACCTCGTCTCTAGGATCTCTGAGCATAATATAAACTGATTTTTTCCTATCTCCTATGAATATTCTTAACAGTCCATTTCATTAAATAAAAATACCAATCAGCTTAAAAATCTAAAAGCAATGTTTGTGGTTATAAATTACAGAACATACTTGTTGTACCTTTTGGACCCAGAGAGATGACAGATATAGGCTTGGGAAAAACTAAATTTGAAAATTTTGATCAAAGGAAATCCATCATTTCCTAGGTGTGACACCTGGGAATAAAGAATGGCACACCAAAAATTGATAATAACCTCAAAACAATTTTTCTACTTAAATACCTACCCAATACACTAATATTCACAATCTTCAATTCTGATTATAAAGAAATCCCTATGATAGATTATTTTGAAAAACTAAAATTTGGCTTTTCTCAAAATCATTTTAAATAAGTTAAATGGGTCTTCATTATTTTTGAGCCATAAAATCTGATTT
This sequence comes from Oryctolagus cuniculus, assembly GCF_964237555.1. Taxonomy (NCBI): domain Eukaryota; kingdom Metazoa; phylum Chordata; class Mammalia; order Lagomorpha; family Leporidae; genus Oryctolagus; species Oryctolagus cuniculus. Next base: position 25,456,593 of record NC_091441.1, read on the forward strand.
TACTTGATTGTCATTCATAGTAATTGATAAGACAGTAATTGGCAAGATAAGAAGATGCAGATAATTTCTTTGAATATTGCTTGCTAACTCCTGCTATTGTTTTGTCTCTTATTTGACAGGAGTGTATTGGCATCTGCATCCATTGGAAAATTTCAGGCAGCTTAATTAAGTTCATGATATGGTTTTTAATCCCAGTGATATCTATAAGGACTTCATCTCCATTACTCAAGCAATGAAATAAGAGTTTTTGTCTAGAAAAGGAACAAAATACAAATACTTTACATTTGGTGCTCAGAAAATACCACCTCTGAGTCTGACAGCCTAGCATATTGAATGCTTTGAACTCAAGGAGGCCAAGGAGAAAACGATTACCAAATTTCATATTCTATTCATGGAGAACCTGATTTTCCCTCCCTCTTCCAAAATCATATCACTGACATAAATACCATCCATCTGGCAAGGACTAATCCACCCCCTATCAGGTTGTTAAAACTTCATTGTCACGTATCCACAAGATAGCAATAGTAGTTTAGAAAGAAGAAGTCATGCCTACTCAGCCCTAGTCACAGTGCTGGATGGTTTATTTCCCTCTTTCATAGATCAAAAGGTTTCTATAGACACAAGAGGTCTTAATTTTGTTAAAATATGATGGCATCCTGTTTTTATTCAATCATTAAGGGTTGTGTTGTTGGCAGGACTAGAGGGTTTAAATGCTAAAGCTTTAATCCAGTTTGAATGGGGAAAGAAGCAATAATCTGAAACATTGGATTCTAGACTCCTCAGGGAAAGCTGGTCCGTATGTCTGCTGATAGATCTTTCTGTATTTTCTACATCTCGGCTCTCTTTCCAAGAGGGTGATGACAACCATTTATAGAGCCGGCAGGGTTCAACAGCACCATATTAAATTAAAGAAATACTTTGTTCTCAACCTCCAAGAGCAAATTTCATAAATGTTGAAGAAGTCTTGGAGGAAAATTTGATGCTTAATGACCAACATAGTTATCACATAGCTGTGTATGATGTTTAAATTGTGTACTTATTTGGTGGTGACTTTAGGTAGGACTTGTAAGAAGATGGAGACATTTTCATAAGAGTTTAAAAATCAGTGCCATACTGATTCCAAATAATATTTTAACTGCACAGCTTATCTGATATAATTGGAAGGTTTTCCAAAGTCTCTATGTATATAAAAACATAATAGTTCATTTCTTTTTTGTAATTTTTGTTTCTGATTTGAAATAAGTGACCTGAGGACAATAAAAAGAGTGGTGAAGATTTTTTTTTAATGTCATATATTCACTGAACTCTTACTATTGATCAAAGGCTCTCTCAGGAGCACTGACTTGTGTTTATAACAGGATATAATCACTGTATCGGTACATTAATATTGTTTTATTGGCCTCCGAAACAACTGTCAGCATGACCAAAGCCTTTTACCTGAGGTTCTTTTATTATTACATTTTGCAGGCATATTCAACTTTATTAAGCATGTTTATCACAGACCACAACACAAAGTGTGGGGTTGGGTCTCTGATTCCTTTTAAGGGGAAGGTCACCACAGGATGAACCCAGAGTTAGGACTTATTGAGGGTGATGCAATAGGAGGACAAAGTTAAGCTCTCACACTAGCCAGTTTGTGGGTACCGAGGACAGCCTAACATCCAACTGGGCCAGGTAATATCTGTAAAATATAGATAATAGGTCTGTATTTGCCCAGACTATCTCAGCAGGTTGTCACAGTGGCTAACTGAAGTAATACATAGTGATTCTTTTGAGAACAGAACAATATCCTACAAAATGTCCTTGGCTTCTGGACTTCGCTTTCCCCAATTCCTCCACAAATAAATACTGCAGCCCATTTCCAGGGTCTTCCGCACTTGTGGTTCCATCTTTGGCTGGAGCCCTCATCTGCTGTAATGCAACATTCTACATGCATGACATAGGAGGGCACATCTCCTCCACCGTCACTGCCTTCCTGCTCAACTTAAAAATAACCTCCAGGACTTTGAGGTCCAAATCACTATTACCAATCACTACTCATTTCCAACTTGACTTCTAAACTCTTTGCTCTCAAGTCTCAGAAATGTTAGGTAGTTCTTAAAAGATCACAAAGAAGACAACGTAGTTCAGGAGATCTGAGGAAAATTTAATATCGAATGAAAATGTGTCGCCACATTCTGGAAAGTCCTGAGCACCCAGTTACAACCACACATTCACATGCTTCTCTGTGGGGAGCAATCCGGACTGGACTGAGTTACTGGAATTAAGACTTATTCTATGCATCTGCTCTCCCACAATATGGCGCTGGGAGAGGAGTAAACAGCTTCCGCACAGCTGCCTCCAGTTCAACCAATTAACTGTAGGACTTGCTCCTGATTGGAGAGCAGCGTACTCGGCGTGTGGGCAGCCGAGTTGGGATTGGCGGAGGAGGACTATAAAGGAGGAGAGAGACGGCATGCACCAGGAACATCTATGGGGAACATCTAAGGGAACCCGTGCAGCCCCCGAGAGAACCGGCCGGCGGTGTGCCGCTCCCCTGCGGAAGTGGGGAATGTGGCCAGGGGGAACTGCCCTTCCACGGAGGTGGAAGGGATAGTAGCCAACCCGGGAAGAACCAGCAGCAAACCCGGGGAGGGCCGAGCAGACGAAAGAACAGCGCAGGGTCTTGTGTCGTTCCTCCACGAAGAGGGGGAGCGACATTCTCTGCTCCAAAGAAAATCTGCCCATAATCAGTAAGTACTACTAGGATAGTTCAAATGCTTTGTCTTCCATTTACACACAACTGTAAAGACTGGCAATGCCTTTAATGATCTACATATTAGATATGGAAGCTGATAGTTCTGAACTCCAATTCCAGAATTCTTACAAATGTTTTTCAAGCCATCTTCTATTCCTACATCTGTGAAATGGGCATGCTAGCCCTGCTTCCTACAGAGCATCTTCAGACAGACTGGAAGTGGTAGTTGTAGGCAGTAAGCATCCCTACTGCTTGCATAAATGAAATATTGGCTTCTGCTATCTAAATTACATAGAAAAGAACAATAATTGTTAGGACCAGAAAATCAGGATGAGCTTCTAACTATGTACATATTTGCAAAAAACAAGCCAAAGCATTTTAATTCTCTTTCCATGAGGCGGTTTGGCATTCATCTACATCTATTCTTTAAACCAAATAATGAAATGATTTTTCCTCTTTTGAAAAACTCACAGCCAATATTTATCCTAAAAAGGGAGTTCTAATTATGAGGAGATTATTATTTTCTCATTTTCACAGATTTGGCTCATTAGAGCTACAATCCCTTTTTCTCTGCCCACAGACTAAGAGCAACCTTTTGCTCTGATTCTCAGAGCGACATGAACTATTTACACAAGAGTTCAAATCACAGTGACTAGAAAGCCTGGCCAATAGGATGCTTAATAAAAACAATGACCAGAGAAGAGATCAATTCTCATTTCCATTTGAGGGCCTTCTTAGTAATTGTCCATGAAAGTAACTAGCTTCATTCGGGTGGCCTCATAAAAATATGATGTTAAATTTGAATTACGCTATAGAACATCATGGGATTTAGCCAGCCAAATTCAAATGACAATTCAGTTTATACTTTTCTAATCTCTCCAAGTGCCTCAGTGTGTCATTTATAGAATTGAGTCTTAATGGACAGAAATTAAATTAGAAAGGAAATATGCATCATGCTTCTATTGCACTAAAATGAAAACTTTTTTTCCCTAGTTAAGTGGACCATCTTTCTATTTTGGATATTTAACAAGAAAAAAGAACTAATTTAATAGAGTGAGCTCATAAATGCTCCTCTAGCTTATCCATTAGCATTGTATCTTTAGAGCAAAGAGAGCAAAATGTGAGTCAAACATGTCTGCAGTCAGATTTTACTAAAAGCACTTTCCTCTCAGATTCACCCCATTAGGCATTTACTGAGTGTTTGTTTTCACCAGAATGTCCTATATTTAATAGGAATATACATGATATGTTTTAACTTTTTCCAAAATGAAAAAGTAAACCATATATAATAGAGATGAATCACTTAAATAGTAAAATATCTATGAGGCAATAAAACTAAAAGAATAAGATGTGAATAGGCTTATAACCTGTATATGTAGAATCTAACCCACTAACGTAAAACTTAGACCCACACTAATAATCTGTAGAGGAAGAACTGGTAGTTATCATCAAACTTTCCTAAAATTTGTACAAGATGTTGTATAGTTTTTTTTTTTTTTAATCATTGGGCCAAGGAACACTGGCCAAGTGTGGTGCATGATTGATGGAAGGGAGTCCTGGAATAGACATACAGTCTCATTATCATCTCAAAGATACTAACATGCCTTTCAAACTATGGTGAGTTATTTTTCAATGGGGCCTGAGGTGTGGCACAACCGATTAACCACTGCCTGGAACACCAGCATTCCACTTGGAAATGCCAGTTCAAATTAATGCACCTGGGAAGGCAGCAGGAGAGGGTCTGGGTACTTATGCCACTGTCACCCATGTGGGGGACCAGGATGGAGTTCCTGGTTTCCAGCTTTGGCATGGTCCAGACCTGGCTGTTTCAGTCATTTGGGGAGTGCACCAATAGAAAGAAAATTCTCTCTCTCTCTTTCAGCCTTTCAACTAAATTAATATATCCTGCTTTAAAAAGAACTGGTTTTCAAGAATATGCAGATCTGCTAGGACTAATAAAACATCATTTTAATTGTTTTATTAAAATCATAATACTACATACTATAATTTTATTTGCATTTTTAAATTAGTAGCTATCAAAAGAATAGCTCATTGTAAGTTTCACAAAAATCCTAAAAAATCTCTGTAAATACAAGAAGTCAATTTATTTCTGTACACATATATACATATCACACACATAATAACTAAATTATTTGCTTAAGTCATGGAACTGATTGTCTTACAAACACTGGTTTCAGTTTTCAAAAGTTTTCATTTCTTCAGTTGAAAGGTGGGAAGCAGGAGAGTTTTCCAGTTGCTGATTCACTCTCCAAATGCCTGCAACAAAGAGGGCTGAGCCAGGAAAGGCAAAAGCCAGGAATTCAGTCTGGGACATTCTCTTGCATGGCAAGGACCTATGAACTGGAGCCATCACCTGCTGCCTTACACAGTGAGCAGCAACAGGAAGCTAGCATTAGAATTGGGGCCAGGACTTGCAGCCAAACATTCAACAATGGGATACAGGCATCCCAAGCTGTATCTTAACCACTACACCAAACACCTGCCTGCAAACCTCTTAATCAAACAGTTCTGTTGCTCTACATTGGATAACCATGCTCATCTTCACTCATGGCCAACATAATCCTCCATCAGAATTTAGATACTGATGTCATTCACATCCCTGTGATCATGGCCAGACTGTGAAACGCTCCTTTAACATAGCACATTATAAAGGATGCACATATATTTTCTCCAAACACATTCATAAGTCCACGAGGTGTGTGTGTGTTTTCTCATTTTACAGGTAAGAAAACCAAAGCTCAAAGGGCCTCATAGGCGTTTGTCCACAGTAACAAATAGCTGGTAGACATTGAACTGTCTAGCTGAGCACTGTGGCCAAAGCCTGTGGGTAGTTCTTATATCCCATCATGGTCATATCCTTGCTGACAAAGTACGCCACTAGGCCATTAATTAAAACAGCATTTTGAAACTTCAAAAATTTATGCACAAACACAAAATAGTGTTTAGTTTACCATAACATCTATGAATGTAGCAATTACAGGAAAAAAAGAAGTAATGACAAAATAATACAGTCTTTTCAGGCTGCCTAACTCCTCATTCATATGAAACTACTGCAACTACTATAATTTGTCAGGGATGCTCTAAGAACAGACGAAAACTTGGAGCGAGGAGAAAAGATAAATAGAAACTAGAAATAGCAGAGTTTTGAGAAGCACTGGATGCTGGGAGACAAGAGAGTCGAGCAGATGGGCACAGTTAGGCTATTCCACAGAGAACAGCCCATGCAGTGTTAAGAAAAGCCAATAGCGTGACCCTCTGTTGTTAGCTGCATTTCAAGCAGGTGGGTCATATCCTTCTGCACTGCCAGCAACTGAGTTCAGAGGCCTCCTAGACTGCAGGGCTAACGCTGGTAGCCATTTCTGACTGTTCCACTTAGGAAGCCTCGGTCAAGGCTTTTATTCCTGTGGGGACCAATTATACCTGCTCTGACAAATAGAAACACTGTCAGTCCTTGGGAGGCCTCTCCGATGGCATGCCCAATGTTAATGGGTCAGTGGAAATACCCTTAGATATGAAGATGCCAAAGATTTTTTCTAGAATTACACACAGCCCCAGACTGTTGGTGGGCTCCATGGATAAGCAATAAACAACGTCTGTAAAAGCAAATGCTTAGAAAGCAATTCTGTGTTCTTGAGCTGGTAGGCAGTTAAAAACAAAATAGAGTTATTAGCTACCTACAGCATGCTTAGGGTCCATGAGAACCTATTAATTGAATCAACTATTTTAGATGTAGGATGTCTGGTCAATGATTAAATGCTAGGATCTGTCACTAACAATACTTAGAAGAGTAAAGAGAATCCCATGTTATCTTCCTGGTGGCTTAAGGCAGGTTTACTCTCAATATAAAACATCTAATAAGTATGGGAAATGTTACTCCTCTATCTCCATTTTCCACTCCCTCCTCACCGGTCTTCATACTAATCACTCCAAGATTCAGAAAAGAATTTCAGAAATTGACTCAGTTTACCAAATCACTGCATAGGCATTTGTGAGTACTGAACAAATGAGAGACTATAATTTGCATCACAGCACAAAATAGGTTCCAAAACTGTCAAAGAAGCCTGCACATTTGGAGTAATCAGGATGGGGTGTGATACCAGAGACATTGAACACATAGAACAACTTCTCCTCTACTTAGGATATCTTCTCAAAATCCTTCTGCCACATGGCCTAATGTTCAGCATTGCTACTTTACAGATCACGAAACCAGTAAACTGCAGTCAAAGAAGGCCGTTTACCAAAATTGGAAGGTTGTTTACAGAATGATCTGTGTAGTGGGAAGTAAGACCCCGACTCTTTGCTGTTAGTGTTTTGAGTTTTAAAGGTAACTCTTTTTTATTTATATTTTATTTTATTTAATGAACATTGTGGGGAGCAGCTCGGACTAGACTAAGTTACTGGAATTAAGACTTATTCTATGCATCTGCTCTCCTACAATATGGCGCTGGGAGAGGAGAAAACAGCTTCTACCCAGCTGCCTCCAGTTCAACCAATAAACTGTAGGACTTGCTCCTGATTGGAGAGCAGCGTACTCGGCGTGTGGGCAGCCGAGTTGGGATTGGCAGAGGAGGACTATAAGGGAGGAGAGAGACGGCATGCACCGGGAACATCTATGGGGAACATCTAAGGGAACCCGTGCAGCCCCCAGAGAGCCGGCCGGCGGTGTGCCGCTCCCCTGCGGAAGTGGGGAATGCGGCCAGGGGGAACTGCCCTTCCACGGAGGTGGAAGGGATAGTAGCCAACCCGGGAAGAACCAGCAGCAAACCCGGGGAGGGCCGAGCAGACGAAAGAACAGCGTAGGGTCCTGTGTCGTTCCTCCACGAAGAGGGGGAGCGACATAATGGTGCCGTGACTCGGATATGAAGCCTAGGCAGGGTTCTGTGTTGCTCCTCCACGAAGAGGGGGAGCGACATAATGGTGCCGTGACTCGGATAGGAAACCTAGGACGGATAGGAAACCTAGGAGGGAAGAAGCAGGAAAATACCGGAGAGAGAGACTAGCAAAGAGCCTAGGTGCCGGAAGAAGCTATTGAAAGCCTAGGCAGAGACTCGGATATGGACTGTGGGAAAGAAGTTAGGATTTAAAGTGAAAGCAAGAAGAAACTTAGATACGGACTGCAGGTTGAAAGTGAAAGTGAAACCTAGAGGAAACTCGGATATGGACTGTGGGGAGAAGCCAGGAGAAATGAGGGAGGAATATTGTTGGAAGAAAACTTGGGGAAGCATGCCGGGTAGAGAAAAATGTTAGGGAGGATGAAGCCGCGAGTGCAGGCCAAGCCATCTTGGAATTCTTCAAGTCACCCCGGGGAGCAAGAGGCGAAGGTCTGGAACCAGAGGCAGAGACGTGGGCCGCCAGGATTCGCCAGGTTAGTCCTGGGAACTTGGACTGAATGCCGGTGGTGGCGGAAACATTCGCGGAAGCCGCCGCGTGCAGAGAGAGCACGGGGCGTTGGCGCGAGGCTGTGGTGCGGGCGCGAAGTGCGTGGAGACCGCGGAGCGTGCGCGCAGAGCCGGGAACCCGCCGGCGGGGCGAGGCGCCGGGAAGCCGCGCAGAGCCGTGAAGCTGCCGCGGGGCGAGGCGCTGGGAAGCCGCGCAAAGCCGGGAAGCTGCGCAGATGAGAGAGGCGCGCGGGCTGAAGCGGCGCAGAGCCGGGAACCCGCCGGCGGGGCGAGGTGCCGGAAAGCCGCAGGGATAAGAGAAACAGAAGTTTAGAAGTAAAGTGAGAAAAATAGGAATGCTGGAAGATAGAAGTAAAATGGGAGAAATAGGAATGCCCGGAGATAGAGAAATAGAGAAATAAAAAGGCCTCCCTACAACACTGCAATGTGAGAGCTTGGATTCGGTCTGCCTAATCAAGTGAGGCGATGAGCACCTGCGGGCAGCTAGCAGCTTATGCGCCGCAGGTCACCGAAGACAGGCACGAATTAACATCAGTAAGGCTTCCCCACAATACAACAATATTAAGCTTGGATTCGGTCTGCCTGATTTAAGGCGGTAAGCGCCAAGCAAGCAGCTCGACCAGAGTATGAGCTGCAGGTCACCGAAGATAGGCACGAACCAACACTGATAAGTCTCCCCCACAATAAGGCAATGAGAAGGCTTGGATTCGGTTTGCCTGATAGGTTTTGTAAGCACCTGCAGGCTCGACCAGAGCATGCGCTGCAGGGCACCGAACACAGGCATGCATCAGCGCCTAAAAACCTCCTCACAACATGGCGAAGAGAGGACCCGGATTCGGTTTGCCTCATTGATAGGACTTGTAAGAACCTGTGGCAACTCTAGCAAGTAGAGCAGAGTGTGTGCTGCGGGACACCGAAGACAGGCGCGTATCAACGCCAAAAAAATAAAAAGAAAGGGGGATCTGTGGGGAGCAGCTCGGACTAGACTAAGTTACTGGAATTAAGACTTATTCTATGCATCTGCTCTCCTACAATATGGCGCTGGGAGAGGAGAAAACAGCTTCTACCCAGCTGCCTCCAGTTCAACCAATAAACTGTAGGACTTGCTCCTGATTGGAGAGCAGCGTACTCGGCGTGTGGGCAGCCGAGTTGGGATTGGCAGAGGAGGACTATAAGGGAGGAGAGAGACGGCATGCACCGGGAACATCTATGGGGAACATCTAAGGGAACCCGTGCAGCCCCCAGAGAGCCGGCCGGCGGTGTGCCGCTCCCCTGCGGAAGTGGGGAATGCGGCCAGGGGGAACTGCCCTTCCACGGAGGTGGAAGGGATAGTAGCCAACCCGGGAAGAACCAGCAGCAAACCCGGGGAGGGCCGAGCAGACGAAAGAACAGCGTAGGGTCCTGTGTCGTTCCTCCACGAAGAGGGGGAGCGACAAACATAAATTTCCAAAGTACAGCTTATGGATTACAATAGCTTCCCCCCCCCATAACTTCCCTCCCACCCACAACACTCCCCTCTCCCACTCCCTCTCCCCTTCCATTCACATCAAGATTAATTTTCAATTATATTTATATACAGAAGATCAATTTAGCATATATGAAGTAAAGATTTCAACAGTTTGCACCCACACAGAAACACAAAGTATAAAATACTATTTGAGTACTAGTTATAGCATTAATTAAACACCTAAGAGTAATTGTGTATTAATTACAGAGTTCAACCAATAGTTTTAAGTAGAACATAAAAAATACTAAAAGGGTAAAGTATTAAGTTCTTATTTTTCTGTTTCTTTTTTGTTTGTTTGTTATATAGTTTTTTTTTATTTAATAAATGTGAATTTACAAAGTGCAGCTTTTGTATTGTTGTGGCTTCCCCCCACCAACCTCCCTCCCTCCTGTGGTCCTCCCCTCTCCCACTCCCTCTCCCATCCCGCCCTTCATCAAGTTTCATTTTCAATTACCTTCATATACTGAAGATCAACTTAGTATATACTAAGCAAGGATTTCAACAGGCTGCACTCACACAACCGCACAAGGTATAGGGTATTGTTCGACTAGTAGTGTTGTTTTTAAGTTTCATAGTAGAACGCATTAAGGACAGAGATCCTACGTGGGGAGCATGTACCCAGTGACTCCCGTTGTTGATTTAACAATTGGCACTCTTATTTATGACGTCAGCAATCACCCGAGACTCTTGCTATGAGCTGTCTAGGCTATGGAAGCCCCTTGAGTTCACCGACTCTGAACTTGTTTAGTCAAGGCCGTATCACAGTGGAGGTTCCTTCCTCCCTTCAGAGAAAGGCGCCTCTCTCTAAAGGTAACTCTTGCTTCTCATTTACAACACTCCTACAGTCTGACTGCTGTACTTGCATTAGGCAGGCAGGCTGCACCTGCACCGGTCTGGTTCAGACCTTTCGCTCAGGTATTCATGTCTTTATTTAAAACTGCTTACTCAAGATCTCTTTCTGCACCCACCTAACCGTTTGACACAGAACTGAACCTGGCCATCTGCTGCCTGGCCTTGAAAGCAACTTGAGGTTCCCAAATTACAGACTGAGCAGATCTCTGGAATCACCTCTCTCATGGCCCCTGTCTGCTTTCCTTAATGCCCAAACTCCCTGTCACCTTGCCTGTCCCAGCCCTGCCATTTGACCTTAGGAGACGAACTCGAAACATGAGATAAAATAAAGCTTAAAGGTATCATAAAATGAGAAATGCAGAGCCATAAAATTTGGACAAGAAATAAATGTATTATTTCCAAGAGTTATTTATTTTAACTATAGAAAAGCCATGACTATAATCTCAACCGATCGGTACAATCACTTACTAATTAACCAGTGTATATGATAGTATCTGCTTCCTATAGTGGCTGTGTGGACTAAATAATAACTATTACCTAAATAGCCATATGCATGTTATTTATTAAACTTGCAAGTAAAGTATAGAAATTCCCTAAATGTTTAAGAAATGTCCATCCAATCTGTGATACTACACAAAAAATAACTTGATATCCTTTTAGTTATTTATGTTACATCAATGTAGATGGGTCTCAAATGTTTATTCAGCAATTGTGGGCCAAGTTTGGTACCTAGTCAACATCCCTAGAAATAAAGAAAACACATTCATCATCTATCAATTTGCCAATTCACATACAGCATTAGAAAATCAACCTACATAAAGTTTATCGTGGGCCCAGAGATTTTGCTTTGTCTTTAAGCTTTCAACATATTATACTCTTAACTTGTTGAGAAATGCAATTTCAAAACAAAACATAATAAAACTAAGTAACAATCATTTTGCCTTTTAGAATAGATACTTATAGTAACATAAAAGGATACTTATGCAATATGTTTATGTCAATAATAATGCCAATATTAGATATAAAACACAATCATTTTGGTTTCTTGTAAAATAATGTTCAGAATTGTAAAATATGTTGAAGCCAGAATTCATTTAAATGAATTCCTTCCCTTCCCTTTCCCATCTTATTCACTCTCAACTTTTCCAATGATCTTTCAGCTTACTTTATACTCATACAATTTACCCTACACTAAGCAAAGAGTTCAACAAGTCATAAGAAGAAAAAAAAAGCACTGTTCCTCAACAGTGGAGACAACTGTAGTTGTTCCTAAGCAACTCAAACAGTATAAAGAGAAATGCTGGATAGAAGTCATCTACTATCTGGCTGTTTGCACACACACACACACACACACACACACAAACCTGTATTTAATGTTTCAATTATTTCACCCAGTGTTCAGTCAGTAATGTATGACTTGTCTCAACTTAGAAGAGGGTGATCTGGTGGCTGATTAAAGCTTATTTGTAAGATCATAATTGCAGCAAAGTAGGTTGCTTAAACAAAAATTTCCTTATTAGTGTCCATCGTTTACAATATACATCTTTCAATATCCAGTAGGTGGAATAGAGTAGGTATTCAATATGTGTGGGCTAAATGGATGTTTTGCTTACAGCAGGTCCATTTAGATCCAATTTACTTTCACTACTAGATTTAATATTACCTGTTTTCAGGTTACTTAACTGGATTTGCTACTCATTTTGAAAACAGAAGCAGGCTAAAAAGGACCAAGGAATTGGTGAATATAATGACCCAAAGTGAAACAGTAATGAGAATCTGATGGCTAGATTTTTTTTAAACTTTTATTTAATGAATATAAATTTCCAAAGAACAGAATATGGATTACAATGGCTTACCCCCCATAATGTCCCTCCAACCCGCAACCCTCCCCTTTCCCACTCCCTCTCCCCTTCCATTCACATCAAGATTCATTTTCGATTTTCTTTATATACAGAAGATCAGTTTAGCATACATTAAGTAAAGATTTCAACAGTTTGCTTCCACACAGAAACATAAAGTGAAAAATACTGTTTGAGAACTAGTTATAGCATTAAATATCAATGTACAGCACACTTAGGACAGAGATCCTACATGAGGAGTAAGTGCACAGTGACTCCTGTTGTTGACTTAACAAATTGACACTCTTGTTTATGGCATCAGTAATCACCCTAGGCTCTTGTCATGAGCTGCCAAGGCTATGGAAGCCCCCTGAGTTCACTGACTCTGATCATATTTAGACAAGGCCATGGTCAAAGTGCAAGTTCTCTCCTCCCTTCAGAGAAAGGTACCTCCTTCTTTGATGACCCATTCTTTCCACTGGGATCTCACTCACAGAGATCTTTCATTTAGGTTTTTTTTCCCCCCCAGAGTGTCTTGGCTTTCCATGCCTGAAATACTCTCATGGGCATTTCAGCCGGATCTGCATGCCTTAAGGGCTGATTATGAGGCCAGAGTGCTGTTAGGACATTTGCCATTCTATGGGTCTGCTGTGTATCTCACTTCCCATGTTGGACCATTCTCTCCCTTTTTGATTCTATCAGCTAGTATTTTCAGACACTATTCTTGTTTATGTGATCCCTTTGGTTCTTAGTCCTATCATTATGATCATTTGTGAACAGAAATTGATCACTGGGACTAGTGAGATGGCATTGGTACATGCCACCTTGATGGGATTGAATTCGAATCCTAGATTTTTAACCGAATACGCTGCTGTAGATCATAGATGACAAATTCAGCATAGAAGGAAAGGGAGTGATGGAGGCTACGGCTCCTTGGAATGTTCATGTTAGGCCTCAAGTTACTGACAAACACAAGTGAGTAGACTGCTTGGGAATTCTATCACCTTACAAAGTGTTCTGATTTATGACAGACATGGTACCCTCTAGATTGAATGGAAACATGTTTAAAAAATGTCTGCAACATTTCACAAATTTGATTAAAATTATATGAACATTAATAATTATCTATGTGAAAGATGAAAAGATAGAAAACATGGAAAATGAAGCACCATAGGCTTAAAGGGGTTAGATATGTTACAAGGTTCAAATTCCATTCTTAACCTATTTTAACCTGGTTTGGGGGGCGTGGAGATTCGCCTCACTGAATGAAAACACAAATAGACAATTTCAAATACTGGCAAATATAAATGTATCATATGTCGTCGTCATGTATGTGTAGACATCTCCTTCTTGACAACTTTGAAATAATTATACATATCCTGTTGAATTCATTGTTCATCACTAGAAGCACAAAACATTTTAAATGTAATATTGAAGTTTTCAAAATTATCATTTTGTTAATGTATAAAAAAGTTAAAAACAGTTGTGTCAGTAACTAATTTATTGACCAAATATATTTCAACAATCATCTGAATTTAGAATGCATTCAGTAACATAAAAGAAAATCTGGCCCTAGAAATTATTCTACACTGTGTAACTTTTGAAAAATAGAATTCAAAATTTATATATAATCTGATTCACATTTTCTGAGCTACTTGTATTCATATTCTTTTTATCAAATTCATCAAAAGAAAAGGCATGTGGATGAAGGTAAAACTCAGCTAGATGGCACCAAGTAGAACAGGTGTTTTCTAAGGAATAGATTGGGAAAATAAAAAAAAGCAAAAATGTTTAAAGAAGCATAATTAATCCTTGTCTATTAAAGATGCTACACAATGTTCATCCTAGTAATATTTTGATTAAGGGCAGCAAGTATCACAATGGAGAACGTAGATAAAGCAGACTATTACTGTACAGGAGGAACCAATAATGGAATTTCCCCTCTATGACAAGATTGGCCAGTGAGACAGCATGTTTAACAGCCGAGTATAATAAACTAGCAAAAAATATGGTCATGACAAGGAGGGGGAAGATTTCAATGCCTATTTTTGAGAAATGTTTCTGAAAAGTTAAAGCTAATAGCTGAACTAATTACCCTTCTCTTGAATTTCTTATACACAAATGATGTGCTTCCAGATTAATTAACTTTACTTCTGAAGAACTGGGAGTGATTCCAAATTTTGACTGTCTGATTACTCCACTTTCATGGAAAATATTCCTTCAAGCTCTGCCAATGGAATCATGATATTAGACATACTTTCCTATGGTATAAATCCAAATACAGAAATAAATCTCTGACACAGCAAATCTCCTTATTTCAGGATTGAGAAGTAATTCTTTCTTGCTATCTAAAATTGATTCAGAAACAAAATAACCAACCCAAATAACTATCTAAATACTGTAATCTCTAGATCTACTTTGCCTTCAATTTTATTTCACCCAAAGCAACAGTGTTCTCACATGATCTGTGGTATTATGGTGGTGTTTTATGTGACTTTATTTCTGAGGTTGGATATTTTTGCCTCCCAAATCAAATAAAGTTGAAGAGCACACGTGCTCTCCCTGCTAAACCTCCTCAATGAGAACACTAAAATAAAAATTTCAGTTCACTGACTGTACACATAAGAAATCTATATCCTCCTTTGGTTCATTCTTCTGTTATAAATTCTTTACCCTTAAAAATGTGGAAAAACATTCCAATAAATAATCAAGTTATAAAACCAATTTTTATGCGCTTTGTTGCTTGGGTGTTGTTGTCAATGATGCATTATTTTAAAAAAGTGCACATTTTGGGGGCAACAGGTACAAAGGATGCTACATGGCCGACACTGTGTGCCCTATGCCATGTTTACATTTATCAGATTTAATCTCGCTGCTCATTTAGGGGCACTATTCCCATTCTTGATTGTGAGTAGTTTTCCCTGTAGAGTTAGAGAGGAGAGACAAAACTGGCCAATTCTGTGCACTGTTGGCAGGGTTTGTGAAAATGGGACTGGCAAGGAATCAGTCTTTGTTTTAAACAGGAAAGAATTTCTAGATTTTCAAGGTAGTTACAGAAACACCTAATTAACTGGGGCAGGCATGACCGGGGGCAGACAGCAAGCAGAACCCTGTAGGGTGCACATTGGCTAAAATAAAGATTCCATCTGTGTGATACTAATTCTGGGAATTAGAAGGGACTGAGAATACTTTCTTTAAACTGTATGAATTTAAGCTAGCCAAATTGCTTTCAAGTCCCCTACAATACACACACACAGGCAGAGACAGAGTGAAAGTATTTTGAAAATGATTGCAAAATATAAATTCAACTACAGAAAAAAATTCAATAATGCTTGTGATTCAGAAATCATATCTAATATTTTGAGAGTTTAGAATAGACCAGATATGCTAAAGTCTATTGAGCATTATTCCATTTCATGTTTGTAACATCTCTGAGGTACATACTATCAATGCTGCCTTTTTAAAAATAAGAAAATTAAATATTAAAGAAGCTTTGGAAGGTGCCTGATATTACACTGTAAATTGCCACCTAAGGAATTTGAATTTGAAAATACAAAAAGATGAATGGAACAGAATTAAAAGTCTAAAAATCAATTAATATACATATAGGAAAATATATGCAACATCAAACCATTAAGAAAAGATGGAAAATCCCAAAAATGTCATCGGGACAGCTGGAGTGTTTTCCAGAAAGATATCAATAAAGTCATGGCCCAACAAGAGCCAAATATCAAAGGTACCTATAAACACATACTGAGACTTCAAAGTCTAGAGAAAATATCCATAAGGTAAACTAAATAAAAAATTAAACCATTTTTTGTTAAAAATGCAATGTTTCTATGATACCGAAATGAGCTGAAGATTGGAGCCTTGTATATTCACACACTTACGATTTGGGCAGTAAGTTTGATGGATTTATAGCTTACATCTGAATAACTTGATGTAATCCTTCTTTATGACTACTCTGCTCATTAAAATATTGTAATATTTCTGTTCTGATCATCAAGCAACTACTCTTTTGAACCCTAAGTGCTTCATCCTTCATCCCTGCATGGACCATCTGAAGATCTGGCAACCACTGGGTCAAGGCTTTTTGAACAGGGACTTCGGCTCCTGCACAATGATTGGCTTGTGCTTTTGCTTTATAAGGCTGTCCTACATTTTGACCATAACTTCTGGGTATATACACAGATAAATATGAAACTTAGGGCCGGCTCTGTGGCTCACTAGGCTAATCCTCCACCTAGCGGCGCCGGCACACGGGGTTCTAGTCTTGGTCGGGGTGCCGGATTCTGTCCCGGTTGCCCCTCTTCCAGGCCAGCTCTCTGCTGTGGCCAGGGAGTGCAGTGGAGGATGGCCCAAGTACTTGGGCCCTGCACCTGCATGGGAGACCAGGAGAAGCACCTGACTCCTGCCATCGGATCAGCGTGGTGCACCGGTCGCAGCGCGCTGGCCGCGCCGGCCATTGGAGGGTGAACCAACGGCAAGGGAAGACCTTTCTCTCTGTCTCTCTCTCTCACTGTCCTCTCTGCCTGTCAAAAAAAATAAAAAATGAAACTTAGAGATCAAAATATGAAGAGAAAGGCAGCAAAATTTTCAAACCAAGCCCAAATTGAGAACATAAAACATATTCCTAGATATATGTTACAGGAAGAGGTTTCATGTGATGTAAGAGATAGATGGAAAGAGAAATAACAATAATGACAACTACAGGGTCCAAATTGAAAGCCCATCTCTGGAGAAAACATTCCATATAAAAATGGATGCATTTTACCTCTAAGGTCAAGACACCACAACATAACAATAATGTACTAAGTGGCTCAGGCAGGCTGACTTCTGACTACATAGTGAGTCAGCGTCCATGCAATATCTCTACATTTGCACACTCTGACAGATGTCTGTGCATACCACACCCTGACCCATCCACTTTCTGCATAGGTCCCTGGGGACTATCCATCCATCCATCCATCCATCCATCTCTCTCCAACACACACACACACACACACACACACACACTTCAATGCCAATAAGTATTGAATTCCTTTTGGAAGTCCCTCTTTATGTCTACTTTTTCCAGTGGAAGCTCAGTCATCAGAACTCTCCTACTTATAGGTTATGCACTAAAGAACAGGATCAGAATCTCACACACACCATTTCTGAAAGCTTCCAATCTCTGCATGCCAGACTAAGAAATGCATTCCCCAGTGTGTGTGTGCATGTATGTTTGTGTGTGCGTGTATGTGTGTGTGTGTGTGTATGTGTTGGGCAGTGGAGGCAAGAAAGTCAATTCTAAGCCTTTTAAGCTCAACAGCTCTGCATTAAACTGTTTCTCTTTGATAGAACTGTAAGCCATAAAGATAAATTTAGTAGTATTTTTCTTCAATGTATGCTTCCTGGGAAAAAGGTGAGCAGAGTGTGGGAATTTATTACCTGCTAGAAATCGATCAAAACCCTGCAAAGACATCTGAAATTAGTGCTGTAACCTATGCCTTTGGCCACTTCTTCTGTTAAAATATAATAATTGAGAGGCCATTAGACTTACACAGCTCCTCACTTTGAACTCTTAAATAACAAACTGAAGCCTAATTTACCTGTTAAAGTGAAATGAACACTATGAGAAACGGTGACTTGATCAGCCCTCACCCTGACTGTTGATGAGCAACTTAATATGTTATCCCTCTTAGTAGTTTTTTTTTGTTTGTTCTACTTAATACTTTTGGTTGAAACTCTAATCAATACACAATTCTTCTTAAGTGCTGAAACTTAACTGAAAAGTGATCGCTGTTAAATATAAGAGTGGGAATAAGAGAGGGAAGAGATGTGCAATTCGGGACATGCTCAAGCTGACTTACCTCAAACGGTAGAGTTAGAAACATACCAGGGGATTCCAATTCAATCCCATCAAGGTGGCATGTACCAATGCCATCTCACTAGTCCCAGTGATCAATTTCTGTTCACAAATGATCATAATGATAGGACTAAGAACCAAAGGGATCACATAAACAAGAAGAGTGTCTGCAAATACTAGCTGATAGAATCAAAAAGGGAGAGAACGATCCAACATGGGAAGTGAGATACACAGCAGACCCACAGAATGGCAGATGTCCTAAACAGCACTCTGGCCTCAGAATCAGCCCTTAAGGCATGCAGATCCGGCTGAAAAGCCCATGAGACTATTTCAGGCATGGAAAGCCAAGACACTCTGGGGGAAAAAAAAAAAAAAACCTAAATGAAAGATCTCCGCGAGTGAGATCCCAGTGGAAAGAATGGGTCATCAAAGAAGGAGGTACCTTTCTCTGAAGGGAGGAGAGAACTTGCACTTTGACCATGGCCTTGTCTAAATATGATCAGAGTCAGTGAACTCAGGGGGTTTCCATAGACTTGGCAGCTCATGACAAGAGCCTAGGGTGATTACTGAGGCCATAAACAAGAGTGTCAATTTGTTAAGTCAACAACAGGAGTCACTGTGCACTTACTCCTCATGTAGGATCTCTGTCCTTAGTGTGCTGTACATTGAGATTTAATGCTATAACTAGTACTCAAACAGTATTTTTCACTTTATATTTCTGTGTGGGAGAAAACTGTTGAAATCTTTACTTAATGTATGCTAAACTGATCTTCTGTATATAAAGAGAATCGAAAATGAATCTTGATGTGAATGGAAGGGGAGAGGGAGTGGGAAAGGGGAGGGTTGTGGGTGGGAGGAACGTTATGGGGGGGAAGCCATTGTAATCCATATTCTGTACTTTGGAAATTTATATTCATTAAATAAAAGTTTAAAAAAAATAAAAAAAAATAAAAAGCAAACTCAAGCTTAAGTTTAACCAATCAGAAATCATGAATTAGTCTTGCAGTAGGGAGTATCCACCAGAATATGTCCAATAAGGCAAATGTGTCACTATAATCACTCAAGTAATCTCTTTGCTTCTACTTTCAGCCTTTAAAAGCCTGCTGCTCAAGGCCAGTGCCGTGGCACACTAGGTTAGTGCTCCGCCTGTGGCTCTGGCATCCTATATGGATGCAAGTTCTAGTTCTGGCTGCTCCTCTTCCAGTCCAGCTCTCTGCTATGGCCTGGGGAAACAGCACAAGATGGCCCAAGTCCTTGGGGCCTTGCACCCATGTGGAGACCCAGAAGAGGTTCCTGGCTCCTAGCTTCGGACTAGCACAGCACCTGCTGCTGTTGTTGGAATCACAGTATCACCTCAGTGGAACTATTGTTTTTGAGCCATTACTGAATTTCATTATGATGATTTTTTTCTGTCGGGTAAAGAAGAATCGCTAGATCATCTACAGTGGTAATTACATCGTTTTTTTTATCATTTTGCACATTTAAAATTGTGTCAATATATACAATATCCATTCAGATGCCCCTTGAGATGTTGCATCCCAAATCACAGTGTTTGGTTCAAGTTCTAGTTCCTCCACTTCCAACCCAGTTTCCTGCTCAAGTGTACCCTGGAAGGTAGCAAGTGATAGTTCAAGTATTTGGGTCCCTGACACCCAAGGGGGAGACCTAGATTTAATTCTGAGCTCCTGACTTTTCCTTGAGCAAACCCAGGATGTTGCAGCTCTTTGGGGAGTGAACTAGTGGATTGAAGATCTCGGTCTCTCTAGGTTGGTTGGTTGGTCTTTTTTCTTTCTGTGTATATGCTTGTGTGTGTGTGTGTGTATGTGTGTGTTTGGGTGGGTGTGCCTTTCAAATAAATTCAAATAAAAATAAAATCATGTCAATATAAAACTTTTATTCAGAGTGCCTCCAGATCTAAGGGAGGAGAGCACATGACAGAAAGCTGGCCACCTCAGTTTTAAGATGCATTGCCTTTTCCTGGTAACACATGAAAAATATTCTTGGAATTTGTTCTCAGACCTCACTTAAGGCAGCTTTTAAGCTCTATTCTTTGTCCTCTCTCTGTCTCTCTTCCCCCAAGGGATCTGGGATGCATCTCAGTGAGTTCATTTTTCATTGACATCTTGTCAGGAAGGAGGTCAGATGTTAGCACAGATGAATACCTCTTGGACAGGTCTTTGCATTTTGTTGGGCAGAAAACTGCCTTTCTTTCTTGGTACATTCCTCTTTTCTTCACCATAGAATATTTTCTCTATTACTTCACTGAGTATACTGACCATAAGCACAACTCCAAATCCACCCATTCAGAACTTCTTGTCCAGAAATATTTCATGGTCAAAATCATCTCTTATTGACATCACTGGGTGACAAATATCTAGAGGAAGCTTTACTTTTTTCCAAGTTCACAATGATTGGTCATGAATAAAAGAAGCAACATAGTCTGTCTTCAGAGGACAATGAATTTTAACTTGAACTCAACGCAGATTCATTCCTTTACTTTGGAATATGTCATATGTGTTTCATTTATAAACCTTTATGTTACAGGGTTAACAACACTGACTTTATCTTCCAACATGGTTCTTAGCATTTAGAATAACCTCAATACTTATTAGAGAAATGAAGGAATCAATGAACAAAATGATGAGTCAATTGAGAAAATGGATGCAAACTGCTTGCAAATGAACTACACAGTAATTCAGAAGCCATGAAGTACACTAACATGTGTATGTGTGGAAACTACAGGGGTGGGGGATGTTTCAACCGTGACAGGACGAAGAAAAGTTATCCTAAAGTCAAGATGACTCTTGTATAAAGTGATTAATATGGAGCCCTGAATTAGTCCTATCTAGTATCTAGAAAGTCATCAGGATTCCTAAATCTACTGTTCATGTCTTCCTCTCTACCCTACCCAGCCCCCAAGACCACACATATATTTAAAAGATGGGAAAATGAAAACTCAGAAAGGCTGAAAAACACATAGGCTCAAATAACACTAAATATTCCATTAAAAAAACCACTTCTCCACTAATCTTGACCCCTTACTCAATTTGCATATTTCTTAGAAAGACTCACTATATAATATATTGCATACTAATTTGTTAATTTTCTTTGTACTGACACTATAATGCTAGATGAAGTATATGATTTTTAACTGCATTACCTAGAAATATGAGTAGTATGTATCAGGGTAGTCAATAAATATTTGTTTAAAGATAGTGAGTTAATGAACAGCAAAAGAAACCCCCAAATATACATATCTTAATTCTAATTTTAATTCCACACTTCATTCCAGTATACCTCATTGCCTCGCTCTATAGTTAATTTGTCATGCTAATGCTTGTACATGTAACTTTGTAAAACAGAATCAAATATTTGATTGTTTTTGTAGCTATTGTGAATGGGATTGATCTTAGAAGTTCTTCCTCAGCCATGGCATTGTCTGTGTATACAAAGGCTGTTGATTTTTGTGCATTGATTTTATATCCTGCTACTTTGCCAAACTCTTCTATGAGTTCCAATAGTCTCTTGGTAGAGTTCTTTGGGTCCCCTAAATAAAGAATCATGTCATCTGCAAAGAGGGATAGTTTGAGTTCTTCCTTCCCAATTTGTATCCCTTTAATTTCTTTTTCTTGCCTAATAGCTCTGGCTAGAACCTCCAGAACTATATTGAATAGCAGTGGTGAGAGTGGACATCCCTGTCTGGTCCCAGATCTCAGTGGAAATGCTTCCAACTTTTCCCCATTCAATAGGATGTTGGCTGTGGGTTTTTCATAGATTGCTTTGATTGTATTGAGGAATGTTCCTTCCAAACCCAGTTTGCTTAGAGTTTTCATCATGAACGGGTGTTGTATTTTATCAAATGCTTTCTCGGCATCTATTGAGAGAATCATATGGTTTTTCTTCTGCAGTCTGTTAATGTGGTGTATCACATTGATTGTCTTGCGCACATTAAACCATCCCTGCATACCAGGGATAAATCCCACTTGGTCTGGGTGGATGATCTTTCTGATGTGTTGTTGCATTCTATTGGCGAGAATTTTATTGAGGATTTTTGCATCTATGTTCATCAGGGATATTGGTCTGTAATTCTCTTTCAGTGCTGCATCTTTTCCCGGCTTAGGAATTAAGGTGATGCTGGCTTCATAGAAAGAATTTGGGAGGATTCCCTCTTCTTCAATTGTTCTGAATAGTTTGAGAAGAATTGGAGTTAGTTCTTCTTTAAATGTCTGGTAGAATTCAGCAGTGAATCCATCTGGTCCTGGGCTTTTCTATGTTGGGAGGGCCTTTATTACTGTTTCAATTTCTGTCTCAGTTATGGGTCTGTTTAGGTTTTCGATGTCTTCCTGGTTCAATTTAGGTAGGTTGCATGTGTCCAGGAATCTATCCATTTCTGATAGGTTTCCCTGTTTGCTGGCATACAAGTCCTTGTAGTAATTTCTGATGATTCTTTTTATTTCTGTGGTGTCTGTTGTTACATTTCCTTTTTCATCTCTGATTTTATTGATTTGGGTCTTTTCTCTTCTTTTTTTAGTTAGTTGGGCCAATGGGGTGTCAATTTTGTTTATTTTTTCAAAAAACCAGCTCCTCGTTTGGCTGATTTTTTGTAATGTTTTTCTTGATTCAATCCTGTTGATTTCTTCTCTGATTTTAATTATTTCTCTTCTCCTACTAGATTTGGGTCTGGTTTGCTGTAGGTTTTCTAGATCCTTGAGGTGAATAGAAAGCTCATCTATTTGGTGCCTTTCCAATTTCTTGATGTAGGCACCTATTGATATAAACTTTCCTCTTAACACTGCTTTTGCTGCGTCCCATAAGTTTTGGTATGTTGTGCTGTTATCCTCATTTACTTCCAGAACCCACTGTTGGTGGGAATGCAAACTGGTCAAGCCACTATGGAAGTCAGTCTGGAGATTCCTCAGAAACCTGAAGATAACCCTACCGTTCGACCCAGCCATCCCACTCCTTGGAATTTACCCAAAGGAATTTAAATTGGCAAACAAAAAAGCGGTCTGCAGCCTAATGTTTATTGCAGCACAATTCACAATAGCTAAGACCTGGAACCAACCTAAATGCCCATCAACGGTAGACTGGATAAAGAAATTATGGGATATGTACTCTTTAGAATACTATACTGCAGTAAGAAACAACGAAATCCAGTCATTTGCAACAAAATGGAGGAATCTGGAACACATCATGCTGAGTGAAATAAGCCAGTCCCAAAGGGACAAATACCATATGTTCTCCCTGATCGGTGACAACTGACTGAACACCAAAAAGGAAACTTGTTGAAGTGAAAGGGACACTATGGGAAACGGTGACTTGATCAGCATAGCCCTGACTGTTAATGAACAACTTAATACATTATCCCTCTTAGTAGTTTTTTTGTCTGTTCTACTTAATATGACTGATTTAATTCTGTAATTAATACACAGTTATTCTTAAGTGTTGAAATTTAACTGAAATGTGATCCCTGTTAAACATAAGAGTAGGAATAAGAGAGGGAAGAGATATATAATTTGGGACATGCTCAAGCTGACTTGCCCCAAATGGTAGAGTTAGAAACATACCAGGGGACTCCAATTTAATCCCATCAAGGTGGCATGTACCAATGCCATCTCACTAGTCCAAGTGATCAATTTCAGTTCACAATTGATCATAATGAAAGGACTAAGAGTCAAAGGGAGCACATAAGCAAGTCTAGTACCTGCTAACACTAACCGATAGAATAAATAAAGGGGAGAGTGATCCAACATGGGAAGTGAGATACTCAGCAGACTCATAGAATGGCAGATGCCCTAAATAGCACTCTGGCCTCAGAATCAGCCCTAAAGGCATTCAGATCTGGCTGAAAAGCCCATGAGAGTATTTCAGGCATGGAAAGCCAAGACACTCTGGCAAAAGATCTCTGTGAGTGAGATCTCAGTGGAAAGAACAGGTCTTCAAAGAAGGAGGTACCTTTCTCTGAAGGGAGGAGAGAACCTCCACTTTGACTATGACCTTGTCTAAACAAGATAAGAGTCGGAGAACTCAAGGGGCTTCCATAGCCTTGGAAACTCATGACTGGAGCATAGGGAGATTACTGATGCCATAGACAGGAGTGTCAATTGGTAAAGTCAACAACAGGAGTCACTGTGCACTTACTCCTCATGTAGGATCTCTGTCCTTAATGTGCTGTGCATTGAGATTTAATGCTATAACGAGTACTCAAATAATATATTTCACTTTGTGTTTCTATGGGGGTGCAAACTGTTGAAATCTTTACTTAATGCATACTAAACTGATCCTCTGTAAAAAAAAAAAAAAAAAAAGAAAAGAAAAGAAAAGAAAAGAAAAGAAAAGAAAAGAAACTATCAACTCCCAACTTGACTCTCACTGGGATTAAACATGACAATAGGTCTGATCTGATTTCATCATCATTAAAAAAAATCATCTATTATTTTTCACTTTATGTTTCTGTGTGGGAGCAAACTGTTGAAATCCTTACTTAACGTATACTAAGCTGATCTTCTGTATATTAAGATAATCGAAAATGAATCTTGATGTGAATGGAAGGGGAGAGGGAGTGGGAAAGGGGAGGGTTGTGGGTGGGAGGGACGGTATGGGGGGGAAGCCATAGTAATCCATTATTCGTACTTTGGAAACGTATATTCATTAAATAAAAGTTAAAAAAAAATAAAGAATAATAAAAAAAATACAGCATTATCAAGAAAAAAAAAACAGAATCAAATAGTGAATCTTGGATAACTAATGTATCATCGTTCTGCTTTTCAACTGTTAGGAAAAAAGTTTCTTCACTCACTTCTCTATCATTACTGAAAGCAAAAATAAGATTAGTCTAAGTATGAAAGAATAAAAGGTATACATAGCTAGGATGCTTATTAGAAATAGAACTTGGCAAGATCCCTTTTACTTGAAAAAAAAAAATGTACCATATAACTCCATAGTACATAACAGCATACAAAGTCTAACAGAATTTTCTTTTGACAGACAAACACTTGTTGGTTTGATGATCATTTGCCTAACTGGGAATTCCTGAAGCTCAGATGTCAGAGACAATGTAGTTGAGGGTGTTACTGAACACTTCCTATACTCCAAGCAATGTTCCATGTGCTTTACATGTTATAAGTTTTAATTCTCAAAATAACCCTATAGAATGGTCATTTTATAGGCAAAAATATCCATCAAAATGGGATTAATTCTCTTGCCTATGGTTACATTTCAAAGCCCATATTTGTATGTGTTATGCTATATCATGTTAATATTGTTCCAAAAAAGACTTGTTGGCCACAGAAAAATCAGCTGTGAAATGGTAGTCTACAATGGGTCACCTCTTCCCTATTCATGTTCTGATATGCTTCATCTGCTTTATTCCTTCAACTAGCAGAAAAATAGATTTGTTCTAGGAATCTGTTTGACAATTGGGCTAATCTGGCATCATAAACAATTGACTCAGTTGAAGCCAATACATGTGTAATGCAGGTGGTGTCTCAACAGGCATTGAGTGATGAGAAATCACTGAATATGATGGCTCATGTGACACTCTCCCTTACTAAACTTATGTCTAAAGGAAAGTAGGAAAAGTCTTTGGAAAGGAAGCAATGGCATTAAGCCATTCCCATAGTTAATTTACACGATAGGTTTTAATGAGAAACATGGATAAAACTTATGACTTTTTTTCCCAAAGCAACCTTTTATTTAGAGTACAAATTTCATAAGTACAACTGTAGGAATATAGTGATTCTTCCCATCATACCCTCCTCCCACCCTCTCTCCTACCCCAACTCCCCCTCCCTCTCCCATTCCCAGTCCCATTCTCCATTAATAAAACAAACAAACAAAGAAAAAAAAATAGGAGCTGGCACTGTGGTGTAGCAGGTAAAGCCACCACCTCCACTGCCAGCATTCCAGTTCTAGACTTGGCTGCTTCACTTTCCATCCAGCTCACTGTTGTGGCCTGTGAAAGCAATAGAAGCTGGCCCAAGTCCTTGGGCCCCTTCATGGGAGACCTGGAAGAAGCTTCTGGCTCCTGGCTTTGGATCAGCAGAGCTATGGCCATTGTGGCCACTTGGGGAGTGAACCAACAAATGCAAGACCTCTCTCTCTCTGCCTCTCCTTCTCTCTCTGTGTAACTCTGATTTTAAAATAAATAAATACATCTTTTTTTAAAAAAAATTAACCTTTGCAATTCTCTGCTTGCAGTATGGATCAGACCTGCCTTCCTGGGATCTTACCAGGTTCTGCTCTTCTGGCATCCAAATATACATATATACAAGTGTCAGTTTCTGTAAGAAGCCTGCTCTAATGAACAAGGTAAAAAAGAAGTTAAAAAATTCCTCATGTACCTTTAAAACTAAATCAACCTTGAATTCTTCAATTATTAATTAGCAACATGCTGTTAACCTTTTGCAAAGACATAGTACAGAGAGTCCTATTATCAAAACAATTAGCTATTATTCACTCTGTGCTATATATGGTTATTCAGAAACAAGAATATTATTTTATATAACCTTTGTGAATGAAGCCACATAAACATACTTTGTAAAGTTCTCAATACATGTGAAAAATAAAAAGTCTTGCTAAACTCTTATTTTCTCTCAGATCTTTTCCTATGTTTTATAATCCATAGTCAAAGCTCTAAAAATTATGAGTCCAGTCCTCATCATACATATGAATTCTAGACTTTTGTATCTCATTACCTACTTGATATCCCCAACTGGAAAACTAATAACACCTTAATCGTAACCAAGTTCAAAATGGAATGCCTGATTTCTCCAAAAATGGTTTTCCTCAAGTTTTTTCTTTGTATCTTAGTTAATAGAACTATATAAGCCAGCTATATGTGCAAGACAAAACTTAAGAGTAACCCTCTGAGGGTGGTTTTGTGGCATAGTAGGTTAAATTTCCACCTGCAAACCCAGCATCCCACATGAACACCAATTCCACTCTGAGCTGCTCCACTTCCGATCCAGCTCCCTGCTAATGCACCTAGGAAAGCTGCAAAAGATGATCCAAGGACTTGGGCCTCTGTACCCACATGGGAGGCTCAGATGGAGTTCTTGGCTCCTGGCTTTGGCTTGGCCCAGCCCTGGTCATTGCAGCCATTTGGGAAGTGAATCAGCAAATGGAAGATTCTCTCTCTCTCTCTCTTTGCCCCCTCCCTGTCACCCCCTAATTCTGCCTTTCACATAAATATTTTTTTTTAAATTAACTTCGATTTTTGTCTGTTCCATTCACTGTTTTAGGTTGCATGTCCCAAACAGGAGACATGAAAGGAGATTCTAGTTCAAGTAATTTATTGGGGAGCTGCTCGATTATGGTGGTTATCAACTTGAGCTTGCATCAGAACCACTCTGCTCAATCCCATTTTTAGTAGAAGGCTTTTCATATTTGCCTCTGGAATAGGTCCTGAATTTCACCAATATAAAGCAGATCATGAACCACTCCATGGTTCTCCTGTGGTCTTAGAATAAAACCAGACATCTTTCCAAGGCCAACAAGTTCTAAGATCTTTCTGGCTCATGACATTTGTAGTTTCCTATTTCCCTTTCATGAAAGTTCTCTATCATCATTGCAAATCTTACCATTATCTGACCACTGTGAGATACAGATCAATCACTGCTTCTCACTATTCAAGTCTCAGCCCAAATGCTACTTGCTCAAGAGACCTGTGTATGTCTTTCTACCTAGAATAACTTTCACATCCCAAGTCACTAAATCATGTTTTCCTATTCTGCCTCCATCACAGCACCAAACCAATCTAAAGTTTTCTGGTTTATTTATCTGTTTCTCTGTTTATCATGTCTCCCTCCCTGGAGAATATCAGTTCACAGACACAGACTTTATTTTCCAGTTGCCTGAAAAGCCCTGGAAGAATATTTGGCACAGAGTATGAGTTTAGAAAACATTTTTGAGGGGTGGGCATTGTGGTACAGATTGTTAAGCCACAACTTGGGACACCGGCTTCCCATATCAAAGGCCTGGTATCAGGTTCAGCATTTACATCCAATCCTGCTTTCTGTTAATGCACACTCTGAGAGGCAGCAGATGGTGGCTCAAGTACTTGGGTCCTTGTCAGTCAAATGGAAGACCCAGATGAAGTTAGCAGATCAAAGATATCTCTCCTTATCACTCTCTCTCCTCCTTCTCTTTCTCTTTCAAATAAGTAAATGAACTTGAAAAACATTTGTGAATAAATGATTCATGCACAGGTTATGCACTGAATTCTGGGAAAACTTCTGATGTGATGTCTAAGATAAATATCTGGGCTACCAAATGTAACCAACAAAAAAATTGAACAGGATTCTGTGGTTCTTGCTCTCCAAACCAGCAGCCTTGTCATGAATATCGGTATCACTCAGTAACTTTCTACTGAATAAGAAATCCCGGAGTACAGTCTGGTGCACAGTGGGTTACCAAGCCCTGCATGTGATTCTGCTGCTCACTCAAATTTGATTTCCAGGGCCACAGCCAATCCACTGGCCCACAGTGGGAATATGTCAACTCTATTTCATTTAAAGCCACTTTTAACTGGAAAAGCAAGTTTCAGAACCAAGTTTTAAGTAAGCTATCTTTCGCAAAATACTTTCTCTACTTGTGTTTTCTGTGTATAGACAAAATGCAACACCTGGTCCTCAATATCACAGGTTCTGCTGCTCAAACTGAAAGTGGCAATGCATTCCAGAAATGCACCGTGCTCTCAGACTGATGACAAGACTCAGAGATGTGTCAGATGTTGATCTCAGCGTCAATGACTAAGAAATCATAACCCGTTGTGCCAAGTGAAGCAGCTTCACAGACTGTCTCAAACTCGTATTTGACAGTCTTCGGGAATGTTGTCAGTAGAGGCCTGGTGGGAGGAGCTCAGTTTCCGGGGGAACACAAGCCATTCATCAATCTGCTGGTTGTGCAATGACTCCCTCTAATGAGAGGCCTGTAATTGTCACTCACGATGACTTGACACGTCACTGCCAATTATTACAACAATGATGTCTCAGGAGCAAAGCAAGCCAAAGCTCACCAGTTTTTGCTCATCTCATGCTAATTAGGTGGGTAGCCTCATTTACGGTGATACAGGATGATGCCATCACTCACAGGCCAACACACATTCCTGAACACGTGTGTATGTGCACACGCATGCATACACACACAACTTCAGCACCTTTTCCAATAGAAAACTTTTCCATCAATTAAAGAAAAGGACTTTTCCTGTATTGCCAAATAGGTAGATTCACTTTTATATTTTTTTCCTACTAAATAAAATGTTTTTATAAAAGCTAGAAATATAGGTAAGGAGATTTCCAAGTTCTTTTGCCTTTCACCTCTACACTGGACTAACTCTACACTGGACATACTCATACAGAGTATGCGTGTATATATGTACACTTATATATATTTTTATATATGTGTATATATGTATATTTATTTATATTTATGTATACATACACACATGCATATTTAAGTTTATCTGATTCTTCCACAAGTCCCCTGAGTTATCCAAGGTAATCTTGTCATTTCCTTCTTTGCTAAGCTTTTTTACGTCTCTAGAACCATCTTAGCCCATTCTTTCTATTTCCAAAAAGTTGATCTCTCTTCTAAGATTCCATTCAAATTCCAACTCAATCCCCAGTTCCTGCCAAAGTGTTGGTGAACTATTTTGTTTATGTTTCCATTTGCTGAACT
Organism: Oryctolagus cuniculus; assembly: GCF_964237555.1. Lineage (NCBI taxonomy): Eukaryota > Metazoa > Chordata > Mammalia > Lagomorpha > Leporidae > Oryctolagus > Oryctolagus cuniculus. Next base: position 25,486,474 of record NC_091441.1, read on the forward strand.
CCTATGTAATTTACTAGTTTTCTGGTTCATTTGTCATTTATCAGACATTGCTTTGAATTTCTGTGTACTATCATATGATAACTATAAATATAAAGATACTTTCTGTTAGGGATTGTGTTTTATGCTTCGTTATCATGCATCAAATAACTGCTGGTTTGTATAAAGAACCTGAAATATACTTGCCAAGGTGTTATCTTTGAGAATTGAAACAGTTGGTAGAGTTAAAATAATCCACTTCTTGCCATAAAAGAGCAGAGCTCAACTTGTCCTACCCTACCCTGAACTATTTTAGAGGAAAAAAACACATTAGCAGAATCACTGACTTTACTCAGTTGACCACTGTAGAAATATGTGTTTCCTAATACATGCAAGTATTATCCTGGACAACTCCACAGATATGTCAGTCACCAGAAAATATGGACAGTATATCTAACTTTCTATGATAAAAAAAATCACATTTAAAATTTATTTCTTCATTTAAAAATATCAAAATAAATATTCTTTGTGAATCAAGAGAAAAATTCCCAGTACCCAAAATTAATATCCCCTGAAACCTCAGATGAATAATAATTTTATATAAAGGCAAAGAGCGCATATCCAAAACTTTTGTTGAATCATTAAAAATATCCATTTTAGTATTTCCCCATTTTTGAATCCTCCACAGAAACTGTTAAATGTTTTTGCTAAGATAAAAAGGTATTTTAACAAAATTCCTATCATCTGGGTAGGTGTTGATATAACAGTTAAGATAGCACTTCAGATGCCTGTTCCCAGACTGCAGTACCAAGATTTGAGTCTAGCTCCATTTCCAAACTAGCTTCCTGCTAATGCACACACAGGGAGGCAACAAGCAACACCTCAACTACTTGAATCCCTGCCACACAAGTGGGATATCTTTGCTGGGTTTTAGGTCTCTGGTTTTAGACTGGCTCAGTCCTGGATACTACAAGCATTTGAAGAGTAAACCAGTGGGTCAAAGAGTGCTCTATCACTTTCATTCTCTGCCTTTAAAAAAAATGTTAAGTTTTTAAAAACTTAAAAATTCATATCATAAAATTTATTTGAATCAATAAATATCAATAAAATATTCATGGAAATGGAAGTAAAATACATATTTTAGAGTAAAAGTTTTTTTAAATTCATGTATAATTTTTATAAAAAAATTTTCTATTAATTTTCTGAAGACTTCTCCTGTACATATACACATTGATGGCTAATTTTTAATTTGCTAAAGATTCTCTTTGAAGCTATAATTTTAGTTTCAGGACCAAAATTCTTCTGAAATAGAATCTTATGACTTAATATCCAAAATTGAAACAATCTGCCTCAAAATTATTTAGTCATATTACCTTAGACATTTCCAATGCAGCAGAATCAGCAGTATTTTAACCATGGAGTGAAAGAAATATCTACCAGCAATATATTCCCTATTGAAAATCTACATTTTCAAAATTAAAGGAAAAGAAGTTTGGAAGTCAGGGAGAAAGCTAGAAGGTAAATCATTTTGAAATGGTATGGTGTTCTCAGTGGTGCTATAAAATTGAGTTATTCTTCTGTTTGCAAACAAAGACAACTGTGGTATAAATTGTCATTCTCCCAAAAATCTCTTTAGGCTTTACCAAAATAACCAGTTCTTCCTGGCTGCATTAAGTAACTCTTTAATCCAAAACCATTAATTACAAAAAAAATCCATAAATTTTAAATAACCCATATTCAGTCACCTATGTCACTGAATCAAATGCCAATTTAAGAGTATTGAGAGAGTTACTTGCTTGCCTATGAACACATCTGTGATAAAAAAAAAAAAAAATTTAAGAAACATTTAATGCAAGCTGTTCAACTTCATAGCATTCTACAAAGGGGATATACTTAAATACTGGGTAGTAACATGAATGGAATATCCAATTATATACATATACCATATATACATAATATACATACACATACATGCATATGTAGATATGCATACATATGTATATACACATATGTATATATACTTTAAAGAATTTTTCTTAAGATTTATTTATTTGTTTGAAAGGCAGAGGCACTCCTCAAATGGCAACAATGGCCAGGCTGAAGTCAGGAGCCAGGAGCTTCCTCCAGGTCTCCCACATGGGTACAGAGATCCAAGTATGTGCGCCATCCTCTGCTGCTCTCCCAAGCACATCAGCAGGCAACTGGAAAAGAAGTAGAGCAACTGGAAGAACCAGCACCCATATGGGACGCCAGTGCTGCAGACAGTGGTCTTTCTTTCTTTCTTTCTTTTTTTTTTTTTTTTTGACAGGCAGTGTTAGACAGTGAGAGAGAGAGAGAGAGAGAGAGAGAGAGACAGAGAAAGGTATTCCTTTTTGGTTGGTTCACCCCCAAAATGGCCGCAACGGCAGTTGCACTGTGCTGATCTGGAACCAGGAGCCGATCCAGAGCCAGGAGCCAGGAACCTCTTCCTGGTCTTCCATGCGGGTGCAGGGCCCAAGGACCTGGGCCATCCTCCACTGCACTCCCAGGCCACAGCAGAGAGCTGGCCTGGAAGAGGAGCAACAGTGACAGAATCTGGTGCCCCCACCGGGACTAGAACCCCGGGGTGCTGGCACCGCAGGTGGAGGATTAGCCTAGTGAGCCGGCGCAGGTTGCAGACAGTGTCTTAACTCCACAGCACCAGCCCTTGGAAATGGTTTTCAAAGATTTTTTTTTTTTTTTTTTTTTTGACAGGCAGAGTGAACAGTGGGAGAGGGAGAGGGAGAGGGAGAGGGAGAGGGAGAGGGAGAGGGAGAGGGAGAGGGAGATAGGTCTTCCTTTGCCATTGGTTCACCCTCCAACGGCTGCCACAGCCGGCATGCTGCGGCCGGCACATCACGCTGATCTGAAGGCAGGAGCCAGGTGCTTCTCCTGGTCTCCCATCGGGTGCAGGGCCCAAGCACTTGGGCCATCCTCCACTGCACTCCATGGCCACAGCAGAGAGCTGGACTGGAAGAGGGGCAACCGGGACAGAATCCGGTGCCCCGACTGGGACTAGAACCCAATGTGCTGGCGCCGCAGGTGGAGGATTAGCCTATTGAGCCACAGCACTGGCCTCAAAGACAAGTTTCTTTAGATCTAAAAAAATTTGAAACCATGCATAGTTTTTTTTATATAATATGCATTCTCTACAAGCTGTTTTAATGCCTCTCATATAGTAGTCAATTTTAAAAATTAATTTTTCCAATAAAAATTCTTTGTTCTATTGCCTTTTCAGAGTATTGAATGGACTGCTCAATTGTAATTCAGTGCCTTATCAGACTGATGGTAATATCTTAAAGGATAAAAGAAAGAACTGTCTTTAACATATTTCTTGCTAATTTCTCAAATAACTTTGATGAAATTTAAGTCAAAGCACTAAATGATTTTATAAAATGAAATCAATATTCCTTCTAATCCGTGTTTTATCACTGTTTGGTACAGAAGGGAAACGTGTACTTTGGTGCTTGTTATAAAATGGTATAAATAAAATGTGCAGGTAAACCCCAGACAGCCACACAGTCCTTAGGCATTCAACAAGTCGAGAAAACCTATCCAAGACCAGAGGGTGTTACACTGCAGTGAGTACTACACTCACCTAGAGAACTTGTGAAAGCACAGATCCCATCCCAGAGTTTCTTTTCCAGTAAATCTAGAGGGCTTGTATCAAGCTTCAAGTAGTGTTAATATTTCTGATCTGGGACTACACTTTGAGTACGAGTGCTACAACAATTCCTACATGTCATATTTTTGAGCTGGGGGATAAGGTGAATTGGACATTAAATCATTTAAAATTTCACTTCTGAAGAATGGCTCAAGAGTTCATGCTCTGAAGTTTCTGTTTGCAAAGTCAATGGCAAATAAAAAGACAATGAAGTCACAAATTACACTTAACTATTCTTGGCACGTTTTCCATGAAGCGATCATAACAATGATGACAGTAGAGTAACTTTTCTCATGTCTGTTTTCTTCTTACCCTACATAGTACAGAGTGCACCAAACTGAGAAGTGATACTAAAGCTGACCAATTGTTGAAAGAAAATTTGTTAAATGAGTGATACTGTTTTTAAGTCAGAAAAGCAGCCCCCCCCCATCAAGTCCTTGAATGACACCCAGAAGTCTGACCAAATTCTATGCATACATTTGAGAATCCACATTGTTTCTGCAGTGTTAGGCTTCATAGATGAATCACAATTTCCTTGTAATCCCATGAAATTCTTAAAGGGGAACTTAATCCCCAAAATAGGAGCCTTCCAAAAAGAGCTTTCATTTCTGAGTTTGATGTGTATTGAGACACACACACATATGGGCACTGACTCTCACATATGCCCCCTTGGAAAGCCTCAATAAGCCATGTGGGATCTTTCACCCATAAAGCCCACATCCAGTCTCCACATGTGTGTTATCAGAACTGACATAAGCTGTCATGTCAAGGGAAACTCAGTCTTTTTTGAGGGGGAAGCCAACACTCTGAGTACATCCCAAAATGATCTTGCTACAAAGATTAAAAAAAAAAAACTCACCAATCTGAAATTAGTTTAAAGTATCATGTTTGAATAACCACCTTTACAGATATAAAGGAGATGCTACTAAGCCTATTTCTTTGATATTTGATATGTCCCTGTGCCCACCCCAATCATTTCATTTAAGGGTTTTCAGGAGTCATTGGCTTTCTTTATTCAGTCATCAGACACTCCTCTGGAGACCACACATTATCTTATAGATCTAAATACAATTCTAAGGCATAATCCTATCACATTAGAATGACTCCCTAATTTTAGATCTTCAGTTCATCCCCTATCTTACTCAATTTGATCATTTCTATATTAATTTCCTAGGATATATCTATATTCAGTTGTCCAAACTGTTCCTATCCGAACAAAACTAATAATCGACTAACTTCAGAAGGTAATCAAAATGTGGCCCCTTCTTACCACCTTTGGCTGCCACCACCCTGACCTGAGCCTTCTTGTTCTCTACTGCACTGTTGTAGTAGCTTCTTAACCAATGTCCATGTATCCACATCTGCCATCCTATGTTCCAGTGCAACACAGCAGTCAGAATGATATGCTGAAGTCAGATCATATTTCTCCCACTTTGGCTTTTCATCTGGCTTGTATTTAATTCGAACTAATAGTTTTATTCATAAGATGAGTAAACCAAGGCATATCTAATCGCCTGACCTCAAAGATGGTTGAGTTCATAACTGTTATCATGAAGCTAGAGTCGTGGTACAGTAGGTTAAGCCACCATCTGCAGTGCCGATATCCCATTGGAGTGCAAGTTGGAGTTCCCAATACTCTGCTTACAATCTAGCTCCCTGCTAATGTGCCTGGGAAAGCAGAAGATGGCCCACATACTTGGGCCCTTGTGATGCACCTGAGAGACCCACATGTAATCCTAGGCTCCTAACTTCAGCCTAACCCAGCCCTGGCCAGTGTGACCATTTGGAGAGTGAACTAGCAAATGGAAGATCTCTCTCTCTCTTTCTCTCTCTCACTCTCTCTCTAACTCTAACTCTCTCACTCTCACTCTCATTCACTCTAACTCTGCCTTTCAAGTAATAAAAATAAATGTTTTAAAAAAGCTATCTTATTCAGTTTTGTTTTTCTTAAAACTTCCCATGATGAACTTTGTAGAAAAGGAAATAATTATTTAATTCAAAATTTACTTATTATGTGTCATTATGCACTTACACATCTCACATACCTTGCTCACTGAAGGATATTTCTATCACACAGCCCTAGAGCATTAACTAAAGGAATGGTGTAACAGAAGCTTCCAAGCCAATGGATCTTAGTGCCAAGGCAGGCAGAAACACTACATTTCATAATTTACTTTAAATAATTACAACTCCTCCAAGATAATTTTTTTAATTCAGTGTAGTTTAAGGAATGGGTCTTCTTTCAGCAGAAGTTTCTGTTACAACTGGAGCAATTTCACATTCTATTTCACAATACAGGAACTTTCAAAATATTTTTAGGCAAGAAGAAATATCATACCCATTATTAAAATTAGATATTTACTATCTTTAAAAGAGTCATAGCAATTAAGTCACATTTATTGAAACTGCTATTGCTCCCATTTCTTTAAATGCTTCCTACATAATATTTTCCACTACTTTATATAATTGGATTATAAATATCTTCTGGTAACATGAGGCCAAGAGAGATAAAAATGATGATATAATCAGAACATGAGAGAATCTCAATAGTCTACATCCAGGGGTCAAATCTTGAAGAGTGTGCTTAACATCAACATCTCATAGCTGTCTCTAACAATTTCAAAATGGATGAATCTGGAAATCATACTTAGCAAAATAAGCCAGTCCCAAAGGGACAAACACTATATGTTCTCCCTGATCTGTGAGAATAGAGCACCTAAAACAGAATCTGCAAAAGTGAAATTGAAACTTCGAGAAGGGAAGATTTGAGCTGCTTTTGTCTTGACTGTCAAACAGTTTTGTTTAGTTTTTCCACCTTTTTTTCTTCATACTATTTGTTGAACTCTTTACTTAATATAGAGTTAATTATATGTGTATAAAGTCAATTGAAAATAGATCTCAGTAAAAAATAAGAGTGGGAATAAGAGAGGAAGGAGGAACTTTTTAACTGTAAAGTTGTATAGTTCTGCATACATTCCTACAGACTTACATATAATGGTACTGTTCAAAAACTTGCTATGGGTCTCCAAATCTCGTAAAACTTGGTAAAATTGCCATCTTAATTTTTATAGAAAGCTTTTACTTAATAAATATAAATTTTTAAGTACAACTTTTGGATTATAGTGGTTCTTCCCCCTATACCCATCATCCTACTCCCAAACCATCCCACCTCCTACTCCCTCTCCCATCTCATTCTTCATTAAGATTCATTATTAATTATCTTTATATACAGATCAACTCTATTCCAAGTAAATATTTCAACAGTGTACACCCACACAGACTCACAAGGTATAAATTACTGTTTGAAGACTAGCTTTACCATTAATTCTCATAGTATAACACATTAAGTACAGAAGTCCTACTTGGGGAACAAGTACACAGGAGCTCCTGTTGTTAATTTAACAACTGACACTCTTATTTATGATATCAGCAATCACCCAAGGCTCTTGTCATGAGCTGCCAAGGCTATGGAAGCCTCTCAAGTCCACAAACTCTGACATTTCTTAGACACGGCCATCTTAATTGTTAAAGCGATCATATTAAGTGTTAAAGAGAACATATAGATAGGATTAAGTGTTAGAGATCATGTAAATTGGATCAAGTGCCTGACAATAATAATACTGGAATTAAAAAGTAAAGAAATGTCCAACATGGGAGCAGTCCACATAGTAGATTCATAGAATGACAATCACTTTAAGTAACACTCTGACCTCAGAATCAGCCCTTAAGGCTTCCTGGTCTCGCTTAAAAGCCCGTGAGAGCATTTCAGGCATGGAAAGCCAAGACAATGTGGCAAAAAATATTCTATATGAAGGATCTCTGTGAGTGAGACCCCAGTGGAAAGAAGTGGCTATCAAAGAAGGATGTACTTTTCTCTAAAGGGAGGAGAGAACTTCCACTTTCTTAATGGCCTTGTCCAAATACTGACAGAGTTTATGAACTCAAAAGGCTTCTATAACCAAAGCACTTTTCTTTCAAGAACCTCAGTGGTCACTGACATCATACATAAGAGTGTTAATTGTTAACAAGAGTCATTATGTGCTAACTCCCTTTGTAGGACCTCTGTGCTCAATGAGTTGTATTGAGATTTATCTGTAAAACTAGTTCTCAGTTTGTGTGTGTGCAAATTGTTGAAATCTTTAGTATAGAGTTGGTCTTCTGTGTACAAAGTTAATTGAAAATGAATTTTAATGGAGAATGGGACTGGCAAGGGGAGAGGGAGGAGGAGGTGAAGGATGGGAGTGTAGATGGGAGGGCTGATATGGTGGGAAGAATAACTGTATTACTAAAATTGTACTTATGCAATTTAAATTCCTTAAAAAATAAATTAAAAAGAAAAATTACAATAAAAATATATTATGAAGACAAAAAAATTTCTTCATGAAGGAGACATGGGTGTGTAGCACAAAATGTTCTCAGGGTTGTTTTGGTAGTATATAGAATATGAATGTAAACTACAGACAGACATGACTACTAAAACAGTGAAACATATTTCCAGGTTAAATTGTTAGTAGAGAGAACATGGGAAGTGAACTATTTATATTACTAGACCATACCAGAGCTGGGAAACAAGGTTAACTATCAAATTTATGTGAACCTGTGTAAAATGGAAATGAGGTGTACCTTGTTCAAATACTAGTATGAATTTCAAGTCACTGACAGCAGAGCATTAAATAAAGCCCTTTTAAGTGAGCAGAGTCTTATGAAATTGCACACTCCATGTGCCCATGAAGCCAATGCTACTGGTACTTGTGCTGATTCTAAGCATTCACTTTCTAGGAAACCTCAGGGACAAATTCCGTGAAAAAAAAAAAAAAAACACAAAGAGAATGTGCACATTTTAAGCTATGACCACATAAATGAAGACTGAAGGATATAAGAAAGGAAGTAATTGAAATGGGAGCACCTGCTATTGCCTACACTCAAGGAATAGCATGGATTATTAAGTAGAATTGTATTTCATGACCACAAGTACTAGAAGACAAATGGGTAGGAAAAAAATATGGGTCTATTTTTATTTAATGTTGGTATCTTTAATGCAGTCAAGCTATTCAAGTAACAATTTTGTACCCATTACATTTACCTGAGCATATTTTGGATTACCAGCTAGACAAAGCTATAGAGAATTTGCTTGGAATTCTCTAGTATTATCAAGATTTCTAATGCAAATTCACAAGGAATGCTTTTCTACATCATCTGAAGCATTTTAAAGTTATTTCTTGCTCCTCCCCCAAAATAGAAGCTCAGCAATTTCTAGCTATTGAAGGCTCTAACTACTGAATTGAGTCAGATAAATCGAGGTTAGGATCCTCTGATCTAGAAGAAATTTAAATACCAAAAGAGTTTTTTTTTGAGTTAAATGACTTTAAAAGACCTACTTAATTTCAATAGGTCTTCTGGGCCTGACGCTGAATGGATACTAGTATATTTTCTATTAAACTATATTCCATCTCTTACATTAGAACTAATTCTAGTTTCTTCAAAAACCATCACCTTGGAAAGATTAGCTCCATTATGTTTTCGTTCAACTAAATGATTAAGCACAAAAGAAGGTCTAATTCTTAACACTATAGAAATAGACAATTTTTAAAAATGATTATTTCAAAGGGGAGAAAGATTTGCTTCCATTAAAAAAATCAAAATAACAGGCCCTGAGTTTGTAATATCCACTCCTTATCATTAAAGGTAAGATTCCAAAATGTTTCAAACTGATCAGCTAGTCACTGAAACGGTATGTTGTGACAGTCCTGCCTTTTCCTGTGACTAGGCAAAAAATTTACTGAAGATCTTATTCTAAGCTACCATTCCAAATATTTCACCACTAACTTGCAGATGATTTGTATTCAGTTGTATGGCACAATAGCACACAATATTTTCCCCATTCATTCTACGCTGGGCCATCTATTTTTCTGCCTATAGGAATGAAATTCCACATGGAATGGCCTTTACCAAGACTGGCATTTCATGTCTTAAAATTCGGGCATGTTTTAAAAGTGACTTATTTAGGGGGAAATCTCAGTATTTTTTTCTCATCTATTTTCAGAGATGCAGAATCAATTGTTTTCTGTAGTTAACAGTCTAATTTTGTTACACAGTTTGATTTTCTTCTTTATCTGTATAATGGAAATGGGGGAAGGACACAAGCTAACATTGATATCTAAGGTATCTGAAATCACCTGGAAAACAGTCTGAAGTAGAGAATACTTCATATGTGAATAGTGAGATGTGTCATTGTATGGGAGATAGGATGTTACTTCTGGTATAAACATCCTCTAGAAGCAGAATAAGACACAATTTCTCTTTGGGGAAAAAAGTAGGACTTACTGTCCTTTTTGTGGGCACTCAGACACCTGATTCTATCTCCTTGTCCTTACTGGTCTTGCAATGGCTTCCTAGCATTATTTGCACATGATAAATGTTATTTCATTCCTTTAGGCAGAAAAATAGATGATCCACTCTACTATGAATAGAGAAAATACTGTTTGCTATTGTGCCATGTAACTGAATACAAATCATCTTAAAACTACTGGTAAAATGTTTGAAATGGTAGCATAAAATAGTATCTTCAGTAAACATTTTGAGTAGTTACAAGGACTATATCCAACATGGGTCACCATTCTAGTGATCTTTAAAATCAAAATGGAAAATTAAAGGACAGCTTTGGAAAGACCTGAAAGAAAGTGTTATTTGAAACTTTTGTTTAGCTTATAGATTTTTTTTGTAACAACATTATCTGCTTTTTTTTTTCAGAAGCAAACCTTCTAAACTATATAATTCATCACAGTTTTCCCAATTTTTGGCTTCTGGGCTTGCATTTGAAACCATCCATAAGTCAAATTAGAACGTGATCACAATGCAACTTTTATCTGATATGCTTACGGAAATCTTTGAAAGTAACATTGATTTTAATAAATAGGTGTATAAGGCAGTAAAACAGCCTGGAAATTGCTCACAGTTCACTTTAAACATTTGTTGTTTTGATAAAGAAAAAAAAAGCCTAAACAACACAATCATTTTCCATAGTTTGAAATTTAGTTTTTGAGACTGTACCAGAAACGTCAAGGGTAGAAATACTTCAGAATATTTTAATGCTTGCATCTATTGCCATTAACTGAAGGAAAAGAGAACACATAGTTTCCATTGGACATTATAATTATATGAGTCTATAAAATTAAACACAACAAAAAAGCCAACAAGTCAGAAGCCTTTTCTCTTAACTTAAACAAGTCAAATGCAGGTTTATATAAAATATAGAATTCAGGAGGAATCTAAGTTCCTAAATGATTACTCAAATAATTCAGGAGCTGAGCTTGCTTTTAGAAGTCACTAGGTGGGCTGGAGCCGTGGCTCACATGGCTAATCTTCTGTCTGTGGCGCCGGGTTCTAGTCTCGGTTGCTCTTCTTCCAGTCCAGCTCTCTTCTGTGGCCCAGGAGGGAAGTGGAGGATGGCCCAGGTGCTTGGGCCCCTGGGCCCGCATGGGAGACCAGGAAGAAGCAACTGGCTCCTGGCTTCGGAACGGTGCAGCGCCGGCCATAGCGGCCATTTGGGGAGTAAACCAACAGAAGGAAGACCTTTCTCTCTGTCTCTGTCTGTACCTCTACCTGTCTAATAAATAAATAAATAAAAAAGAAGTCACTAGGTTACCACTATATGCATATCCTAATTCAGTCTTTGTAAGAACCTTATTAGTTAGCTAGATCATGTTCATTTAACAAGTGAGGAAGCCAAGAGATAGAAGTGTGCACTGATAATATTACAAAGATGGGCAGTAGAAGTTAAGGTGCAATTCTAGGATGGTCTAAATCCATTCTCTTTAGTGCATTATGCTACCTTTGCAAAAAACAAAAAGTAATATTTTAGTAGAATCATATCATAATACATTGCTTATTCAAAAAAAACCCCAATTTTAAAGAAATACATGTCAGAGATAAATGGTGAAAGAGAGCTTCAATTTTAATTTCCTGTTCTTAATTCTTTCTCATGCTTGCATTAACTATTCAGTTTTTAGACCGTCAGTGTAATCGAAGCAGCTATTATGGCTCTTGAAGAGGCTGAGGAATGGTTTAGTGACTAACCACCAGGGTGCCACAGGCAAGTCCTCTAATATTTTTATCTTTGAGTCCTTGTTGCTGAAATAAAGGGGTTTGAAACCTCTGAAACCATAGTAGCTCCGAAAGACCAACTTCTTGTTTTTCCTCCTTCCTCATTCAATGCTCAAACTTTAGAAAGTGTACAATGTTTTTTCTTGAGTAGTGCTTTATAAGTACAATTAATTACACAAAAGATGCCAGTTTTGAATAGAGCTTTAAAGCAATCACAGGTTTGCCTATAATTTCCCTCCAATAAATCCTGTTGGCATCCCATGATGTACAGTTGGAAGCCACAGTTTGAATAGTTCTTCCGGAATAGTTTTCATGTACTCGGAGAATAAACAGACCACTTCATGCTTGTCATCTTTTATCTTTTCTCATGATTTTCAAATGAATCTGCCATGACTCGTAAGACATGAGAGTCAAAGAAACAAAATAACTTTCTGGTTCATCTGGAGAGTCTACTGAAGCTGTAAGAAAGGACTTTGTCATTTTTTCCTTTATTGAAAATTGGTATGTTCTCATCTAGATGAGAATGTAACCAACATTTCAGAGTGTCAAAACTGTCTTGAGAATAAAGTCAGAGAGATTATTTTAAATGGAAAGATACCAACCGACTACAGAGTTGTGATTTACCCCATGAATAATTTCACTACTAGATCTCATTTCCGTTCTGAGCTTCATCAAGAACGGCTCCTTATTCCCTCTTGCTCCAACTTCTCACTCACTTTACAGGTAGCACAGATTGCAGGAATAATTTTATTATACATCTGATAATTAAAGATTCCCTTTGTTGGAGTTGGCTTTGTGATGCAGCAGATTAAAGCCCTGCCTGGCCTGCAGTTACAGCATCCCATATGGGTGCCAATTCGAGTCCTGGCTGCTCCACTTCCGATCCAGCTCCCTGCTAATGCACCTGGGAAAGAAGAGAAAGATGGCCCAAGTGCTTGGGCCCCTGCACCCACATGGGAAACCCGTAAGAAGCTCTTGGCTCTGGAATGGCTCAGCTCTGGCTGTTGCAGCTATTTAGGGAGTTAACCAGCAAATGGAAGGCCTCTCTCTCTCTGTCTCTACCTCTCTCTGAAACTCTTTCAAATAAAATAAATCTTAAAAAAAGATGCCCTTTGTCATGTTGCTATCCAGATATAAAATTGTTATATTGCCTTAGCCCAGTCACTCAGATGCTTCTTGATTCATACCTGCGTAGGACACCTCTTAAAGGCACTAATGATACCCTCCTAGTCCATTCTCAAAAAGCAGAGGTACTGTGTATGAACATCTTGAATCATAAAGTATAATAAGAACCGAGATTCTGATACTTGGTACAATTTTATTGTACCCTTGTCAAAAGATACTTGAAATGCGGCCGGCATCGCGGCTCACTAGGCTAATCCTCTGCCTTGTGGCGCCAGCACACCGGGTTCTAGTCCCGGTCGGGGCGCCGGATTCTGTCCTGGTTGCCCCTCTTCCAGGCCAGCTCTCTGCTGTGGCCAGGGAGTGCAGTGGAGGATGGCCCAAGTGCTTGGGCCCTGCACCCCATGGGAGACCAGGAGAAGCACCTGGCTCCTGCCATCGGATCAGCGCGGTGCGCCGGCCATGGCGGCCATTGGAGGGTGAACCAACGGCAAAAGGAAGACCTTTCTCTCTGTCTCTCTCTCTCACTGTCCACTCTGCCTGTCCAAAAAAAAAAAAAAAAAAAAGATATTTGAAATGCATAAGATCAATGCATCCCCAACTTCAGTAAGTGAAACAGAAGAGAGACTTAAGACAGTATCTCTTGGACATTGAAAGGACTGTATTCCTAGAAAGTTTTTACTTTTCAAAGACCACTGCTCAGAGAGTGGAGGAAATTAGGTCAAATACTTCTGACCATAGTTCACACTGTAGATGACCTGCTTAAAAAGACATTACTAGGGATCGATGCTGTAGCACAACAGGTGCCTGCAGTGCTGGCATCCCATATGGGCACTGGTTTGAGTCCTGGCTGCTCCACTTCCAATGCAGCTGCCTGCTGATGGCCTGGGAAAGCAATAAAGGATGGCCCAAGTGGTTGGGCCCCTGTACCTGTGTGGGAGACCCCAAAGAAACTGGCTCCCAGCTTCAGATATGCCCAGCTCTAGCCATGGTAGCCATTTGGGGAGTGAAGCAGCAGATTGAAGATCTCTCTCTCTCTGCCTCTGACTCCCTGTAACTCTGCCTTTCAAATAAATAAATAAATCTTATCTTTAAAAAGATATTACTAATATATTTTTACAATACTTGAAGAATAAGGAATACTATATTAACTTATTCACTCATAATTTAACAGAATCTATAGGTCTTTGTAAATTTGGTATAATTAAAAACAAAAGGGAAAAATAAAACAAAGGCAAGAAGAATTGAGAAACAATGATTACAGGTTCGTGGTAAATTTGATTTTTCCTGTTTTAAGTTATTTGCTTGAAAAAGCACCACTCCTTAAGCATCCCAGCATTCTTCCTGTAATGGTCTAGAAAGTTCATTAATGCTTGAACAAATTCTTTTTTTTTTTTTTTTTTTTTTTACAGGCAGAGTGGACAGTGAGAGAGAGAGACAGAGAGAAAGGTCTTCCTTTTGCCGTTGGTTCACCCTCCAATGGCCGCCGCTGCAGCCGGCGCACCGCGCTGATCCGATGGCAGGAGCCAGGATCCAGGTGCTTTCCTGGTCTCCCATGGGGTGCAGGGCCCAAGCACCTGGGCCATCCTCCACTGCACTCCCTGGCCATAGCAGAGAGCTGGCCTGGAAGAGGGGCAACCGGGACAGAATCCGGCGCCCCGACCGGGACTAGAACCCGGTGTGCCGGCGCCGCAAGGTGGAGGATTAACCTATTGAGCCACGGCGCCGGCCCCTGCTTGAACAAATTCTAAACATAGCCTAGCACCTACAAGTACTTCTCTTATTCAAACTCCTTGTCAATGAATTCCATGAACAAACCAAAGAAAAACCTCAGGTCTCTACCACCCATTCTATAGCCTTAATACTGAAAGAGAGAATTTTTATCTGCATCAGAAGTGCCATGTGGTTGAAGTGCCAACTGATTTCATTACAACTGTGGATCCCAAGTATACGGCAGCCTCCACCTGAGGGAGTCTCTGAAGGTCTCTGAAACAAGCATTTCATTTGAATGCAGTTGGCAGCAACTGGAAATGCTCTCAGTGCTCTGTTTCCTTTTTGTTCAGGGAGAAGTAGCAGGGTTTGAGTTTGGGGACTGGTGATGCTTATTATTTTCATGGTTTTCTGATGTGGATTCCTTATATTCTAAAAGGGAAAAGAATTAAAAATAAGAAAAAGGCCTCCCAGCGACCAGTTTACTCGTAGCTACAAATAGACTTCTTGGCTGCAGCCTAAACGTAGGCCAACAATTTAGGTCAACAGCTGGATGGAGACCTTTGGAAAGAGCTGTAGGTGGCAGGGTTGGGGATAATAATTGGGCATCCAAATGCCCCACTCCTTGCCATCAGTAATCTCATCAGAGAAGTCAATTAGTCTGGCAGATGCTGCTGGTAAATATGTGGCTGATTTTTCTTTAGGCACAATTTTCCAAGATTTAGTCTTTTGCTTTCATGGGAAACTAAGATTTCCTGGGGCACTAGATTTACTTTGGTTTAGTTTTGGTCTTCATGGGACATTAACTCAGATTAATGGCTAAGACTATGCTTATTTCTTCTGAGTTAACTGGTAAGAATTCACTCTAAACTGTGTAGCTCAGTGTATACACAGAATGGATTCATTTAAAAAGGAAATGATAAGATTCCAGAATCTAACTATCAATTTAAATCAAGAGAGCATTTGGCTCTAGATAGAGCAATAGTAAGAAGTCTGACTCAGTTTATAAATTCTATTAGTGCTTACTACTTAAAATGC
The DNA here is from genome assembly GCF_964237555.1 of Oryctolagus cuniculus. NCBI lineage: Eukaryota > Metazoa > Chordata > Mammalia > Lagomorpha > Leporidae > Oryctolagus > Oryctolagus cuniculus. The sequence continues at coordinate 25,502,105 of NC_091441.1, forward strand.
CTGTTACTCAAACCTGTGACTGCTTAAATAATCCCATATGCCAGATATTATTCTAGATGTGGGAGATGGGTCAGTAACAAGATATAAAATTATGCTACACAGTGAATGATTGCTCTTATATTCCAGTTTTAGAGAAAGGCAATAAATAGGCTAACAGGTGCATATGTAGTTAAAGGAATCCAATAAAGAGAAAGTTATCAAGTAGGTCAAAGATTTCTGAGAAGTTGAGTAAAATAACCGAGACAGGCTTTTGGATTTGGCAAGTTGTAGGTCACGGATTACTTTCATGAGCTTGGCCTCAACGAAGAGATGTAACAGAAGCCTCCTAGAAGGGGACTAACAGTGGAAGATGACAAAGTGAGATAATGACAGAATCCAAACAATGCTATCAGAAATTCCTTCAAAAAGTCTTTTTTGTCTTTTTTTTAAAGACAGAGGGCTAGAAACTTGGAGGGAGGGAATGATTTCCCATCTGCTGGTTCATTCCCCTAAATACCTGCAATGACCAGGTTGGGACCTGGGCCAGGATCTGGGAACTCAATCCATACCTCCATTGAGGGTGGAAGAGACTCAAGTACTTGAGCCACCATCGGAGGCCTCCCAGAGTACACATTAGCAGAAAGCTGGAATCAGGAGCAGAGCAGGAACTGGAACGCAGGCACTCTGATATGGTATGCAGGGATGCCAATACTAGATATAATTAATAGAACAATTCAAATCTTTCCTCATCCTTTGCATGTGTTATCAAAATAAGCCACTATTACGAAGGTGATGATCCTTTATTGCACCAACTGACTTTGATTACCAACGCACTTTGAGATCAGCTGTGTTATATCTATTGGTGTGTGGTTAGAACTAAACAGTGGTAACATAGATACAGTATATGATAAGATGGAAAAGTAATAGCATCTTAAATGCTAGCTAAATATAGCAACGAGTAGCTTATATATCCAATGATCTTTCTCTTCCATCTATTTTGGGGTCCTTGCCTCATTCAGTTACATATCTTTTAGTATCTCAGTGCAGCCATTCCTATCCACAGACCCAAGAAACACTGGAAGATTATGAACAGCATTCATAATTCATCCTTTTTATATGTTCCTTACTGTTAAAATGTGGTCTATCTGAACCATATATTTTCCACCCTATCTCCTTTTTTCATTGTAGTATAAATAAGAATTCCAGGGGCTGATGCTGTGGCGCAGTAGGTTAAAGCCCTGACCTGAAGCGCCGGCATCCATATGGGTGCCAGTTCTAGTCCCGGCTGCTCCTCTTCTGATCCAGCTCTCTGCTATGGCCTGGGAAAGGAGAAGATGGCCCAAGTCCTTGGGCCTCTGCACCCATGTGGGAGACCTGGAAGAAGCTCCTGGCTCCTGGCTTCAGATCAGCACAGCTCTGGCCGTTGTGGCCATCTGGGGAGTGAACCAGCAGATGGAAGACCTCTTTGTCTCCACATCTCTCTGTAACTCTTTCAAATAAAATAAAATAAATCAAATAAATAAATAAGAATTCTAATTACTCTGTTTCCTCCAGCAATATGAAATTGGACTGAAACAGGAAATTATCATCACTTTCTCTTAAAACAATGACATGTCACATTTTGTATTTGTTCTCAACATTTAAAAACCATCAATTGCCTAACAAGTTAAGCAGAGCATTCTACAAAGTGCCTGTAACCTGACCCTTTCCTTCCGCCCCTTGTATACCCTAGTCTCCACTCAACCCTATTTCAGGATAAACACAGTGAAATGTGCAAGGTGAGATCTACGATGGTGGCAATTCGGGAGGGTTTGGTTGTTCTGCCAGCTCTGTGGAACCACAGTCAACATTTCCAGCACAGCCTCCACTAGTCGGAACTAGTTTCTGAAGAGTTGGCTTCAACAAAGTCAAGATTTTATTCTTTTCTTCAACAGATATGTAGTAAGCATCTCCTTTGTCCCAAAATAGGCTCAAGTAGTTGGGTCCCTTCTACCCACTTAGGAGACCTGGATGGAGTTCCAAGCTCCAAGTTTTTGCTTGACCCAGCCCAGATCCTGTGAGCATTTGGGGAGCAGACCACTAAATGGAGTGTTCTTGCTTGCTTGCTTTGTTTCTCTTTGCTTCTGTCTCTGTCTTTCTACCTCTCAAATAATTAAAATAAAAATCAAGTTTTAGCCAATCATATATCAACAAGAGCTAAACTTAGACAGGACAAACATGGCTGTGCAAAACCCAACTGTATGTGGCAATACTAATTATTGGAAATAAAGTGATTTGACACACCATTTTGAATAAATTCTTAAAATCATTTGGCTAAGAGACTTACTTTAAAAAATAAGTATAAATAAATTTGTATGGAGAGATAATAACACTACTTAAAAGATCTTATATTTTTGTTTTCTTTTTTCTTTTTTTTTTTATTTGACAGGTAGAGTGAGAGAGAGAGACAGAAAGAAAGGTCTTCCTTCCGTTGGTTCAGTCCCCACCCCAAATGGCCACTATGGCCGCTGCTGCGCCAATCTGAAGCCAGGAGCCAGGTGCTTCAGGTGCAGGAGCCCAAGCACTTGGGCCATCCTCCACTGCCCTCGTGAGCCACAGCAGAGAGCTGTACTGGAAGAGGAGCAACCGGGACAAGAACCCGGCCCCCATACGGCATGCAGGTGCCGCAGGTGAAGGATTAACCAAGTGAGCCACAGTGCAGGCCCCAAGATCTTATATTTTTCAATACACATGTTTCAAGTGAAACATCTTGTTTCAGAAAATTTTTCCTTAAAAAGCAGTTTAAAATATAGGGGACAGACATTAAAATATTTAGAAAGATACTAATTAGCAAATCATTTATAATTAATCTAGAATAGCTCTATAAAGATGAATACAAAATATTGGTGAGGTGAAGATGGCTAATCAATGGAATATCATATGGCCATTCAAATCATGCTCACAAAGAGTTTACGAGTATCTATAAAATGTTAATGCTATAAGTGTTAAGGAAGAAAACAGGATACGCCAAAATCAATGCAGACAGTATAAAAAATGAAGGAAGTAAATCAAGAGATATATTCATAAAAATGATTGATCAATGTAAAAGTAGGTAATATGTTATTTTCTTCTTTTGCTTTCTAACATACATAATTATCACACAGTGCTTTTCTAACATAAAATTATATTCTTAGCAATTTCATCTAAAATGATAACTGAATTGTAAAAACTAAAATATTTGAATTAAGGGAGATAATGATGCAATGTAATATGACATCTGGGATATTATTTGCAAATTTAGCTAATACTTTAAGTATAGCTAACTAGCGAATTCAGGGGAAACATTTAGGATGAGAATATTTGAAAACTGTGCTTGCAAAAGGTAACTGAAGGAACAAATAATATTTGACTTTAAGAAGCCAAACTTCTAAAATAATAAGGATTGATTTTTGCTTCTGTTTCAGAGAGATGAGCAGACATTGGGAACAGGGAGCACCACCTTGGATAGTAAATATCCATTTTGTGTGCCAATGATCCATGTATTTTGAGCTATAATGTGTCATTTATATGTTAGGACTACCTCAGCCTCACATGCGCCATCCATAAAATGGGAATAATAATACTCATTGTGTAATTGATTTAAAAGTGTGTTGTAAATGTTTACTTATACAAAGGGTATTCCTGTGTTCAAGTAACAAAGCAGGTGATCAATAAACATTGGCCTCAAAACAGAAAAACAAAAGGACATAACATACAGGCAGAGAGCTGCACTCAGTGTAACAGGGCTCCCCCAAGAGTCCCTGGAAAGGCACAATATCTTTTCATTTATGTTTCCATGCACTGTTTAAAGTACTTTCGTACTGAAGGTGTCTATCAGTTGGGGTATTCTGTCACATTGGCACAGGCTTTCTATGAATGCAGGATGCTACTCTCGTTCTGGGAATATTCCCTCTGAACTCAGGTGACCTGCCAGAGAATCTAGGAGAGCATTTTTTTCCCCACTGGATGGACAGTTAGACTGTCTCCCTCTTGTTTCTTTCTTCTCTAAGACCCACTGTTTCTGTGTAACTTTTCATAAAAGCTCATAAAAATGTATCAAGACACCACCCAAGAATTACTCTTTTGAGTTTTATGAATATATACTATTCTTTCTCATTCACGACTACTACTTTTTTCCTACAAGCTACATGTGGCTGTGAACAAATTACTGATTCTCACTGTTCCCTCATCACAAAAAAAGGATTAACAGGAAAAAATTAAAAATTAATAAGTAATCGAGATTTACAAAGATTAATCGAATTAGCGTTAAGTGAGGGTGCTTGGCAGATACCTGGCAAAAGGCAAGTGATCAATAGTTATTTGCTAACATTATTATTCACCAATTAGTTTATCCTGTTTTTTTTCTTTTTGCTAGAGTAGGTCACTCTTACTCTAATACCGTTTTCCACTGTAAACGTACAAGCACTGATGGTCTTTGTATATATTCTATCACTCTGTGTAACTCTAAAACTAAAAACGTCGAAAGCAAATCCAGCTGCAAATGGCAATGTCTTCTGCAAGATACTGACATGTATTCTCATATTCTTGGGTATGTATTTTAGTTGTCTAATGATGAATCATTATTATTACTTCTGATTTACATCTTGCTTTGTGCCTGAAGTATGATAATTAGGCTGAGTTAAACATAATTATTTTATTTTGTAAGCATGCAAATTGTTAGTCAATTTGGGTTGTCATAACAAAATACCATAGATTGGGTGGCTTCAACAACAGACACTTGTTTCTCACAGTTCTAGAAGCCAGAAATCTGGTTAGGGCTCTTCTCCTGGCTTGTAGAAAGCTGACTTCTCACTATGTCCCAAAGGCTACATCCTGTAAACTTCATTTACATCTTTTTGTAAGGGGATCTACAAGGAGGCCTCCTTATAGGCCCTGTTTCCAAATTCAGTCACATCAGGAGAGAGAACTTCAACAAATCAATCTAGGGAGGAGGTACAATTCAGTTCACATTAATGACCTGGCTTGTCACTGAGTCTTAGTTAAATGTTCACCAGCCCCATGTTATATTATAATCATTAAGGAAATATTTACTTTCATTTGGATGTTATCTGTCACCACAAAGTCACTCATCATCTTTGGTTCATAACAGATAGCACTATTTGATGTTCCTAACAGAAACTATATTTTCTAGTTGCATAGTTTTGCAACATTGAAATTATCTGACCCCTATCCTTCATCACTCACTTCCAATAAGTCATATTTCCCTGACCTCACCTTTGAGCAACTCTCAAAAACATCTCTTCATTTTTATTAACCCTGTCACCACCTCATTCCAGAACCATCATCACTTGACAGATCACTGTGACAGTTTCCCAACTAATCTCACCTGAGCAGAGTTGAATCTCCCTTATGAGAATCCTGCCCAGTCGAATACTCTTTCTAAAAGAATCCTACTTTTATTTCATTAGCTGCTGAAAAGTCAATGCATTTTTCATCACAATCTATCTTTGTGCTATTCCGAAGCCTTTGGATTCTAGTAGGTTTATATTTTCCACTACTATTCAACACAAATATTTTTTAAAGATTTATTTGAAAGTCAGAGTTGCACAGAGAGTGGAGAGGCAGAGAGAGACAGAGAGAGAAGTCTTCCATCTGATGGTTCACTCCCCAAATGGCCAGAGCTGCGCCTATCTGAAGCCAGGAGCCAGGAGCTTCTTCCATGTCTCCCACATGGGTGCAGGGGCCCAAATACTTGAGCCATCTTTTCACTGCTTTCCCAGGCCACAGCAGAGAGCTGGATCAGAAGAGGAGCAGCCAGGTCTTGAACTGGTGCCCATATGGGATGCTGGCGCTTCAGGCAGGGCGTTAACCTGCTGTGCCGCAGCACGGGCTCCTCAACACAAATATTATATAAGCTATAAATTTTCAGAGAGTAGTGTGAAAAAGCAAGAGTAAATATCCAAGAATGTCTCTTAACTTATTTAATAAACTTTTCTACATTTAACTTCTCCTATGCATGTCTGTAAGATGACATTTTTTCATCACGTTACTCATCGAAGATCACCAAGGCTAGTCTAACACTGGGTCAATCAGGAGACCCTGACGCTCACCTTGGGTTGCCTGAATCAGAAAGGACAACTGATCTCTTACTTCCAGGGGAGAGACAGAACCTAAGTTCAGATGTCTGTGGCTCCCCCATAGCAGAGGAGATGTCTACTGCCATAGACAATAAGTTCTCTAGAGCTGAGTGGCTGACATCTCAGAAAATTCTATACCCAAGTTCTTTGCCAACTCATTCCAATGGCACTGAATTATTTTGCCTTTTTCTTCAATGATAAGGCTTCCTTAATGGGTCTAAGAGAGGTATGGCAGGTGGGATCCCTGCACTAGCCATTCAAATTAGTGATGCTCTGACAGTGGCGCGCTCCTAAAAGAACGGGACAATGGAAAACTCATGTACATGGTTAGGGTTATTTAAAGAAACAGAATCAATAGCATTTGTTTTCTTATATAGAATTGACTCATACAATTACGAAGTCTGAGAATCTCAAAATGCGCAGCTGGCAACCTGGAGACCCAGGAGAACAAATGTATAATTTCAGTCCAAGACAGAAGGCCTGAGAACCAGGAAAGCTAACAGTCTGAGTTCTCATTTGCAAGCCAGTAGCCTTGAGACCCAAAGTCAATCATTGTTTGTATTTGAGTCTTAGAATCTGAAGTACAAAAAAGACCAGTGTCCAGCTCCAGTCAGACACTCAGAGTTCCCTCCCACTCAGACTGTTTGCTCTACTCAGGCATTCACCAGATTAGAAAAGATGAACTCATAGTAAGGGGACAATATTCTTCTCAGTTTACCAACTCTAACGTTTCACCCAGAAACACCCTCACAGATACACCCAGAATGTTTAGCTAAATATCTGAGCAGTTTGTGACCAAGTCAAGCGGACATATCCAATTCAACACCACACCATGTCTTCTTCCCTCTCTTCCTGATCCCAGACTTTTATGTTTTCACTGTCCCCTATAAAGTAGACCTATATCTAAGCCATCAGATGGTAAGGAATCTATCCTAAACCCCTGTTCTTGGGAGTTGATAACCCAGATATGACTCATAGCACAAATGGCAAGGAAGGATCATCTCCTATGCCGTTCCATATTTTCCATTATTCTCCCTTGGGAACTATCATCATTTGCCTTTCTTTACCTGAATACTTTGAATATCAATTGATATTGTCACAGTGGTTGGTGATCTACTTCTTTTCAGAATGTATCAAGAATATTTCCATGATTTATGTCTTTAAAAGAAAGCAGTGTTATTTTTTAATGTAACAGGATAACAGAATTAGTAAGATACTTTATGTCACATATGTCAAATACCTATTCCTGTCTACCCCTCGCTATCCATATTCAATCATTCTTCTTGCTTTCCCATAAATCTTTGGAGACCCAAGTCTCAAATGTGATTTCTATGAGCTCCCCTTTGGTTTGGCAGTAATTATTAAATAGCATCCAGATTACAATGGCCATATAAAGCCACTGTTTTTAAATGATACTGGAAAAACCATATCTGTATATTATTAACATTGTCTACTAGATATTTAAGTATAACGTTCCATTTTATCCAAACCCTTACAGGCTAGTGTCCCTAACTATGAAATGCAAATAATGTTCTATATAATTTAGTGCATTTGTGTTGTGACTATTGATCATTCACCTTTACCATCTTATTAATATTTCATAATTAACTAAATAATATGCATGAAATAGGCACTATCAGATTTTATATTTAAACCCTTTTTTAAAAAAAGTCTTTCTCTCTCCCAGTGTTACAAGTTAAAAGATTTGCAAATAATGCCCTCAATTATATTTTTCTCAGATGGTCATCTGTCCAGAAGCCTTCTGTATCTCAGTGTAAGTGAACAGACACTTCCTGACACATTTTTATTGAATGATCTGCCTGGACTACATGGTTCTTCTGCAGAGAAAGAAATACACACACACACACAAAACATCTACAAATGTTAGCAAATTCCTCCTAGAAATGAGCATTCATACTTTGGTAGCAATAAAATGTTCTCTAAGATTAGGCAAGATCTCTGCTGAAATGCAATGACTGATAAGATTAGAGAACAGCGCTTGTATCAGAAAACCTAAAGGTTAAACAACATTGCCTTGGAATCATGCAACATTTTTTGGGAAATATTATTTGAGATCATAAAGATCATTACAGAGAATCAAGGAAAACTTATTTTCTTCAAAACATACATATTTTAAACCCATGCTTCGTCTTCGCTAAGATTTCATAATGTAAATGTTTTTGTTCTTTACAAATGCCAAATAGAGCCGCTCAGTGAAGACCCTCCATGCTGTTTAATTTCAGAAGACTGGGGTTTCTGCCTGCTGATTTCTGGTCATCATCGCTAACACCCACAGATTTCTGGACAATTTTTACCCACAGGCTTAAGTTCCCTGCTTGATACACTATCAAGCTCTCATCCCGACACTATTCAGTGTTTGTTCAGATCTGTTGAATTTTAATAGAGCTTTGCCTTCGGGCACCAGGTAAGCAGCGTGAGACTGCTCAGACCCAGACCCTGATCACCTAGATCTGGTTTAATGAAATGTAAACTCTAGGCATTATGTAAGCTGCCAAGTTTTCTGAAAATGCATGCACTTGGGCTTTGGAAATGAAAACGTGATCTTGGGTTCTATCTAGATTATGGCCATCTGAGGACGCCATTATTTCTTAGGATAAAATAATTGAATTTGGATGATAATTTCCGTGCCACATTTTCTCTTCTCTGGGCTATAAGACCTTAGGTGAACACAATATGAGAATTTCTGCCTTTCTGATGCAGTCCTTGGACTCTGCACACAAACATTAATAAAAGTGAATAATTAATTGAAGTGAATAGACTTGTCTTCCTTCATGCCTGAAATAACAATACATCAACTTTGCTTCATAGAAATAGATATGCATTTTTAAAAGTATTGCACTTACATTGATCATTGGAGGGAAAAATAATTCTCTAATAAAACAGATCTTATTAAAAATTCATGTCTTTACAATACAGTAAATACATAATAAATGCATGTATTTCACACATAAAACATAATATTAATGTCAGTAAGGGTAGCTGAGGTGAATCATAATTCTTTTGTTTTGCAATCATACATATAGAAAAGAGGAAGTACTCTAAACTGAATGTAATGATATTTGATTAGCTCTCAGGTATTGAGTGGCTTTCTCCTAACTTAAGCTTTCTGCTAAGGATAACCAGATTACTTTTGTGCTCCAGCCACTTTGACAGATCTTGCTTGCTCCCAGTTGTCACCCAGCTTACAACTAGGGAAAGTTGCCATTGCAAAGAATTTCAAGTTTGCTCATCTCTCAAAATATAAAGCAGAAATTAAAATTTTAAAAAGAACATCCAGACGGATGAGATTGGAATTTTGGCTGTCGTTCATTTTTCTCCTTTTCCTTAGATTCACCAAATGTTTTCTGTTGATAAGATAAAGATAATTGAAAGTGTGATTGATGTAAATTATATGACGGAGCTAGAGCTAGAATTGAAACAAGAGCGTCTTTTAAAATGAAAATTTGTCTATTCAGATCTCAGATAAAAATAATGAAAAGCTATAAAGAAACGTGTTCTCCTCTTGTAATTTACCATATTGATTCTTTCTCTTTTATGTTTAATAAGATTGTGATTGTGCTTGTGGTGCTAAAATTCTAACTAAAATATAAAAGTTCTGCCAGCCACACAATTTAGTGTACAAAAATAAATTTATCTGCAATCCAAATGAAATCATTAGTTTTCCTTAGTGAGTTTTAGTAAGTTATAAGCAACTCTCCAATATAAAGTGATGTGATTTTCCAACACAAATTTATACTAGAAAAGTTATTTGCCCAATTTTATTTCTTGTAACCAAGCCAGTGTTATTGGGTATAAATATCTTCTCTTGAATAACTTCATGACAACATTCTTTAAAATTAGCTCATCCATACAGTTATCAACACACACTATCAAATGTCACCTATAATACGTGAACTCATGCTTTCATTATATACCCAATACAATCGAAAGTGGTAAGAAAAAATTATACAAATATTCATAGGTCATCAATTTTATTCATAAAGCCTGTAAAAGACTTTAGATAATGACAAGTTGCCAGCTTGTATCAAACTCTGAATGCTTTATTCCAACCCCATGTGAAGAGGAGGTCAACAGTTTTCTTTGTCGTTAAGTGACATATCACTATTTTTCTAAAAAGATTTATTTATTCATAAGGCCAAATCACAGAGACAGAGAAAGAGGGAGAGACAGAGATAGGAAGAGAGAGATCTTCCATCACTGATCCACTCCCCAAGTGGCTACAACAACTGGGGATGGTCCAGTCCTATGGCCGGGAACCCAGAATTCCATTAAGGTCTGCCACCCAGGTGGCAGGAGCTCAAATACTTGGGCCATCCTCTGCTGCTTCTCAGGTGCATTAGCAGGGGGTGGAATCAAAAGTAGAGCAGCTGGGACTCGAACCACACTTGGATATGGGACGCAGGCTTCCCAAGCAGCAACTTAATCCATTGTACCACACTGCTGGTCCTCATAAGCCCTTACTTTTCCCAGTGCAGATTGTACTCTGAATTTTATGACTCTCCACATTTTAAAATGTGATCTGTGTTTGTCCCTCTGCACCAATCATAGTGCTCATCATCACCAGTATTTTCTTTTAATTTTTTGCCAGGCAGAGTTAGACAGTGAGAGAGACACACAGAGAGAGTTATAGACAGTGAGAGAGAGACAGGGAGAAAGGTCTTCCTTCCGTTGGTTCACTCCCCTAATGGCCACCATGGCCGGCGCTGCACCAATCCAAAGCCAGGAGATGGGTACTTCCTCCCAGTCTCCCATGTGGGTGCAGGGACCCAAGCACTTGGGCCATCCTACTCTGCCCTCCCAGGCAACAGCAGAGAGCTGGACTAGAAGAGGAGCAACTGGGACTAGAACCCAGCGCCCATATGGGATGCCGGTGCTACAGGCGGAGGATTAGCCAAGTGAGCCACAGCGCCGGCCCTGCCTATATTTTCTATGTACAGATGCCCACAACCCTCCATTTCAGATGCTGAGACATGTGCCTGCTTGGGTACTCTCCACACTCTTCTATCTGGCTCAGCACCCATCAGTGAACAGGCTTCCACCGGCTGGGTCAGATCTCCTCCATGCTTTGCACCTCTCAATCTGTGTCCTATCCTTTCTTATGTCTTGTTTTGTTTTGAGAAGTGGGTACACAGTGTTGTTTTCACTGGTTCCTCATATCTTAGGAAACTCAAGGAAATGTTTAATTTTTAACAATGGAATGTAAAACAATTTTACATTTTAAAAAAATCTTATTATCAATGTACATATGTATGGACTGTAGTATGGTATTTCAATACCTGTATACAATGTGTCAAAACAGGGTAATCAAGGTTTCCCTTCACTGACATTATTTCATATTTGGAGGCTTGGAGCTTCTTTCTTCTATTTGTTCATAGAATATCTAGTAGGCTATTGTGAACCACAGCCTCTCCACACTGTGCTGTGTAACACCAAGGACTTATTCCTTCAATCTAACTCTGATTTGGTTCCCACTTCCCAAACTCCCTTTATCTCCACACCCCTTCCCAACTGATTATCATTTCTGTGTTCATGTTGAGGTCTTTTGTTTTGAAGCTCCCACTTACAAGACAGAACTTGCAGTATTTGTGTATCTCTGGCTATTTCACTTCTGGTGATGCCCTCCAGTTCCATCCATTTTGTTGCAAAAGACAGGAGTTCATTCTTTCTTTATGCTTGTTCCACTGTGTATACATACCACATCTTCTCTACTTTTTGATTTTAGCAAGACATTTTTATGAAGCAATGACATGTGGTGGTTAGACTAATTTTGTTCACTTAACTATATCAGCTATATATTTGGGTCTTTCCTTGGCAAAAATTGAGTGACAATAACCATCGTATTTGTACTAAAATGCCAAATTTTGAATGTTTCAAGCATATCCACAAATTCCTAACACTCATTTTTTGGAAGCACCTACTGAATCTCTCTGTACCAAAACTGATAAGATATGACCTGTTGGTCAATGATATTTCACACATGGCATCCTTTAGAAACTAGGATTATCCAGGCATAAGCTGTGGTAGGCACAAACCTAGAGATAAACAAGTAGGGATTTTTTTATTTGGTTTTTTTTTTTTTTTTTTTTTTTTTTTTTTTGGTGAAGATCATTATGCTGGGGTTGACGTTGTGATTTAGTGAGTTAAGGTACCACCTGCAATGCTGGCATCCCATATGGGCACCAGTTCGATTTCCTTGCTAATGTACCTGGGAAAGCAGAAGATGATGGCCCATGTATTTGGGTCCTGCCACCCATATTTCAGGCTCCAGGCTTTGGCCTGACCAACCCAGTCCTGGCGATTCTCTCTCTGTATCTCCCACTCTAACTCTTCCTTTCAAATAAATAAGTAAATCTTTAAAAAATTATCATGTCAAAGACTTAATTATTTAAAGAAGAGCTATAATTGGTCAAAGAGTCAACTGGGAAAATCTAAAATCCCTTGGGTTCAGATTAGCCTGAAAAAGATTCGGAAAATGAGAGGACAAGAAAAGCTTCTATTTTTGTCGATAAAACGAAATGACAGGTAGATATCAACAATAAGAATAAATCTAAGCACACTCTGATTTAGTCAGCAGAATCATTGTTGTTTTCACAAAACAAAGCAAGGTGCTCACACAACAGGGTGTCTTCTGCCTGCTGCCAGCAGGTGGCGGTAAAGACTCCCTTAGATTCAGGGATTTGGGAACAATGTTCTCCACTCTAAACCTTACAAAATAAGGGGCTTCTATGACTGCCTTTCCCTGACCATGCCAGTTATCTTTTTTAGTAAAAAATTTGTGAAATTGTTTCCTAGTTTGTATTTGCTATTCTGTGAGGAGCTTTACAATAGAGGCATCTGATACTTTTGATGGGATAGAGTAGCAAAAACTGTCAAGTATCTTTTATGGAATCTCTCACTTAGAATCATAGGCTATTCACCAGCAAGTCATCTATGAAGTGCTTCCTAATGGTTTTTATGCCAAATCATACCATTTGGCAAAATGAAGCTCAAAATAATATTCTGGCTCAGAAACACAGAATAAGACCTGTTGGGCACAGCAATGCATTGAAGTGGAATGTTCCCTTGGGGGGCCAGCGCTGTGGCACAGCAGGTTAACACCCTGCCTTAAGTGCCGGCATCCCATTCAGGTGCCAGTTCTAGTCCCGGCTGCTCCTCTTGTAATCCAGCTCTCTGCTATGGCCTGAGGTAGCAGAAGATGGTCCAAAAAGCAGCTCCTGGCTGCAGATCTGGCCACTGCAGACAACTGAGGAGTGAACCAGTAGGTGGAAGACCTCTCTCTCTCTCTGCCTCTCCTTTTTCTGTGTAACTCTGATTTTCAAATAAATCAATCTTTAAAAATAAATAAATAGTTCACTGTGTGTGTGTGTGTATGTGTGTGCTGCTCCTCTTTCTTGTTAGATTAAGCTTCTGAAACCTCGCATGCATAGCGATGCTGGCTAGGGAATGACTACAATATGGAGGCCTTGGAATTGAAGTTAAGTGTGCGCTTTAGCAACACTAAGCATTAGTGGACATAGCAACAGCAGAGCCAGGACCCAAGCCATTTAGCGTGGCAGCAATCAGAATGACCACACCAAAGGGATGGGTTTCAGTTGCCTGGACCAAACTGCAAAGAATGAAATGTACCCGGGAAAGATTGTGCCTAGGAAAGACTGGAAGAGGTGCTGTGTAATTGGATGATCCCTCACTCGTAAGAGGGAAACATAGAATCACATTAAACTCGTAAATCTGCACCTATGTTAAAGCAGCATTTTGCAAGGAGGATAAACATCTGTTTGCAGTAGAGTTGGTAAAAATTCCGAGAGCTCTAAGATTACTACAGATCTTGTAAAAACCAATCCAGGGGCAAAAGTGAAGAGTATGACAGAATCGATTTATTTGAGACTGATATTAAATGAAAAGCCAGATCCTGAGGACAAAGTTGTAATAATGTTTCTCCTTCCTTTAGAGCCTCCAGCATCCTCTTTTTGCGATCTGTTAATGAAACCAATAGTTATGCTTTGGCTAGTGCTGTCATTATTAAAACATTCAAGTCTATATGTTTGCATACAGATTTACACATACACATAGATACAAATGTATGTATGTATGGATTTCTATTGGATAAAAGATACTTTATGAATGTATATTTTTTTTTTTTTTTTTTTTTTTTTTTTTTTTTTTGACAGGCAGAGTGGACAGTGAGAGAGAGAGACAGAGAGAGAAAGGTCTTCCTTTTTGCCGCTGGTTCACCCTCCAATGGCCGCCGCTGCAGCCGGCGCACCGCGCTGATCCTGGCAGGAGCCAGGAGCCAGGTGCTTTTCCTGGTCTCCCATGGGGTGCAGGGCCCAAGCACCTGGGCCATCCTCCACTGCACTCCCTGGCCATAGCAGAGAGCTGGCCTGGAAGAGGGGCAACCGGGACAGAATCCGGCGCCCCGACCGGGACTAGAACCCGGTGTGCCGGCGCCGCAAGGTGGAGGATTAGCCTATTGAGCCACGGCGTATGAATGTATATTAATACTACAGTGAGTCAGATCTCCTGCCCAGGAGATAGCTGATGTTTAATGCCCAGTGGTCATAATCTAACTACAGATACACGCTCGCATGGCACATCTCAGCTTGCTACATGGGCAGGTGACTCCACACACTTATCAAAATGATAGACTTGTATAGATTAAAAACGAAAATATTCACCAAGAGTGAACCCTAATATAAAGTAAAGAATTCAGATGATAAGCAGATATCAGTCCAAGTTCATCTTTTATTACTGTGTGGTACAGGATGTTGATAGTAGGAGTGGTTTGCCCACGTGAGGGGTGGGAATATTTGGGAACTTATATCTTTGACTTAGTTCGGCTGTGACTCCAAAGGCACTCTAAAACATAAAGCTAATTAACAAATAAAATTCAGAAATGACCCCCACAGCAAGTTCCTGGTTTATTTATTCCAATATCATCTAATAGAAGGAGCTTGCTATCTTCTTCCCATCAATATCACAATTAAGAGCTATAGTTCAAATATACCATAGCCCCTTAGGCACATTAATCCCACAGTGTCTTAATGTTTTCTAGTCTGTCCCTTTTAAGTATATCTAGATGGTGCTGAAAATGAAAACATCTCTTGGCCCACTGAATTTAAGTGGACTCTTAACTCAAGATGTAATCCACATTGTCAACTGGAATAGCTTGTCACTTGAGATCTCCTCAAAATTGTCCTATATTCTTTTGTTTTAAGATTCATATATTTTACCAGAAAGTCACAGTTACACAGAGAGAGGAGAAGCAGAGAGAGAGAGAGAGAGAGAGAGAGAGAGAGAGAGAAAGGTCTTCCAGCCGCTGGTTCACTCCCCAGATGGCTGCAACAGCCAGAGCTGAGCTGATCTGAAGCCAGGAGCCAGGAGCTTCCTCTGGGTCTCCCACGCAGGAGCAGGGGCCCAAGGACTTGGGCCATTCTCTACTGCTTTCCCAGGCCATAGCAGAGAGCTGGATTGGAAGTGGAGCAGCAGGGTCTTGAACTGGCGCCCATAGGGGATGCCGGCACCAAAGGAAGTGGCCCTACCCGCTATGCCACAGCGCCGAGATGGCCAGATTTCTAACAGTATTAGAATGGCTTACATTCTTGAGGGCTTCTGTACTTCCAACCATGTATTTCTACTTTTTCTTCATGAAAACCCAGAAAGGACATGAAACGTATTTGTAGTCCATATTCATGTATATGGTAGACTTTACCAAAATTCAAATTTTTGGTAGGGTTTGAATCAAATTAATAGAAACAATTTTAACTTCAACAATAGACATCTCATTTTTAAAATGTCCTTCCATAACCTTCCCTGGAAGAACTGAGCCTGGCTGCTCAGCTCCTCTGTCCTCATTTCACTCTACCTCTCCAGTTCCTCTCACTCCCCCTGCTCATCCACTCTTCGCTTTTCCCTTTCTGGGAAGAAAACATGGATTCCTATAATTTTCCTATCCAGAACAATCTAACCTTCTCCTTTTAGAGCTAGCTCTCCTGCTGATCTATGACCTCATATTACACCTTCCACACTGGTTTGTGAAGATATTTTGACAAATAAGTCTCTCTCCTAAGATGAATGTTGGTGCCAGCTGTTAAGATAATACATCTTTTACTTTGTTATACAAGTTAGAATGTATTTTATTTGTCCTGAAATGACCCCATCTGAGTTGAAAGGGATGGTTAGAAGACAAACAAGAAGTTACTGAGAACCTCTAACATATGGGACACTTGGTTAGAGGTGTTTGTATACGTTTTAATATAAAACAGGCAATAGCTCAATGGGACATCTAGCTTTGCTAGTTTTATTTCACAGATCATTAAATAAAGCCTCAGAGAGGTTGAGAAATCCACTTAAAATCACACATTAATTTAGCAGCACTAGATTTGAGAAGTCTTATCTGATAACAAAGTAATTTGTGTTACCCACCTATTGTCATAAAACAGGAATATGAGTAACTGGAAGGAGCACTGCACTGTACATTGTTGATGGTTTTATATTCCAAGTAAGGAACTTACACCTGTGTGACCTTGGGAGCAACTCAAGCTCCTCTGATCTCCATCAATTTTGTCTATAAACATGTGATATTCTTGATCCACTTGAGATGAGTACGGATTAAACAAGGCAATTTATATGAACAGATTTCATGGATCAGAGATGGTTTAGTTTAACAACTAAGAGCACAGAATTTGGTCAAGGTTGCCCTAGATTTAAATTATGGACCAGATGATACATACAGTATGACCTCAGGCAAGGTCACACCTCTCTAAGCAGTAGCTTCTTCTGTGTTTAACAGAAATAATGAATACTGGTTTCTATCATTTTGTGTATACAATTTTAAAGTGTTTAACACAATCTGACACATGGTGAGACTCGAATAAATTTAATGAAAATCTCAAAAATGAACTATGCTACCTGGAGTTGAGCAATATGCTGCCAACGTCTTCTCCAGGGTGTCTTCAAATCATTAATAAGAACACCAAATGCAAATGGCAAAGAGTTGTTGGAGAACTCAGGAGCTGTACTAACTCCTATTCCAACATCAAACCTTCACACTCTCCCACCTCCTCAAGAAAAACTTGGTTTAGGAAGATCGGGGGCACATTTAAGTTTTAAGGAAAATTTGGTTTGGAAAGATTTGGGGTATGCTTACAACCAGTCGCCTATTGGGTATTTATAAACCCATCCTTTAAACCCAGGCACTTGCAAAGTGTGACAGAAGCAAGTTCATGGCCTTTGTTATTGCCCCTGACCTGATAACCATTGGCCCAGTGGAACTGAGGCTCCATCAGTTCAATTTCCTGCTCTGCATTGGTTGTGAGGAGTATCCTCTCCAATATCTCCTCCTCCAAGAAGATGAAGTTTGCTCTCTGATATGGGAAGAGAAGCAGCTCTACTCTCTGTAGCTTTATAGTATGTTGATACAAGTAATTTTAACGGTAACATTATTATTGTTTTTCTAAAGACTGAAGCCCTCTCTCCTAAGGTGTGTTCCTTGATAAATCTGAGTTCTAATCATTAGTCTGCCCCAGAATCACTGATGTTTCTTCTGTCTGTACTTCCTGAAGAACCATGATGACCTCCAGGGAGGTGTCCTACATGCACTCCTTATCCTCCTTTAATAGGGCCACATTCAATTTCTCTCCTAATCAATGACTAAGACTTTAGCATTGTTTACGGAATGTAAAACAAATTTAAAGGAGCAAATATGTTTCTTCCTTCCTTTCATCAATGCTTAAAAAGCAGAACAGAACTGGATCCGTGTGTGACAGAGGAACATTTTGGAAACAAGAAAGAACTTAGGGGATGTGTGTATTTGTGCTATGGGGAAGGCACCCATCTGAATTAATCAACTTCAGTTCCTCAGGAAGCAAGCCCAGCACTGCTTCATTAGCTCACCGTGCATCAGGTTCTGCTGTTTATCTTCCTGGCTTAGAATAACCAAAATGAAGTATTTCCTTCCAAGTCTCTAAGAAAAGCAGCTACTTTTCACGAAGCAGAGAAGGTGTCTGCCTTTGAATACATTTTGATATGACTACCATCTTAAGAGAATTTTCAGTCTTCAAGATATCAAAATTATCTGAGTCTGTGAAGGTGAAGAAAAATATTGTATTTAAAATCTTAATTTTATAAGTGGCATGTGCTTAGCAATTGTATATGTACATGCATTATATACTTATGCATATTATATCAATTATATATGAACATGTGTGATGTATCAATTGTGTGCTAGGCAGAAGCAGCAAGATGTATTGGGACATGTCCCTGAGCTCTGAAGATAGCCGATACTCATATAGACATGCGTTTGTGTGTGTGCATGGACATCCATGTTTAACCTAAGCCCACCAGCCAGTGGGCACAACTGTGGTTACTTCCATGAGACTTTCACTTTTGTGATACAAGGAATCCGATGCCTTTCAATGCACCCTAAGGATGCTCCTCAGTTATTTATGGGAGCCCTAAGAATCTACCCAGGCTGCCCACATGCCTCTGGCTGGTCTTGACTGCGCCCAACCACCAATGCTGCTGGGCTCAACTTTTATTTGAAACTCTCAGGATTTCCAAGTCTACCTCCCCTGGGCTGAAATACAGAGAGATCAATGCTTTTTTGTGAAATAAAAGGTTTAAGCTTTTTCTTTTAAAGTTCAGCTCAGCTGGGGTTATTTCGCAGGAGATTTCTCAGCTTTCAGAGTTTTATAAGAGTTCCTTAGGGTCATGTGCTCAGGCGTTTTTTCATCTCTGGATAGTGGCGCAGGATGGGTTCAAGTGCAAAGACTCCCTCCCATTCCTTTCAGCAGCAAAACCTCTTCCATTCACTCATCTCTCACCCAGCCTACCAAAAGGTTCCTCATCATGAAAACACTGTGTGCAAATCTGTTTGGAGACAAAAGGAAACCTTTGGCTGCTGCATCATAGATATGCACACTTAGGTAGTTCAGTACTGTGCAACATATACAGTATCTCTCTTTATTATTCATTTATTTCTTACATTTTAGACCTAAACAAGTACAGGTTAAAATACAAAATCCCACTTACCATCCAGGTAAATGAGACTAATTCATCTTACCTCTAGCAGTCTCCTAGTCCTCATTTGCAAAAATGAGAATAACAATACCTATTTTGTTCTGTTGTTTTGAGGGTTAAATGAAATACTGCAATTTGCTCATTTAACATTAAATTGTTACCCACTTAAAAAAAATCCTAGAGAGGCCAGTGAGTATGTAGGTGGAATAAATATATTGTATATCTAAGGCAAATTAGAAAATTTTAAATATATATGTTTATGTTACACACAAATACACTTCTAAAAGTTCATGGAAATGGAATTGAAAGTTTATTTTGGTGCACAAGAGTTTGAAATTCATGCATGCATTTTTCACATTATGCAGTGTCCATGAAACGTTCATAGATTTCTCATGTATGTATGTGTATATACATACTAGTATATGCACAATGCACAGATAAATGCGAATATATACAGTCACAAAAACACAAACACATATTTCAAATTGAAGCTTTGCATGTTAAGATCTCACTTTCTCTGCCTAGACACTTAAATTCCCATAGTTGGCCTAATCTTGATTCCAGAACTCCCTTCTCCAAGACTGTTTCCCATCAATAGATACTAAACACAAAGGCACTAAAGACAACTTTCCCCAAGCTACTGCTTCACCGTTCATGGCTCAGAGGAAGTCTTCCTAATTTGACTATCTTGAAGTAAATGATTCAGAAGCAATTTGACTCAGGTATAATTTTCTCTCAGTATATTATTGTCATGCTATGGTTCTATTTGTCAACTGTCAGCACAGTTAATACACTGTTACTGCTGAGAGGGACATTGATAGAAAAAGATGAGAGAGATGGAAAGGACAGAGTGACAGAGAAAGAAGTAGGAGACTGTGGCCTGGGAAAGCAGTAGAAGATGGCCCAAGTCCTTGGACCCCTGCATCCACGTGGGAGACCCAGAAGAAGCTCTTGGCTCCTGGCTTCAAACCAGCTCAGTTCCGGCAATTGCAGCCAATTGGGGAGTGAACCAGTGGATGGAAGACCCTTCTCTCTGTCTCTGCCTCTCCTCTGTTATTCTTTTAAATAAATAATAAAAATAAATCTTTTAAAAAAAGAAAAGAACTTTGCAATACAAAGAAACCGCTCAAATTCTTGACATTATTCAGAGAGATAACTGGCTTAACTTTTATATTTCCATACATTTTTATAGACAGGCAAACTTAGGGGAGAGCAGTATTTTGTATTTATCTCTATACTTTCAGTGGTAGAGGTGCATTTACTATAAAATCAGATGATTCGGTTTCCAGTTCAAAGCCTATGTATAATATTACCACATTTTCCAACTTGGATTCCAGAGAATACCACTGTTGTATAAGTTTAAACAGATATTCCATAAAAAGAAGTGCTTGAGTTCTAAGTTTGGACAATTTGGCTTACGACTTTGTGTAAGATTCACAATTTACAGTACTTTATTCAAAACAGAAATACCACAGGAAGGATGAACATAGGCAGGTAGGCAGAAAGAAAAAGAAGGATGGATGGATGGTAGGTTTTTAACCTTTTTTGCCCTTGCATTTCCCACATTTGTTTGGGGAAATTTCTGGAGATTTTACAATGCTATAAAAACACTAACTCTTCCATGAGGAAGTAGTCTTATCTACATAGCAGGGAGAAAATAACACACATCTTACACCGATACTGTAAAAATTGAGTTAATCCATACAAACTTTAACAGAGTAACCAGCATACAGTGAGTCCTCCATATATGTTAACCATTTTTGTTATTATTAAGGCTCTGATTGTTGTTAACAGTAAAAGACACTGCTTCTTGAGGATGCCAGTTTGAGAACTGGAAGTCAGGTGTGGTAAACTGCAATAATGGTTGTAGTTTTTTCCTCTCTCATCAAAGGGAGGCGTGTATGCCTCTATCTCTTGAATCTCTGCTGGCTTTGATCAGTAGGATGTGATTCTAACCTATGGTTCAAGAGACAGACCTTGAAAATTCAGACTCTCATTCTTGAAACTCTGTCATCTCCAGAGGACCTCCATGCACACAATCACAAACAAACCTGATGGAGGATTGGGCCACCCTTGAGAGAGGCCCCCTTACTTCCTGTCAAAGCCTTTGTAAAAGAGTCAACCCTACCAACAAACCAGCCAATCATAG
Source organism: Oryctolagus cuniculus (assembly GCF_964237555.1). NCBI lineage: Eukaryota > Metazoa > Chordata > Mammalia > Lagomorpha > Leporidae > Oryctolagus > Oryctolagus cuniculus. The sequence continues at coordinate 25,523,387 of NC_091441.1, forward strand.
TTACAGGAGTAAGACAGTCCAGATGAGATAGACCACAATAACCACCCTGTCACCCTGCTGGATCATAAACAAAACACAGAGATGTTTTAAGCCTTAGAGCTCTATGACAGTTTGCTAAGTAGGAATAGCTAACCGATAAGTCTAGGGGAAAAAATATCAGAAAAAAAAAGCATGCTTCTGAATACAATGCTGTATGTTGGGCTATGTTATAAACAGTCACTGATGTATTTTAAAAAGGATGCAACATCTGTTTGGAGTTCCAAATTCTAAAGCAAAAAAACTTTTGCAAATATACTCATATCTGCATTTAATCCCACCATCAGCAGTATTTTAAACTTGAGAAAGCCAGCAATCTATGTATAGCCAAACTTCTTGACAAAGTCATATGCACCTATATGCCCTGGGAGTGACACCTTAAGTAGATGAATAAGGTTCACATTGCAAAGATAGGATGCTACTCAAATCTCACTAGGGACATCATTTTTGTAGAGCATCTCCTAGTGTTTCTCACTTAAAAATATAACACTCTCGTTTATACTCCATCATTTTCTTTAAAGTCTGCACAAAAAGGCCAAAATATTGAGATGGTTTTCTGCTTAATCACTCATATTTAAAACATTGCATGGTATAATTGATAATACAAGTATCTATCACATAATTCCCTGGAGAACACTTATGTTATCATAACACACTTTCCTGAAGATAATGTTGAGTATCCATAGACGTATTTTCTCATCAGCAACTCTACAACTAAATTTATTAACTTAACCTTACACCACAAGAAAATGACTACTACTAGTATGTATCGTAATGAAAGTTTGAGTCAACAAAATACTTTAAATTAGTCCAACAAAGATTTGTTGATGATTATGTTTTAACACTTCAATGGCAATTAATTACTCCAAGTATACCATCCTGGCCCTCAAAGATCTTCCAGTCAAAATTTACCTGAAGGGCAATTAGAATTCAAACCACGCATACTCAACAACAGTTCTAACCTTGTATATAGTCACTAATTTGAACATTGATCTGCACATAATAGACATTATTTATTATATTGCCAATGACTAACAGAGATAAACTACCTGGAACCAAGTACATCAACAACTTGCAGAAAGAGTGAGCATTTAGTTGCCCACATCCCACACCAGAAGACCTGAACTTGATTCCCATTTCTGGATCCTGACTCCAGTTTCCTGAGGCATCAGTGATGGCCCAAGCAATTGGGTTTCTGTCACCTACATGGGAGACCTGGGTTTTGTTCCCAGCTTCTAGCTTCAGCTCTGGCCCAGGCTCCGCCACCGTGGGTATTTGGAGAGTGAATAACCAAGAAGATCAGAGAGCTCTGTTTCCCTCTTTCTTTCTATTCTTGTCAAATAACAAAAATGTTAAAACAGTGGGGCATTATTCTTGCCAACTGCAGAGATAAATACTATGCTGTGCTTCTTCCAACAACCATCCTAGCACTCAGTCACCAGGGTACTGCAAATCAAATGTTTACCAGTGGGTACTGTTTGCTTTCTATGTGAGTATTTTGAAAGGGGAGTTAACTTTAGATATTTGGGTATAACTGCTGAAATCACTGGCTTTAGCCTATAATTGGGAGTTTGCACCTTCACAAGACTGCCATGAGTTCAAATTCTGATTTTGCTCAATTTGTAGCTGTGCAATATTGAGCAAGTAACCTCCCTCTCTTTTGCTTTCTCAATGCTGTTTTTTTTTTACCCCTTTGGTTCTTTGTCCTATCATTATGATCAATTGTGAACAGAAATTGATCACTGGGACTAGTGAGATGGCATTGGTACATGCCACCTTGATGGGATTGAATTCGAATCCCCTGGTATGTTTCTAATTCTACCGTTTGAGGTAAGTCAGCTTGAGCATGTCCCGAATTGCACATCTCTTCCCTCTCTTATTCCCACTCTATATTTAACAGCGATCACTTTTCAGTTAAGTTTCAGCACTTAAGAAGTATTGTGTATTGATTACAGTATTCAACCAAAAGTATTAAGTAGAACAAACAAACAAAAATACTAAGAGGGATAACATATTAAGTTGCTCATCAACAGTCAGGGTGAGGGCTGATCAAGTCACCGTTTCTCATAGTGTTCATTTCACTTTAACAGGTTTCCTTTTTGGTGCTCAGTTAGTTGTCACCTATCAGGGAGAACAAGTGGTATTTGTCCCTTTGGGATTGGCTTATTTCACTCAGCATAATGCTTTCCAAATTCCTAACAGGGATCACTTTTAAGTTAAAATTTAAACACCTAAGAATAATTGTGTGTTAATTACAGAGTTCAACCAATGGTACTAGAACAAAAAAAAAAACACTAAAATGGATAAATATTACATTGTACATCAACCATCAGGACAAGAGCTGATCAAGTCACTGTTTCTCATAGTGTCCATTTCACTTCAACAAGTTTCCCCTTTGGTGCTCAGTTAGTTGTCGCTGATCAGGGAGAACATATGATATTTGTCCCTTTGGGACTGGCTTATTTCACTCAGCATAATGTTTCCCAAATTCCTCCATCTTGTTGCAAATGACTGGGTTTCGTTGTTTTTGACTGCTGTATTCAATAGGGTACATGTCCCATAATTTCTTTATCCAGTCTACTGTTGATGGGCATTTGGGTTGGTTCCAAGTCTTAGCTATTGTGAATTGAGCTGCAATAAACATTAATGTGCAGACAGCTTGTTTGTTTGCCAATTTCATTTCCTTTGGGTAAATTCCAAGGAGTGGGATGGCTGGGTTGAATGGTAGGGTTATATTCAGGTTTCTGAGGAATCTCCAGACTGACTTCCATAGTGGCTTAACCAGTTTGCACTCCCACCAACAGTGGGTTAGTGTCCCTTTTTCCCCACATCCTCTCCAGCATCTATTGTTGGTAGATTTCTGAATGTGAGCCATTCTAACCGGGGTGAGGTGAAACCTCATTGTGGTTTTGATTTGCATTTCCCTGATTGCTAGTGATCTTGAACATTTTTTCATGTGCCTGTTGGCCATTTGGATTTCCTCTTTTGAAAAATGTCTATTGAGGTCCTTGGCCCATCTCTTAAGTGGGTTGTTTGTTTTGATGTTGTGGATGCTGTTTTGATACGTGTACAAACAAGGACAGAATGTATCATGCTATGAGGCAAAAATATTATTTTATTTCTGATTTCTTTTTTAAGACATGAAGAGCTTACTATTCCAAGGATTTCAATTCTCAAACCACTGTGATTGGTGCATGGCAGCATCATCTTCTACAGAGACCGTAAGAACAATGAGAACCTGCACTCTGCTCAATGTTGACAAATCAATGAAAATACTAAGTAGCCATGGGACAGCTGGTCCCTGAATTGAAGAGCTTTAGAAACCTATTTAAGAGGCTTCACGACACAAGGACATTTCAATAGTCTTTGCAATAGCAGTTCCTGTTTTATTTATTTCATAGTAGAGGTCTTTGAATCTAAATTTAACACTCTCCTCTCATAGCCTCTTTCTTTCCTTTATCAATCCCCCTGCTTACTCACTCCATTCATGTTTTCCCCTGCCCAGGACATAGACATGTGGGATCCTGCACCAGAGAAATGTGCACCAAATCTTTGTTTTCTATCCTCTGATATCAGTTTTTAACCACAGCCTGTTATTAAATCACCTAAAAATTGCATTTTGCCCTATAGGCCACAGCGATGTATAACATGGAAGGAATCTCAGTGAAGCATTAGATTTACAGAGGGTATGAAGACTGTTTAAGTGACTCACAGCAAGCACAGAATCAAGAGCATCCTAAGTGTGTTTTTACAGAAAATACAATAAAATACAGGCAATACTATAATGCACACGACTTACTTGTTATAAAGATACAGAAAGAATTATGGAATCTTGTCAGGCCTCGGATCACATTATGAACACTAATGTTTATCTTCTATGCCTGGATACCAAGTCTAATAGGAGGCTGTCCTGTGAGAAACAACAGCTCTTTTATGTGCTGGGATTTTTCTTTGTGTTGTAAAAGTAAAAGCAGAGGAACAATAAATTACTCTAGGTTCTGGATAAACATATGCTTATTGTACTCAAAATGTTTAAAGGAATAAAACCATTTTCTAGGTCAGTTACTGGGAAAGAGGAAGAAGCAAGAATGTCCAACTCATTTGATTAACAACTTGTATAAATGGAATTTCTTGAATCATTGTTCAATTCCTCACTTAACTGGAGCCTAAAGCTGTACTTTCCCTCTGGAAGCATTAGTAGTGTAGATTTGTTTTTCATTATGACACACAACATATTTTTAGGAACATCTGACACACTGGGAATCAGCATGGTCTCTTGTTTGCAGCTTTCTTGGATCTAACAGGGCACCATCTGTCCAAAGACATTTAGGTCTTTGAACAATGTTACCTGATTTAATAAAATAGTGGTGACTTAGACCTTCCCAGGCACATCTATCTCCCAATTCTTCTGGAAAGGGTGTCAGGCTTTAAAATTATAATGTTTACAGGAGCAGCATAATGCAGAAGGAATTCCTGTAAACTATTCTGAAATTTACATCTCTTTTAACAGAGTACTAGAGAGAACATTAGAAATTTGCCAAGGTTTATCTTTTCCCCTGTGGTGACTTAGATGGGAGGAAGAAGGCTTAGAACAAGCCTGGCCACAGAGTCACTGGTCCAGGTCTTCAGTCTCAAGCATGAGAGGTTAGCAAGCAGTTAAGTATAGGAGAGAGCACACCTGGAGCATGTGCATGGAGAAAGGCTAGGAATCTGGGAGTCTGCATTAAGTGCACCCCTCTTATCCACAGGGGGTAAAGTCCAAGATCCTTTGTGGATGCCTCAAACCACAGATAGGACCCAAAACCTTATATTCTATGTTTTTGCCCATACATACCTATTATCGTAAAGTTTGACTTACTAATGAGGAATAATAAGAGATTCACACAATGGCTAAAAATAAAATAGGACCATAACAATATATTGTCATAAATGTTATTGTGTGTTTTCTTCTCTCACTCCAAATATTTTACTGTACTGCATTTTCAGACCATGGTTGATCACAGGTAACTGAAACAGTACATAACAAAATCATGGCTAAGCGGGAACTACTATATTTGGGATCAAAAGTAGGTGCTTGGCTGAAAAAGAGGATGAGCTGTAGCTCACATAGTGAAGACAGAAGCAGAGGGATTAGGAACGGACCTAGGGTGCACCAAGAATCTGAAAAAGTCTTGGGGCAGGGCTAAGAAGAGAAAAACAGGAAACAGGAGGAATGTGAGAACAAGACACGGAAGATCAAATTCCCTCTCCTGATCTCTGAGTTCAATAAGCTCTTTTCTCAAAATCATGAAAAGTTAGTTCAAAGCAGATTTTGCAAACCAAGGTGTTTTACCAATGCCTTCACAATAAAACTAACATCCACCTCCCTGGCAGTCTAGAGAGAATGTGGTTACTTTGCAAAACTATAAAATGCATTGCTTTTGAAGCAGCCTGTTGAACTAAAGAGGAGGCTTTTGAAAAGATTCTCTCCAAAGTGCACCTTCATCGTCTAGGAAGCACCTTTGTGCTTAGCTCTAGAAAAGCATTAACTGAAGAGTTTGTTTCCTTTCCAACTTCTACTGTCTTTATGGGAAAATGGTCCTTTGCATCATCCAAAAATGATTTCCTTAAAAGAAATCATGCATTAATTCTTAGTGCTGAAATTTGTCTTCATATATGAAGAAAGTCATTGTAATGATAAAGAAAATAATTGTTTTTTCAACCAACTCTGTTTAAAACCGTCTGTCTTTATGTCCTGGTAGTATTAAAACAACAACGTAATAAAACCTGCCTTTCCTCTTTTTACATACAAATAGATGGGCATATCAGCAGATTCTGGGGTGAAGCCTTTGTAAAAGATTATCCACAAAATAAAATGCCTTAACATTTAAGAAAGAACACTCACTGTACTTCAAGTGGACAAAGTTCTCCTTTCAAATACCTTGGCAGCTGTTAATTGAACTTTGGTAGAGATAAATGAAATAAACCTTCCATACTTTTTTGAAAAAAAAAAAAAAGATCAATAATGGAGAAGAAACACTGGATCCTAGAGGATGAGCTAAATTGTGGACAATGAAGTTGGTGGCTTCTGTATAAATGCAACATTACAGACACTTCTTCAATCTACCCCGGCTCCTGGAAGTCTTCAAAGTGGTTACTATGGCATTTGTGTGGAACTAGTAGTCAACAGATACTGACTATAGTATTGAATTCTCTATGATGGCTTGTATTCATCAGGGTTAGATGGAATAGTTTGGTGGATCCTTTTGGGTCTCAGAAAATGCTACTCCAATGTATTTTGCATTGAAGAACATTGGGAAGGCCTCAGAAGCAAGAAGGCCACTATGATCTTCCCCTACTTTTCTATGTGAGAATTGGCAATAAAGATATTCTCTGGCCTACCTTACCTGAACATGGGTCACGATACCCTCAATTCCAGAAGGGTCTGGTACCATATTAGAGAGGAAGGAGTGCTACCCAGAAAGACCAAGAATATGAACACTGATGTCTCACTGGACTTCTCCCTTCAGCCTATTACTATTAATTGTCCAATTAATTTCTACACAGCTGTCCATTCTTCACCAAACCTAAGCAAAATGACAGTTTTTCCTGGGTCTTTGGGCTTTCAATTCTTAAGGTTCCAGGGTCATCTACAGCTTTTATTAAATAAATTTATAACACTTTCCTGTGACTAATCTATCCTTTGCTACAGGAATGTGGCTGCCAAATTTGCCTGCTATTCCACAATGCCAGCACCATATTTCAGATTTTTTGCATTAAAATAAACATTTTTTATTCTATTTCCCACAAATCTTAGAAGTACTTTTGTACCTCTGCAGGATTGTCTATTCTTCAAACCTAAGTAACCATAAGTATAGTTTGCCCTGTTTCTTTGGGTCTTTATTTCTGTAGTTTACTATGTCAAATGAAACTTAAATACATTTGTGTAGACTCTTTGGTTCATTTTATATATGGATTTCAGCTGTGAACTCTTTTTTTAAGATTTATTTTATTTATTTGAAAGGAAGAGTTATGGGCGGGGTGGTGGGGGGAGATCTTCCACCTGCTGGTTCACTCCCCAAATGGCTACTCCAAAGCCAAGAGCCTGGAGCTTCATCTAGGTCTCCCATGTGGGTTAAGGGCCCCAAGGACTTGGGCAATTCTCTGCTGCTTTCCCAAGCCATTAGTCGGGAGCTGAATCAGAAACGGAACAGCGGGAGCTCACTGGTGCCCATATGGGATGCCAGCATTGCAGGTAGCAGCCTAACCCCCTTACGCCATAATGCCAGTACTCAGCTATGGACATTTCTATTGGTTAGGAAAAGGTACTTTTTCTTGTTTATAACTCTAAAGATGATATATTTTTTTAAAAAATGTCAAACAAGTAACCTGGATTAACAGTGAGTTTTCTTATAGGACATCTATGAATTTTATTAACTTCCAAAGTTGCTAAATCCAAAAGAATATCAAGCTATAGACATTTTTCAAAAGAGGAAATCCAAATGGCCAACAGACACATGAGAAAATGTTCAAGGTCATTAGCAATCAGGGAAATGCAAATCAAAACCATAATGAGGTTTCACCTCACCCCGGTTAGAATGGCTCACATGCAGAAATCTACCAACAACAGATGCTGGAGAGGATGTGGGGAAAAAGGGACACTAACCCACTGTTGGTGGGAATGCAAACTGGTCAAGCCACTATGGAAGTCAGTCTGGAGATTCCTCAGAAACCTGAAGATAACCCTACCGTTCCACCCAGCCATCCCACTCCTTGGAATTTACCCAAAGGAATTTAAATTGGCAAACAAAAAGCGGTCTGCACCCTAATGTTTATTGCAGCTCAATTCACAATAGCTAAGACCTGGAACCAACCTAAATGCCCATCAACGGTAGACTGGATAAAGAAATTATGGGATATGTACTCTTTAGAATACTATACCGCAGTAAGAAACAACGAAACCCGGTCATTTGCAACAAAATGGAGGAATCTGGAACACAGCATGCTGAGTGAAATAAGCCAGTCCCAAAGGGACAAATACCATATGTTCTCCCTGATCGGTGACAACTGACTGAACACCAAAAAGGAAACCTGTTGAAGTGAAATGGACACTATGGGAAACAGTGACTTGATCAGCATAGCCCTGACTGTTAATGAACAACTTAATACATTATCCCTCTTAGTAGTTTTTTTATCTGTTCTACTTAATATGACTGGTTTAATTCTGTAATTAATACACAGTTATTCTTAAGTGTTGAAAATTAACTGAAATGTGATCCCTGTTAAACATAAGAGTGGGAATAAGAGAGGGAAAAGATGTATAATTTGGGACATGCTCAAGCTGACTTGCCCCAAATGGTAGAGTTAGAAACATACCAGGGGATTCCAATTCAATACCATCAAGGTGGCATGTACCAATGCCATCTCACTAGTCCAAGTGATCAATTTCAGTTCACAATTGATCATAATGAAAGGACTAAGAGTCAAAGGGAGCACATAAACAAGTCTAGTACCTGCTAACACTAACCGATAGAATAAATAAAGAGGAGAGTGATCCAACATGGGAAGCGAGATACTCAGCAGACTCATAGAATGGCAAATGTCCTAAATAGCACTCTGGCCTCAGAATCAGCCCTAAAGGCATTCTGATCCGGCTGAAAAGCCCATGAGAGTATTTCAGGCATGGAAAGCCAAGACACTCTGGAAAAAGATCTCTGTGAGTGAGATCCCAGTGGAAAGAACAGGTCATCAAAGAAGGAGGTACCTTTCTCTGAAGGGAGGAGAGAACCTCCACTTTGACTATGACCTTGTCTAAACAAGATAAGAGTCGGAGAACTCAGAGGGCTTCCATAGCCTTGGAAACTCATAACTGGAGCATAGGGAGATTACTGATGCCATAGACAGGAGTGTCAATTAGTAAAGTCAACAACAGGAGTCACTGTGCACTTACTCCTCATGTAGGATCTCTGTCCTTAATGTGCTGTGCATTTAATGCTATAACGAGTACTCAAACAATATATTTCACTTTGTGTTTCTATGGGGGTGCAAACTGTTGAAATCCTTACTTAATGCATACTAAACTGATCCTCTGTAAAAAAAAAAAAAAGAAATTATCAATTCCCAACTTGACTCTCACTGGGATTAAACATGACAATAGGTCTGATCTGATTTCATCATCATTTAAAAAAAATCATCTATTATTTTTCACTTTATGTTTCTGTGTGGGAGCAAACTGTTGAAATCCTTACTTAATGTATACTAAGCTGATCTTCTGTATATTAAGATAATCGAAAATGAATCTTGATGTGAATGGAAGGGGAGAGGGAGTGGGAAAGGGGAGGGTTGTGGGTGGGAGGGACGGTATTGGGGGGAAGCCATTGTAATCCATAAGTCATACTTTGGAAATTTATATTCATTAAATAAAAGTTAAAAAAAAGTAAAAAAAAGAATATACAATAATTGAGCTAGTTTTCAGGGTCCATTTGATCCATCACTCTATACTATATCTCAAAATAAATATAGGTAAAGAAACTAAAAGCTTGATTTAAACTATCCTGCAACACAGGCAAACATTGTGGCACAATGGGTTATAGCACCACTTGAAACACCTACATCACACGTCAGAGCACCTGCTTCAAATTCTGGATGCTCTGCATTTTAGATCCATCTTCCTGTTGATGTGCCTGGGAACAGCTCACAATGACAAAGTCATTGGGTTCCTGCTACCCAAGTGGAGATCAAGATGGATTTCCTGGCTCCTGTCTTGCTAGGCGTAGTCCAGGCTGTTTCAGACATTTAGAAAGTGAAGCAGCAAACTGAAGCACGCTCTCTCTTCCTCTCTTTCTCTCTCTCTCTCTCCCTTTGAAACACACCAAGAAATGTTTAAAAATTAAGGCAGTAATAAATGTATACTAAATTTGCAGAAAAATATGAAAACTTCTATGATTAATTAGCACTTTAAAACAGAGCTTTTAAATACCAAAATGAAGAAAAAAATGATATTCATAGGTTGGAAAACCCAGTGCTGTAATGATGTCCATTTCTCTTCAAAATATGTATAACTCAGTGCAATTCCAATCAAAATATCAACTGTTTCTTGAGGAAAGTATCAAACTCAACTGAAATTTTGTGGAAATGCAGAGTCAACAATAGCCAAGATATACTTGGACAAAACAATGCAGGAAGATATGCTTCTGAAACATCTACTTATTTTAGTATTATAGTAATCAAGTTGACATGTAATTAACCCAAGGGCAGACATAGAAAATGCTGGTGCTGAATGTTAATGGACTCCTGACGCATGATAGTATATATGTGTTCAAATAGCACAGGAAAGCAGTGGGAAAAGGTATTCCTGTCAAGTGAAGACAATGGGAGCTTAATAAGCAACAAATAGAATGGAAACCCTACCTTCCACCACACAGAGTTGTCATGCATTTTTCACACCTACATGTGGTCAGTAAAATAAGGCTTTTAGAAGATAAAAAAGGAGTATCATGACAGCCTTGCATTAGGTAACAAGACAGGAAGAAATAACACTAAGTGTTTTTGATGCCATTCGATAAGAAAAAAAAGAAAAAGAAAGTGAGGCTGTAACTTAAATTTTGCCTCTCACATACGTTTCAGTCTGCAAACTTGATGTTACATTATGTTAAATGTCAAATACATACAATGAGTGGAAGCTTTTAGAAATTTATTTATATTTTGATATGGAAATTTGTATCTTTTGAGTCTAAGTTTAAAACTGTGTTCTTGGTGGGTGTTTGATACAGCAGTTTAGATACCTCTTGGGACACATGTATCCTATATTGGAGTACCAGCTCTGATTTTTTTTTAAGTTTTATTAATTGATTTGCAAAGCAGAGAGAGGTCTGTCTTCTACCATTCCCCAAATGTCAATGAGGGTGGGGCCAGGCTGAAGTCAGGAACTCCACCCTGGTATCCCAGGTGGGTGACAGAGACCCAAGCACTTGAACCATGATCCACTACTTCTCAGGTGCATTAGCAGGGAGCTGGATCAAAAGAGTAGCAGCCAGAATTCAAATCAGACTCCGATATGAGATGTGGGCATCCCAAGCAGTGGCTTAACCTGTTGTGCCAGAGCACCTGACCCAGACCTAGCTCAATTTTTGACCTAGTTTCTTGCTAATGCACACCCTGGGTTGCACTAGTGATGGTTCAAATATGTAGACCCCTGCCACCCACATGAGAGACCCAGAATGAGTTCCAGCTCTTAATTTCAACCAGGCACAATCCTAGATGTTGGGGCAATTATGGAGTGAACCGGCTAATAGAAGAGCTCTTTTTCTGAGTGCCTATCTCTTTGACTTTCAAAAAACTTAACAAAATAATGAATTTTTAAATTGTATACTTAAATTCTTTTTTGTTTCACAGCAGAGTTAGACAGTGAGAGAGAGAGAGAGAGAGAGAGAGAGGTCTTCCTTCCATTGGTTCACCCCCAAAATGGCCACTACGACCGGCATGCTGCGCCAATCCAAAGCCAGGAGCCAGGTGCTTCTCCTGGTCTCCCATGGGGTGCAGGGCCCAAGCACTTGGGCCATCCTTCACTGCACTCCCGGGCCACAGCAGAGAGCTGGCCTGGAAGAGGGTAAACCAGGACGGAATCCGGCGCCCCGACCGGGACTGGAAACCGATGTGCCGGCACCAGAAAGCAGAGGATTAGCCTATTGAGCCACAGTGCTGGCTGCAAATATTGCTTCTGACATGTCAAGTGGCATACAAAAATTTTTTTGGCATAGATTTTAGCTTTTTTAGGGATTTACAGTTCTTTCTTTTTAAGAAGTATTTGCACTTACAATATCTTTTGTTTCCTCAAACATCTCACTGACACTACAGAATCTGTTTTTCCTGGAAATCTTGTAGATCTTCTTCCTGCTCCAATCTATATGGGTTGCTCTCTAATTTACCTCCACAGGTGTCTTTCTGGAATGTTCCTTCACTGTTTCCTCTTCATTTTCATCTATTCTTTGCCACTTGTAATGGACTGTGTACTGACTGTCCCCCAACTCCATAAAAAGGTGTCCATTAACTAGGGAGGAAGGGAGTCTTTGTAAACATAATTAAGGATCCTGAGGTGCGTAGATCATTCTAGATGATCTAGTTGCCCTTCAACCAATGACAAGTGTACTTATGAGAGGTAGAGGGAGTTCTGAGACACACAGAGGAAAAATTGCCCAGAGGAAGAGAAGACATGCAGAAAAAGATCGGCGTGATGCAGTAACAAGGAAAGTAACACTTGGAGCCTAAGATGAGTTGTTAGATGCACACAATGGATTATTGTCTATAACTTCCAAAGGGCATGCAATCCTACCAACAACTTGATTGTGGACTTCTGGCCCAAGATCTGTAAGACAATGAGCTTTTGGTGTTCCTAAGCCACCAATATGTTACAACAGCCATGGAATTTCATAACAGTCAAGACCAGGAACAAAATGAACCGAGTGAGGCAGGTATGTGGTGCTTAAAGACAGGCTTATAGAGAGAGGACCAGACAGACAGAGAAAGCAAGAGATCTTCCATCTACTGACTCACTCCCCAAATGGCCGCAATGGCCAGGTTAAAGCCAGGAGCCTGTAACTCCATGTGGGTCTTACTTGTGAGTAGCAAGGTCCAAAGCACTTGGGTCATCTTCTGCTGCTTTCAAGATACAAAAGCAGACAGCTCGATAGGAACAGCCAGGACTTGAACCAGCACTCACACGGAATGCCAGCATCACAGGCCATGACTTAATCCACTACACCACAACACCAGACCCTATTAAATATAGTTAAATGCCTTCCCCTTCTATGTCATCTTTTCTGGCATTCTTATTTGCTAAATACTAGAACTATTGCCTTCTCTTATTTGTCCTTTCCCTATAGCTCTTTGTTAATAGGACAGATCTTAGATATTTCCTCCATTCTTTCAATCCTTATATTAAATTTTTTTAAAAATACTAAAATATTTGAAAACATTTATGACCTTTCATTTTTTAATTGCTTATTTTGGTGGTTCCTGTTATTGGTTTAGGAATATAATATCAGGGCCGGCGTCATGGCTCACTTGGTTAATCCTCTGCCTGCAGCGCCAGCATCCCATATGGGCGCCGGGTTCTAGTCCCGGTTGCTCCTCTTCCACTCCAGCTCTCTGCTGTGGCCCAGGAAGGCAGTAGAGGACGGCCCAAGTGCTTGGGTGCCTGCACTCTCGTGGGAGACCGGAAAGAAGTGCCAGGCTCCTGGCTTCGGATTGGGATAGCTCCGGCCGTAGTGGCCATTTTGGGGGTGAACCAACAGAAGGAAGGCCTTTCTTTATGTCTCTCTCCCTCACTGTCTGATTCTACCTGTCAAATAAAACAAAAGGAATATAATATTTTCTCCATTTTTTTCAAAGAATGTTAATTAGCATTTATTTTTAAACTTTCTTTGAATATCTTGGGATCATTTGAGTTTCACTCACCACTAAAACAATAAAGGGCTTGGGGTATCACCACATTTTACCAGCGGCTATACATGGAACCTACCATGGAGGATCCGAGCTCATATCACTCTGTATACCAAGAAACTGACCAATTTGCACTGTTCAGTTTCTTGGCAATGAAAATGTTTGCATGAACTTGGGTATGTATTGAAGCAGAAAATTTCTGGAAGAAGCATAAAGGTTTACAAATACGTGTAGTGTCAGCTGTAACTAAACTTCAGAGAAATGAAGTTAGCAATAAGATGTTAAAACATCCCCTTGGGAGTTCAGCTTCTACTGTCTTACCAAAAAGAACAAAAAACATTGCGAAAAAAAACCCTAAACATCGCGATCATAGGTTCTTCTGGACTGAAAGCTGCTTGAAGGCAGGGCCTTGTCTAATCTGAACGCACAGCACCAACACAGACCTCAGAGATGTGCTTCTACCTTTGGCTTTTTAGGATTCTTGTTAGGACTCCCATGGTAGCTTCTTTGCATTAACTATCAGCCAAAGGGAAAGAACTGAAAGCTGAATAAATTTTCAGCTCTAAGCTTATAAAAACATTAACACAAATCATCACATCACTTCTGCCATAAACCAGGGCAGTCTACAGAGATGCATTTAATCAGGTTCTCTCCAAAACAAATTGCTAGTCCCCCCAGTGCACACTTACAAACCTCTTGCTATTATTCCCTTGATGTTCATGGTTTACTGGCTGTTTTTAATCATGGCACAATAGTACATTCTTGAAAGAATAACAGTTAACATCAAACTCCTAAAAGAAGTGTTCAGCATGAATTGACAAAATTACCATTTACCTAAGTGTTTGTCATTACAATATCTTCTAATAAAGAGGATCAGATAGTTAATAGCTTCCAATAATGGGAAAAGATTCAACTACAGGAAGTAAAATAAGATGTCAAGAGTAAATAACTGTGTTATGAGAAAAGCATTTAAATACGTATCATAGAGTAAGCATGGTGCTATTTTGTGTGAACTTCAAACCATATAAATATTGGACTTTGGTATATATCTGAGTCAACTGTTTTGGAACTAATAAAGCAAACAGCCTCCCTGGCATAGAATAAGGCCTGGATCTTATTTTTAACAAGTTCCTATAGAACATTGTTCTATAGGTTCCTACAGAACCCTAAATTTGGAAAGCACTCAACTTAGAAATTAATTAAAATTTGAGAGAACTTATCAGAGAGAGAAGGGAAGAAAACAAATCAGCCAACCCAGTTCAACATTATAGGACGCTTTTGTTACAGAAAGAAATCCTCATCTCTCTTGAACAGATAAGGCACATGTGCCACACTCTGTGCCCTCTCCGATTCAAGGTCTCCAGCTCATGTTAGTGAGAACACAATTGTCTTCACACTCTGGGCACTGTCTCAGTAGTGTTTCAGGGCTGAGGAAACTTCAGCTTACCTAATGGTCCCTGAGGTCTGTCTGTCTCTAATCTCTGGAGAGATGATAGACGCTAAGAGAAAGCACCAGAGAAACCATCAAAGTCCACTAGCAGAGGGTTTGGGCATATAGTTTTATTTGAATAAATTATTTAAATTGAACTTAAAAATAATTATATTATAAATTGATTCACTGTTTTTTTTTAAAAAAATTTTTTTTTTTTTTGACAGGCAGAGTGGACAGTGAGAGAGAGAGACGGAGAGAAAGGTCTTCCTTTGCCGTTGGTTCACCTTCCAATGGCCGCCACGGCTGGCGTGCTGCGGCCGGCGCACCGCGCTGATCCGATGGCAGGAGCCAGGAGGATTCACTGTTTTAAAAATTCATTTTATGTGAATGACAAATTAAACAGAGCTCTGAGTGAGCTAGGCCAGGGCCAGTAAAGGTGTCCGGGAGATGGCTCCATGTTCCTAAACTTGATGTGAGAGAAAGGGAAGCATATTCCAGGAAGTGAATAGAAGCTCTTTTGGCCGGAGCATAAGAAAATCAGCAGGAATGAAACTGGGTGTGGAAGAAGGACCAAGAAAATAGAAGGGATGGCAGGAGGAGGCTGAATTCTGCAGGCCCTCAGGTTGCACTGAATCTTTTATGTTTGATCCTAAAAACAATGAGAAATCATACAAATCAAATGTTTGAAAAAGATAATTGTGTGGCCTTTGTATATGAAATAGATTGCAAGATAATTAATAGGCCACTGTGGGAAAAGCAAGCAAAGATGGTGGCAGCTTCTGTTTGGACAGTGTCAATGGACAGGGAAGAAATAGACACACACACTAAAATGTCTTATAGAGTCAACTGATTTATATCAGAGGAGCAAAGGCAGTATTGTGAAGAAATGTAGTCTTAACCCAATTGCCCCTAGTTAGCTCATTCAGAACTCAGGAGAGATGTCCCTTTCTCTGAGGTAGCTGTTGATTCTTTACATCTCACGGCTAACCACGATCAGACATTATTTTTTCAGATTTCTGGTACACACGTGAAAAAATTCTAGGCACAGACTTTATACACTTCACAGAAACTAACTCAAAATGTACCACGGAACAAAATGTAATATGTGAAACTTTAAAATTCCTGGAAGAAAACATAACAGGAAAGCTAAATGACCTTACATAAGGAGATAACTTACATACCACATCAAAGGCATGAGCCATGAAAGTCATTATTGATAGTCTGAAGTTCATTAAATTACAAAATCTACTCTGTTGAAAGATATCATCAAGAGAGTGAGAACATAAGCTACAGTTTGGGAGAAAATATTTGCAAAAGAAATCTAATAAAGGACTATCAAACAAAATATACAAAAAGTTCTTAAAACCAAAGAAAGCAATCCATAATGCAATTTAAAAAGGGGAGCGGACAGGGGAGAGTAATCAGCCTTGTGGTTAAAATACTGGGTTAAGACACCTGCATTCCACATTGGACCTGAAATAGATACATGGTCCAGCTTCCCACTAGTTCAAACCCTGTAATGACTCAAGTAGTTAGGCACCTAGCTTAGAGACCTTAATTGAGACTCTGGCTTCTGGTTTCCAATTATGTTTTCTTCCAGAATCTGACGTAGTAAACCACTGGCTGGAATTTGTTTTCTTCCCTCTCAAATCTCAAAAGTGGGGAAGATGGAAAAAGGACCTGAAAAGATACCTGGATAAAAATGTCAACTAAATATGAAAAGGTGCTGCACGTCATATGTCATTAGCTGTGGGGAGCAACCCGGACTGGACTGAGTTACTGGAATTAAGACTTATTCTATGCATCTGCTCTCCCACAATATGGCGCTGGGAGAGGAGAAAACAGCTTCTACACAGCTGCCTCCAGTTCAGCCAATAAACTGTAGGACTTGCTCCTGATTGGAGAGCAGCGTACTCGGCGTGTGGGCAGCCGAGTTAGGATTGGCGGAGGAGGACTATAAAGGAGGAGAGAGACGGCATGCACCAGGAACATCTAAGAGGAACATCTAAGGGGAACACCTGTGCAGCCCCCGAGAGAGCCGGCCGGCGGTGTGCCGCTCCCCCACGGAAGTGGGGAAAGTGGCAGGGGGAACCGCCCTTCCACGGAGGTGGAAGGGACGGTAGCCAACCCGGGAAGAACCAGCAGCAAACCCGGGGAGGGCCGAGCAGACAGAAGAACAACGCAGGGTCCTGTGTCGTTCCTCCACAAAGACGGTGAGCGACAATTAGCAAATTACAAATGGTCCATTATCTGGTGCAGTGATTAAGACACCACTTATGATGCCCATTTCCCATGTCAGAATATCTGGGTTTGAGTCCAACCTCTACTTCTGACTCCAACTTCCTGCTAATGCACACTCTGAGAGGTGGCAGGTGATGACTCAAGTACTTGGGTTTCTGCCACCCATATGAGAGATATATATTGAGTCCTGGGCTCCTGATTTCAACCTGGCTCAGCTCTGGCTATTGTGGGAATTTGAGCAGCAAACCAGAAATGGGAGATACATATTGATTATCATTCTCATTCTTCGACTCATTTTCTCTCTCACTCTCTCTCATAAAAAATAAAAATAGCAAAGGCAAAGCACCATATACCCATTAGCATGGCCAAAATCCTTAACACTGACAACATCAAATGTTGGTAAGTATGTGGAGCAACAGGAACCATGATTAATTGATAGTTATAGGGCAAAATGGTAGTAAGACACATATTCAAGATTTTACTGACATAGAAAATTAAAACATTTCACATCCTTCACTTTACTAAATTACTTTTCTCCTTCAAATTGTGGTGCCTTTTGTAGTACTGCTTTACTTATAATTTTGTAAGACAAATCATAAAACCAAGCATAGTTTTATGATATTACCCAGAAATTATATTCCTTGGTATTTACTCATATGCCCTGGTTTCTGGCTTGGAGTACATAGGACAAACAGGAAGAAAGGAGAAAGAGATGACAATGAAGTGAGAAAGAGATTGAAAAATCAATTGCCTTTTTCCTACCTTTCTTAGTTTAAATGTAGAGTGTTCTATACTTCAAGTCCTTTCATGTTTTTGTGTGTTTTGATAACTTAGAAGTCTTTTATCCCAACATTTTCTACTGGAAAATGTAAACTACTTACTCTCTTTGAAATAGTATGATTTTAATAGAAAAGTACAAATATAAATTGATATATTTGTACAGAGAAAAACATAATGGATTACAGAAAGGATATAGACTATTAAAGATATGGATTCCAAACTTGCTTTGAACATTCATTAACAATGGAATAAATTAATGAACGCTGAATGTCATTCGGATGTACAGGGTGTGCAGGTTGACTGTATGGAACAGAAATAATGTTTGAAGTTACTGGCACGATGTTAGTCCTCACCCAAGGAAATCAAATTCTGGGATAACAGGCCAAGTGTTTCTACATTTTAACACAAATTTGACTGTCATATAAAAATATCATGTGATTAGGTTGGTGTGAAGTAATACTGAATATATACAAGTTAGTGTTGAGTTCCTAGGATCATCCTGAAATAAACTAGACCTAAAAAAAGTAGTACTATATTTTGTATTCAGAGAACTCTACTATTTTGCTAGATAGCCCATAATTGATCTTTTTGGGAAGCCACACTAAATTGTCACTACTCAAGATACTTCATAGCCTGATAACAAATTGCAGCAGGCACTTTACTTTTCTGTTGTTTTTTGTTCTTTCCCCCATCATTCTTCTCTAATTACTTTCTGAAAGTAATTCTTTAGGAGATTGAGCTGCAGCTATTCCAACAGGTAAGAAAAAGAAATTGTTTCATACTATTGGCTAAAATCAGCTGTGTGCTAAATATGATAGAAAGGGGGAAATAAACACATACACCATCCCCTATCCGCAACACACACAGACCTAACAACAAACCAAAACATTCACAGTGGTGGTGGAAATAAACAGACTGAGGACAAAGAATTCTCCAATCATACACTGCTTGGGGAGCGTGAAGCAGTGTGTCTAAACTGTGGAGGGCAGTAGAGTGGCATGCGCAGGGTTTGGCTGAGCGATTAGTATCATCACGAATCTTAGTAATGGAAATTGGCAGCTGTGACTTGTGCTGACCACATCTGTAGATGTTTCCCCCACTGGCGACCTATGCCTTGCAAACCTTTCGCCTTCAGTTTCTGAGACACAGCAGCCAAGTGAAAATGTATGAAAAGGTTACTCATTATAAACCGAGAAATGGATAAAGTCATAATTTTTAAAACATGAAACACATGTTCCCCAGGTAAGACCTTGCTCTCCAAATGTCAGGCCACAGTGAATTCTTAACGCTGAGTTATAAAGCTCTGAAAATAGAGTTTATAATGAAAATGTTGACAAGCTCCTGGAGCCACTGTAGTATAGAAAATTTAATATGTCACCTTGTTTTACAAGATTTTACTGGCATGGAAGAAAATTAAAACATTTAACATCTTTCACTTTACCAAATTGCTTTCCTCCTCCAAACTATGGTGCCATTTGCCATGAGATGCCATTTATAAACAACCTTGTTATTGTCAATGGGCTGAACATGGATTCTCAATTCTGCACTCATGTTATTTCCAAAGCATGAAAATACTTATTGGAGCAGAATTACCTTATAACCTAATCCACATTTTCTGAAAGTATGTTAAATTATAAGAGTTCTGGTAAGGAAAAGACTGAAAGTATTTCTGCAAGTACACAAGCAACTCAGATAATGCTGATCATCAAAATATTTTCAAATACTTTTCAGAAAGACTTTTAAAAAGGCTTTTCTAAAGAGAAACACTTATACTCTGTATAGCTATACAATTTTTTGTGGGAGGAATAAAACTTAGAAAAGATAACGTAGTGCTGGAAGCAACAACTTTAGTCCCTTTGACAAATAGATCAACACAAGAGGACAACAACAGAAAATAGGAGATAATTTTCCAAGGTAGTTATAAGAAATCAAATTAAATGCACACATATCTGCTGTTACTCCAAACCATCATTAATATGAATCTCTTGACCTCCATGATATTTGTAGGTCTTAATGACCATTTACTTGCATGATACTTTGAAGGCCAGCCAACTTGCAGTCCACAAGCCTTCCACCAGGGAGAGGAGACTGCTGAGGTTTACTGGCACAGTGAAAGCTCTTGAAAGTCATAACAAACTTGACTTCTGATTTTGCTGAAAACAATGTCTTTCCATATGCGCAAAGTGTAAAATCAAAACGCTGAATATTTTCTAAGTACTTTTTCCTGCACTCTTTAGTTCATTAATCCTCGTCATTTTGGGTAGAGAGAGGTATTGATCGCAGCACATTGGTGCTAAGAGCATATACCATCTCACCCATTTGCACAAGGCCCATCTGGACAAGAAAGGGCAAGCCTTTGCATGGGAAACAGGCCAGGTAACCACAGAGCACCAAGGCATAGGACATCTACCTCCAAGGCCTCCACATCTTACCATTTTCTGCTGGGTAATTACAGAGTCTTCAGTACTAACCTACTTTTTCTGTTTTCCAAAAGCTTCAATTATTGACCAGGAACTATGTTCCAAGCCCTCTCTTAAGCATTCCTGTTATCTTTACAACAACCTTAGAAAGTAGGCACGATCCCCCCACCCTGTATTATAAATGGGAAAACTAGGCCCTGAACATTTCCATGGATGACCCAAATTTACAGAGCTAGTAAATGGCAGGAGACAGTTTGTAGAGTTTTAATCGGCTCAGTCTGAAGCATGTTACACCACACTACTAACCAAGTTCTGTAGAGTCTAAACTGCCCATCTAGGGTATCTAAGACACGTAGCATCATCTGTGTCTTCATGAGGTCACTGACAGTGGAAAAAGTTTAACTGCATGCACAAGGATGATTAGGATACATAACTCTCTGCAGAACTTGGCAAAGCATCCCTTACTACAAATACTAAGATAATACAAATACAAATACAAATACAAATACTAAGATAATGGGGCATCAGCTATCCTAGAGGGGCAAAGATTCCTAAAGACTGGCTCTAAGAATTCAGTCTCAGGAAAACACATGCAATAGTTAGCATGGGGGAAGTGAAAGTAAGACTTCCAGAACTAGGTGTGCAAACTCCTGGGCTTCAGAGTACACATGTTTCGCAAACTTCTGAGACAACTGAAGGATAAATAGAGATCTTGTTATACATAAGCTAGAGGTGAAGGCAGGGGCCACACCCTGAGGGGCCTTTAGCCACCATTCCTCTAGGATGTGCTCAGAGGACCGAATGCCATTTTGACCACAAACACAGCGCCTGGGAAATTTAGACCTAAGGATGGCTTCAACCTCAAGTCAGGTGCAACACAATTCAAGACAAAAGAATCCTAGCAGTCTTTTGAGATGCAATCCTCCAGGTTCCCATCTAGGAGATTCTCTGGCAAACACCTGTGGCTGTTCATTAACAGGGTCCACACAACAGGATCTGCTATAGTAAACAGACTTCAAAGACATCTGCAAGGGCAGGAGAAGCCAGTTCTGTCCGCTCAAAGATGGTAAACCAAATCTTGGCTTTTGGTAGTAAGATCCAAGCTAGCAGAACGCTCTTCAATCTACAGATACCTATTATTAAAGTGCTCATAGTCTTTGACTCAGTAATCATGCCACTAAGTATTATTTGTCTTAGAGAACTTGTCAGCGATATGCACAAAAGAGAAACTAATAATGCAAGAATATTCAGAAATTCATTATTAGCAAAAGTTAGAAATAGGAATTGTAAACTGAATACTACGTAGGAGAAAAAGTATGAAACTGATCCATACAAACAAGCATAGAAAGACATCTAAAATATGGAAAATCAGTTATTCTTACTATGTTAAAAATGAACACTAAAGTCACAAAGCAGGAGCCTGCTATGTGCAATGGTGGGTTAAGTGGCTGCCTGCAGCACCAGCATCCCATATGGGTGCACATTTGAGTCCCGGCTGCTCCTCTTCTGATCCAGCTCCCTGCTAATGAGCCTGGGACAGTAACCTCTAAAACACTGCGGAAGACCAAGAAGCAGCTCCTGTCTTCCAACATTAGCCTGATTGTTGCAACGATTTGGGGAGTGAACCAGAGGAGGGAAGATGCCTCTCCCTCTTTCTCTGTAATCCTGCCTTTCAAATAAATAAGTAAATCTTAAAAAAAAAAAAAAAGACACAAAGCAGATTAGTGTTTTCCAGCGCATGGGGAAACAGAAAAATGAAAGTGTGTAAAATATTCTGGAATTCAATCACGGCACACAACTTTATTCATATTCTACCAATGAATCATATAGTTTAAAGAGTGAATACTATGGTGCATAAAGTTGCTATCAATTAAAATCAACTAAATGCCGGAAATACACAATGTCTGTGTGGGAGACCGGGTCAATGGGGACATTTACTTTATCTGCAGCTGCATGGGCCAAAGCAAGGCACAGCTTGAGCTTTGACTAAAATGGAGATAACCCTAACGAAGCAGCCACAGTGTTAACTCATGAAGTACCCAGTGCGCTGTGGGATACAAAGGATGCTCCTGAAACCAGTGCCTGGATTGAAAAAATACTAATTATTTTTTATGTCACATTTCAGCCTTTGGAGAGGAATTCCTTTGCAAGAGGGGCCACAAAAATCCAATCCAATAAAATCAACTGGCACTGAAATTTAATGTTGAAGCTATATAGGCCTTATTAATTTTTAACACACTTTCTTAAATAGGCTTCTAGGTAGTGAATGTTACAGATGAAATATCACTAAATGAGCCTGATGAGCAGCCCTTTTTAGAGGAGCTAAAGCTTCAGGGGTACATCAAATGGTTTTTGATTTTTTTTATAAGAAGCAATTTTTTAAAATGTGTGTAACAGGACAATAGTACTATCAGACATATAAATGGAAAGGTATATTTTATGACAGTAGCACACATATAAGCTTAGGGAGAGCCACCTGCTTGGAAAGATGAGTGAATATGCATGCCTATGTCCTGTGCTGATGTCTAAGTATCTCTAGGAGACTTGTTTAGGATCTCCATTCAACATTTAAACAGCATATCAGAAAACACACAGATGACAGAACACAGAACCTCTCACACCCATATCCCACACATACTGATAACTATCAAACTATACAAATCCAGTTACTTTCTGACTCATGCGCACTGAGATTTGGAGTTAGACACTCCACTCTGAGAAATAAAATTCTGGAGATAAACTGCCCTGAAGAAATTAGAATCCCATGACTCCAGAAGCTCTGCTTAAAGCAGGGATGATCACACCTCTGTAGCGTTTAGAGAAGAGGCCCAGGTGAGTTCTAGTGGTAAACTGTGTACGAAAAGGGCTGCTCTCAGATGCTAACCAGGTGTCTCAGTGGAAAAAGCTCAGCCTCTAGCACTGGGCTTTGCCTTTAGCAGGAAATTTTCTGAGAGCCCTTGGCTAGGGCACTGGAGTCACAGCACTGTTTCTGGTCTACGTGTATATGTGAGTGTGGGTATTCATCCCCAGGGTACTGTAAAATGAGGAGATAAAGTCGTGATCTATTGGGGTTATTATTTACTTGTTATCTAACTATTGTCAGAGTTGCTGCTTCTTTGCTAAACATTACTCAGGGTCCAAAAACAAGTTATTTGCTACATAAAGAATATGTGCCTGCATCCTGAATCTCAATGGTTCTTATTCTAATCCTCAACTCTACCACATAATAGATGCATTTAAAAACTATCTAATAATGAACACTGGAGTAGACTGTTAATTACAGAATATATAGAGGTTGTAATATAAACTTGGTCCATTAAAAATAACTTCTTTGGGTAGGTGCTTTGCCTTGTGATTGACACTGGTTAAGTTACTCACATCCCCTATCAGAATGCCTAGGTTCAATATCCAGCCCTGTCTCCTGACCGACCCCAGCTTCCGGGGAATGCAGACCCTGGGAGGCAGTGATAACAGTTGGCTCAAGTAGTTGGGTTCCTGTCGATCACTTGGAAGACCTGGATTGACTTCCTTCATAGCTCCTGGCTTTGCCCTAGCCCAGTGCTTAGATCTGACCATTCTATGAATTTCAGGAATGAATCAGCAGCCTCCTCTGAGTCTCCCACGCAGGTGCAGGGGCCCAAGGACTTGGGCCATCCTCCACTGCTATCCCAGGCCAAGCAGAGAGCTGGATTGGTAGAGCAGCAGCCAGGACTAGAACCGGTGCCCATACGGGATGCCGGCGCTTCAGGCCAGGGCTTTAACCCACTGCGCCACAGCACCAGCCCCATGTCTCTACTTCTTAAAAAAATAGTAATTCCTAGAGAGGTAATTATGCACAGTAATTATATTCAGTACTTTTACCTACTGACAGATACAGATCATGACAGAAAACACACAAGGTGTTAGTACTATATATGTTGAGTTTTTCCAAGATTCCCCTTAATTTACTTAGAGAATGGAAATCTTGGAGAAAACTTTCATATCTAATATAAGTGTTAATTTAAAGGTCTTTAAAGGTGGTCTGTGTTGTGGTGTAGCTGGGAAAGCTGCCAAACCTGCCATTTGTGAGGCTGCCACCCCATATGGACATGGGTTCATGTCCCTGCTGCTGCACTTCCAATCCAGCTCCCTGCTAATGGCATAGGCAAAGCACTGCAAGATGGCATAAGTTCTTGGGTCCCTGCTACTCATATGGGAGACCTGGAAGAAGCTTCTGGTCCTTGGCTTTGGCCTGGCCCAGCCTCTGCGATTGCAGCCATCTGGTGAGTGAACACGCGGAAGGCAGATTTCTTTCTCCATCCCTCTCTCTCGTTCTGTAATTCTGCCTTTCGATTAAATAAATGACAAAGGTCTTTATATAATATTAAATTTAAATAATAAAATGTACCATGGAGATAAAAAATTGGAAAAAGTAAGTAGCTCAGATTGATTCATCAAAGTAAAAACACTATCTTCAATTTACTATTCATCAAAAATTTTCCTCAGACATAGAGTTATGCTACTTATGGTATTACTTAACCATGGGTTGTAGGATATACTACCTCGAAGTATGGCACTTCTGGAGCCAATTCGTGACCTTTCTGTGTGAGAAAAGAATTCTCTGATCCACTTCACATGAATGTTATAAGTAGGTGGTAACAGGTATCCTGCATTACTCCAGTGGTGGTGGGGAGGGGCTGTGGGGGTGCCATACTGAGATAGGAAGGAGTTTCAGCAAACAGAACTTGATGAGTTTCCCCCAAATAAGCTTTAGAACATATTTGTTTGTGTCCAATATCTATCCCCAGAACTATCGACTTACTTCATCAGATCTGGCATGAAAACAAGGTTTTCTCAAGTCTATTTCTGAAGGCTTCCATGTCATACAAAATTTTGGCAAAACAAATTTGCTTTGCTTTTTTCTTGTTAGTCTATCCAGTGTTATCAGAGTCTAAACCATGACCTTGTGATAGTTGAAAAATGTTAATTTTTCTATCCTAGGTTACTATGATCATTTCTTTGTTACTCTGATATTTATGATGAAAATTAAAGTTTTTTTTGTATTCCCAAGGGGGCTTTTAGAATTCAAAAGTTTTTGTTACTATCACTGAGTGATTTTAGATATACTCCTTTATTTCATTATAGTACTAGGCAAAACCGTACTTTCCAGAAGATAGTTTAAGAAACAAATAAAAGAAGAGTGCTCTTAAGATATGGATTGTGTTTAGAATGAATAATGAGCTGTTTACGTTGTCACAAGAATTTGAATTCCTAGCAAAGGAAATGAAAGGCTGGAAGATATTTTAAAAAGTTATTTTGTTGATGTTTCTACTATAAAAAGCCCTGTCAAGTTCTTCATTGTAATTTTTATAACATAGAAGATGTCTTTCCAATCTGCATATTTTTCAGGAATATATTTCTATTCTATTTTTATTGCAGAGTTAATTGGCTTTGGAAGGGGGAGACTAAAACCCTATTTTTTAAACTGCAATTATTTAAGTTGATGGAGTCGGGTTTGCAAATGAATAAGCGCTGGTGTAATATTGATGATTATCCATTTTTACAGGGCAATAAAATTACAAACAATAACATTAGCACACAGGCAACAGTTACTTATAACACCCCCCTTTTCCCTTATATTTTTTCTCCCATATTTTAGCCAAGAAACTGCAACATTTAGCTAAATGGAGGTAATTAAGACCATTAAGAATTATAGAGTCAGAACAATTTATTTTGGGGCTCCTCATTTGAACTTAAGTAATATCCCTACCTCTTTAAAATGAAAACCTTTGCTCTGAGACTGAATCTTTCCCAAATAGAATTTTGAGAGTATTCAAAGGCTCTGAGATAAATTTTCTTTTTCTTTTGTTTTTTGTTTTTTGACAGGCAGAGTGGACAGTGCGAGAGAGACAGACAGAGAGAAAGGTCTTCCTTTTTGCCATTGCTTCACCCTCCAATGGCCGCCGCATCGCGCTGATCCGAAGCCAGGAGCCAGGTACTTATCCTGGTCTCCCATGCGGGTACAGGGCCCAAGGACTTGGGCCATCCTCCACCGCACTCCCGGGCCATAGCAGAGAGCTGGCCTGGAAGAGGGGCAACCGGGACAGAATCCGGCACCCTGACCGGGACCAGAACCCGGTGTGCTGGCGCCGCAAGGTGGAGAATTAGCCTATTGAGCCACAGCACCCGCCCTGAGATAAATTTTCCAAACTGCTTCACTGGATGAACTTGACCTTCTAGGCAAGATTTTTGTATTTGCTCTTGTAGAGAGAAAGAATCTTGAGTCCCCTCTTTTTCTGTTTCCTTTATGTAATATCTGTGTGATCAAGTGTAGTTTATTCTCCTTCTATACAGACAAGCTCTTTTTTCTACTTGCTTTTAAGTAAGAACTTAAAGGTCAGGTTATCCTTTCACAAAATGGTTCTTTCTAGCTTCTCACCATAATATGTATTCGCTAATTATTTCATAACTCATTTAAATGGGACATATTCTGGAAAGGAATTCACTGAAACAACTCCTCAAGTAACTAATTATTTTTTTAAACACAGGAGAATTTTAATTATAATGCCTGTGTTTTTTAAAAGCAGAGTGCCACAATTTGCATCTTAAAACATCTATTGTAAAAAGGGGGGGGGGGATGCCCCTTGAATAAAACAACTCAAGTAAATGCAACTTAGTTGGTCTTTTATTTTCTTGATTTTCAAGAAGCAGAAATAAAATATGTCAACTTGGCCTGAATTGTAAAACCACTTACAATGATAAAAGATAACCAAATTATATTCTTGGAAGACTATCTATATTTTTAAAAGACTATCTTATTTTTAAAAGAGTATGCTCTCTATTTGTCAGAACAGAGTTATGACATCATTACTGAAATCAGAGTTATATTAAAATCTTCTCATGAAAAGAAAACATCCAAATTGGTATTTTTTCCATAAAAATTGATATTTTCAAGGCACTAAATGCATATACAAAATCAATAATGTTATCATTGCTATTTACTTTATATTTTGGAGAGTTTAATTGATTACAAATGAACAATTAAATGCATGGGAATTTATTAAGTAACATTAATTCTAGCCTTTAGCTTGAGAGGTCAAGTGCTAAGGTAATGACTGTTCTTCCAAGAGTATAATAATGAGTTCTAGTCTCTGCCTATCACCAACCTTCCTTCAGTCTGTTCTCTGTAAATTTGGGTATTTTTATCTCAGATTTTTTTTGAGCATAATAAAATAATGTATATCGATATGTTTCCCAAAGACCAAAGTCTATCAAAAAGCAAGTCAGTAGCTTTTATAAACACAAATTGCCCTGGATACAAATGGTTTATAATGTATTCTGCAGTCAGTGTGGCCTCAACCAAGAAGGATACAGTACCCGCATCCCAGGGTACAATCACAGGCAGATGTGGTCATACCTGGGTCCCACCCTTGCTTCTCAGAAACTACAGCAGATGCGAGTGGGGAAGTAGTTGTGTGGGCGAGTGTGTGCCTGGGTGCCGGCTGGGTGGTCTTGCTTATACACATCAGAGAAAATGAAAAAACAAAAAAGATGGACTTGTACGATTATGCAGATTCTTGTTATCTGATTTTCTTAGGCACTGGTACTGATGCAGTTTCTTCTCATCAAGACAGGAGGGAGGTTGTGTTACACTCCTGGTCTAGACCAACTCACTCCCAGGAACCCAGATCCCATGAATATTTTCCAGCTGAAAGTGCATGAAGGAGGTGGAGAATGTGTCCAGCATCTTTTCTGAAACCATTACACCAGTTGCTGGATCTGAAACTCCCAATCTATCCAGTAAAAATGTGGGCTGCAGACTTCTAAGCAGATCAACTGATCAACATGGATCTCTTACTCAGATGACTTTGGCTCTGCTTGCTAAAAACAGCATGGATTCAACTTTTGGAAAACTGAATTCAGCTTGCCAGTTCGTGTTTACAGACTGCAAACACAGATATCTGATCCAAAACTATAATGTTTATGGCTCATAATTTACAGCCTATAATTCGTTTTTTTTTTGTTTTTTTGTTTTTTTTTTTTTTTTTAATATTTGGGCTGGCGCTGTGGCACAGTGGGTTAACACCCTAGCCTGAAGCGCTGGCATCCCATATGGGCGCTGGTTCAAGACCTGGCTGCTCCACTTCTGATCCAGCTCTCTGCTTTGGCCTGGGAAAGCAGTAGAAGATAGCCCAAGTCCTTGGGCCCCTGCACCCGTGTGGGAGACCTGAAAGAACCTCCTGGCTTCTGGCTTCAGATTGGCGCAAATCCAGCCATTGCGGCCAACTAGGGGGTAAACCATCGGATGGAAGACCCCTCTCTCTCTGCCTCTCCTCTGTGTAACTCTGACTTGTAAATAAATAAATAAATCTTAAAAAAATTTTATTTGGAAGGCACAGGTATGGAGAGAAAGAGAGAGAGATCCTCCATTTGCTGGTTTACTCCCCCAAATGGTGGCAAGAGCAGGGGCTGGGCTAGGAGCCTGGAAATCCATCGAGGTCTCCCACATGGGTGGCAGGTGTCCAGGCACTTGGCCAGCTTCTACTGCTTTCTCAGGCACATTTGCAGGGAGCTGAATCAGAAGTTGAACAGCTAGGACTTGATTTGGTGTCCATACTGGATACTTTTATCAGGCAGATGCTTAACCTGTTGCACTACAACGCTGGTCCCTGTAGCCTACATTTCATCCCAATTCCCTCCTCCCAAAATGTTTTGTACCAACACATGGGAATGTTAAAAGCTGTAAGTTTCTGATAATACTTGTAATAACAAAATAATAACCATTACCAGGTCTATTTACCACTGTCAATAGATAGGAAGTTACTCAATATTAGAGTTTTATGTCCTAGATATTACTTGAAAGTCACTGTGTGGGCCTGTGTTGTGGTACAACAGGTTAAGTTGCTGCTTGCAACACTTGCATCTCATATCTGAGTGCTGGTTCCAGTCCCAGTGAGCATCTTCCTACCGAACATCATGCTAAAATGCTTGGGAAGGCAGTGCACGATGGCCCAACTACTTGGTTCCCTGTCACCCATGAGAGAGACCTAGATAGAGTTTTTGGCTCCCAGGCTCAGCCTGGCCCAAATCTGGCTATTGCAGCCATTTGGGAAGTGAATCAGCAGTTATTTAAATTATTTCTCTTTTA
Organism: Oryctolagus cuniculus; assembly: GCF_964237555.1. Taxonomy (NCBI): domain Eukaryota; kingdom Metazoa; phylum Chordata; class Mammalia; order Lagomorpha; family Leporidae; genus Oryctolagus; species Oryctolagus cuniculus. The sequence continues at coordinate 25,552,842 of NC_091441.1, forward strand.
CTTCCCTTACTCAGTCTCTCTCTCTCTCTGTTACTCTGCCTGTCAAACAAGTTTTTTAAAAACACCTCACTGCACCTTTGGAAGTGGGTTGTTTTATCTGTTCAACAGAAGAGAATCCATAGGCTCACATAGCTAGCGACATCTGGAGTAGGGGAGGTGCACTTGGCCAAAAGCAAGTTCATCTTGATGTTTAAGAGGTAAAAGGAATGAAGAAGCAGCCTACTCTTTTTGAGTGTCATGTGAGTATTCTAGCACTATTTTTCAATTTTGAATTCCTAAATAGTCAATTAATTTGTACATTGAGTTATTAAATTATTCCAACCCACTGCATCAGAAATATTTTTATATGTGCACATATGTAGGTTAACAGATTTGGACTAGTTCAATGACGAGGAAGGGGGGAAAAAGGGGTTAAAGGGAAGGTGGGTAAAAGCAAGGATGGGGGAGAGAGGGAAGATAAATACTAAAAATTCTCCATATGTGGCACAAAGCCCCTATTCTCACTGGAAAGAGCAATGTCTACTGCCAATCATGAGAGAGTGGCGAGGGTGGTAGAGAAGCTCTATAAGTAAGTCCAGATCGGCTTTGTTCCTCAAGCTCATCTCAACCTTGAGGGCTGAACCACGATATCCATAAAGGGAAAGAATGCAACATTAGAGATTAGAGCTAATTGGATTAAAATAAAGTTCCCAAGTTTCAGCCAGTATTGGTGAAGTTGCTTTTAGGTGGAGATTTAATATTTCAGGTATTTCTTACTAAATCAAAGTAAAAAGACCAGTAATATCCATAGTAGCTTATTATGCTGTCATCTTTTGGAAGATGTGGAAAGGATGGTAGCCCTTCATTTATCTTTCCTGCTCCTCTTTCCTCCCCAGCCCAGTCTGCACTCAGGGTTTAAAGAGCAGCTGAAGAGTCCTAGCAAATAGGATGGATTGTACATGGCAAGTCATTGCATAAATGTTCTGACTGATTAAAGACAAATTTCATTTGCCACATTTCTTTATATCCAAAGACACTTTCAGAAAGCAAAAATGGAAGAGGGGCATTATATTAAATGGGCTCTATCTGGCTCTATCTACACTGCACCTGAAAGTATAGAACAGATTTTTTTTTTCACCCAAGCGAAGCTGACTGTTACCTTTTAGTGGTGACTGGTTTATTGACTGCTAATGCTTTAAAAATGAGATTAAATCAGGTCCACGGTCTTTATTACCAGGAAGATATATGCCCCTTGTGAATTCTAGTGGTTTGGCAATCTTAACTTCAGCAGACATAACATTGATGTATTCTGTGTTGCCAAACAGCATGGTAAGTGTTTAAAATGCTGTGAACAGCCTTATTGCCTTGAAATGATACAATCTAATATTAGATTGTAACTCAGTGACTGGATCCGAGAGCCTATCCTTGTATAGAATACTAAAATCAAAGCTACTTATTTTAATATCTCACAGAGAGAAGGAATCATTCTTCATTCCTCCATTGAAACACAGAACGTGCAAAACTGAATCTAAATTGCAGGGAAACTGAAACTAAAACATATCGGGTCACTTTCATGAGTAGTGCATTTGCAGCTCACTTTGTAACAGGACATCAAAATACCAACCTGACTCATTCAAACTGGCAGAGCCACACTGGTGTTGTGGACTCATGAGTAGATCCAAAAGTCCACAAATTCTCAAATGACAGAAAATCAAATTGCATCCTTTTCTGTTCATTTGGAGCATTCTAGAAAAGCAGATCTTGCCCCATCCTCAGACCTTGTCCCATGTGTTCCTCTCAATCACATATAATTAACATTACCTTTTAGTCCTTTGTACAGTTGTGCATGTCAATCATGTATCAGACACCTATCACTCAAAGATCTCAAATGGTTTTCAGTATCAGACTGTCACCTCACCTGTCTCCTAAGCAGAGGGGATTTGTGCATCCACAATGTAGTCTGTCAATGCTAAGACAAAAAGGGTTGCCTCTAGTTAGGGTGATCAAACATTTTTTTTTTTTTAGCTCTTGCCTGTACTGAGGATATTTTCAGGACAGGGAACTCTCAAGTGCTAAAGCCCAGTCAGCCCAGGGAAAACCAGAATGCTGTTCACTCTACTAGGTGCGCAAGAAGCCACAAGAGTGTCGTGAAGTTGTATTTGGTGACTGATTGCCTATCTATGAGAGTAAATTCACCATGGCATCACCTGGCAATATCACCTCTTTATATTTCAAATTTCTCAAACCATCCTAGACGTGCACAAGGGGAAATGGTTGTCCTGTCTGATTATTCCAATTAGTGCAATTGCTGAGAATGAGATCTCATTAGGATCCGTCTTCCAGGATGAGCTTGATGGGACGTGGGGAAGGAAACCTACATCAAATAACTGTATAGCAGCTTATTGCTTCCAATTTTTTATTAAAAACTAAAGGCTACATTTAAAAGTAGTCCTTCAAATCTGATTATCCATTTTATAGTTTAAATTTATTTCAATTGGATCCATTTGCTTTATATTATGTTCCACACCAAAATTAATATATAATCTATTAAATATATATATAAACTAAATTATTACACACACACACACACACACACACACCTCTCTGTGTGTGTCTTTCTGTCTTAGAAGGTCTTCCACCCATATAGGATAAAAGAATGGAGTTTCTGGCTCCTGGCTTCAGCCTGACCAAGCCATTTGGGAAGTGAACCAGTGAATGGAAGATTTCTCTTTCTCTTTCTATAACTGTCTTTCAAATAAATAAACAAGTCTTTAAAAAACTATATCACAGACCAATTTTTGGTCAAATTACAGATACAAGCAAAAATTTCATTGTTCTCCCCATAATTCTAATATGTTAGGAGCCAAAAGAAGTAATTTTGAGCTGCCCTCTAATCAGAATAGTGGTGCAAAAAATAACAAGCCTGTCAATTCCAGAATATTCAATACAGTTTTTTCAGAGTCTAATGTCTTTGCTCTATACAGATGAAAAGAAATCTTTTCAAATTATCAGTCAGCTATTGAGCCAACTTGTTACCAAGCACCACAATATTTGGAAACACTAGTGAAAATTTTACTGCTCACTTGAGATCTACATGTTGTAAGTCATGTCAGTATAATTAAAACAGAGTTCACTGTTCTGAAGCCAAAAAAAGAAATTAACTCTGCAACAGTTTGATGTTAGTAAAGCCGAAAAACGGAATCAGGAATTTATGTTTCTAATACTTTTCTATAGATGGAAATCTTAAACATAAGTGGTGAATCAACATGAGCCAGATTTGTTGTTAAAAAAAAAAAATCTCGGCCGGCGCCGCGGCTCACTAGGCTAATCCTCCACCTAGCGGCGCCGGCACACCGGGTTCCAGTCCCGGTCGGGGCGCCGGATTCTGTCCAGGTTGCCCCTCTTCCAGGCCAGCTCTCTGCTGTGGCCAGGGAGTGCAGTGGAGGATGGCCCAGGTGCTTGGGCCCTGCACCCCATGGGAGACCAGGAAAAGCACCTGGCTCCTGGCTCCTGCCATCGGATCAGCGCGGTGCACAGGCCGCAGTGCGCCGGCCGCGGCGGCCATTGGAGGGTGAACCAATGGCAAAGGAAGACCTTTCTCTCTGTCTCTCTCTCTCACTGTCCACTCTGCCTGTCCAAAAAAAAAAAAAAAAAATCTCAGAATATTATGCCAATTAATGAGATCTTTCTACTGTTTCCCAAGGTAACTTAAGGAGAAAAGTCAGTCAAGACCATGTAGAATAAGCATGAATAATTTTATATAATTTCTTCCTAAAAGTAAATATTATTGGTGGGAATACAGTCTAGTACAGTCATTGTGGAAAACAGTACAGAGGTTCCTCATAAAACTAAAAATAGAACTAATAATTGATCCACCTCTGGGTGTATATGCAAAGGAATTGAGATCAGTCTACATCCCCATGTACTCTGCAACATTATTCACAATAGCTGTGCTATGGAATTAGTATAAACGTCTATCAACAGATGAATAAATAAAAAATGCTATACACACAGATAATGGAATACTATTTTGCCTTTTAAGAAGAGAATCTTGTTATCAGTAACATGGTTGAACTTGACGGATCCTACACTACGTGACAAAGTATAGAATGATTGTTATCAGAGGTTTTGGTGGGGAAGAGGGTATGGTGTGATTGGGAATGAGCAGTTACTGGTTAAAGGGTTCAAATTTTCAATTACATAGGAGAAATATATTTTTGGGACCTATTGCACAGCACGGTGACTCTAGTTAATAATGCAGCATACATTTCAAAATTATTACAACAGTAAATTTTAAATGTTCACTGCACATACAAAAAATATTTGAGTGGATGAATATGCTGATTAGTTTGGATATAATCATTCCACAATGATTCCACAAATATCACACTGTGCCCCATAAAATATAATTGTTTGTTGATCAAAAATATAAGTTAAAAATCTGTGTTATTTTGGAAGAGTTGGAGCAAGAGCAGAAAAGAAAATAATCCATTTACCTGCTACTGCAACTTTCGCTGTCCGACTGATAATTGACCCGGAATCTCCCAGAGACGCCTCACATTGATAAAGTCCCTCGTCTGGCTTGTGGTGTCTGGAATGGAGGATGTTCTGTATCAGTAGAGACCCATTGGGAAGCTGCTGCTTCCTCTCCTCCAGCCCCAGGGCGAGGTGGATGCCGTCTTTCCTCCACTTGATGACCGGCACTCCGCGGTCCGACTCCGCAGAGCAGTTCAGGAGGACGCTTCCTCCCCGCATCGTGACGGCATCAGAGGGTTCCGACAGGAAGCGCAGGGATGTGAAGGCTTTAATTTGGAAACCTGGAAGAAGACGGCACAGATAAGCATGTTCATGTGTTCAAATAAATCTCAGCTTAACTTTCCTTTCAAAAAAAAAAAAAAAAAAAAGGAAAGCCACAAAGCTTTTTCAAAAAAGTTGGTGGCTTTGAAAAATGTCTAGGAGTAACTGAAACTTAACATCAGGGATATTGTATTAAACAAATGAAAAAGTACCCAGTTCAAATCACGGAACTAAAGAAACACTTGGTCCCCAAAATAACCCTATGAGGAATTAAGAGATTGTAAAAATCCAGGCAGGGCTATTATCAGTTTGAAAATTTAGGAAGAAAAGAAACTAATACTTTGCAAATTAAAATAATTTCAAGTAGCAATTGTAATGTCACAGCTAAGATTTATGGACTATTTCCTTCTCTTCATTCTGATTAAAGCATTCCTTGAATTTTTGTAAAAAATTTCTGCTCACAGTGTTTTATAAAAATCAAAATCAACTGTGAAAGGTGTGGGCAAAGTTATTTAGAGTAAAGCTTAATTGAGTTTTGAAACAGGTAAAATCCATTTGCAGAAGCCAGTCAATAAAGCTACTACCTAAAAATGCAAATCCCAAAAGTGTCTTAATTTCCATCCAAATCTTACTCATGGGCCTGGAAACCTAAATGAATATTATAGTTGAATTTTTTTGCTGTTCATAAACATAAATGAACATAAGGAACCAACAGGAGGAGCAGAAAGTTATTTAATGATCCTGAGGGATGCAGCAAGTGTAATTAGTAGCGCACTCTTTTGTCAGGCTGGCAGTACAGTGTTGCAAGAACTGCTTGGATGTTGCAGCGGATTCCTCATTGTGGGCATCTTTTGCTCAGGCAGGTGTATCGCTGAAACCACTGAAGTCAAACGACTTTCAGCTTCATTTTGAACAACTTCTGGGGCTAAACTTTCCACAATACCCTTTGGCATGAGATTTTCAATAATTATTCTTAGACTCTAAACTGAATTTTCTTACTGCTGTTTAATACCATTTTAAGTCTATAATGAGTGATATTGGTACAGATGCCCCATCACTGACACAGAGGCTCTCTCTTCCCAGATTCCTTTTATGTAGACAACCTAATTATAACACATCCTGTCCTCCAGTGGAACCTATACTGAACTGGGACTCTGGAGATCTATCCTTGGTCCTGGCTCTATTACTTAATGATCTGGGTGTCAAACAGATCTTTTAAGTCCTCAGAACCGCAGTCTGCTCGTGTGCAAAACCAGGGCTTTGAACCACATGACCTGGAAATTCTACATTCAGTTTGGAAGCCTTCAGTACTAGAACGGGTGGAGGTGTCCATCAAGTGAGCTCTGTTGTAAGCATTCGGAGATGGAGACTGCATTGTAAATGCCTCTCACATTTCTACTCCATCTCCTTATTACCACAAAAGAAACACAAGCCAGCAAATAGCTGGCTTGGGATACACTTAGGATGAGAAAGTATAAAGTTCTAATGCCCTTGAATGTCAAGATATTTCACTAGAGTAATACCTACAATTTCCATACAAGTAGCATTAATAAGGTGGAAATAAATTCAGAACTCCAAACGAGACAACTATATTAAAAAACATTTATTGCTTTTTTGTTCTTCCTGGGGCCTATATTTTAAACACAGCCTCATATTGAGAGCCTTATTTATGACACAAAACACATAATACATTCAATACAGCTGTTTATGACAGCATGTTAATGAGCGTATGTGCCCATTATCACAGATAAATAATCCACTTACTCTGAAACAGGGAGGTTATGACAGTTTTCAGTGCCGTGAGTATATAGTTTAGGAAAGTTAAATAAAGATTAACTTTTCTTTCATACAATTACCCTTGCAACTCACTGGCAATTTCAGCTTTTTGTACTTCTTAGAACAATTACAGTCTGAATATATGGCTCTGGAATAAAGCAAACTCTCTGCTTAAAGTAACTTAGATTACTTATGCTTAGAAAAGCTGGCCCTTCGCAAATATGGTCCCTTTTGCAAGTGTCACCAGCCCACCTCCAACTGCCGTGTGGAGTGTTTCATACCAGACTAAGAAACATACCACAAAAACATTTCTCGGAACTCAATTAATCTTAACAAACTCTCTTTTTGTCTTAGATTACTAGTTCTTCTTGGAGACATTCTGACCACCAGTATAGCAAATCTCAAAGTGAAATATTTATATCAAAAGTTTGCATTCATGAATCAGCCTGAAATAAACTGAAAGAATATTGATAGAATGTATGTAGAGAGGAAAAGAGAGATCATAAACATGAAGAAGACAGACAAGTGGAAATATTTGGATCCCATAGCACACAAAGTTGTGGTGTGGAATTTGGACGCTGGGAGTTCCATGATGTAAGTATGTACCTGCTGGGAACGGAGGGGAAGAGAACAAGAGAAAGCAGCAGCAGCATGCATTTGGGAATCCAATCGAAGTGGTCTACTTTTCAGTAATGCAGAACATTTCATGTTAAAATGGCAGTGGCAGGCAAATCATCAAGGACAAAGTCCAATGGGTAAGTCTGTGTTTTGTTTAGTTACATAAGAGAAGCAATCCTTTAAGCCCTCCTATAAAATCACTTCAGGTAATTACATTTGGGAGAAAGATACTTGATGGTACCAAAATCCTATGCATTAAAAAAACAAACAAACAAACAAAAACAGGCACAAGTGAGTGTGACACCAGAGTTCCCAATATCAATGAATGCATCTCCAGTCCTCTCTCATTCCAAATGTTGGCTCGGGAAGATTTCTAAATCACTGGTTAGAATGCTGGCAAAAAGCCACATATGCATTTACTAATGACAAGCTTTTCTTACTGTGTTAGTCTGAGCAAACCAATTGTCAGATGATCATTGGAATCTCTCCTTCTCCTCCCTCCTCTTTCCCAACCCACTGCCTCCTCACCCACCACCCACCATTTTCTTCTTCTTCTGCCTTCTCTCTCTACTTCTACTCCTTGTTTTATTTTATGAAACAATAATTTGTACGCATATTTCAACACAAAAAACCTTCTGTGTTTTTCTGATGACATAGAAGAATTTTGTCAGATATAAGTATCAGAGATAATACTTCCAAGGACATTCCAAGTTTATATTAATTGAAATCTTGCAAAAGAAAATATTCTCAATATATTTTAGAAACTTACCAAAATGATCAAATAGTAAAAATCATTCTGTAAGCTTAATTCCCTTTGTGCTTGCCTTTCTTATCATATTCGTGTTAATTTCAAAGACCAGCCAGTCACAGGGGCAGGCTAACTTAGAATGGGGTTTTTAAGGTTTGACATTTTATCTACAATATCAAACATTGTTAAGTGTGAAAAATAATTCCCCATGGAGTCAGAAATCCCTTTCCAAGTCCAAAATGTAAAAGCTTCTGGTTAAGGTAATAAAAGCTAAAAATTAAATTTATGAAAAGTAGTCTAGGAGTGAAAAGAAGCACCTGAAAGATTCAGAGATTAGAAAATGTCATACAAATCCCCATAGAACTTGCTGTGCATAATTTTATCTCTTTCAAATTACACAAACTTTCACTTTGGATGCTTAGAGTTTGACAATCCCTGAATCCTCAAAATCAACCTACAAAACCAGGCCACCATCATCTTGTTAGAAATATATGCTGCTGGGGCTGGTGCTGTGGCACAGCAGATTAAAGCCCCAGTCTGCAGCGCCGGCATCCCATATGGGTGCCTGTTCGAGTCCCCGCTGCTCCTCTTCTGCTCCAACTCTCTGCTATGGCCTGGGAAAGCAGAAGAAGATAGCCCTTGGGACCTTGCACCCATGTGGGAGACCTGGAAGAAGCTACTGGCTTCAGATCAGCTCAACTCTGGCTGTTGTGGTCATTTGGGGAGTGAACCAACAGACGGAAGATCTCTCTCTCTCCCTGGTTCTACTTCTCTAACTCTTTCAAATAAATAATTCTTAAAAAAATATGCTGTCACATCTGCTTCCTTTGTATGTTATGCAAATAAGAGATGTCCATTGAAAGAAATTTAAAAAATTCTATGAATGATCCTACAAATAATCATCTTTGAATTTATCAGACATCAATTACTTGCAAAATTGTACCTTTAAACTTCAGACCTGCCTAAAACTTTAAGAGGTTATACAACAGAGGCCGGTGCCGTGGCTCACTAGGCTAATCCTCCGCCTTGCGGCGCCGGCACACCAGGTTCTAGTCCCGGTCAGGGCACCGGATTCTGTCCCCGTTGCCCCTCTTCCAGGCCAGCTCTCTGCTGTGGCCCGGGAGTGCAGTGGAGGATGGCCCAAGTGCTTGGGCCCTGCACCCCATGGGAGACCAGGAGAAGCACCTGGCTCCTGGCTTCGGATCAGCGTGGTGCGCTGGCCACAGTGCGCCAGCCGTGGCAGCCATTGGAAGGTGAACCAACGGCAAAGGAAGACCTTTCTCTCTCTCTCTCTCTCTCTCTCTCTGTGTCTACTCTGCCTTTCAAAAAAAAAAAAAAAAGAGGTTATACAACAGAGTGAAATATTTAAAAGCAAAATAGGACAAGCAAACATTTAACAGATCTTCTAACCATATGTGAATTTATTAGAATATAAACTTTGAAACATTGCTTCTCAAAGAACTAGCACCAGCTACAGCACCTGGGAATCTGTTAGAAATGCACAATCAAGGCTCCACTAAAACCCTCCCCTACCAGCAACTATAGGAGCAGAACACATAAATCTATGCTTATGAGGCCTTCTAGAAGATGCTCAAGTTATCTAAAGCATGAGAAATGCTAAGCCTTTGGTGTCCCCCAAAAATCTGTTGTGAGTTCAGGGTTGGTCTCCACTGTGGCAGTGCTGGGAAACCTTTAGGGGAAGACTAGGGAGAGGTCCTTCATCGTTAGGGTTGTGCTCTTGAATGGTAGTTCTTATGAGCTCAAGACCCCTCAGGTTTTGGAGAGAGGTTTGTCATAAAATGAGTAAGCCTGTCCACTCATTTTCACTGCCTCCTGAAGGGCCATGTGCTCTTCCTCCCTGTGTGTACCACCCTGTCCCACCCACTTTCTTCCCTTGCCAGAGCCAGAGCCTGAGCTTGTGTCATGCCATCTCAACTTGGGATTTCTTCTGCATATGTAGATTATGTCAGGTATCTCATCTTAGTGATGAAAAGCTAATATAAGAACTCTGCTCTAAAACATTGTGTATAATGAACTAGATATTGAGGTCCCTGTGTTCCTCAGAATGTCTTGTCATAACTCTCATTGGGGGAATTTGAGTAATTTGAGTCAATTTTTTTTTCCACTAAGTGATAGAGATGAAGTTATGAAGATGATTTAACAGGCAGCACCTCTTTCAGCTCGTATTTTATTTATTGGATATTTCTCTTTTGAAAACTGAGGAAAAATGAAGAAAGGGCCATGAAATGGGGCCACTGTTTACAATATCCAATGCTTCTCCCATTGTAACGAATACTCTGGCCCTAAATAGCCTAACTCCATTTAGCAAATGAAAATGTCACAGTCAGTTGCACATTTCAAATGCTCCTGGAATATTCTTGGCTGCTCACACACAAAGCTATTAAAAAACATTCTTTCAAATGACTACAATAGCTAAAATCTTCTCCCAAAAGAAATTTTTAAAAATGTGTTGTTCTTTATCATGGTGTCTCTCTATTATTAGGTTTTCAGTCCACATTATAACTATGGGCTTCTAGAGTATTAGAATTTAGCTATTTGCTCCATTGGCCAGTTTGGCATAAAAACTGACAACGCCATAGTAGCACTTCCAGTGCTATATCTTTAGCAAGTATTTTGTGTACCTGATACTAACACAGACTTTGTCTGCAGCTTATCCAGAGAGAGAGGTATATACCCACCAAAGTATTAGCACTAATGACCACTAGGAGATCTGTGAAGTATTAGTGCTTTTTTTCCTACTATGATAAGAGACATAGTAAAAAGCACTAATTGTGAGAGGCTGTGGTCATATCTTTAAAAGACTGTGTTTATTCCAGTCCTTGTCAGTGACTAACATACTTTGAGGCCATTCAATTTCAAGGCAAGATTTTTATTATTAGCAGATGGAAATCAGAAATGAATTAGACTTTATAGAATTCATTTTTTACTTTAAATAATGCAAGAATAGATTTACCAGTAAGGAAGACAGGTGCATTTTACTATGAGTATTTATTAAGGATCATTAAAATGAAGAGAAGCAATAAAGGAAAATTTAAAAGGACAATCAATGTTCTTACCTCACTAGAGTTAACCAGATCTGGCCAACAAAAATTAAAGGCAAAAGTTATATTTTAATTCCATGTGAAACAATGTTTTAATATAAACATGTCCTAAATAAATATGTAAATATTACATCGCATATTCTTCTATGAAAATATTATTTAGCACAAATTTAAATTTAACTGGACATCTTATTTTATCTGGTAAGCCCATCCCCACATAAATTCCTTTTTTAGACATGGCAAAAGTAAGTAAATAGTATGTGAATTCACACTAACTCTGCTCAGTTGTCATATCCACAAAGAGTAGTGAACTCTTGGAAAGCTACCACGATTGAATCAGGAAAAATGATTTTAGTGTCAGGACCTTTGCTGACCTAATGCACCACCACCAAATGTCCATGCAGAAAGGTCGCTGAGCTCGATTTACTCTTTACCTAGCAATGTTGATTTTTCTCTTCCCTTTGCTACACAGGAAGCACAATCTGGAAACATCGATGCACCATGCAAAGTTCAAGAAGTAGCTGCCTCAGCAACAGTGACGCCTTGGTAAGTCCAAATCATGCATTCCGAGGATACAGCATTTTCCACAAGTGGGGGGAGCTTTGTGGAGATCTGAGGTTTTTATAGGGCTAGAAGTGTGCCCCAGGCAACTGTCAGTTTCCTCTGGCTAAGCCCAATTGTAAAGAAAAATGATAAGGGCCAAGTTGGAGTTTGGGCCAGGCACTTCCTCATCCCATTTCCTCTTCAAAAATTCAATCTCCAAACCACAGCTTGATTTTGCTATATAAAAGACTGGGAAAATTGTAATGGGATTTTTTTTCAACTCAATAGGTAACACAGTCTGACATCTAGACTATCATTCTGCAGGCCTCATGCAAAATTCACACTTAAAAGAGCAACTTTGATCTACTGTTTAATATGGCCTGGGTTTGAGCCTTTCCCCTGTCAGTTGTGTGAAATGTCTGCTAGCTTTATTTCCCTTATGTTTTTCACGCGTCTTTCTCAATAGAGAAGGGATGGAATTTTCTGAATGTAGAACTGTCAAAGAGGATGTTGAAATGGGCTCTTGAGAGCATTTAGAAAAGGTATGATTTCATATCCATGCACAGGAAAGTCTATCTGGACAGCAGCTGTCTGGACAAGCACTGGTTCTGCCATTGGCTGTGAAGGGAATGATCAGCTTTTTGATGGAACAAGGACACAAGCTTCAGCCAGTTTAGGTTCTTGTTACCCCTGCCTTCTTCTTCGAGACCAGTTCAGTCTCACACCCTGTTGTCCCCCACCCCACCCCTGCATTCTTCCCCAGGTTTGGAAGCCAGTGGGCCACACTTGAAGAACCAGTATGGAGAAGCCCATCTCCACCTACTGTCCCCCACCCCCACCCCACCCCTAGACCACCTAAGATATAAAAGGGCGCAACCAGCTGGGGTCTGGGCCTCTGCCATGGGTTCAGTCTGTGAGCAAGATGGCCATTGGTCGACCTCTGAAAGTTTATTTTCTCTGAATAAATTCAGTCTGGCTACAAGTTTGTATTCTGCCTCCTTTCCGTTTTGTGCCTCTTTGCCTTATATTTGGTGGCCCGTGTGAGGAGACACCAATCTGCCCTCTTTACCTTACACTTTTAGTACATTATTAAACGTCACCCACATTCCAAATAATATGGACATAAAACCAAATATAATAATTTTCTATAATCTTGCTCACCACTGGCAATCACCTGCTAAAATTTAAAGAAATTATTCTTTATAAATAGTGATTTACTTTACTGTCCACATGGTTGTAATTATATTTTACACCAACTTTGAACTATGTTATTGTAAGGTTTTGTCTATAACCATATTTTTTGTATTTCTGTAAAAGATTTATTTATGTGAAAGGCAAAGAGACAGAGAAAAAGGAAGAGATAGAGATGTTGTGAACTTGCATTTGTTGATTCAGTACCCAAATGTCCCCAACACCTGGGGCTGGTGCAAGATGAAGCCAGGAGCAAGGAATCCATCTAGTCTGCCCTGTGGGTGGCAGGGGCCCAAATACTTCGGCTGACGTCTGCTACTTTCCCAAGTGGGAGCTAGATTAGAAGAACGGCAGAACTTGAAGCCACACTGTGTATAGGATGTCAGATCACAAGTGGCAGTTTAATACCCTACACCACACACAGTAGGTTAATCCTCCGCCTGTGGTGCTGGCATCCCATATGAGTGCCAGTTCTAGTCCTGCCTGCTCCACTTCCAGTCCAGCTCTCTTCTAGGGCCCGGGAAAGCAGTGGAAGATGGCCCAAGTCTTTGGGCCCCTGCACCCATGTGGGAGACCAGGAGGAAGTACCTGGATCCTGGCTTTGGATAGGTGCAGCTCCAGCCATTGCAGCCATTTGGAGAGTGAACCAACAGAAGGAAGATCTTTCTGTCTTTACCTCTCATTGTCTGTAACTCTCTCAAATAAAATAAAATCTTAAAAAAAAATGCACCACAATACAGGCCCCCTGCATATCCAAATTTAATTAGATTGTTTTCCATTAGGTTTTCTTAAAGGGGAACTAATGTATGCTGCATAGTATATGTTTCACTCTCATTTGGAAAAGTACTTACTTTTCAGTGATACATTTATTACAGAATTTTGCCAGTATGCTAAATTTAACTTTACATGCAGGCCAAAGTAGGGGGTGGGGGATGAATGGACAAAATTCAACTGAAATAATACACTTGGTAATACTCTTGATTTAAGGTAATGTTTAATAGTGTTGTTAAAGATCTTCAAAATATACCCAATGTCATTCACTCTTCCACCTAATTATTAGTCATCCAGCGTGTTGGGCAGAGATACAATAGCAAAACAAATAATCTGTCCTACTATGTCTTATATATACCCTAGTAGCGGAAAGAAGTCAATAAGGAACCAACAGAGCAAATACATACAATGACAGGAGGGACTACTACATTCCATAGAGGAAAACAGATGGGGGTTGTTGGAGAAGCCTTCACTTTGGAGAGAGAGACTTGAGTCAAGATCTGGAAGCTGCATAAGGAGTTAGTCTGCTTGGGCTTCTGTAACAAAATGTCATAGACTTGGAGGCTTAACCATAGATTTATTTCTCCCACTTCCAGATTCTGGGAAATGTACGATCAAGGCATCACCAAGGTAGCTTTCCTTCTGAAGCCTCTTTGCTTGGTTGGCAGTTGTCCACTGTCTTGCTGTGTGTTCCTATGACCTCTTCTTTGCGGGGCAGACAGAGCGCTAGTGTCTGTTCTTGTAGGAGCACTAATCCTGTCGTGGGAGTCCCACCATCCCAAACTCATGAAATCTTGAATTCTCTCTCACTTTTCCTATGTTTCAAAATCATCACATTAGATGCTAGCCTATAACAGGCAAGAAGACATGTAGGGGAAATTCTGCAGGCAGTGTGAATTAAGACCTCAGGGTAGGACCATGACTGGCCTCTCTCAGGAACTGCAGGGCCATATGAGCAAGAGTTTGAAGAGATAGTCTGACAGATCTCAGGGAAACTGTAGGACCTTGTATGTGGGCAAAAGATTTTTTAACCCTGACAAAGAAGCAACCTTAATGGAGAGTTTGGATAAATAGAATGAAATGCTCCAAGTTACATTTTAAGGGAATAATTCTGATAGAAGATCAATGCCTGTACATTCTGCCAAGGGGCATCTGGAAATGTCTCGGGACATTTTTGCTTGTCACAATTAGAAAGGGTTATTTATTAGCATCTAGTTGACTGTGGCCAGGGACATCATACACATCTGACAATGTACATGGCAGACCCTGACAAGGAAGAATTACCCAGCACAAAATACCAATAGTGCCAAGACAGAGAAACCTTGTTTATAAAGAATCCCTCTGGTTGCCGGGTTGAGGTTAGAGGCCATTGGAAGAGGTAGGGAATTGAGGTATAACATTATTTCCACAGTCAAGGTGAGACATGGTGGGATTTGGCCCAACATATTACACTGGAGCTGATGAAGAATGGCAAGACTGAGCACCTCTTTTAAAGGTAAAGAAAACAGGGTCTTTAAGGGATTAGATGTTCGTTGCTCAAAAAGAAAACAGCCTCAGATGACTCCAAGTAGATCAGCCAAGCAATTCATGTAATTTATATGCAATAAAACAAAGACTATCAATTGTAAAAGTAAATCTCCAGTACAAGGAGCCAGTGACCTGAAATCTTTGCCTCATCTGCCACTCAGTAGCCTTCTGTGTGCGAGCTGTAGCGTAAGAACTAATTTACCCATGATAAAACAAGGAGGTTGAGCATCAAGGTATCTCCAGCTCTAATATAAAAGTCTAAGAGTTCACATCTATTAACTCTGCTACTTAGAAAAAAAATTACCCTTAAATTTAGGAGGAGATTTGTCATATGAAGAGATTTGCTGTAATCACCCTGTGATCAGTTTATCACAGACTGAAATGAGACCACAAGCAGGCACAGTTACTGCAGGTGCCAGGAGACCAACAACCTATCTCATTATCCATAAAATAAGAGAGTCTAATCTTTTCTCTTGAAGATAAAAGACCGCAGAGGTCATTCTGCTGACAAAGTACAGGCTGCTTTATTATGATTCATGAGAAATGAAGTATTCATCTTGTGGAAACTCCTATTACAATATGAAGGATTCATTCCATAAAGGTCTGACAGGTCCAGGAAAAAACTTAAAAATTCAGCAAACCTCATGGTTGACACTGTGACATAAAGTCTGATGTGGGAACACATGCTGATAAAACATTTGTATTGTAATGTGAAAAATTTTATAAAAATGGGAGCCCAACAGTGGTTTTCATTAAAATGCTGCCACTCATTTTGTCATGATATTTACTGTATCTTATCTCAGCAGAAAGATGGTATTTTTCCGCTTTGTCTGGGAATGACATCAAGAAAGAAAAACCCCAACGATGACAGGAACATTGGTCAGTTCTGGAAGAGAGCATCAGTGAACTTTAAACTGCATTTAATAAAGGGTCCTCTCAAATAGCTTGTTTTATTAGAAGGTAATTTAGCTTCAGTGGCATCTGACTATGAGGAGTAAGAATGAAATCTTGTAGGAATAAAGAACCATAAGCAGACTTCGGAACCCTATGTGTGCAACATTTGTAGGAACTCCTTAAACGATGAACAACCTGTTCATGTGCCTTGACATAAAGGAAATTAAAAGATGAATAAACATGCAAGAGTACCTCTTCCATCAAAGGGTTTACTGGGTTTGTGAGTTGTAGCAATTTCTGGAATTTCTAGAGAGTATTCTACAATTCAGTGACAGTGCCTTGGACCTACTGCAGAAGGCAGAGGCCAGTGTTGAAGGAACATACTAGACTTCTCATAATGTTGTGTTTTCCAGCAATAGTGACAAATCTTGAGCCAAATAATAAATATTAATTCTTGTCAGGTTCCCATTTCACAAAGTGAACGTGTTTGAGACAGGCCTGAACAGAAATAAAAAGTCTTCATTGAACAGCAATGACAGACTCATCTCTTAGAAGTGATAACCCTTTATTGTGCCTCTCTATTGCTCTGATCTTTCTATTACACATTATATTTTTGAGAATTTCTTCCTTATTACAAGGTAACCTTCAAAGAACCAGAAATGAATATATTTGTCTATTTCACACAGGTCTTATAAGGTCTTTAACTTTCTCAGTTATTTAATTAATATCTTTGAATAAGCAAATACATATAGACAAAACCACGAGTAATTTGAGAAGACTACTTCCCTCACGGAAAGACAATCACGACAGAGGTGACGAAAGCCTGGATTTCATTCTCCCAAGTTGTCCATGAATCACCAAGTTTACTCAATGTTTCTGTCAATAAAAACAAAGCTGTTCAGTATCTACATTGATAACATTTCCTTGCATGGTCCGAGGCAGTGGTTGGCAAACTTTTTCTATAAAGGGCCAGATAGTAATTTTTTTTTACTTTGCAGACCAAGAGGCAAAATTGAGGCTAGCATTTATATACTTATATGTCAATTTAAAATGCATAAGCTCCAACACAAAAAACAGGCAGAGGCCTGAATGTGGCCCTCCCTGCACTATAGTCTGTATTCCAAGGAGACAACACTGCCCATCAGAGCTTACAGTTTTCTCTGTAAACTAAGCTCCCCTCAATGTTCCATTCCTCACAGCAATAGAATAGCCATTTATAAGGACTTAACAAGAATGTTGGTCGTATAAGCTGGGCATACAGTTGAAACTTTTCATTATATTCCCACACCCACCTGTTAAATGCCTCCTAGTTCACCACTTTCCTGATTCCTCCCACTTTCCCCTACACCAGGGTACAGATCCTTCATCCCAAACCTATCTTCCTCCCTCTGAACCTCTAATACACTTTTCCAGTTTGATGTCTCTGCTGTCTGCCGTACCTCTTCTGCTAGCATTGCAGAGTAATGCAGCAATTCTGTTGGAAAAGGAATCTGCTTACTAATTATATAGAAAACATAAGCTATTTTCCTATCACCAATCCCTTAAAAAGCCTCAGAGAATGTCAGGTGTCATATTAACTTTGTTCTTGCATAAAAAATTCAGGATGAAAGTAAGAGACATCTATTTTACTTTCTTATCACAGTCGAGGCATCATAGTCTAGCTCAATCTGCTGTGGCTGAGATGAGTTCCTCATTGACCTAAAAAAAAATTGGTAACTTGCAGTCAAGGAGAGCCGAGGAATCATCGTAGTATCATTGATGGTGCTTTGTGGGTTCCTGAAGTTGTGTAACCACTTTATCATTTTTGTATAAGCTATCCAGCTACTTTCAGGAGTTTATTTTATTTGATCTTTAATAAATTCCTTTCACGTTGTCCTTAATTAAAAGCAAATCAGTAAGAATCAAAGCAAAGAAATGATCTCCTGAGCCCCCATTTAGGCTTAGTAAGAGTCTAAAATTTGTCTAAATAATAACGCACATGTCCTCTTAGATGAACCAAACTAATTCCACTGAGGAGCCCAAGTGTTATCACAGAACACTCTGAAGAAAATTTATACACAATTTTCAGATGAAGGGCAAAAGCAGGAGCAGAAAATGTGCTGAGTTTATCTCCAACTGAAATGTGGGCTCCTTACAGCTCATCAAATGGAGACCTTTTCCCCACAAGTTTTATCCCAGAGAAATGTATATGTTTCTTCTTCTTTTAAAATTTTTTTTAAATTTTTGACATGCAGAGTTAGACAGTGAGAGAGAGAGAGAGACAGAGAGAAAGGTCTTCTTTCCGCTGGTTCACCCCCAAAATGGCTGCTACGGCTGGGGCTGCACTGATCCGAAGCCAGGAGCCAGGTGCTTCTTCCTGGTCTCCCGTGCGGGTGCAGGGCCCAAGCACTTGGGCCATCCTCCACTGCCCTCCCAGGCCACAGCAGAGAGCTGGACTGGAAAAGGAGCAACCAGGATAGACTCCAGCACCCCAACCAGGACTAGAACCCAGGGTGCCAGTGCCGCAGGTGGAGGATTAGCCCAGTGAGCTGTGGCGCTGGCCCTGTTTCTTCTCTTGTACTGCTCCACTTAGAGTTCTCTCCCAGTACCTTTATCTCACCTTCTATAAAGATTGATTTATTCATTTGAAAGGCAGAGTAACAGATATAGAGAAAGGAAGGAAGAGAGAGGAAGACAGGGGGAAAGGGGCAAGGTTTGGCCAAATCTAGCAGTCTGGAAATCCATCCAGGTCTCCAATGTGGGTGGCAGGGACTTGAGAACTTGGGATATTGTCTGATGACTTCTCAGGCACATCAGCAGGAAGCTGGATTTGAAGTAGGGTAGCGGGAACTCCAATGGGAATTGTGATATTAGAATCCAAAGTAGTCGCTCAACCCACATCACCACAACACCTGACTCACTTTTACCTCTTCTAACATCGCATTACCTCAATATCAGAGAAGCTTGGAATTTGATATTATCACACCAGGAAGAGCCATTTTTGTTACATACTTTTATTTGTGTTATATATACCAGAATTGCAATTAGAAAACCATCATTGGTATAAATGTAAATAATATTAGCTAAGCCTTTCCAAAAATATGATAGGCCGAGAGGAAGAGAAGAATGAGAGAGAGAAAGTGAGAGAGAGACAGAACTTCTATTTACCAGTTAACTCTCAAGTGCTCCCAAATGGCTAGAGTTGTGCCATACTGAAACCAGGAGCCAAAAATTCACCCCAGATCTTCCACACATAGGTGGCTGAGATACAACCACGTGAGCCATCACACATGGCCTCTAATTATGCACACAGATCTGAAACCAGGCACTCCAAAGGGGGATGCAGGCATCTTAAGGGCTAGACCAAACACTGTACTATATTTTTAATCTAAAGTAATAAATGAACTGTTCTTTCTCATTTTTCCCAACTCTTTTTCTCATTTTTTAAAAAAAAAGCATAAAAATATGTCCTTGCCCCTGCATTCCCGGGGAATGAATAATATGGACATGAAAAGAATTGATAATGACCAAAGTCACTAGTTTGCAGGAAGAACCCTTCTCTTGTGCAAAGGGTGGTCAGCATCCCAAATCATGGGTCAGAGATAAACTAAAATTTGTGGAAGATTTATGATGTAGCATACAAGTACTGGGTGACTGCTTTCTCTCTTTTTATTTATAGCAACATGATGATTTCGAATTTGTAAGGCAACCTCTCCATCACCAACACAATCAAAAGAGGCTATCATCTTTATTCTGCAGGTAGGGAAAATGCCAGAGAGTTCATCTGTCCTGACCAAGACCACACAAGTCAGAAGATCCAGTCATAAAATCCAGATGTGTGGCCGGCGCCGCGGCTCACTAGGCTAATCCTCCGCCTTGCAGCGCCAGCACACCGGATTCTAGTCCCAGTTGGGGCGCTGGATTCTGTCCCGGTTGCCCTTTTCCAGGCCGGCTCTCTGCTGTGGCCAGGGAGTGCAGTGGAGGATGGCCCAAGTGCTTGGGCCCTGCACCCCATGGGAGACCAAGAGAAGCACCTGACTCCTGCCATCGGATCAGTGTGGTGTGCTGGCTGCAGCACGCTGGCCGCGGCGGCCATTGGAGGGTGAACCAACGGCAAAGGAAGACCTTTCTCTCTGTCTCTCTCTCTCTCACTGTCCACTCTGCCTGTCAAAAAAAAATCCAGATATGTCTGAATTCTGGTCTACAATTCTTTCAATGTTACACTTCCGCGCGCGCGCGTGTGTGTGTGTGTGTGTATCCTTTTCCTCACACTGTATAATAATGAGATTACAAAGGCTAAGGGGCACCACATTAGTAAAATATTTCAGAGGTAGTATAGATAGAAAGAAGTAATGTTAATTGAAATATCTGATAACAGACTTCCTCTTAGCTACTGTGATTCTACAAAACCCTAACATAGGGTGTATTGGTTAGGTTTTTGTTACTTTAAGTGGAACATATGACAGTAGTTCCTTAGAAAAGAAGGATTTTAGCTTAGAATTTTGGGGGTCCACAGCCCAAGATTGTGTGGCCCTGTTTGTGGTATAAAACATGTGGAAGGAGGATCATATAGCAAGCCAGGGGACAGACATGAGAAGCACACTCTTATATAGCAAACTCTCTAGTGAGAGCCACCTTCCAAGGTCAACCCCTTAATGATCTAAAGACCTCTTGCTAGGCTCACCTTTCAGGTGTTGAAATTAGATTAAGTGTCTCCACTTAACTCATTAATCCAATATCTGTTCATATAAAAATTTGAAGTTACACTGCTGTGTGAGTTTGGCAAATCAAATCTTGTTCAAACCGTAACATAGCATTTGAGTGCAGGGACATCTCTGTCATGGAAACATGTAATTTTGGAAAATGCAGAGTCAATGCAGATAAGATACTTAAAATAGCACGGCATAAGCTGACATGCCAGGCCATAGATTTTGGCAAACTGTGAGCCCTAGAAGGATAAGCTTAGTGTTAGGACAATGGACATCATCAGGAAATGGGTCAGGGAATTGCCTGGTCAGATCCCACCTAAAGACAGTCACACTGTGCTTCCAGCAACAAACCAGAAGACCCTGGTTGTCTGACATGGATGAGGGTGGTGAAGGAGAAGGTTTCTAAAAGGCTAGAGGAACAGTACAAATTCAGAGAATTTTCACCCAACTTATTTGCCCCTCAGACCTATACTTGAATCATAAAATGTCTGGATTCATCCTGCATAAATGAGCCTATGAAGAAATAAGGATTTTGATCATCAGATACCATATGGTGATGTAGCCCAGGAAATGTGTATTGATCTACAACCATACGTTTATACCTTATTCACTACTTTCAGAGTAAAAATATATGCCTAAAACTTTGTTTAAATCTTCCCTTTTTGTATTTCACAATGATGAATACATTGTAGAAAATAATATTGAGTACTGTTAATCTCAGGTAAGGGGAATAGTTTTCTACCCATAACATGTGCAACGAGCCAAAAAGGAATAGAATAAAAGGAGTGCTTTGTTTGAATGCATCCCCTAAGATCTTAATCCCCAGTGCAACAGTGTAGAGATCTGGGGCCTCTATGATGTTATCTGATGAGGAGGACTCTGTCCCCATGAACGCCATTACATCAGGAGTAGGTGGATTATCACAGGAGCTGTATCTTCATCAAGGATGAGGTTGATTGTCTTTTCTCCTTTTCTTGTGGCCGTGCTCTTTTGCCCTTCCATGTTTTTCCATGGAATGTCATAGCAGGAAGGCCCTGACCAGATGTAGTCCCTCAGCCTTGCATTTCTAATCCTCCAGAACTAAGGGTCACATATTTATCGTCTGTGGTATTCTGTTACAGCAACACAAAAGAGACTGAGAGAGGGTGTGCATGCTCTGATCCTAATTCTATTCCTTCAGTAAATACTTTTCATCAGGTCCAAGGTTGAGTTTGCTAACTTCAGGCTTGAAGACACTCCCTCACTTAAGGGAGGGTGGGGCCAGGCAAGATCACAATCATATCCTGCAAATCAAAGATTTTCACGGATGCTGACCTCCACACAAAACCATCCTCAGGGTACACAATTGGTAGTACAATTGGCTGTAGTTTTAAGGCAGAGTTTAGATGGGACTGCTGATGAGCAGCAGCACAACAATCTTTTCTGCCACAATTTAAAATAAAATAAAATTTAACAAAGAAACATATAAGATACGGGGACAGACTGATAATAACACTGCATTTTGCTTTTGATTAATTTCAAGGTAATAACTAGAGTGATCACTAGGAGAATCACCTAATTTATTATATGAATCAGATACTTTAGGGACTTAGTTTATAATTATCCCCAAACAGCATCTATAAATCTGAATTATTCTAAGCAACTGGGGATGTATAATATGATTCCTCTATCACTATTTTAAAGATGACACAGATGTTCATAATTATATTTTTTTGAAATCCATTTATCTGATAGGAATCTTGTCACAAGACAAGACACATTCAGAATTAATTATATTTCCAGTACAGTATACAGATTTCTATGTATGAAATGCGTAATATACTCAAAAGTTTTTTGGATTTTTAGTTTCATTTGAACTAAAGAGAATTTTGCCCCCATATTCATCTAAATGCTGGTTACAGAGGTCTACGTTTCTTGGAATACTTCCTGGCAGCAACTGGAAAGGCTGGTCACACAGGCATATAGCTGGGATTGAATGGAAACTGAGTAATACTAACACTAATATTAATACTACTAATAAAGTGAAGGGTGCAAGTGACAGGAACCATGAACCAAAAGATCACACCTCTCTGTCAATCTGCAAAGTGACTATGAAAAATGACACATGAATCATGGCAGAAAGGACTGTAGCCACTTAAGACATCCTGAGCTTCATGGTCCTTGACCAAGAAAATGAATGGTGGAATGAGGCACGGGAGTTAGGATCACAAGGATTCACACTGTGCCCGTTTGCTTGATACTGGTGGGTTGAATTCTTTGATGCACACAAATGTGTTCAGGACACAGGCTCCTAGGCTGGCACATTCTAAACAGTTCTTTGTTATGCAGCCCATTTTTAAAAACCTGTTAAGAATAGCACCACCTACTGGCATGGGGGTCATTATCTTTTATCATCATTAAAGTATGCTTAGCTTAAATAATTTAATGGGGCAACCTCAAGAGTTGTGACAGGTTAATAAAGGCCTATGCTTTATTACATTCAGCAAGCATTTATTGAGTCTATATGCTAGATATTGGGAGTGGAAAATGTTTCTGAAGAGAGCAAAGTTTATCTAAAGTCTCAAGATGTAGGCTCTAGTCATTCTATTCCTAAGAAGCTATCTCAAGAAAATAATTTGGGTTGGGTCCTGTATTACAGTTGATTAAACCATTGCTTGGTATCTCAGAATTTTCATTCAAGTTCCAGTTACTCCACTTCCAACTCACCTTCCTGCTAATGCATCCTGGGAGCAGCAGAACAGGATTTAAGTGCTTGGACCCCTGCTACCCAAGTGGGAGATATGGACTGAGTTCTAGGCTCCTGGCTTCAGCCAGGCCCAGCTCTAGTTGTGGGCATTTAGGGAGTGAACCACTGGATGGAAGGTTGTTGACTGCTCCTACCCCTACTGACCACTCTGCCTTTTAAGTAGCCGAAAATAAATATTTTTAAAAAGAAAATAATTCAATGCAACAAAATTTGCTGTATATAACAATGATCACTAAAACATTTTATATCATAGTGAATCCAGCCAAAGAGAAACATTTTGACTTTCTAATATCAGGGAAATAGGTAAGTAAATCTCACAGCATAAATATGGTGATAGATTAGGAACTAATAAAAATTATCACCATGAAAACCAGAGGGAAACATGCAATAATAATCAAATGATTGTGGTGAATCTGTGGCTTATTGATCTGAGGACACAATTCCCTGCTTGCTACACCTCATATAATCCTACAAAGTCCACCATTAATGACAAACGACTGTAATAATATTTCAGTATTTTTCTAATATACTATGTACTTATATGCGTCAAGAAGACAGTCTCTGGCTTGTACATTCCGAAGTCTTCTACAAAAGAGGAAGACATGAGAACTGCTGCATAGACAAGGGCTCTATCATATGACTGAATACCCTTGTGTAACCATTAACTATGCCACCTTTGAAAGACATGCAACAGTGCTTTCTTTTTGTGCACTTTTTCCTTTCATTTTGAAGCCTATTCCTTCATTCCTCTGAGGCCAGTTAGCAATGCAATAAATTAATTTGTACTTTGGAGTGAACTCTTTAATCCTTTTTGTTCTTTCACCTCCCAATCAAACACACACTCTCACATTTGCATGTATTAACATAATGAGACATTAATTACGCAGTGTCTAGGATAGGACAAGCAAAGTGCTTCAATCAATCTCAATAACTTGCATCAGGGAGGTAAAAAACGTTGCTGAGCCTTATCAGGACCACATAATAGACACAAACACAGGCGAGGTGCCTGTTGTGGGTGTGATTTATAAACAGCATCTAAAAACAAAAAGCAGAAAATTACAAGAAGACTAATCAATAACAATTATCTTCATGATAGATGACAAATTTTATTCTTTTGTTGGGTGGTATTGTCTGCCTAGTGGCTTGAATACAGCCGCGGATAAAAGATTAAGCAGAATGCTCTGGAAACCAATGATGTCTGAAAATGCCTAATTCCTGGATGCAGGGTGTCACTGTATTGTCTGATTTCCCTCAGGAAGCAGTCAGAGTTCATCTAAACCAGACAATGTGACTTCCAAGGCCTCGACAAGTGGGCCAAGATTTCTAACCTTTCTAGTTGCAGTTTGTCTGCCTGGTGTCTCCCCATATGCAAATGTTCTGGAGCATAATGTCTGATGGCAGCCTGAATGGCCATACTGTGCTTGCAATCAAAGTTCTAAGTGTTGCTGAACTGTACCAGCTATTCATTATGTAAAATGGGTACACAAGGACACCGCATTTTGAATATAGTACTAACATCTTCAATATTTCACGTAGTTTTCATTGTGTTTTTACAAATTTCAACCATAGTGATATAAAGGTACTTAGGTTCATAAAAGCTCATTTTTTTAAAATTTCTTAGAAACATGGTAAAACAGTAAGAAAAGAATAGAAGAAAATAAAAGGATGTAGTGGCATTCTTCAGAAGTCCTGCCTCTAGACCATGGATTCTCTATTGAGTACACTGACATTGTGGGATGGATAATTGTTCGTTGTGTGGAGCTGACCTGTGCATTGTAGGGAGTTTAGCAGCATGTGGGTTGCCCTCACTAATGGCAGTACCTGTCCCCACACACTATCCAGTTCTGATAATCAAATGTCTCTAGACATTACCAATATATCCCAGTGGGGAGAGGGCAAAATCATCCACATTTGAGATCTACTGCCATGTACCTTTTTATTTAAAAATCAGAAGTAATGTTCATTAAGAAAAATTAAAGCAAACTGTGAAAGGTTATTTAAGTAGGTATAAATTTCACAGCTAAATATCCTTCAAAGCCACTATATTTTGTTTGGCTTTCAGTCAATATTCACTTATAAAACACTGAAAGCCAAGAATTCTATCCCTGGTGATCCTGTCCTGACCGTGGCCTTAACCAATTCTCCGTTTCTGTAGACATCACTCTCTTCCTCTGTCAGGTTATGGGCTTAGACAAGGTGATAAATCCTTACATTATGGGGCTCTACCATTGGAGGATTTAATTCATATGAATTCACCTTTTCTTAAAAGATTTATTTATTTCAAAGACAAAGTTACAGAGAGAGGGTAAGGCAGAGACAGGTATATATAGACACATCTTCCATCCACTGGTTCATTCCCCAAATGGTCCCAACAGCTGGGGCTGGACCAGGTCAAAACCAGGAGCCTAGAACTCCATGTGGGTCTCCCACATGGGTGGCAGGAGCCTAAACACTTAAATCAGAAATGCAGCAGCCAGAACTCAAATTGGCACCCATGTGGGATGCCAGCATTACACACAGAGGCTTAACCTGCTGTACCACAACACAGTGAATTATCTCATTAACCAGATCCATCCACGTGCCTTGTATGTGGGCCACAGTTGTTCAATCAATCTTTCCTTTTCCAAGAGAAGCGAGTGTCCCTCTCACTGAATTTAGCATACTCAAACTTTAATCCTACAAGAAAAAACACGGATTGAAATCTGAATATGTAAGTCAGCAAATGTTTCTGTGCATTTGGGAAGAAGGCAGAAACATCAAGGGAGTGATATATAGATATAGATATAGATATAGATATAGATATAGATATAGATATATAGCCAGCACCTCCTAAAAGACTTAGGATCACAACAAAGCAATAACAACAACAACAAAAAAAACAACAAGACAGAGTATTAAATTAAGCTCTATCTACTGCCTATTTTGGTAAAGTTTTCTTTCCCACATTATAACAGTTTATTCAGGACAGATACTATGCTTAGAAGGGAAAAAATACTAGCTAAATTCAATTGTTAAAAATCCAATTTTCCTGAATTTGACCCTATGTTGAGTCAGGTCTCAGAAGCACATGCTTTCTGATTTGTGGTTCTCAAAGCCCATTAATATTTGTAATCACTTCTCCAAATAGACACTATTCACACAAACCCCTGGAGATTCCAGAGACCAATCTGCGTTTCTGAAAGCTGCTGAATCCTTGTTTGCATGAAAGATGCAACAAGTCAATGAAATTGCCCTCCAGGACTCCAAGCACTGCCAGCCATTGGCTATCGAAACTCATCCATCCGTAGGCTCTCATCTGGGCCTTTTCATAACCAATATGTTAGTTTGCATCTTCCTGCAATTGCTCATGTAAGAATAAAATAGAAATATATGGCAGAGACACATCATGATAGCTCTCTACCATCCACAGACTCCAATCACCTGCCTGCCAATACAGCACAGTACGATTCCATTTACAATGCCTCTAGCTTAACAAAGAGTTGAGGAAATCCTCTTTCAAAAAATGGCTGTACTAGTCTCTTCATTGCCTCAGCATTCCTGAAGATGCAACAGAATACAACGATCCTTATATTTTCATGTCTAACCGTCTTAGAAGAAAGGCAAACTATCTAGACTAAGAGATGGAAGACATCAGCAATATCTATACCCTGAGAGATTTTTATAATCTGCCCAGTTGGGGAGATGGCTGCTGAGTGCCACTGTCCTTTAGCTGCCTGTGATAAGATAAAGAACTTTATTTCTAAGGCCACAGGCACCAAATAATTTAAATCAGTAACAAGTACTGAATGTGCTTTTAGTGGCTTATCATCTCTTCACAACAATTCTCTTTTATTAAGAAAGAGACAGGACCCATGATCCTAATTAGGCAAGAAAGGCACCAGGAACACATCATATCCTCATCAACAGGAAAGTCATATTGTTTTATGGCTAAACAACACCACCCTGAAAATGAGCCTCTCTAGTTTAAGCCAAGCACAGACCAGGAATTGGGAAGAAAAAAAAAAGTGTTAACCATTAGGTGAATAAATTGCCTCTCTACAATGAAACGGGAGTGCTGGGAAAATCAACAGCACATTCATTGCAAATGCAAAACCACTCTTTCTCTATAAAATGAAAGACACAATAAAGCTGATGGACCAAGGGTTATGAATACATTGTTCTGGGTTTTCAAAACCCAAAGATGTTTTAAAAACTATAATCCTAGCATAACCAAACCATAAAGCATCCAATAACAAATGTGTACATTCCAGCCAGCACCACCAGCAAAATCCCCGCTTCATGCTCTCCCAACCAGCTGCATTTGGATACACTTCATGAAAAGTCACAGCTTCTAGATCTCATTTTCTTTCAGCTCAGTGGATTTGGCAATTTCAACATAAAGAAATTAAAATTCAAAAATAAATAAATAAAAGTATCTGTGGGTCATAAACTTGCAAGCTCAGCAATTTTAATGTTTAAAATAAATGTTTAATGTCCAACTGCAGGATGAGGTGATATTACAAATGTGGATCATTTTCTTCTGAGACGAACAAAGCAAATAAAAGGAAGAAAAGCAATCAAAGTTGCAGGATCCTGAAATTCTGTTATTCATTACACTGTCAGCCTCATGTCGGAACTGATTGTCAGATTTCTAGGACCATACGCCAATCCATGGAAACTTTCTAGTTTACTAGCCCAGAGCAGTCTCAGAAAAATGAGCAATGTCCTTGTTCATCATCTTAAAAAAGCATTGGTCTACAAAGAAATGACACAAGTTTCAAGTGTACATATACATAAACATATAATCCTGATCTGGTCATTACACATTGTGTTTAAGTAGTGAAATGTCACATAGTACCCCATTAATATGTACATCAGTATGTGTCCATTAAATTTTTTTTTTAAATTTAAATGCTGTGTCAGAGTTACTTTCAGAAGAATAGCACTATTTTCATCATCCAATGATAGAAGGCTGTAAACCATCACCTATCCACATGGTAGAGAAAAGTAATTTTTAAATTTCTTATTGCCAGTTTAGATTTTCATTTCTTCCCATGTGCTTTTGATTGTGACATCTATTACCTCTGCATCAACACATCAACTGACTCTAGCATCATATCTAAGGAATAGCTTTGATCAAACCTTCTTTACTTATGTGGGAGACTCTTATTTATCAGAAAATTCCCTGGGAGAGAGGACCAGCACTGTAGTATGGTGGGTGCAGTTGTGACTTTTGAGAGTGGCATCCCATATTCGATGCCCAGTCCAAGTCCCAGCCACTCTGCTTCCCGTCCAGCATTCCTGCTAACGCCTCTAAGAAGGTAGAGAATATGAGCTAAGTGCCTGGGCTGCTGCTACTCATGTAGGAGACCATGATGGAGTCCCCAGCTCCTGGGCTTGGGGCTGGCCCAGCCCTGGCTGTTGCAGTCATTTGGGGAGTGAACCAACAGGCGCAAGATCTCACTGTGTCATCCTCTTTGTCACTTTTTCTTCCAAATAAAAGGGAAAAACAAAAAAGAAAATACTCAGATTTCTGTACCAAAAGAAAAAACTTTGAGAGTTTCCAAAGTTAACAACTTTCTTTTCCCAATTTAAGTAGTAATGATAATAACATTAATACAAGCTCATATTACTGATTTATTTTTAATCTATTACTCACTGTTAAATACCTACTGTACATTATCCAGAATATAAATTGGCCATTGTTATCCAGCCAGTAAATACCAGGGTTACGACATGGATTTGGGTCTTTCTGATATAAAAGACCATGCCTTGTATCAAAAGACTACATTTGGAGTTAGAAACTCTATATTCCAACATACAAAAGTTAAAATATAACATAAAATTAAAAAAAATTCTACCTTGAAATATTTCTGAACTGGAAAAAGAAGAGAGTTGTATAGAAACAATGCCAGAGAAACCAGTGCATTGGGAGGCCCAGACAGGTCAAGTACATGGGAGATGATCTTTGAAAAAAATGAACTATGTGGATTAATAGAGAAGATGTGAGATGATGCTACAATTAGTGAAATCAATTAAAATAAAGATACTTTGGAGGGGAGAGAGGAGGTTTCAACAGACAAGTGGCAACCACTATGCAAGAATCACCAGGTATCAAGAGGAGAATTGCTGGACTGCACAGACAAGGTACACCAGTTAAGGAGGTAGGTATTCAGCCTGGCAGTTAAGATGAGCGCATCCTACACCAGACTACCTAGACTTGCTTTCTGTCTCTGGCTGCTGATTCTAAAGTCCCACCAATGCAACCCCCAAGAAATAGTGGTGATGGCTCTAATTACTGGGTGTCCACTACTCATGTGGTCTATCTGGATTGTATTCTTGGCTCTCAAGTTTGACCTGGCCCAAACTTGGTGTTATAATCATCTGAGGAGGCAAACCAATGGATCAGAGCTCTCTATCTGCCTGTCTCTTTCTGTGTCTATCTCCTAATAAGTTTTTAAAACATTTTAACAAAATTAATACAAGTTACTATCACAGAATCTACAGGAAGCACATCTTGATTTAAACCCAAGCTGTGCCGCTTAACCAGCTATGTGTATCTAACAAGTTATTTATCACTTCTTTGCGCTTCTTGAAGCAGGAATAATTTCACTACTCACTTGCTAGGACTGTTGGAAATTATTCTTCATAATACATTTAACATGTTGCCTATCCTAAGTGTTCAACACTGGTCACAATTTGATCACTGAGCAAGTCATGTTGTCCAGTACATTTACTTCTGCAGGGGTAATAGTTATCACAATTAAAATGGAAATGATATTAGTAGGTCATCTGATTCCACCTGAAAAATGAGATAATTACACAAGAAAATTTTTAAAGTATAGAAATGCTGTATGGGTATACAAAATCAAGGTAGTGGATCTACTTTCTATTGTCAAACTAAGCCATCAATACTTAATGTATGGCTCCTGTGTAGACAGATTACTGCTGAGCAAAAAGGATTGAAATCGCGAACCAGTATGTGTTTTATTTCCAAATTGCATTGCCTATCTCTATTATCTTACCCACTTTCTCCTTTCTCTCTGTAATGTATATTGAATGTGCCTTCTCAGTCAAATTGGTCAAATGTGGTTTAAATTATTGTTAATCCTAGTAAGATAAAACCATTCACACTCAGTCCTCTCCCCCAAAACTCAGACATGGCCTCTATATAATCTTTCCCATTCCCTGGTAACACTTTCAACTTTCTCCTACTGTCACACTCTTCTGCCTTCCTCCTATGAGTGGTAGACCACACGGCATAGAAGGCAGCAATACAAGAGAGAATTCCTGATGACTGCTTTCTACTCTGTTGTATCACCATCTAACCAAGCTGACATTCCAGTAAGAGCTTCAAGCTTTTGAGCAAACTTCTTGCTCTCCAATCTTTTACATTCTGACAGTCCAAAGACTGAGCTGGGGCTTCAAGGGGATGAGCTGTGAACCGCACAGAATGAAATGTTTACTGATCACCGGCTCTCAGCAGTTCTCCGACCCTGGCATAAATGAGCTTCCTGAGCACTGCTTTATATTCCAGCCTCACATTGATGCCTGTTTTCTGGCTACTCACACCAATTATCCCACTCACGTAAGACATTTTGCACTATCTTAATCACTGCTTGCTGATGATAGTGTTTGTATTGAACTCAGTATCTAACTTTCCATAGCTGCAGTTTTCTAAGCTTATACACAGCACCTCTTTTGAGTACTTCATGGTCAGGAGCCATTTCCTCATTTCTAGTATTTCTTTCCCCCCTGCAAAAGCAACCTCCACCTCAGAGGAGGTATGCTATCTGTGGGCAGGTGTTAACTGAAGAGTTAAGAAAAAGGCAAGGCAAAGACATACTGCTCTTGTGGTCTTGTGGGCAGCTACCAATGGGGGAATTCTTTAACAGAGATCACAGAGGATCACTGGCAGCAAAAATATCCGTCAGAGTGAACTTTTCATTTTTTCGGTGAGAAAGTTTTTTTTTTAAATATTACACATGTCTTTTGATGGGGTTGTCTCCGTCTTGTACTGATTGAAAGTTTTTCCCCCCAAAATGGTGCTTAAAAACCCCACTACCACCAGCCCCTTTGGGTTTTGCCTCTCTTGGAGCCCCCCTCCTGTCCACTATGTCAGGAGGTCTCTGACTTAAACAAATATTGCTTTTTTGAAAGTTGTGTAGTCATCAAGATGATGTTTCAAATGAAAACATCCCTGGAAAAGGGAATAGCCTTGTTTAGGCTTGTTCTCTGGGCTTGTCCCAAGATTAGGCTTTCAACAGTAGGTGGCACTGAAGAAATGCTGAGACTACACTTAAGAGGTGGGGAGGGGTGGAGGATTAGAGGGTATGGAATTGGTAGAAAGGAACAGAGGGAGTCAGCTTTGCTCTCTGTGCTGGTTTACTTTTGCTGACCCTGTGTGAAAAAAGAGAGCGACATGACAAATCACTTTGCGGCAAGACAACTTTAGGCTACATGGAACAAAGAGAAACAAGTTCTAATAAACATACAACTGATTTTCCAAAGGGCAAAAAGTAAACATAGTAATCACTGTTCTCTCAGTCACTCATGGGAAGATTTCAGGATCAGCATCAAGCTACAATTTTAGAAAGCTGTAGAGTTCATGGCTATGGTAAAAATATTTAGGCAGTCTGTGGAACAACAACAACAACAAAATGGCATACATAAAACTGGCCACTGGAATCCGATTAAAAATAGGGTGTGAGCTGAAGACCTATGAAAGCAGAAGAAGATGATGATGGATAATCACTAGAGTTCTGAAATACTACTATCTCTCTCTGGCTCCTCCCGGAACACTGAGTCACAAGTTTAAAGTTATTCAGCTTCTAGAATCAACCCTTTCAAGTCTCAACAAAACTGAAGGGCAAGTTGCTTATTAGTAGGCTTAGGATCACATGTTGATGGAGTCTTGAATTAATCATGTTGACTTAAATCAAGGAGTTAGGGTAACTGAAGTGAGTCCTGGGACCACCCCTGACCTCACTTCTATAGTGTGTCTTAAATCTGTGCAATCTTGGGTTTGGGTACTGACATTTTGAGGTATGCTACAATTCCTTCCTCTGGAACAGAAATCCTCTCATTGACGTTAACCTACCTGACTGGGCCTATATCTTCCAAACACACCTACATAAGCCTGACTTCCCACTTAGATAACCAACCTAAACCATGCTGGTGGAGTTGTCTGACCTCAGAAACGGCAGCTGCAGGGCAGTCTATGGCCAGGTTTCACCTCTGTAAGTCAGAGAAGTGTTTTAGATACAGTCCTCATGATGTTTTGGGAATGGTGATCTGGTCTAAAAGACATCTAATGGCACGCCCACTTTTCTCTACACTTTCTTTCCATTCCAGCTACTGTTGATGTTCTACAGTCTACTCACTGTCTACTCACTGACCTACAATAATTATCCCACTCATGTAATGGCAGAGATGGTGCCACTTTAATAGTACAATGATTGCCCTTCTGAATGGTATTTGTGTTGAATTTTGCATCTCATTTATTGTAGCTACATTTCAGAATTCTTAAAAATTATTAGTTTCATTCATTTGAACTTAAATACATAACCTAGAAATTATAGCATAAAAGGAAAACATATGTAAAGCAAGAGAAAAAATATTCAGTCTATTCCAGAAATTCATCTCTGAATAAAAGAAGTCCTGAAAACAGATGACAGAGTTAACAGAAGGGGAGGCTTTATCAATGGAATAATTTAAGCAAATCTCCCAGAATAGAAGAGTTCATGTTTCTAGACTATTCTATATCCACACAATGACAAATATCCATAACAAGATGACAACACAAATATACGCTGAAATTCTAGAGACAAAGGATTCCTTACTAGGAATTATACATATAACCAAACTACCAACATTTCTGACTTGTAAAGTTCCAGCTTTATCCTTCATGAACCCTTTCTCAGGAAGAAGACACCAAGTGTAGGGAATTGCTGATACCAGAGAAGGGATCAATAGAACTGCACTATGGCGAGAACAGGTCCTGTTGAGAGCAGTGCCAGTTGGAGCAGTTAACCAGTCCAGACAGAGCAGGTCAAGAGTCTCTGAGTGTGAGTTTCTCAGAAATAAAAGATGGACAGGTATGTCTAAACCATTGGAAGGATAGTCAGTTAGGCAAACAACAGAGAGCAAAGTACATTAAAGCCACAAAAACAAAATAAAACACAAGACATCTGTTAACTCTACTGGAAAACAAAAGTAACCATAGTTTATACCAATTCAGTATTATAAACACTAAATATTGTTTTAAGCAAAAATTAAATATAACTTAACTGGGAATCTGAGAAAGAGATGGGGAACACATATGGTGAAAGAAAATGGGTGGCCGGTGCTGTGGCTCACTAGGCTAATCCACCGCCTGCAGCGCCAGAACCTGGGTTCTAGTCCTGGTTGGGGGGCCAGTTCTGTCCTGGTTGCCCCTCTTCCAGTCCAGCTCTCTGCTGTGTCCCTGGAGTGTAGTGGAGGATGGCCTAGGTCCTTTGGCCCTGCACCCGCATGGGAGACCAGGAGGAAGCACCTGGCTCCTGGCTTCGGATCGGCTCAGTGCGCCAGCCACTTGGGGAGTGAACCAACAGAAGGAAGACCTTTCTCTCTGTCTCTAACTCTGCCTGTCCAAAAAAAAAAAAAAAAAAAAAAAAAGAAGAAGAAGAAGAAGAAAAGAAAATGGGTGAGGGAAACAAGGGATAGCCATCTCTACCTGTGTGATATTAGGAAGTCAGTAGATAATGCCTAAAATGGGAAAATAAATGAAGAGCAATATAAACATGTTAGAGAGAGAGAAAGTAAAGATAAATCTATCACAGGAATTCCAAGTGATTACTTCTGGGATGGGAAGAAGAGTCAAACTTGGGTGGGAAGTCAACTGTGGTTGTAAGAAGCCTCGTAGGAGCCATGAGCCCTTTAAATTACGTGTACACACAACTTCGATGAAAACATATTCTAATTCTAGAGTGATTTGAGGAATCCTATAACCAGGAGACCTGGTTGGACATGGTTGGAGCGGTAAGAGGGTTTAAGAGGCATGAATGAGGAGTTTTCCAGTGATCTTGATGACTGACTTTTCCTTAGTGAAGTCTTCCTCACCTTGCGTTCCAACAAAGCCCAGTTGTATGTTCCCAAATAAACTGGGTTATCATCTACATAAGACATTATCCAGGAGTTTAAAGTTGGCTTTAAACACAACTTGGACTAGTATTCATAAAACCCAGGGACCAGCAGATTAAATCCAGTCTGATCTTGTTTGTACTTGGAACAGACAGAAGTGTAGCCCCCACCCCTTCACTGGCCTGTTAGGTATAGTCAAAGTTTGCTCATAATAACATTGTTTTTAGAATTGTGGGAGATTGAAGGGAAAACAGAAGGAACAGCCCTACATTAAATTATTCACTTGAATGACTTTCCAAATTGAAATCACAAAGATTGCAAGTACAGAGTTGTAACTACACAGGAACCCACTGGAAATAATTTCAGATCTGAACATTGCCATACGGTCCTGTTGATTCGATGGAGGCAATCTGCTCATGTGGATAATACTATGCAGATGGAGCAGCGGCGCTGGAGCCCTCTGCCAAGGCTACCTCTTCCACAACCCACCTCTCACAGCCAGACTCTTCCTACAGAGTCTGTAGGGATTTCACACCTTTTTAATGAGGTGTGGGGATGAGCACGGGTTGGAACGCCCTGTCTGTATGCACCAGTCATCTTGCAGGACTTCCATATGATTCACCTGCAGGTGACTATTCTCCAGTTAAATGCATCATGTACAACAGGCAGATGTGAGCGCTCTCTCAGCCCATGACACAGGGAGCACGAGGAAGTGGCATGCATGAGAATCCCATGGGAAAGGGCCCATGAACATCTAGTAGATCAAAGAGTTGTACCTTATTTCTAAAAACAGGGGTGTAGAAATTTTTTTTGCCAAAGGCCATTTGAATAGTTAGAACATCATTCACAGGCCATACACAATGATCAGTGTGGACCTTGCCAACCTCTACGCATCCTTTGCTTTTAGCCCTAATATATCCACTGAGAAAACTTTTCTGACAGACCTGTGTAAAGTAGGACTCCTCTGGACGTCCTCTCCCATCATATGCTACCTGGCTTCTTAAGTCATTTGCAGTAATAGATTTTTTTGCTGATATTATTCTTTAGATTAATATTGATCTCCCCCACTGAACCACAGTGCCATGAGGATGGCCTTTGTTCCTTTATTGCACCACTTTATGCTTAGCACCTAGCAAGATGCCTGCCACAGCTGAGGCTCAGTAATAATTCACCAAACAAATGAGTGAGTGCATGATCTCCGTCTCAAGAACTCACAGAAACCTTTTTCTTAATCACTTGGTATTTATTTCTGACCAGCAGAGATTCTTAATGTTGCTTTTCCTCCTTTTTCTTTTCAGGAAAGTATCTCCAGTGAATTGCATACTATCATCTCCAAAGCTCACATCCTCCAAGAATCTGACTATGAACTTATTTGAAAACTTTATTTTCAGAAATGTGACTAAAAATCTCAAAATACGATCATCTTCAGTATAGGGTAGGCCATAAATCCCATAAACTTTGTTCCTAGACAGGAAGAAGAAAGGACACAGAGACGCACACAAGGGAAAGGTCAGGGGAAGATGGAGGGAGAGGTTGGAGTGATGTGGCTGCAAGCCAAGGATTGCTCAAGACTGCTAGGAGCAAATGCTGGAAGAGATTAAGAAGGATTTCTCCTCGCAGATTCCAAAGGGAGAGAAGCCCGCTGACATCTGGACTCTGGACTTCTGGCCTCCACTATCGTGGCAGAATGTATTTATCTTATTTTAATTCAGTTTGTGATACTCCATTATGGAAGCCTTAGACAATTAACCTAGCATCAGACAAGCAATGATATTAGCATTCTGTTACCTCACTGACTTCCTTTCTCAAAATTACTGAGCAAGAAACTGACAAAGACTCATATTTAGGAAGCTGGTATACACACACATGTATAAAAACAGAGGAAAAGATGATAAAGTTTGGAATTAAAAAGGTTGTTGAAGGTTATTTTGTTCAACTTGCCCATGAAATAAGCAGCTGCTACAGAGTATTCCTTCTAGATAATTCCCTGTCATCTACCAAGTGACAGGAAGTCACTGTCCTACAAACATCCAGAGAATGAACTCCTACAGGGAACAGGACCGACACTGTGGTTGTATAGGAGCAGACTGTCGGGCTCACAGCCTGCCAGGGTGCATATGCCTATATAGCTTTCAAGAAATAAGGCACCTTCAGAGGCGAGACTCTGGTTTAAACCATGACAATCCTTTGCCCTGTTTTCCATAAATCTCACTCACTCATGGCAAGAAAGAAATAGTAGAATTATTGTTTAGTGACTTTTTCTTTCAATGATCTCTTCCCAAATCCCTGAAGCAACAGAATAGAGTTAATTTTTTTAAATTTTTTTTTAATTTTTAATTTTCATACTTGTGAACATTATAGTCAAATTAAATCAAATCAACTAAGACTCACTGAGCCCTCTTTTACGTGATACATGTTTTATTAAAGGAAAATACTGATCTAGAAAAAGTGCACAGCAAATCTTCACAAAGTGAGCCATCTGGAAGGCCACGGCTAGAAGCAGGATGGGAAACAAAGTTTACAGCTTCCATAGCCCCACTCCAGTCTCCCTCCAGCCACTGACCACTCAAATAGCAAAAGAGCAACCACTCCCAGCTCTAAAAACAATTTTTATGAGAATATTTTAGCATGCATGCACTTCAGATTGTATATATTCTTGGGGTACTATGTGCTGTTTGGATACATGCACACATTGTGTCTGCCTAGTCAGAGTAAACATATCTATCTTCTCAAATATTTAACATTTCTTTATGGTGAAAATATCAAATTCTATCTTCTGATTTTTAATAGAGAAATATATGGAACGTTCTCTACCATCATACTATACAATGGGATCCCAGAACTTCTTAGCCCTTTCTAGCAATAAATTAGACCCATCAGTCAACCTTTCATAAGTGTCTCCTGACTCTTCACTCATTAGATGAATGTTGACACTTTTTTTTTTTCTTTTTGGCTGTGTGTGTTAAAATATACATACTATCCATGGGACAATTGTATCCACTTATAAATATGTAACTCAGTAGCATTAGAACTTCTGCCTGGTTTTGAGTTTGATATAAACGGAGTTGCACAGAATGCCCTTCTGTGTATGGCTTATTCCCTTTAGCACCCATTGAAATCATCTCATATTCCTGTGAAGACAGTGAAATAAATGTCTTTCAGGTTTTTTATGTGAAACTGTACATGGAGTGGTGTTCTGGGTTAAAAGACCCCTGGGGATTTGTATTATGTTTGGTGTCTATGATACATAAATATACTTTCTAGGCTCTCAAATAACTCCCTTGGTGACCACTTGCCCTTCCTGGAATAAGTTGCATGGCTCGTGTTCTCTGAGCACATGTCAGGATCTGCAACCATAGCCACCAGCATCGTGGCTGAATGTTGGGCTGGGGGCTATAGAAGCCCATAAGTGGATGGCCCTTTCCTTCCTGGAACAAACAAGGTGTGCAAATTCTCTTAGTCAAACCAGAGGGAGGTAAAGAGTGCCCAGAGCCTCAAATGCCATAACAGTGCCTATTAAATGAATGATAAGCCACCCTATAAACCCAAGCTTCTGATTTATAATGTGTGCTGTTCTAAAGGTTATATGACATACAGTTTAATGATCTAAAATAAAACATTTTTATTTAGCTTTATGGGTCTTGTTCCACTAAATATCACATTCCCCTCTGCACCAAAGGTTGTGGAACATTCTCACTCATCCTGTTTACAAATCCAGACAACCTTGGCCAATCTGCAGCAACTGAGCTGACTTCTGCTCCCTGAAGCCCTCTTGTGGTCAGCTCACAACTGGGAAAGGAATCCTTTTGATGGGGCAGTGGCTACTTAAACTCTGCTGGGCACAGAACAAGCAAATCACATTGAAGGGGCAGCAGAAAAAGTGATATAGTTTAACACTCTGATTCCCAGTCACTTGTCACCCCACCTATCAGTCCTATTTTTCTTTTGAAGTTTATTTTTATTTAGTTGAAAAGCAGAGAGATAGATAGATCTTCTACCTGCTGACTGACTCCCCAAATGCGAACAACCAGAGCTGGGCCAGACTGAAGCCAGGAGCCAGGAACTCCATCTAGGTCTCCCATGTGGGTGGCAGGGTGCCAAGTACTTGAGCCATTGCCTGCTGCCTCTTACGGTGCGCATTAGCAGAAAGCTTGATCAGAAGTAGAGGTAGACTTGCTCCTAGATACTCTAATATGATAAAAGGGAGTCCCAAGCAGTGGTTTACTCTATTCCACCATAGCACCTGCCCCAGTCTGCCCTTATAGTACGTCAGAACCTTCTTTAAAGAATGATCGAAAAGCTGCAAGTTAAGGTCATTTTTGAGATAGAAACATAGTTACATGTCAGCACAGTAGTGGCATGTTCAGACAAACTGAAGGAAAGTAAAAACCCATGCACATATCAGAAGGCAACAGGAAACTAGGTTCAGTCTCTATAAGAATTAAAGGGTTGCGTGGAAGACAGTGATGTTTTCCCATGACAGCCCAACACAAAATCCAAACTTCATCTCTCTTGCAGGGGAAGCCTTTCCTGACAGTCGCATCATCACTAAGGACAAGGGTAATAGAATGACACTCTTAATTGGCCACCACATTAATTGTTTACCTTCACTGTCCATCACACAAAAGACTTTACCAAGCACAAAGACTTGGACCCTAAATCAGAAGCTACATTTGAGACTGCAGAGGTTTCAATGAGCAGCTCACCGCCATGTCCCATTTCATCCCCGAGTCTCATCTGCTGTCTACCAGAGAAGTCAAAAGCACTTCTCTTCCCATTCCTGTCGGATGTGGATTAACAAGGGAGCGAGTAGGGCAGCTCAAGGAAGCCTGGGCTCCACAGTGCGCCGCTAGATCTTGGATCACCAGCATGACAGACTGCTTGTTCTATGTGCAAAGAAGGAAGGAAAAAGGGGGCTCTGTGGGATCTCACTGCTCTGCAGCTGGAAGACACAGCCTGAAGGCATGGGACAGGCAAACCAACACCTAGCAAGAGCCTTTGAGGACACATGTTTCAAAAAGCAACTGAAGATCCAAGTCCTGTATCTGTTCCACGGTGAACAGGGACCAGAGTCAGAGTGAGAGGGATCCCTTCTCTAGACAGATGAGGAAACAGAGGCACTGAAGAGTGAGTTATTTGCCTGAAGTCACAAGGCTGGGTAAGGACAGAGCTAGAAGGAAAACTCCAATCACCTACCCACAGGAAAGACCTGGATTGTACTCCCAGCTTTTGTCTGGCCTGGCCCAGTCCCAATCACTGAGGGCATTGGTGGTGCTGAACAGGTGGATGGGAGCTCTCCATCTGCCTATCTTTCCTCTTCTGTCAGATAAACTATAAATCAAATTGCCTGAATTCTAAGGCAGAGCTCCTTCATCTGTATTGTGGCCTCCTCATCCAGGCAAAGCAGCTCTTTAAAGAATCAGTACTAATATCAGCATGTGACTGGGGTGGGATTGGGAGTGGATTATATATTTAGACCCTACATGAATGGGCAGGAAACCCAGGCACAGCCAATATCTTGGCCTAAGAAAATTTCAATTTTGGAGGGGTACTGTAATTAAGGACTGAGGACTGCAAAGCACCCCCACCAAGCAGCTGTGAAAAATCACATATGAGCCTCAAATTATTTGTACATGCACAAATATTCCTTGAAGGCAGATGTTCGCTCTAATGGCAATGGTTTACCACACTGACTTGCTCTAACTCCCTAATAAAAGGCAGACCTGGAGAATTTTCTGGTAAAACTAATTCTAATTTTTAAGAAAGGAGAATTTGAGTTGAGGACATTAAATGGCATGATAAAGCTTCCCTCTGACTCCTTCACAAAATAATTATGGTTCCTTAGCCAACACAGGCTCTCAGAACAAACAGCCCAATTTCTTTTATGCAGCTATGGAATTTACTGGCCAGCTACAGACAATTGACAGAAATTCTTAAATCCTACATTTGATTTTCAAAGAAAGTGATGCAAACTCATTTGTACACCAGATTTAGTGCAAGGAACCGTAAAAGATACTGAAAATCTCAAGAGACCTCTTCCAAAGGAATGGGAATAGTTTAGTTGCTGATGTTATACCTGCAAATCAGGTAATATGCTATTTCTCTGATCTGGCTGGGCATTAGAATGAGATGGGGAACATTTTAGAAATGCAGATACCTGGGACACATCTCAGAGTGAACTAGGAGCCGTGGTCAGGAATGAAGATGAGAAAAATTTTCCAAGTGACTTCAATGCACAGTGAGGGCTCAGAATCCCTTATATCATCCAACTAGATTTTTTAGTAACAGACAAGAAAAACCCAAGGAGATGCAAAGACTTTCTGTAGGTGACTTCTATAGATATAGCAAAGGAAACCTAGAATCAAACACTCCTAACTTCTACCCTGTTATTCCCTCCTTTATCCAAAACTTCCTTCTAAGTAGTGATCAACTTCAAATGGTGTAGAAACTCAATCTGGGGGGCCGGCACCATGGTACACTAGGTTACTCCTCCGCCTACGGTGCCAGCATCCCATGTGGGCGCCAGGTTCTAGTCCCAGTTGCTCCTCTTCCAGTCTAGCTCTCTGCTGTGGTCTGGGATAGCAGTGGAAGATGGCCCAGGTGCTTGGGCCCCTGCACTCACATGGGAGACCAGGAGGAAGTACCTGGCTCCTGGTTTTGGGTCAGCACAGTTCTGGCAGTTGTGGCCATTTGGAAAGTGAACCAACAGAAGGAAGATCTTTCTGTCTCTCTCTCATTGTCTGTAACTCTACCTGTCAAATAAATAAAAATCTTAAAAAAAAAGAAAGAAACTCAATCTGAATAAGACAGTTACTCTTCAAAGAGAAGCCTGAATTGTCCAAGTTACAAAACAAATGAACAAAAACTAAAGAAACATATTAATGAATTCATTTTGCTATCAAAGACAACATCTTTCATCCTAGTAGCTCTCTTTTGATCAGATGGCATTTCAAGGAAAATTACCAAACCATGGAGTGGGGGGGAGAGGAGGAGGAGCACAGAGAATAGAATTATAAGTACACGAGTATCAACTTAGAAAGAATCCTTCATTAACAGCTAATAACTGAATGTTTTCAACAGAATGCCCAGAACTGGATAGCCTGTAATCCAACATTAAGATGAAGGATGAGTGAGCCTATGGATAAGCAGAACTCAGGTGGATGAAATGCAATCTCTCATCTCACTCACCCTCCTGAGTGTGCCATTCTTTTTCTCCGTGTGCCACTTTCCTTCAGTTCGGTACATAATGCTCTTCCACTCCTATGCTATTTTTTCTTTGTCTTTTCCTTTTAACATGGTAACATTAAAAAAAACTATAGAGTTAATTTAAAAATTCTACCAACTGCTTGAATTCTTGTTTCCTCCCCCTTTTTGCTTTTTCTCTTTTGCTGGATATTAAATAAACTTACACACAATACTCATTACACTTTTCAAATAATAAAGCAATGTAAGTAAAGTGTGTCTCAAATGCGTATGTGTTACAAAACTTTGCATCTGATCTAAAAGGATTTAATGTTATCCCTGACATGGATCCTGAGGTTAATTTGCTTTAGCATCTTTTCTGTGCCTCTTGTGGAGTTGTGTGTCCTTGGCATTGTCATCTAGTGAGTAGGTTGGGAATAACCACAGCATTTCTCATGTAGGGCTGTTGCAAGGGTTAAATAAACTACACACAAAATACTTAGGACTCTGTCAAGAACACAGTATTTAAACCGACTATAAATTTCCAGACAGTAGTTTGTAGTCAAACCAGTTTCCAGGGGGATCAGGCATTTGGCACGGTGGTTAGGTTACCACTTGGAACACCTACATCCCATATTGGGGTGCCTGGTTTGAGTCCCAATTCCTCCACTTCTGAGCCAGCTTCCTGCTACTGTGCACTTGGGGAAGTAGCAGATGATGGCTGAAGTATTGCAGTCTCTGCCACTCATGTCAGAGTCAGATTGTGTTCTGGGCTCCCAGATTTGGCGTGACCCATCCCTGGCAGTTGTAGGCAGTTGAGAATGTGAACCAGTGGATGGAAGATATCCCTCTCTCCCTCCTTCTGTCTCTGCGTCTCCTTTTCAAATGGAGAGAGATTGAGAGAATAAAAAACGAAAGAGAATACAATTTGTCCATATAAAAATTGCTCACTCTTTCTTCCTTTCTGTGAACGTGTATCAGTGTTCTGTCCTGGAATAGTTGTGTTTTGATTATGCACATCTGGCCAGCAAGAACCAAGTGCCTCCTTGTATTGCACTTAGCACAGTGACACATATAATTACAGGCTTAACACTTCCCTTCTGATGATAATGATGATGACAGTAACGGCACCATTGATAATGGCTAAGAGATGACAAATATCCTGAAATTCAAAACTTGCCCAAGGAGGAGCCCCCTCTGCCTAGCTCTGGGCTGAACACAATAAAAGTGATCATCTCAATCACAGATGCAATTAGACACTTCACCACGGGAAGCTGAAAGGAAAAGATCCGTCAGGCATGCATGGGGGCTGCCCGAGGGCGTGTGTCATGTCTGCCTCCTGCTGCAGACTCCTTCAACTATCAACAGGCTGCCAATCCCCCAGGACTCCAAGGGATACCAGGTGCCCAG
Source organism: Oryctolagus cuniculus (assembly GCF_964237555.1). NCBI lineage: Eukaryota > Metazoa > Chordata > Mammalia > Lagomorpha > Leporidae > Oryctolagus > Oryctolagus cuniculus. The sequence goes on from NC_091441.1 coordinate 25,595,874, forward strand.
AGTGTTCTCTCAAAGCTCTGTCCTTTAGGTTTTAGATTTTCTTGTTCTGTGTCCTCTATTCTCTGATCCTTGTCGAATTCAAGTTCAGCTTTGAACAGGTCACTGGTTTCCATGGTTTCCCAGAGCTTCTTGAACTTCCTGACCCTTTGGTATTAGCCCTGTAGTTGAGTTGTGCACAACTGTCACGGTGAGCCCATGTAAGGGGAAGCTAAACGTCATCCCTTTTCTCTTGCCTAGTTTGTAACAGCATCTGAATACAATAAATTAAATGTATGCTGTTTGACAGCAACACTCTGACCTGAAGAAAGTGAAAGAATCGAACATCAACTTCCACAAGCCCCTTGGTACTCTCATCATCGACAGAGCTCTCAAAGTGCTTTTATGTCCCAACTGGCCTCTGTTTACCGATTAGGAAAATTACTCCAAAAGTCTAGAAGATAGAGTGGAGTGAGCTCTGTTCTCCTTAGAGGGCAGGTGTAAATAGTGTTGGGCAACTCAAGAATAGTAATGACATAGATTTCAATGGATGCTGGGTAAGGTAGTGACACAGATGTGGGGCTCTTGCGTGCTTAGCAGCTACTCATGAAACCTTTTCACAGATCCTTTTTAACAGGTCTCCCCACTGGCCTTGCAAAGTTATTTGCTTTTAGAACTGAAGTGGAACCATTAGGAAATCTAATGACATATATTGAAAATTAGTCAACATGGTAACAACGCAATATTGTAAAATGAAAATTAGGAACACCAACATGAATGTTTCAGAAAATCAAACTTCTTGATGCTACTTGGCTGTCTTGTTATGGATAATTGGTCCTAATTCTAGCTGTAAGTTTTTGTGGAACACTCAGGATACTTAGTATTACAGAATTTTGACAGTGAATACGAATAGAATACTACCTGCAGTAGTCAACCCTGGGTTGACTTCTCCCATCTATAAAATAAAATACTAATATATGCTTCATAAGGTTATGATGAGGGCTTAATAATGGGTATCATTTACTAGAGTATAAGCATCATTTAATATTTTATAAATGGCTGCTAATGCTAAGCAGAAGTCAAATGATATGAGATAAAAATAATATTGCATTAACAAAAATAATATAAGAGCCATCTATTCCCTTTCTTCCTTATAATCTTTGAGTGTAACAACTGTCCTGACAAAGACCAGACTTCAAAAACTAGAGGTCAAATCCTCTGACAGATCTGTAATGAGTTCATTATTAATTTACTTATCACTCAGCAGTTTATTGAGGTCCTTCTATGTACCAGGCCCAGTTGTCAGCTTTGAACACACAGCAGTGATAAAGATAGTACAGCATTTACTCTTAGATTCCTTACAGTTTAGAGAGGGGACAAACAAACCAATATCAGGGTTACAGAAGAACACAAACTACTATTGAAAACTAGTAAAGTCCTATGGAAGAGTCATAGGATAAAATGATGGGGTGTGCCTATTTTAGGTAGGATGGCTTTGCATCTGGTTTAATTCTGTGACTTTGATGGACTCACAAGCAGAATATTCTATTGGCTACCAAAGAGTATCTCCTAATTGATCACTTCAAATCTCCCAGACACCAATTCTCTCCTCTGTAACCTTCATTTCAACCAACATCCTCTCTTCCCCTTCTTCCAACCTTGATGTGGACGTCAGGAGTGGCCTAGAGAATGTATTTCTGGGAAGTTATTTCTAAGATCAGTTAAATCAAAATAGCCTGTCTTACAAAATACTTCTTTAGGGTTAATATTGATAAATAACTTTACTACTATTTCCTTGTGCCCGAAGAAACACTTGCTTATTGTAGAAAATTTGAATCCCACACAAAATTAGAATTCTAAGTTCATCAACCAGGAATACTACAAGGGACATTTTGCTGAGTTCTCTTCACGCTTTGCTGGTTGTCACTTGCGTGCATATACACATCCGTACATAAAGTTTATACTGCACATTCTATCTTATATACTTAATTTTCTCTCCTCTCCTTAACAATGTATTACAAATATGCTTTCCTGTGTAATAGTGTTCCAGCTGCCTAATATTCTCTCCTCTGATTATACTGTACTGTAATCAGCCATTTCCGTATGGATAGTGATGTAGGTTATTTCTATTTTTTCACATTTAAAAAGGCAGCTGTAATCACCATATCTATAAATATAGTTTTGTCCATATCACTAATTATTTCCTTAAAATAGATCCCAAAGAGAATTACTGGATCAAGGGGGAGGATAGTAAACATTTTTAAAGCCTTTACAAAATTAGCTAAATTGATTTCCAGAAGTCTGACCAGCAGGCAATCCCACCAGTCTAAGAATGCCTATTCTATCATATTCTGAGCAGAACAAATGCATTATATATTTTTAATACTGTTATTCCAACAGTTAAAAAAACTATTTCACAGCTATTAAAATTCTTACTCATTTACTTATTCATTGAATTGAAAATGTTTCTTTCTGTATATTACCCATTTGTATGAGTTCTTTCCTGTGACTAGTCAAATTCATATAATTTGCCTGCTTTTCTAATGGATTTGAAATCTAATTTTTAATTCGCTGTATAATTTTGCAAGAAAAGGATTATTTCAGTTACTTAATGGCAGAATTAATCTTTGGAACATATTTGAGAGGAAATTTCAAGCTAAATTTCCAATAGTGTGCATTCTGCAAAAACATCTGGCATTGGGAGATTCAAAGATGGTATACCATCTTCATCACTGGAAATACAGTGAAGGAGACAATGCGTCCAACAGTGCCTGGCACAAGTTGCCAGCATAGACAGGTCATATTCCTACCACCTGGCTCTGAAAGATTGCACTACTGATGTGGCATGGGCTCTGGGCCCTTTTGCATTCTGCAAATTCAGAGCTGTGCAACGGTGACACGCCCTTGTCTTCTACATGGGCCTTCTGACACCACGCTACTACCTGAATCCATCCTAATTTTATTATTCTAAATCTATGTTTATTCAGCTGCCAATTTGAGAGTTAGACACTCTTTCTGGACAACAAATAAGATGATGTCAGAACATGAGCTTGGAATGAAAAACAATTTAAATACCGATTGTGAGATTTATTTGCATTTTAATGGTCCCAGTACCTAAGATCTAAGACTAATTACTTTCACTCTAAGGATGTTTCCTCACCTGTACAATGAAGATTTTTACAGGCATTGTGATCCATGGTTCCCTTCATGTTTAGTAACGACAGGAAAGAACCTTCAAGTGTTTGTGGCAGCAAGATAGAGTGGATCCTGGCAAAGAGAGCAGGGCAAACTTCCAGAAACAAACTGGACACACAGAAGTATTACTTGTGCAGCATTTGTCTTCCTAAGAATACACATAACAGTGGATGATGCAAAGTTCTTGGTACTGAGCCACACAGATTCTGATTGTTTTGGGGAAGTCCCCAAGGCCATGGTGGTTTACCCACTTAACACAGGATCCTTGTCTTATAGCTCAAAGAACTCCATTACTTTGTAAATCTGCTGTAATTTTGCTGTCAGCATTTTACTAACATGTTTACAAAGCACACCACCAAATTTGCTTTCTCCCTTGTAATTTTAACTTTTTCAATTATTTTTTAAAGAAATGTCTGATTCAGGGTGTCAAATGAGCAAGGACCACATTCTTGGCATCCTGAAGGATGAGCTGCCCATGGACTCAGCTGCAGTGACCATGGCCTCAAAGGTTGAGGCTCAGAGCATTTCAGAGGACACTGTTACAGCATCTCATTGCTCATGCATTTACCAGCTGCCCTGCAGGACGTCTGTGTAAATGAGCTTTGACATCATTAGATTTTGGCTTCTGCTACTAGACATGACCCCAAACACTAGGGTTTGAATTCTGAATTAATGTTTTCCAAATATTATCAATTTTTCTTATATTCAATATTTCATTAATAAAAACTGCATGTATTTATGACATACAATATGATGCTTTAATATATATATGTATTGGTGAATGGGTAATTCATGCTAATTAACATATACCTCATCTCACTTATTTTTTGGGGGATGAGAATACTCTTAGGAATGTTCAAGTGTACAATATATTGTTATTAACTATAGTTATACAACAGATCTCTTGACTATATTTCTCTTGTCTAACTGAAGTTTTCTATATTTTGATCAATTGCTATCCAATTTAACTCCCCTCCCCCCCACACCAGACCCAGCTATGTGTAACTGCCATTTACTCTCTGCTCCCATGACTTTCTTTTTTAGATTATACACATAACTAAGATCATGCAGTATGTTGTCTTCTGTCAGGTTTATTTCACTTATCATACTATCCTCCAGTTTTATTTATGTTGTCACAAATGACAATATTTCTTTTGAGGGGTTCAATATAATTCCATTGTGTAATACACTACATTGTTTTATCCATTTATCCACTGGTGGACACTTAGGGTTGATTCCATTCTTTGCTATTGTGAATAGCACTGAAATGAACTTGGAAGTACAAGTATCTCTTCTACATATTGATTTCATTTCCTTTGAACAGATATCCAGTAGTATGACAGCTGGATCATATGGTAGTTCTATTTTTATTTTTCTGAGGATCTTTGATACTATTTTTTTCCTAACAGTTACACAGGGTTTTCCAAACATCCTGAAGCTCCAAAGTTTTACATATGGAGGAAAATGACATTTTTTTGTAAATTCAAAATTAACTTAGAGAGGTAAGGTGAATAACAGGCCCAGATACTACAAATTTTTTTTTTTTTTTTTTTGGACAGGCAGAGTGGACAGTGAGAGAGAGAGACAGAGAGAAAGGTCTTCCTTTGCCGTTGGTTCACCCTCCAATGGCCGCTGCGGCCAGCGCGCTGCGGCCGGCGCACCGCGCTGATCCGATGGCAGGAGCCAGGAGCCAGGTGCTTTTCCTGGTCTCCCATGGGGTGCAGGGCCCAAGCACCTGGGCCATCCTCCACTGCACTCCCTGGCCACAGCAGAGAGCTGGACTGGGAAGAGGGGCAACCGGGACAGAATCCGGCGCCCCAACCGGGATTAGAACCCGGTGTGCCGGCGCCGCTAGGCGGAGGATTAGCCTAGTGAGCCGCGGCGCCGGCCATAGATACTACAAATTTTATTTAGTATCACTAAGCTAGAAATTGAGGAAGTGAGGAAAAACTACAGGACTTTTGTCATCCCTGCCCAATCAATAGCAATAACTACTAAGCAAATATGTGGTAGTAACAAATTATATAGATAATACATTTATACTAGAGTAGTTAATAAGTCAGAAGGTATTATAATCTCATTTCTTTCTATCCTCATCTTTGTAGTTCTTACCCCGGAACACAGTGAACCCCACCTCTCCCTTACCCAGTTCATGAAAGGATGTGGCTTCCTGCCTTTGGTTTCTTTATCCATGCAGCTCCTGTAGCCTAAAAAAACCCTTTTTCCCACCAGTCTCCCTCCCACTCTTTCTCTCCTGGTTAACTCCCCTTCTCATTCATAACTCAGCTTCAACATCTCCTTCCGAGACCATCTCTGATTTCCTCCCCTCAACCCTACCTCAGAAAGTCCTGTGTCCTCCAAGTACTTTGCTCTTACCAACCCCACTCATCACAGTATGTTTGAATGTTCATCTACAATGAGCGAAGCAATGGACTGTGGGCTCCTTAAAAGTATTGACTACCATTTCCCATTTCTCCTTCATCAGTGCATAGCGAACCACCTCGTGTGGTGGTTGGTGGTGGTGGGTAGAGAATGTCTGAGTAAGCAAAGAGATGGATGGACAAAAGTGCGGAGCATTTGAACATTGCTGTCAGCATTATCAGTTGTTCTTGGTTGCAAATGCTCTATTTTGAGGTAAAGATTAGACTCAAACTTGGCAAAAGAGGAAGAGAAATGAACAGGATTCAGAAATAACTTTCTAGAAACTTAAAATGTCAAAGGAAACAATGCTCACAATAGCTACCAAGAAATAACAGAAACCTAATTATACTTGCAGGATATTTCACAGAATACTAAAATATTATTGTCTTGCCCAAGGTTTTCATCATAAATATAATTTTCAAGCCTTGGTTTGCAGGAATCTTCTAGTAAGAAAAACTAGACGAAAATCATCAACCCAGGCTGCTATCTGTGGCCTGCTGGGCCTGCCCCAGACACATCTCACTATGCTGTACTACTTGATCCTGACCTTTGATCCTAGGGTTTAAAATTTCAATGAGTTCTGTTTTTATCTCTACCTCGGGTTTTTATTGTTGCTGTATAGGTATCAGCCTTATTTTATAATCTACATATTTTTCAGTGATAACGAAGTTCCTCAGCTGTGGCTAATGAAGTTGTCTCCATAATGTTGACAGCAACCAAAAAGGTAGCAGTCAACTAATGGGGCATCCATCCTCTCCACAGGTTGTCTGGTTGCCCTGAGCTCTTTGTAATCTGGTAAAATATGTGGTATGGGCCGGCGCCATGGCTCATTTGGTTAATCCTCTGCCTGCAGCGCCAGCATCCCGTATGGGCACCAGGTTCTAGTCCCGGTTGCTCCTCTTCCAGTCCAGCTCTCTGCTGTGGCCCAGGAGGGCAGTGGAGGATGGCCCATGTGCTTGGGCCTTGCACCCACACGGGAGACCAGGAGAAAGAACCTGGCTCCTGGCTTCGGATCGGTGCAGTGCGCCAGCTGTAGTGGCCGTTTGGGGAGTGAACCAACAGAAGGAAGACCTTTCTCTCTGTCTCTCCCTCTCACTGTCTATAACTCAACATGTAAAATAAATTTAAAAAGAGATGTTGTATGGAAATAAATAATAAACACATAAACGTAGATGTCAAGTCCTATGGAAGCCCTGAAATAAATTAATATGAATGCATTCATCATTCAACAAACTTTGAGTACATACTATGTGTCAGTATGGGCAGGGAAAAAGCAGGATGCTCAGCTCAATGATCTGTGCCTGAACACACAGCTCAAAATTTGACCATCAAAACTAGAACAAGACAGATATTTTTATCTATTTACTTTGAGAGAGTGGGAGAGAGAGGGGGAAGGGGAGAGGGGAGAAGGAGAGAAAGATACCAATCTCCCAATGCCCCAAATCCCCACAATGGCTGTGCTGGGCTGGGCCAGGGCCAGGAACATAATCTAGGTCTCCTACATTGATGGTAAGATCTCATTTACTTTAGCAATCAATGCCGCCTCCCAGTGTCTTAACTGACAGGAGTCAGGAGCCAGGAGCCAGAACCAGGGATGGAATCCAAGCACTCCAATATGGGATGTGGGCATCTTAACTGCCTACTCCAAGCCTGGCCTTTACAGATGTATAGTATAGTATACATATGTATACTATAGTATATAGTGTATACTATATAGTATAATATATTTATATTATATATACACGCATATATGTATATGTGTATATATACTACATGTGTGTATATATGTGTATACACATGTGTGTATATATGTGTGTGTATATATGTATATATGTGTATACACATATATACACACACACACACATATATACTGCCCTTTCCTATGGACACATAGTGCCCTTTCCACTGGACAACTTCCAGAATCCCTGTTCGTCTTTCAGGCTGCACACTTCCCTTTCAGATCAATTATCACTTGCAAACACTTGACAGAAACCTTACCCTTTTCTTTCCGAGTGAAGACACCCAGGAGGTAAGTCAAAGGGGCTGTTTGTTGTGCATGATGATATAAACAATATCACAGCAAGCAGTTCCACACAAGCAGAAAGATTTCTTTCTATTCAAGTTGGTTTCCTTTCAAATTTAAATTCCCAATGACTATAATCCAGAAGCATCATAATTTCTAACACCCTTTGAGCCATCCAGCCTCCTTTCTCCACCTTTCTGGAAAATATTTTGGGATTGCTGCCAACTTTAGTGAACCAATCCGAAAACCAGCAGTTTTCAAGAATCAAGAAAGGGTAGTCATCTTCCTCTCAGAAATCAATGATAATTTCTACCAGTCTCCCTATGAGAAGGACAGAGGTAAAATGTGCTTAGAACACAGTGAGACAAGTACATGTGGTTTATGAAAACCAGTCTTATTACTTCAATGTTGCACGTCACATATCATAATTCCTTCAGGGGCTTTTGAGAGAGAATGCCAGAGACACAGCTGTGGACACAATACCCAGGATAATTTCACCAAGGGGGAACCAAATGCCCCAAAGCTTCATATTAACATGCATGAAGGGCACCAGAGGCATGATTAGTCATAAATTAGGGCCGGAATAGAAATGGCCAGGCTGCAACATATCCTCCTTCTTAAAGGAAAGACACAGGGGAGGCCAAGGGAAAAAGATTGAAAACAAATCCTAAAAGTCTCCTATACCAATAGATACAAAGGTTGAAAAGGCATCAGTAAAACCAAGAAGCCAGGTTCACTGGGGCATTCTGAATCCATAGAACAAGAGAGAACTTTAATTGTGTGACAAAAGCAAGCAGGGGTCAGCCAGTTTAACAGTTCTGTAATCCTGACTTGATGGCTGATAGCTGGTGTGGTGTTTGCATATCAAGACAGCATGCCATTTATTTCAGCTGCCACGTGGGCTTCAGCAGCATAGAGCCTCAAATAAAGCTCATGCTGTTGAGTAGAAGCCTTCAATCACTGCCTTATTTAATAAAACTTGAACTTCCAGGATAAGAGGAGGACATCTCTCATAATGTTGAATTGGAAACAGTCTAATTTTCATTAAAAATTACTATGTGTAGAAAAATTACTATGATTGCTTTTGAAAGCCTCAAATATTTATTTATTAAGTCATGACCCCAATTTGTAAATAAACAAATTACCAGCTGTCACTATCTTTTTTTTAAATGAATAGGCTATCCATGATGTAAAGGCACAGAGCAAATAATATGCTGTGCCATTAAAAATAAATACTTTTCTTCAGTATTGGATGACAAATAATGATTACATTTGGATTTTATCATGTGCGATGGTTGAGAATTTTATGTGTACATTGGATTCAGAATCACAACACATATATTAAGTTCTTTCATAAAACTATGACCTACTTTAGATCCACTGTCATAGAAATACACCATGTTAGCATTACAAAGGGACCCATTAATAATGAACAGCAAAGTTAACTGTGATATACAACAACTTAGTCTTAGACCCAGCATGAGAGTATAGGTCTAACTATTCCTCAAATAGCTCTGTGGGCCCAAGATGGTGATATTAGAAAGTTGGGGCAATCCCTAAGAGGTAGGACCTGGTAGGAGCTCTGCCCTCAGAAAGTAGTTCTCACAAATCTGCTTGAGATTTAAAGTAGTGAGCCTGGTCCTTCCAGCTCACGGTTCATAGTGTCACCACTTGACCCAACATCGCAATCCATTACAACTTGATTTAGCTGAAAAAGGCAGGGGAGGGAGGGCAGGAGCCCTCACCAGAATTGTACTGATACACCGTGCACTTGAACCTCTAACACAGTGAGCTAAATAAACCTCCTCTTCTTTCTAGGTAGCCTAGTTCAGGTATTTTGCTGTCACAAAAAAATCTGGGTAATACAATTTTGTCTCATTCAGTTTTCAGGCAATAGTTGTATAATCTGAGCACATTTTCAAAAAACAAGCCCTCATAATAATTTCAAGGTAACATAATGACCTGATATGAATAAAAATAATCAGAGGAATCAGTGTGAAATCAATAGGCAGAAACCCATAAAATCGACTCCAAACTTCTAGACCTATTCCCGTTAGCCACCTGCCAGTCTCCTATCATTTACTTACTCTTTCTTGATGTTCAAACCTGGCTTTACTTTGATGATTTTGTGTAAGATTTCAAGAAAAATTTAGAGATCAAAAAAAGAGAAGGATATTTCTATACTGGAAATAAAAATGGATTGGAGGATGTTGCCAAATATCATCAACAACAGAAGATAGGCTGAGATCTTTGATGGAACAATCAGATTTGACAATCTGAAGATCACTAGAGATATTTGCTAGCAAAGTCCCAGAGGGATTATGGAGAAATGAAAATATAGGGCATAAAGTAGAGTTTTCTGTACAAGAAGGAAAGAGGAGAGCTTGGAGAGAAGGCAGGAAACAATGGAGAAAATGGGGCCAGAGAAGTTCTTTTGTTTTTAAGGAAGAGTGACGTATGTCAAGTCTGTGGGGAAAGAGTTGATGGATAATAAAGAATTTGAAATTCAGATGGTTAATAAAAATTAGAAAAACTGGGCAATCAATGGAGAAAAGAGATCATAGTGAGAGAATGATTAGCCTTCAAACAGAGAAAGGTAAGCTTTCATTATGACCTCAGAAAAAAAGTAGAAAAGACATGTGATAATACACAGAAATATAGGGGGATGAGGTGATTCCCCTTAGAGAATCTCAATTTTCACTACAAAATAGGTCTAAAGTTAATTTGAAATTTTTATGATAGCTGTTACAAGAAGCACAAGCAGAAAACAAATAAGGTCATGAAATACACAGTCTCTTCTCATGGAGGCTCTGGAGAAAAAAAAATAAATCGTAAATCGTAAATCGTAAATCTGTAGCAGCAAAAACCCAGGTAAACATTTATCTCTGGAAAGTAGAACTGGGGTATAAATCCTAGAAGGCGAATGATTAGTTTGTTTGAAGATGACAATTTGGAGTATGCATGCCCCACCAGGCCAAAGAGATAAGAATTTTTAGATGAGGGCAGGAGGGGCTAGCACTCTGGCTCAGCAGGTTAAAGCTGCAGCCTGTAGTTCCTGCGTCCCATGTGGGCACCGGTTCAAGTCCTGGCAGCTCCACTTCCAATCCAGTTCCCTGGTAACGTGCCTGAGAAAGCAGTGGAGGATACTAGCGTGTGGTGCCTCACCCATATGGGAGACCTGGAAGAAGTTCCTAGTTCTGGCTTGACCCAGTCCTGGTTGTTGTGGCCATTTCAGGAGTGAACCAGCAAATGAAGACCTTCTTCCCTCTTTCACTCCCTTCCCCTTTCAAATAAATAAAACTACAAAAGAAAATTGAATTTACCAGAACAATGGCAAAAAAATACACATGCAAGAAAGGGACTTCTTTAATAGGTCTAGTCTGTATGGAAAGGATGTTAAATTATTTCTTTTTTTTTTTTTTTATTTTTTTGACAGGCAGAGTGGACAGTGAGAGAGAGAGACAGAGAGAAAGGTCTTCCTTTGCCGTTGGTTCACCCTCCAATGGCCGCTGCGGCCAGCGCGCTGCGGCCGGCGCACCGCGCTGATCCGATGGCAGGAGCCAGGAGCCAGGTGCTTTTCCTGGTCTCCCATGGGGTGCAGGGCCCAAGCACCTGGGCCATCCTCCACTGCACTCCCTGGCCACAGCAGAGAGCTGGCCTGGAAGAGGGGCAACCGGGACAGAATCCAGCGCCCCAACCGGGACTAGAACCCGGTGTGCCGGCGCCGCAAGGCGGAGGATTAGCCTAGTGAGCCGCGGCGCCGGCCGAATTATTTCTTCTTTAATGAAGGAAGTCCAGTGCTCACTTAGAAGTGATAAAAAAGTGAATGAACAGAAATGTAGCAGAACAAAATTATACAGTTTACAATTCAAAAGCATGCTGTTAATCTTGTTATGGCAACAGGTATAAACAGAACTGGCCCAGAAAAAAAAAAACCTGGGATGTATAGGAACTGTACTTAAAAGCATATGAGAAAGTTGTTGAACTTAAAAAGATCAAGGCTCATGATTATGAGGCTAGTTTGTGGATGGCTCATGATGAAGGTAAGTCAGGATGATGTAAAGCGCATAGGATGCTCTAGAAATGATAGGTAGATTTGTGGGAGAAATGCAGTAGGTGAGGGCAATAATACCAAGACTGATAGGAGGATGGTTAACAACATGGCAGGATCATCAAAGAAAGGATGATAACCCATGGAGCTCCAAAGGTATGGGATAGGAAAAAGTGATAAAAATCCAGCATGATAAATTCATATAATTCTGTGCATTATGTAAATAGAGAAAAGACACATAGTGTGCATGTGTTGGCATATGCGCATTGAGAGGTCTCAAAAGACATGTGTCTTAGAAATATATTATGCGGGGCCGGCACCATGGCTCAATAGGCTAATCCCTCTGCCTGCGGCGCTGGCACACTGGGTTGATTCTGTCCTGGTTGCTCCTCTTCCAGGCCAGCTCTCTGCTGTGGCAGTGGAGGATGGCCCAAGTCCTTGGGCCCTGCACCCACATGGGAGACCAGGAGAAGCACCTGGCTCCTGGCTTTGGATCAGCGCGGTGCGCTGGTGGCAGCGTGCCAGCTGCAGCGGCCATTGAGGGGTGAACCAATGGAAAAGGAAGACCTTTCTCTCTGTCTCTGTCTGCTCTGCCTGTCAAAAGAAAAATATATATTATGCGCATTAGAAATTCTCCTCTAAAGAGAAAACATGAAAACATTGTATAGAGGGACAAACATTCCTGCTATCATACTTCATATAACCATGGTTTACTATGTTTTTATCTACATTTTTGCTATATTGGCTTTGGGAAGGAAGCAAAGAAACTCCCACAGCTTAATGTGTGTATTTTCCCATGTTGATAGTTGTCCCAATGAGCTCACCCAGAAAGCTATGGTCTTTTGCTCAGCTAATGAGAACACAACCATTTCCCAAGAATTATTGCTAGCTTTCCAGATAAGCATTTCCACTACCAAGGCCACTATAGCTATGGGACAACTAAGAAACTCTATATATTGCTAAATAATAGGAAACTGGACATTTCTAACTATATTAGTAATGTCAAGGCAAAAACACTTGGAAATATTTTTAATACAATATGGATATATTTGATCATACTGAAAAATGCATTGATCAGAGGCTATTATAGATACTCATGACCAATCCACAATGACCAATGTAATTTGTCATGACCATATGTTTGCTATACTGAGTTTTGTACAGTTTTAATTACTAACTCCCACTGGAGGACAATATGTTATGCAATGCTAGTAAACCAATACCCCATACTACCCAGTTGAGTGCCATAACTTCTACTGCAATTACTCTCTGATCTGGAAATTCCTAAAGTGTATTTACTTAAAAAAAATTAGAGCCTTTTAAAGCTGACCGTGGATGTTTCCACAGAAAGAATTTATATAAACTTATGATACTAAATCTATTTTTGGGCAACTGTATATCAAATAAATGACAAATATTGAGTTTCATTGAGGAAATTAGTGTGTGCGATAGAAAATAGAAATTCAGTCTTGCTCAGAGACAAAATATACCTGTAAATCTATGATTGACAGCCCACATCTAAGAGATAATCTTTTTCATGACAGGACAAATATAGCAGACATTCATGAGAATCAGTCTGAGGAAGGAAGCATCAGGTGGACAGAAAAGGTGAGAATCCGACTGGTTGTAGAATGATGGGAGGATTTGAATTGGGCACCATGGACGGTATGTGAGAGAGGGAGACAAAGAGGAAGGAGAAGGGGGAAAGGACAAAAGGGAGCAAGAGCAAGAGAGATCATCCAAAATGGTTACTTATAAAACATTCATTCCATCTGACGCTATGTGTTACTTTTACATACACAGATCAGTGAAGGGAAGACTGAAGAATATATTGCTCTACTCTCAATTCAATTTGCATATGAGGAAACCCAGACTTGCAGATTTATCTAAAATGATACAGATACTTCAAAGGACAGAATTAACACAATTTGAATATACTATATATACTAAAACCCACTGGGTTGTGCATGCTAAATGGGTGAGTTATATGGCAAGTGAATTATATTTTGATAAATTTCCAAGCGGAAAAATAAGTGGAAGTGGGGATACAAAAATATAGTTCATGTCAGCTACCTTCCAGTTCAGAGAGAAAAAAAAAATACCTTATTGTCCTATTAGAAGCATGATACAAAATAACAACAGCTGAAAACTTGTCTAAGCCCCTCTAGGATTCCTATCTTGGCACTCCCCCAGACGCCACCAAATGCCTCCAGGCTTGGAGTTTGGGAACTTTTTCAACAAGAGGCTACATTTTGTTCCTCATTTGTGCTGAAACACTAATATTCTGATTGGTAGATTCAAGAATGATCAAAAACATCTGATAATGGGTAAGAATAATTAAATGTTTTCTTCCTAAAGGTTCTTGGATGATTGTAGAAGTAACAGACTTGTCACCATTGCTACCATCCCTCAAACCTTTGGTGGGAGAAGGGGTGATCCAGACAGCCTTTCCAAAACAAAATTTCAGAATAGGCTCCCCCTCATCTCTGTCTCCAGAGTAACATCCATGGCCATTTGTGATATCCAGACATGATCCTCCAACATGAAATCACCTTAGCTGGTAGAACCACAGTCTGATTCTGGGGCAGGGTCTCAGGGGATTGTCCCAGTCAACTTATGCTTGAAGAGCTTTGAAGCTCACAGTTGTAAAGTTGGCCCACAAATTTTACATCCTGGCTTTCACAACAAGTTTTAGCACTGTTTTATCTTTATCTCATGTATATATGGAATATTTATGCCATGCTGTAAATCTATATCTATTTTCACTTTCAAGTTCACCTTTAGAGAAGAACACAAGTGTTAACTCAGCCAATTCTTCACTTAACGCAAGCACAACTCACTAACCAACTAATGGTTCCATCCTGAGGATGGTTTTGCTACTTTATTTCTTATGCCACATTTAAGACCTCTTTAATAACTTGTTGAAGTAGTTTATATTCTCTATTTTCAACAACACTGGGGAGCATAGCAGAACAACAAGTAGCAAGAGTTGTCAGTGAGATTGGGGAAAAATCAATCAACTCTTTAGATGAAAACCAAAGCACCCATGCAGAGTTGGCTTACACTGGTTCAGAAACAATAAAGGAAGACAGAAAAACCTTACCACTTTCTCTCCACCCCAAAAGCAACTTGATACTTTTTGTAATAGCTCAGATACATTCTTTAATGAGGCAGAAATAATCTAGTTTCCTTTCACAAGTTAAAGAAGGATAGTGAATCATGACACACAACTTCCAAGAAGTTCAACACTTCTGGATCCAGTAAAAATGCTGGGTCTTTTTCAACAGTGTTTCAGATGGTTCAAAATTCTCTCAAGGTTTGACGCTTCTTGGCGATTCCTCCAACCTCTCAGTTTATCCTAACCCTTAATTTTGAAACGTTGTATTACTCCCCAAAGTATTCCATTAAAGTAACTATTTACTGGGAGTAGAAATGTCAGAACACAAGGCACTCAATTCAATGTAGGCCTTGAATTGATGAGTGTTAATCTGCATCTTGATTTCTTCCCTTATACCAACATTAGATTCAATTTCACAGAGTTAAGTAGGACAGGTGACTTTACTGTAAGGCTGTGAATTCAAATGTAAACACAAAATCAAGAGCAGATGATGCCCTTTAATGATAATGAAGAAAAATAGAAGGAAATATAAGGAGGTGCTTGTTAAATCCAAAATAGAATCTCAATCGTACTTCCAAAAATGTCTTCCAGAAGGCTTAAACAGCTGTTTTTCAATGCAAACTTCTGGATCAACGATTACATTTCATATTCAATTTTATGTTTGGAAGCACAGAATTTGCAATTTTTCTACTTAACAATGCACTTATACATTTAAACACTTTAGAATCCTGAACTCAACATTCTTATTCCGGACATTGAATGGTGTATTGGTAGCATTATGAAAGTACTTTTGGATGGAAACTCGAAACAAATAAGAAACCAAAACATGCTAATTCCAGATAAATGTAAATACTGAGGTATCTCTGTATATATTGACTTAAAGTAATAATAAAAATTTAATTAATATGACCTTCAAACTGTGAAATACCCTTGAGGTTATGCATTTAGGTCTAAAGTAGGACCATATCAGACTTTGAAGTCTTTCTGTTCTGCTGTTTAAACAAGGCTACTGCTGGGAATTCTTCAGTAATTATTGGCTGCTACTCTTCAATTCTCTTCAAGAAAAACTGGGCAGTCTGGAGGCAAGTGATAGAACTCAGTGGAATGCAGTGAGCCCACACTGTTAAGACCCATGTGAAGCAGAAAGACCTATTCCGGGCCATCACCGGAAGAAAACATCAACCTTCAAGTCTTAAAGCTACTCAGATGATTAGATTTGTCATGGTACACATCCTTACCAGTCACCATCCATTTCCCATGATCTTAGGAACTGAGTTAACATTCTTTCTCTTGAGGCAAGGAAACACACATGGAGTAAATAGAAACACAAACAAATTTTCTCCAAATGTGAAATAGCAAGAATTTAAAGCAGATAAAATGCCTCATGAATGACAGGGCATTTGACTTGAGTCTTGAAATCAGAGTATTACTTTGGGAGATAAGATCACACACGATGATAACACTGAACTATGACAGCCTGAAAACAGAAGCCACAGCAGAGTGAAACAAACGGCACAGGATGTCAGCATCCACAAAAGCCAACTTACGAGCTCATGTCATCAGAAATACGTGGGAAACTTTTTGCAAAGTTAGATCTTACAACATTGTAATTCTCTTCACTTGGAATGAGGTCAGAAACCTACAGCATAGTTGGATATGGGAGTTACCTGACATAGGTATGTGAAATATAAATAAGCAACATTAAAAGGGGCAGTTTGTACTAGCTAATGCAAAGTCTTAAAAGACCAAGGAGTTTGGATTTTATTTTATAGTTAGAATATAGATTCTTGTTCACCCTATCCCATGACATTTTTACCTTGAAAAAATATTTGGCAAAGTCAATTTTTTAAAAATATTTAAGGCATTTTTTTTAAATATCCTATCATAAAAAGTATTTTAATGCCAATTTGTGAATGTGGAGATGGAAACCTCTGACTGAAATGTAGCAGACACAAAGACATAACCAGGAAGTCTACTGTGTTATCAATAACAGTTATATGATGAATCTCATAATAATGCATTTCCATCTGACAGTGATGTGGTCCCTCAGGGGGCAGGGTATCAGTTGTCTACATCAAGACTGATGGGCCCTTGAGGACTCTTATCACTCCACCAACTTGATCAAATCAAATCTCTGTACTTCAATTCCCTCCTACTACGTAAGACAACAATAATAATGCTCGGTGAATGTCAAATAACCCACCAATTATCACATGCAAAAGTAAACAGATCCAAAATATTAGAATGGGGTACATACAACAGAATAGTATGTAAAGCAGTATTTCAAAGTACAATCAAGTGTTTCCAAGGAGTACTTTCCGACTCCTGAGCGCTGGGGAAGCAATTCCGTTTTTAATCAGTGTTCTAATATATACATACTTTAAACATGTAAATGGGGCCAGAGCCTTCCTGGATTAGCTATTCTGCCAGAAGCCTGGGTCCCAGGAGCATCTTGCAGCTGATCCCTCCCTTCCCATGGCCACAAAGAGGAGGGCAGATGTACAGAGGCAAGAACTGAGCAGCTTATAATTGAAAATCTCATTTACAATAAAATAAGAACATGTGCCAACATAAAGCCTTGGCTGGAGAAAAATCTTCCTTGAAAACCTATTTAACACAAATCCACACTGTTCACAATATTCCCAAGATATCAGTCTTCCTCGGAGGCTCCCATTGAATGCTGGCTTCGGTCACAACTGTGCTTTCCCCTGCTGCTTCCAGTACCCCCAGGAGAAAAACTGCCAGGGACCTGCAGAGTACTGATTTATGAACAGAACCATAAATCATGATCAGCAAACTATGACTTTAAAAGCATCTCAAAAAATCTTTTAAATTCATATTAAGAAAAAGTAAATCTATCTTATTGACATGATTCAAAGTTTTCAAAGGCAGCAGCAGCCAGGATGTTGCTTTTTGACCCTCTCTGCTCTCCAACATGAACAGGCTACTGTCATTTTCTACTCAGTGTGAATCAGAAAGCCAAAAAAGTTCCAAGAGGATCCACCCAACTATAGTTACATAACAAATTACAGCCATGGAGTGGTATGTACTCATTCTCATAAAACAAGGTGAAGGAGTTATTTTTAGTTTCCACAGAACTGAAGAAATTGAGGCCTGTGGGGGTTAAGTGTCCTAGTTAATTTTTGGCCGTGTGAAAACTATGCTAGATAATACCTGAAAGAAGAAGGGGAGACAAGAGAGAGACCTGGAAAATTCCTTTCAGCCCACTTTTATTCAGCCTGATACATAATGCCCATGCTGACTCCATGTGGTTTCCTCTCACTGCCTGGTTTTCCAAGCTACTCAACCCAGCCCTTGATATCCCCAGCAGGTGTCACTGTGGTGTGCAAAGGAGTACTGTTCACCTGTCCTGGAAATCGCATCTTCAGACCTCTACCACCGGTACACAAGAGCCAGTAGTTTCTATTGTTACAAATGAAACTTGAGATTTTATTAATTCTTCACTTTACACAAAGAAAAACAGAGGCACAGGAGTGTGACTTGTCTATGATGAATGTACAAGGGAAGGCAGGACTGGAAGGTGAGCCCTCGAGCGACAGAGCTGACCACTATACCTTCTCTGCCTTCTCCATTTCTCCTCATAATTGGCCATTTAGGAACTGGGTTCCCTTAATCTATAGCAAAGCCTAACATGGTTCTATATCTTTTCAATAATGTAAAGAAAACATGTGGGAAAAAAAACATTTTATAAAAGAAAAGTTTGGGGGCCAGTGTTGTGATGCAGTGGGTAAAGCTACTGCTTGTAGCACTGGCATTCTATATGGGTGGTTTTAGCGCTGGTTGCTCCACTTCTGATCCAACTCCCTACTAATGCACCTGACAAAGCAGCAGATGATGGCCCAATTGTTTGGCCCCTGTAACCACGTGGAAGAAGCTCCTGGCTCCTGGCTTCATATCAGCCCAGCTCTGGCCATTGCAGCCAGCAGATGGAAGATCTTCTGTCTTTATCTCTAGTTCTTTCTGTAACTCTGCCTTTCAAATAAGTAAATAAATACTTCTTTAAAAAAAGTCAGAATTTGAAACAGTAACACTGAGTCTTCATATTTAGTACTTTAATAAGACACTGCCTTACAGGACTTGAAGGAATTTCTATAACTGGGAGGGACTTCCCATCTAGTCTATAGTGTGTTTGTGTGTGTGTGCATGTTCATATTGTTTTTAGTTATTGTGTCTCCTTGGCCTCAACTCATTTTTGACAGCTTCTTTGTCAGTCTTTTTTCACTACTTTAACAGTTTTGAAGAGCCCTGATAAGGCAGTTGCAAAGTATTTCTCAAATAGGATTTCTCTGATTTTCTTGCTTAACACTGGAGACATAGGTTTTGGGAGCAGATTTCACAGAGGTGAATTATTCTCATCACCACATATTGGGGGTATATGCTATTACGTTGACTTTTTAGAGGTGATCTTAATCTTGGTCACTTGGTTAACCTAGTAACTGCCATGTTTCTCACTGTAGAAGGACAAATTTTTTCCCTCCCCACACTGTTTGGGTATGAGTCACTTAGTCTAGCTCACACTTATATTATTTGGAATACCTCCATAAGGGCAATGGCTGCATTCTGTTCCACTTCTTTGTTCCATTGTTTACTCATATTAAAACTTATTTATATATATTTAGTTCATATTGTGGGTCTGTAGGCCATTGTAATTCTGACAGTTGTAAGATCTTTCATGCTGTCCCCAGTATCCCTTTGACATCCTTTTAACATTTGGGGGCAATCCTTTGCTTTCTAGGACTACTAGATACATTGGGCTCTTCATTTTACTTTCCCTGCCATAGCTCTAGAGTCAACTGTTTCTCCAAGGAGCCATGGTTCCTTGGTTCCTTTTCCTTTAAGATCAGTATTTAGAATCCAAGATTGAGATGCTACATGTGCTTATTGGCATGAGCATGTCACTTCCATCAGAGACTCTCAGCAAACAGAGCAAGGACATGTATGTATGCATCAGAAACCACATGGAAACACATGTGTGCAATTATTTCAGATGCTGTCTTCATATTAGACTAATCAAAAGCTCATATTAGCTCATATTGATGTCTGTAACAATAATCCAATACTACATGTTTCTTTTCAGTAGCCACCAAGCTCGGCTGTAACTTCCCCACCAACTTTGACTCTTACCACTCACTATCCATTTATCTGTCAATGCCATCCTTTTACAGAAGTGATGGCTGAAGAAATAGGACAAGTTACTACCATAAGGTCACAAGTGCAATGTATTCTGGCTTCTTAGACCAGAGAAGCTTTCTAAGTGGGCACATTTCCATCCAATGATTTTTTTTTCAACCAAGCTTACCATTTGTAGCGTCTGACTTTGTAACTGAATTATTTCACACTATTATCTTATTTCTTTCCTTGAAGATGTATACAGTACAACTGTAGGTAGCCTCCCACCATGAACTTAGGAAGGTGACCTCTAAAATGGAAGTTATGAGTCAGTGTGAAGAGGGGAAGCTTATCAACAAAAGGTAATCCAGAGTCTGGTTAGAAGGGAAGGTTAAGTTTGCTCTGAAATATTCTTTGCAGTGGTTTACAATGTATAGACAGTGAAATATTTAGCTAAGTTTCTTTAGTTCATTTATATGAAACTGAAAAATAAAATAGCACCATTGTGTCAATGAATATTATTACCATCCTCCATCTGGGTGGACTGAAAGAGGGCAGGGCCAACATCATGACATAGCAGGTAAAACTGGCACCTGTAATGCCAGCAACACATGGGTACCGGTTCCTGTTCCAGCTGTTCCACTTCCAATGCAGTTCCCCTGCTAATGGCCTGAGAAAGTGGCAGAAGATGGCCCAAGTGCTTGGTCCCTGCAACCTGTGCGGGATTCCTGGATCAATCTGGCTCCTGGATTTGGTCTGCTCAGCCCCTATTGTTGTGGTCATCTGGGGAGTGAACCAGCAAATGGAAGATCTGTCACTCCATGTCACCCCCTCATTCAAATAAATTTTTTTTCCTTTCATATTCCTCATGGCCCTGACATTGTTTCTTCAATTATGAGCCAGCATCGCAAGCACTCATCATCAGCAGTGGATTCTCAGGAGACCAGCAATGCAGGGGTTGTGGATTTAGGAACAAAGGAATGATTTGGCACCTGAGAACAAAAATAATTGAAAAAAATCAAATTGTTAAGGAGGATTACTGTTCTAACTTCTCTTCTCCTTGAAGGACTTGAAATGAGGCCAGGTCAGTTATAAGCAAAGTCATCTCAAAGAGGTAGAAAGGCTCTCAGGTCAAATTGACAGTTGAGTGCAAAAAGAACCTATCCTGGATGGAACAGAAGTATTGTTAAACAACAGTGACAGTGCAGGGATGGAGGATGTGGTTAGATTAAACTGCGTCCCCTAAAATGATAGGTTTACATTTTAATCATCAATATCTGTAAATGTTAATTTGGAAATTAAGGTCTTTGCAGATATAATAAAAAACCAGTGACTTGTGCCCTTATATGAGCAGGAGAGATCATGCTCAGAGAGAAGAAAGCCCTCTGGGATTGGAATTATGCAGCCAGAAGCCAAGGGATGCCAAAGATAGAGTATGTTCAGCCAATACTCTGATGTCGGGGTCCTAATTTCTAGAACTGTAAAAAATAAATTTGTGCTGTTTTGAGCCACAGTGTTTTTTGGTATTTTGCAGCAGCAACCCTAGGAAACAAATAGAGAGAGCCAAATAAATAAACTCAAGTTGGGGGACAAATGAGTTTTGGCCTTTGCAAGTTGATTTTTTTCAAAAGTTATTTTTTGAAACTCAGTGACAGAGAGAAAGGGAGAGACAAATTTTCCATCTGTCTGTGTACTCCACATATCAATATAAAAGCCAAGTCTGAGCCAGGAACTCCAGCCTGGTCTCCCACATGGGCCATCTTTTGCTACCTTTCCAGGTGCATTAGAAGGAAGCTAGATGAGAAGCAGAGTGGCTGAGATGTGAACTGACATCCAACATGGCATGCCTGTGTTGCAAGCAGTAGCTTCATCTGTTGGGCCACAATGCCATCTCTGAGGTGATTTTCTAATTTAAGGAAGGGAACCTCAGTCTCCCTATTACACCTCCATGTCAAGGAACCCTCTTCAGTTCAACTGGCCAACGCTCTAGGTTTCAGTCCGTGGGCAACAGTAGCCTTTGTTTTGGGTGAAGGCTTTCCCTTGACTATTTGCCTATAGGTAGCCAGCATGCTAGATTGTGCCAAGAGAATATTCCCAGGTGGATAGCAGTGACATTTCTTACTGCAAATTAATACATATGCATGCACACTTAGCTAATCTGAGTATTAGCTGGAGATAAGGGCCCACTTATGTTCACTCAGTCTGGTTTGAAAACTTAAAGCTGAGCACCTGACTTCTGACATCAGTAAATGCACCCTTCTGAGAAACCTCTTGGGAGCCAATACCCAGTCTAATGAATGTGCCACGTGCCATCCACACAATACACTTTTTAAAATCAAGCTATTTTACTTTCTTCCAACACCTTCTAGCCCTCTTTTTATCAATTGAGGTCAATTCATTGTGTACTGATTTGTATATTGTATTGGTTTCCATAAGGCTGTAGTATTATCCTGATTACTTATTGTGTGATCCTTAACACATCACTGGGTCCCTCAGACACTTAGCTTCCTTAGAGAGTCCAATTCACAAGCAACAGAAGGGAATAGTACAAGGGGGTGGATACCAGGATGTGGGGATTATTGTGGGCCATTTTGGAAGCCAATTACCACAATGACTAATTGATTCACAGAATGACTACATCTGCTGAATTTTTCTATAACATACTTTTTATATGGGGCATTCTCACTTCTTGTCAACATAGCCTTGGCTTTAATTTTGTTCAAAGTGTGCTCAGCAGTGAAAATGCAAACCCAATCATTAGCATTTATTTAATTCAGGAAAGGAGATATACAATGAAGTTTGACGTTAAGTGAAGGCGACTTCTGTATTATCCAGGTACCATTCATTCTATTCTCACTTCCATTATTTTATTTACTTAAGTGATTGAATGAATTTTTACTCAAAATTGACAGAATCTTTTCAGAGAAGTGACACCATTACAATGACCAAGCATATGCTAACTCAAAACAGAAGCTACTTACTTTTTATATTTTCCAATTTATATTTTCCATTTCCTGCTCTACCAAATGCAGACTCATTTGCCTTCATCTCACAAGAAGAGCAATGTTGCATTTTAAAGTCTATAAAATGCTTAAAGATACAAGGTGAGGAAGAGGCACAAGTTCCCTAGCCCTCTTTGTTCTGAAGACAAAAAACACACATAGAACTACTCTTTGCAATTTGATCCAGTTATCCAATCTCATTCACTACTTCCAAACACATATGTTTCTACACATTATTTCTGATAAATACCTCATGCTTTTCCATTTATCCAAAGCTTCTCTACATTTCTGAATGCTGCCCAAAATGAAATGTCCTCCATGAAGTTTTCCTTGAATTTTGGTGATTTCACTAAACTTCTGCTTCTTTAAATTTCTATAGCAAATTAGCTCTTAACTATGAACTCTATTGCTTCTTTTTCAAATTGCTTCATTTGATTTAGTCATATTGCTCCAACAGATGGCAATCTCTTTGAGGTCCTGTCTCCTCCCGAATGCTTAGAAGGTACTTCATAAATGGTTGCCAATTGATGGCTAATAAAGATAAAATGTTTATTTCAATGCCCTTGGCTAAAACTCTGTGCATTTGAATCTGAACTAAGAAGACTAGTTTCTGAATTAATATTCTACGTGCCTAAAATCTGAGCCCAATCTGAATTAAAATTTACATAAATTATTTTAATCAAAATAAATGAACAGCACCTTCATCTTTACTGTACTTAGGATTCATTTGGAGCGATCATTAAGTTACTGTTGCTGAATGTGGAAGCTTAGCATGCCATGTTTTTTTCACAACCACATAAAAGAGCTATTATTTGCAGCATCTTTATACAGAAAATCTAAATAATCTAAGGAAAGAGTTTTGTTTTAAAGTTGCATACTCGTTTACCTGGCTAGGGCAAATCTAACATTATTATCTAGTAAATTTTAATCACTCCAATTCCATTTTCTTATCCATAAGGATATTACTGCTTGCTTTTCAGAGTTTTTGGGGAAATCAAAGTGATGTGCTAATTCACCTGACCGAGGCCATATCCCTTACTACTTTTGCCAATATCATTTGCTATTCTTTACAGTATTTTTTTTAATGGAGACTATATTGACCTCAGGGCAAAAGTTCATTGTTAATCACCAAATATACCAAAGAAAAAATCACCAAACATTTTCACAAGCTTCTCTACCAAACAAAGACCCAGGGCTAGCTACACTGATAGCAGACCCAGGTATTTCTCAAATTTAGGAATATCATGAAGCAGCTTTAAATCAAAGATACTTGCAAACCATAAAAGAGAAAGAATGGACAAACACAAATCAAGGGTCATAATAATAATAAAAGCAAGGTTCTCTGAATATTTCTGTTTTCCATCTTTCTTTAAATGCAATAATCAGTTTTTATTATGGATCACCAGGTTTAACTTGAAGCAATGTGGCTTCACTTGAACCATCAAATGTGTCAACACTGAGTGTGTGTCACTTCTGTAACACCTGTACATCAGTGGACTACAAAAAAGCATCTAAATACTAGGTGTTACTGTGAATTCTAAATGAAACATTTTAGTAATGGTAACTTTTTGTTTTTAGAACCTTCTTTATTCTGCTTGAAAACAATCCATGGCATTGAGAAATAGTTTCAGGATACATTTCTCAGTTCTATGGGTAAATGTGACCTAAGTTCATTTGCAAAAGATTCCATATACTTTCAAAAATGTTTAGCTAATTTCTCAATACAGACATACAATTGTTTACGCATTGCTTAAGTAAATCACACTAAATTGAAGTCTTTGTAACAACCAAATTTTAGGGTATGGTTTAGCAATAGATTCATTTACACAGTAAGAGTTACTGAGATGGGATGAGGGGATATGGGTGCTGCTAATCAGTGCCTAGTTTAATTGTAGTCTATGAGTAAGAAAAGTGAAAGGAAAGGATGGTCAACAAAAGGAATAGAAACACACTGAGAAAGGATCTTAGAAGAAAATCACTAAGATAAAAAATTCAGAAGATCAAAAAAAAAACCCTGTTTCATTGCAAAGATAAACTAGACAAACCGTTAACCAAAGTAATAAAAAGAGAAAAAACTCAAATAAATGAAAATAGAGATGAAAAAGAAAATATTACAATCAACATCACTGAAATACAAAGGATCATAAAAAACTACTATGAAAACCCATATACTAACTAACTGGAAAATCTCAAAGAAATAGATAAATTCTTGGATACATATAACCTACAAAGATTAAATCAAGAAGATATAGAAAAGCTAAACAGACCCATAACAAGCAATGAGATTAAAGCAGCAATTAGGTCTTCTATCCGGGAAAAGTGTAGGACCTGATGGTGTTACTATCAATTTATTAAAAAAAATGTAAGAGGACCTAACTCGAATACTTTTCAAACTATTCCAAAATATAGAACAGGATGGAGCTCTGTCAAACTCTATCATCATTCTGATACCAAACACAACAAAGACAAAATATGAAAAGTCCAGACCTATATGCTTGATAAACAGATGTAAAAATTCAACAAAATCACATCAAAATGCTCACACTCCATGATCCTGCTGAATTTATCCCAGAGATGCAAGGGTGGTTCAACATTCACAAATCAATAATGTCATGAATCATATCGACAGAATGAAGCACAGAAATAAGTTATATAAGGAATATACCTCAAAATTATAAAGGCTGTCTATTACAAACCAACAACCAGTATCATTTTGACCGGGGAAAAATGAAAGAATTTCCCCTCAGAGCTGAAAAAAGATAGGAATGTACCCTGTCACCATTCATATTCAATATAATAGTGAATGTATTAGCAGGAGCAATTAGGGAGAAGAAGTAAGGGGCCTCAAAATTAGGAAGGAGGAAGATAAAATAACCATGTTTGTATATGACATGAGGTTGTACATGGAAAATCCTAAATACTCTACCAAGAAGCTGTTAAAACTGATAAATTCAGTAAAGTTGCAGGATAAAAAATAAACATAGAAAAACAGTAGCTTTTTATTGGTAAATGATGAACTCGCTGAAACATCAATGATGAAATTGCATTCACTATAGTCCCGGATGTAATAATACATGTAAGACTAGATTTTAACTGAAGAAATAACAGATGCCTACAATGAAAATTATAGAACATCAATCAAAGCAATCATCAAGGACACAAAAAAATGGAAAGTTATTCCTTGTTCATGGATTGGATGAACTAATATCATTAAAATGTCTATATTTAAAGCAATTTACAGATTCAATGTAACTACTATCAAAATACCAAAGACAATCTTAATAAAATTGGGAAAAATCAATCTTAAAATTCATGCAGAATTACAAAAGACCAAGAATAGCCAAATTGATCCTGAGCAAAAAATAAAATTAAACTGGAGACATCACAATACCTGACTTCATAGCATACTAGAAAGTTATAGTAATTAAAACAGCATGATACTGGCATAAAAACCAACGCATAGATCTATGAAACAGAATAGAGTGCACAGATATTTACCT
This sequence comes from Oryctolagus cuniculus, assembly GCF_964237555.1. Lineage (NCBI taxonomy): Eukaryota > Metazoa > Chordata > Mammalia > Lagomorpha > Leporidae > Oryctolagus > Oryctolagus cuniculus. The sequence continues at coordinate 25,622,290 of NC_091441.1, forward strand.
GCATACATACAACCAATAGATTTATGACAAACATGCTCAGACCATACATTGAAGCAAGGATAATCTTAGCAATACATGGTGCTTGCAAAACTGTGTGTATAAATGTAGAAGAATGAAATTAGATCCCTATTTCTCACCATATACAAAAATCAACTCAAAGAAGATCAAAGACTTAAATTAGAGACATCAGACTACGAAGTTGCTTGGAAAAAATGTAGACGAAACACGTGAATACGTTGGTGTAGGTGAGGATTTGTTGGATAAGATACCCTAAGCACAGGCAACAAAACAAAGTGAGACAAATGGGATTCTATCAAACTCAGAAGCTTCTGCACAGTAAAGGAAACGATCAGTAGTGTGAAGAGATATCCAACAGACCAAGAAAAACTAGTTATGAGTTACCTATTCTACAAAGGATTTACATCTAGAATATAACAGCAACTCAAACACCTCAGCAATGAAAAACTGGTTAGTCCAGTTAAGAAATGGACAAAGGACTCCAAAAGACAATTCTCAAATGAATAAATAGGAATGGCCAACAAATATATGAAAAATGCTCAACATTCATGATGGAAATATTATTCAGCCACAAAAAAGAATGAAATCCTGACATTTGCAGCAAAATGCATGCAAGTGAAGACCATTATGCTAAGTGAAATAAACCAGACCCCAAAAGAAAAATCTCACACACATTGTAGTTTTATCGATGTGATTATTTTAAAATTTATTGTATATGGATGGAAAAAACTCAATATCACTAGCCATCAAAGAAATTTAAACAAACAAAAAAACCCACAATGAATTAGATATCACCTCACCTCTGTCAGAAGGACTATTCCCTAAAACCTGAAAAGTAACAAATACTGGTGAGGATGTGGAGAAAGAGGACCTCAAACACACTGTTGATGGGAACATAAATGAGTGCAGACACTGAAAAACAGTATGGAGATTTCTTTAAAAATCCAGAAATAAAGTCTCTACATGATCCTGCTATCTCATTACTGTGTATATACCCAAAAGACATAAACACAATGTATCAAAGAGATACCTGTACTACTGCATTTATAGTAGTACTGTCCACAATAGCCAAAATTGGGAATCAAACAAGGTATCTATCATCAGATGAGCAAATAAAATTTGTATATTTGTGTATATATGTAAAATTTGTATATATAAACAATTTTATACAAATTTGCATTTTAAAAAATTTTATACAAAATTTTTATACAAAATTTTTGTATTTTATGCAAATTTATACAAATTTGTATAAAATTATATATACACACATATGTTGGAATATTAATATTAAACTATAAAATAATGAAATTTGATCATTTGCATCAAAATGAATGCAACTGGAAGATATCATGCTGAATTAAATAAGCCAGACACAGAAAGATAAATATCACATGTTGCATGTTCTCTTATATGTGGGAGCCTAAATTAAAAAAAAAAAAAACAGAAAAAAACATGCCTGCCTGTTAAGAATGACATACTACTGTAATTTTAATGATCTGTCATTATTTTAAAATTAACCATATGTGAATTAAATAGACATTTTCATTTGATTGTTTATAGCCGTTGACCATTTTCCCAATGAACTCTTCATTTAACGGGGCATTAACCTTTTCAATATGAGGTAAATTAAAAATGTTTTCTCAAAAATTAAAAAAGGTATGAGGGAAGTATGCAAGGAGGGGGAGAAGGGAAGTATTATATTCATAGAATTATATCTATGAACTACATGGATTCTGTTCCCTATATTAATATAACATTAATATGAGAGTTGTGTCATAATTATCATGCATTTGCTGTGACCTTGAGGATCTAATATATTAATTTATAAATTCCTTCAAGAAATTAGAGAGGCAAGGATCTCATGTTATGGGTAGGATAAAAATGACATCAAGTCAGAAACCACAGATCAGCCCAAACTCTCATGTTCTCAAAGGGAAATTATAAAAGACAGAGTGGCAAAATATGATCAAGAAAGTTCTCAGTGAGGAATGCTGGATTATTATTGATTTATTATCAACTATCTTACATCTACTTCACACAGACTAATGACACTTCTGGATGGGAATTGGATCTCATTGATCATCCCAACAGATTTGTTCTACTAAGCAAGCTCTAGCACAGTTCACAGGAAGTAAGAAATGACCACCTGTAGTGATAGCTTGTGATGTAATAGATGGCAATAAGCGTCTCCTCTGGGATCTTAATTATGTGCTCCTGGGTTCTGGATGCTGCTTTCTGGAAGTATGGGATGACAAAGTAGAGGTGACATCACGTGCATCCTGAAAACTCCACTAAGACTATCCATACATTCCTGGCTACAATTATGTTTCTTTTGTAAGGAAATGAAATTGAGGAATGACCCAAAAGAGGAAAATCCTCTTAGAAGTCCAACTTGATGTGCTATATAGGTAATTGTGTAGAGTTCCACTGCAACCGAGGTAGGCTGGTCTAAAAGACATGCTTATGAACTATATGAAAATTGTATATTAAGCATTAGCCCATGTAGTTACAATGACACATAATATGTTGACTAAACAATTTACCAGGATTGAGAGCAGTATGCCAATCAGGAAAGAAAATGAAGAGATCAGCACCCAGTGACATCATATGCTGAAGGAGGTGAAGAAGAGAGCCAGAAGAATCCTTAGGAGTAAAATTCCTAAGATATGAGGAAGAGCTACCTTGAGCTACCAGTGCTAAAGTAAATATGTCCCAGGAGTAGGTCATGGTGCAGTGGCCTATATCCCTTCAGATAAATAGAGAGTATTTTCCAGTGTTATTGCTTATGTGGACACTCTTGATTAGCCGTGGAGCAGGATGTAGACTGTCTACATCAGCAGCTTTCTGGCATAGCGAGTTACTTTCTGCTGTTTAGCAGTTATCCTTGTATTCTCTTATCTCCTTCCAGGGATAGGAGGGACTCCATGAGGATGAGTACAGGGACCTTGTCTAGTCATATTTGAATCTGTCCCATCTTACTACATGTGTATCTGAAAGCAGTACCTAAACAATAAGTATTTTAAAAATGAAGGCTAAGGCAAGGCAGAGATGAAGCAGAAGAAGAAAGCACACACTATTATTCTAGTAGCTCCCCAGTTTGTTTTTTTTTTCAGATAACACTAATGATTCTCTTGGTGGGGGGCGTGTTTCCTTGATTGTACTATTTCTCCAATGTATATCAAACAATGTAAGCTGCCAGTAGCTATTTCCGTAAGGGTCTACTAGTTTATTTGCTCAGCCATTTATTCATATTTTGACTGGGCTCATTCGGTATACCATATATCCTGATATATGCCTATCAACAGTAAACATAGGAGAGAGAAGGTCCTTGTTCTTACCGAACTTACATTCCAGTGAGAAGAGGTAGACAACACATAAATCAATCAGGCAAGAAGAAAAATATCAAAGCTCTGTAGAAAATTTATATAATTTACATAGGGTGTACTATGATATATGTTCATGTCCCTTAAAATTAATACATTGAAATATACCCATGAGTGCATTGTTTTATGAGTTGGGGCCTTCAAAATGTGGTTAGGTCATGAAGGTGGGGTCCAAAAGCATAGGATTGACTTTGTGGAAAAGAGGATCAATAGAACTACTTTTCCTTCTACTATGCAAGGAAACAGCAGAGATTTGCCTTCTAGCAACAAGAAAGTAGACCCTCTGAAGAGAACAAATCTTGATCTTAGACTTCTAACCTTTCGACTTATTGGAATACATTTCTGTGGTTCATAAGCCATGGGCTTTTTGATTTTTATATCAGCAAGAATAAACTAATGTGGCTAATCCTTTCTCTAAACTAATTCTTTTCTCTAAACTAATCCTTTCTCTCCCTCTAACCTCCCTCCTTCCCTCTTTTTGTCTCTCTCCCCCCTCACCTCTTCCTCCTCTCTCTGCCTCTGAATAAATTATAAGGGAAATGTTTATCCTTGATATATTTATCCCTAAAGGTCTAAATTTGCCATCATTTGGGGCCAGCGCTGTGGCGCAGAGGGTTAACGCCCTGGCCGGAAAAAGCACCGGCATCCCATATGGGAGCTGGTTCAAGACCCGGCTGCTCCACTTCTGATCCAGCTCTCTGCTGGGCCTGGGAAAGCAGTACAAGATGGCCCAAGTCCTTGGGCCCCTGCACCCATGTGGGAGACCCGTAAGAAGCTCCTGGCTCCTAGCTTAGCATCAGCGCAGTTCTGGCCGTTACGACCAACTGGGGAGTGAACCTTTGGATGGAAGACCAACCTCTGTCTCTGCCTCTCCTCTCTGTGTAACTGACTTTCAAATAAAAATAAATAAATCTTTAGAATTGCCATCATTTTGTAAATGTTTGCTGTTTATAAGTCAAATTATCATGATATTTGGTTATATATCAGCCTGACTGGATGCAGACAAAATGGTATGGTACAACGTGACTAAGGACCAAAAAAGGATCTAGGAGAAGGGCATGCTAGTGAGAATACACAGTGAAAAAGCTCCAAAAGCATGAACAATCTTGAGATGTTCAAAATAGCAAATACACAGATGGATGATGTGGCTGGAGAACAGTGAAGGAAAGAAGCATACAACAAGAGGAGTTAATGCAGGAAGATGGAACATGTATATTATTTGGAGGGAAGAGAAACAGACAGAAGATAGGATAATTCAATCCAGGTCTCCCACATGAGTGGAGGGACCCAGGTACCTGAGCTATCCCTGCTGTCTCCTAGGGTAGGCAGTAGCAGGAAGCTGGAATCCGATATATATCTTAACTGCTAGGCCAAACACCTGGTTCCATGTTGAACTTTGAGTTATAGTTCAATGCATTTGGATTTTATTCAAAGCTTGCAATAGGAAAAGGCAGAATATAAATTCTATCTTTAGAAGATCACCATGGACAGATTGTAAGGCGAAGATTTTTTCAGTAACCCTGGGGAGGGCTCTCAGGGGACATGGTGGAGATGAATGGTAGAGATGAGAGTTCAGAGTATACCTTAGAAATTGACTTCTGGCCGGCGCCGTGCCTCACTAGGCTAATCCTCCACCTGTGGCACCAGCACCCCGGGTTCTAGTCCCAGTTGGGGTGCTGGGTACTAGTCCCGTTGCTTCTCTTCCAGTCCAGCTCTCTTCTGTGGCCCGGGAGGGCAGTGGAGGATGGCCTAAGTCCTTGGGCCCTGCACCTGCATGGGAGACCAGGAGGAAGCACCTGGCTCCTGGCTTTGGATCGGCGCAGCACTGGCCGTGGCAGCCATTAGGTGAGTGAACCAATGGAAGGAGACCTTTCTCCCCATCTCTCTCTTACTGTCTATAACGCTCTGTCTCTCCAACTCTGCCTGGCAAAAAAAAAAAAAAAAAAAAAAAAAAAAAAAAAAAAAAAAAAATTTGACTTCTAGGCTGCTGATGGCTATGAGAAAAGGGCATAGAACAAAGCCTCTCCCCCCCTTTTTTCTTCTTTGAACCATTGGAAATAACAGTGTAGGTTTGTAGATACAAAAGATTAGATTTGAGAGTGGAGATATTTCCTGATTTCATTCAGTTAAATCTGAGGAAGCTTTTAAACTAGTAGATACTAACTAGGAAGTCAGTATCAGTAGTTCAGAATGTTTAAGAACTAGAGAGGTCTATTTAGCATAGCTAAAGGGGGATAAAAAGCAGTTCATTACAGATTTGGGGATCAATGTGACTGTTGTCACAAGCCATACCATATTCTCTTGATGACACTGTTCTTTAATGATCAGAGCTGGCGCCGTGGCTCACTAGGCTAATCCTCTGTCTGCGGCACCCAAACTCCGGGTTCTAGTCCCGGTTAGGGCACCGGATTCTGTCCAGGTTGTTCCTCTTCCAGTCCAGCTCTCTGTTGTGGCCCGGGAAGGCAGTGGAGGGTGGCCCAAGTGCTTGGGCTCTGCAGCCGCATGGGAGACCAGGAGGAAGCACCTGGCTCCTGGTTTCAGATCAGCGCAGTGCACCGGCCATGGCAGCCATTTGGGGAGTGAACCAGTGGAAGGAAGACCTTTCTCTCTAACTCTTTCAAAAAAAAAAAAAAAAAAAAAAGAAAGTAATGATGGGGGGCCGGCACTGTGGCATAGCACGTACAGCTGCTGCTGCAGTACCACATCCTATACGGGCACCAGTTCCTGTCCTGGCTGCTCCAATTTTGATCCAGCTCTCTGGTATGGCTTGGGAAAGAAGATGGCCCAAGTCACTGGGCTCCTATACCTGCGTGGGAGACCTTGAAGAAGCTTCTGGCTCCTGGCTTCAGGTTGGCCCAGCTGCGTCCATTGAAGCCACTTGGGGAGTGAACCAATAGATGGAAGACCTCTCTCTTTTTCTCTACTTCTGCCTATCTGTAACTCTGCCTTTCAAATAAATAAATAAATAAATGTAAGGGAATGATCAATCAAGTTAGCAGGTCAAGGGAAAGTTATGAGTTGCACATGTTTAACAGGGACATCAATCTCTTATTTATTCTAATTGGAAAAAAGAAAAGGGGAAAATTTAAGTATTAGGTGGTAGATAAGTCAGTAAATTAAGGATATCTGTATAGTTTAATATTTCCTTATTAGAAATATAATCATATTCATATCTACCATCTCCAGCAAACATACAATATTAATCTTAATTTAACAAAGTTGAATAAGTGTTTAGAAGAAGATTAGCTTTCAGAGTATAAGAAAAATTTTATATTCATAGCAAGAAAGGGAACTGCAAGCACACATCTACCTATTAATTATTTGATGAACAAATTAATGCTGAATAATAATCACAAGTAAAATTGGTTATAAATGTTAGGAGAGTAGATTGTAAATTTTTATATATTTGCTTTGCATAAAAACATAGTAAATTCACTTAGATTATTTCTTTCACATTAGCCACCTGCATCCTTGAAGGGCTTTTACAAATTTATCATTCTTATATATTTTTCTGAATATTTTAAGCACTTTGGAGACTATGTAAACACCAAGCCTTGTTTAGCCTGTCTCAAATTTTCATCTCTAGTTTCAACCAACACCAACAGATGGATGAGTTTCCCCAATCACTAGCAGGGACAGTTGGAACAGCTGATTGACTGATGTTATGCAAAATGTCAGAGACTTCTGAATCCGATCTTGGCATAACGTGATGGAAATTTTCCAAATCCAAGGATTGCACAGAGCTGTACAATCACCACACAAAGGGACTGATGTGTTGCATATTGAATTCAGGCAATGATTACATATAATTGTATCATTACCATCATTACCTAGAGTGAGATTAATGGAAGCAACTATTCAGAAAAAACAAGAAAGAAATTAGCTTTGAAGTAGCATAATGAAAGATTTTAATTGTGGGAAGTATTCAGTCACATTTTAAAATTACTGGTTGTGATTCCATCAAACCCACTAACCCCACATCTTCTTCACTGCTTCAATACATGTGCTTTATTTCATTTGGCCACACAATGATTATCAAAGGTCAGATATCCAGGGAATATAACCCTACCACAAGCTAATCAACTAATCTACCCAGAATGCTTCTTTTAATAAATGAGCAGAGGGAGTCACAACACCTACTGACAAAGCGAAGGAATAAAGTTTGTTGTATAAGCATCATTAAAATCAACACATCCATGGCATAACCTCTGTTGGAAATAAGACAATACAGCATAGATGGAGACTATACATGTTTCATACAAGTTGGAAATTGTAGATTCCTGAACACCTAAGGTAAGTTAACACTTCAATTTTCAAATGCATCCCTATGATACACATATAAAAATCCCACTGGCTGTTTCTTCACCAGGGTGTGTGGCTTTTCTGACAATAAATCAACCATCCACGTGATATGTTCTGAGATCCACAGTGCTGCCTTGATCACAGAAGTACTGAATTCTATGTATACTGTTTTATTTCCCCTATACATACATACCTACCTGTGATAGTTTAATTTACTAATTAGGCACAGTAAGAGATGAACAATAATTAGTATCAATACTACAATTATAACAAAAATCACGTGAATGTGGTCTCTTTCCCAGAATATCTTACTCTACCGTACTCCTCCTCCTTCCAATGATATGAGATGATACAGTGCCTGTGTGATGAGATGCATTAAAGTGAATAACCTAGGCATTATGAATGATACAGTTAGGCTACTACAGAACAGTTTCTTGAACACAAGCACTGCACATCTCTGACAGTCCATCTGATAACCAAGAAGGCTACTAAGGGACTAAAGGGCAGGTAGTATATACGGAATACATTGCCTGAACAAAAAGATGATTTACGATGCAGGCAGGATGGAGCAAGGTGGCACAAGTATTCATCATACCGCAAAGAATCGTGTATAATTTAAAAACTTGTGAATCGTCATTCCTGGAGTTTTCCATCGACTATTTTTAAGACTAGGGTTTAAAGGGTGAGGTTGGGGTAAAGGGTAATTAAAACTGTAGAAAGATTATAAACCACAGCTAAGGGGTTGGGACTTTCATATGCATAAGACAGAATAAGCTTGCTAGTTCTTGGCTCAGATTCAGAAATTCTGTAAAGGGATGCTACTATAGGGGCCTTGACACCTGGAGACACAATTCTCTCTACCTCCTGTTGTTGGGGCTTCTTTGTGACACGCCAAAGGAAGCTCCTAGAGAATGATTGAGTGATAGCATCCTGAGTCCTGGAAATGCATTCAAACACTGTGACAAAACTTAGCATTTGGTTATAGGCTTATGGCTAATGGTTGAAATACAGATTTTCTGTCAATTGACTTCAATCAGTGTGTCATTATTAAATCACTTTCACATACTATCTAAACTACAAAATAATTTATATTTTGGGCCCTTTGTATTACTTTTGTGTTCACTCTAGGAACTTAGCGGAATACACAGATACATGTCTTTTGGTCTGGAAAACAATGTTTATACCATTCAACCTATCTGTGTGCAATAGCAACGGCTTCAGTTCTTACAATGTACCATTTTACACAGTTCAAGTCTGTCCTATGTATCATTCTTTACAAAAGCCTTAGGAAGCAGAAAACTTCAGAGTAATTATCTACTCTTTTTAGCAAACTTTTATTTAATAAATTTCAAAAGTACAGCTTTTGGATTATAGCAGTTTTTTCCCTTATAACCACCCTCCCACCCGCAAACCATCCCATCTCCTACTCCCTCTCCCATCCCATTCTTAAGATTCATTTTTAATTATTTTATATACAGATGATCAACTTAGTATATACTAAGTAAAGATTTCAGCAGTTTGCACCCACACAGATACACAAAGTATAAAGCACTGTTTGAGCAGTTTTCCTGTTAATTCTCAGAGTACAAAACAGTAAGGACAGAGATCCTACATGGGGACTAAGTGCACAGTGACTCCTGTTGTTGATTTAACAATTGACACTCTTATTTACGATGTCGGTAATCACCCGAGGCTCGTTATGAGCTGCCAAATCTATGGAAGCCTCTTGAATTCACAAACTCCGAATTTATTTGGATAAGGCAATAATTAAAGTGGAAATTCTCTCCTCCCTTCAGAGAAAAATACCTCCTTCTTTGATGGCCACTCCTTTCCACTGGGATCTCACTCAGAGATCTTTCATTTAGGTCATTTTTTGCCATAGTGTCTTGGCTTTCCATGTCTGTGAAACTCTCACAGTCTTTTTAGCCAGATCTGAATGTCTTAAGGGCTGGTTCTGAGACCAGAGTGTTGTTTAGGGCACTTGCCATTCTAAGAGTCTGCTGTGTATTCTGCTTCCCATGTTGGATCATTCTTTTTAATTCTATCTATTATTAGCAGACACTTGTCTTATTTGTGTGATCTCTTTGACACTTAATCCTATCTTTATGATCAATTTGAACTTAAACTGATCACTTTAACTAGTAAGATGGCATAGGTACATGCCAACTTAATGGGATTTGGAGCCCCATGGTACGTTTCTAGCTTTACCCTTAGGGGTAATTCCGAGTGAGTGTGTGATGAACTATACGTCTCTTCCTTCCCGTTCCCACTCTTCTTTTTAATAGGGATCAATTTTTAGTTGTATTTAAACTCCTAAGAATTGTGTGTTAATTAAAGAATTCAACCAATGGTATTAAGTAGAAAAAGAAAATACTAAAAAGAATAAAATAGTAAGCTGTTCCTTGACAGGACAAGGGCTGATCAAGTCATTGTTTCTCATAGTGTCAGTTTCACTTCAACAGGTTTCCTTTTAGGTGCTCAGTTAGTTGTCCCCGATCAGGGAGAACATATGATATTTGTCCCTTTGGGACTGGCTTATTTCGCTCAACATGATGTTTTCCAGATTCCGCCATTTTGCTGCAAATGACCGGATTTCATTTTTTTTAACCAGGGTATAGTATTCTATAGAGTATATATCTGATAATTTCTTTATCATTACCTACTTTTAAAGGGAAGGCATGAAACCCAAAAGTGGTTTGAGGTGAAACAAAGACTTAAAATAATTTTTTATTACTCATTATTTCAAATTCTTTTCAAAAACAGAATTACCACTTAGAACCACATGGAAATAACAACCAGTACCAGTGACGAAATTCATTCACATTCAGTCACATCCTGTACAAGGTCCAAACCATCCATCTTCTTCCAGGCAGCTGTACTGATTCCCTTACCAGCCTCCTGTCTCTACTCTTGGACATCTCTTGTATCCTACAGCCAGGATAATATTTTCAGAATGGTATTCTAACCATGTCACCTCTGTACTTGAAACCCTCCAATTACTTAGCCTTGTCAATAGGAAGAAATGGCCCATTTTTCTTATATTTCTACTAGAATGTCCCCTTACCTTACTAAATATTGTCTATAAACCCATAACTCTGCCCTCTAGTTACTCTTACTCTTCATTTTGGTTTAGTCTTCATAAAATTTATTACCATCTGAAGCATTCTATGTTTATGTTGAGTTTTACTTATTTGATTTCAAGACATCATCAGCTTTGTCCACTTCTGCATCCCAAAATAGCACCTCAAGGTCGATACATGGTGTTTATGGAAAAACAGTTGTGCATTACCTATGATCCCCCAACTTCATCTCATACTATTTTGTTTATCTTCCAACCTCATCTCATACTATTTTGTTGTTCCTGCTTTCCTAAAGCCACTACCCTTTTTCATGTTCTCCATGAACATCATATTGTTCCTAATCATTTGTCTGCAAATCCTTTTTTAATGAATACTTGGTTCATCACAGCAAGATGCTTTTCATTTCTCTATTCACTTTTGTATCACCAATAACTGGTCTACAGAGTGAATGTCATTTTGATGTGATGTTCCTATTTAAACGTAATGTGTTCTTATTGAATTAAAATCCATTCAACATTTTACATTGACTGGTTCATACTTGGAAGTGCCTGAGTTGAGTATACAGGGTAAAGTTAGGCAATCCATAAACTATTATAAATGAAATCCCATTAGCAAATTGCAGTTTCTATTTGTACAGTTAGTAATGGCAAGTTTGGTATGGCTTTCACAAAGCTAAATGCTTTTAGTGAAAATTAAGTTAGTAGACCCTCAAAGATTCTAGAATAAATCATAATGAAAATTTTATTAACCTTCTCGGTTTAAATGAGCTGAAGTTAATTCTGAAATATTTAAGTTATCATAATTACAACATATTCATAGAAGAGGAGGAAATCTGGAGACCATGGAAGTCAAATTGTCAGGTTAGAAGCTTCATAAAAGTGACAATTAACCATATTCTCTACTATAAATGGCACACATTTTCCCCTGTCTGTATTCATGTTATAGAACAAGCAGACTAAAAAGAATACTCAATTCTACTGCAATTCTGTAGTGCATTCATTCCTAGATAACTACTAGCAGACACATCTTTTACTTATGAGCCCATCTGTGGTAGCCCCAAATCTGAGCAGAATTAGCAGCAACTCCTCCATATTTAAGGTGTGCTGACAAACAGGAGTAATCAGGAAGGTTCCTTGCTTCAAAGGGGAATACAGCACAGCTTCTCCTGCAAGCAACCAATCAATCAATCCACCAAAACATTTTTTCCTTCGGAAACACTTTGCCTAATGCTATCTCTACTGAGAATAAGGAATTTCACCAGCATCAATCAAATAAACAAATATTATTAAAATATTTCTTTGTGTTTGGAACTGACACATCATCTTTTTGATGGCATGGGGATGAACTGATAAATTTAGACTCTGAAACTTGTTGATAAATGTACCTCAATTCTAAGCATTTAGAAAGACAGAAAAGGAGTTGGGGATGGTGGAGAAGAAAATGGCTTTGCAGTCGAACTGACCTGGGGTTGACATCCACTGCTGCTACTTGCTTACTGTGAGCTTAGAAAATAACATGTAGGGGGTACATATTTGACACATCCATGAAGACACTGCTGGGGATGGCCCTTTTCCTGTAACACATGCAGTACCTGAATTTGATGCTCCACTTCCAATTCCATTTTCCTGCTAATTGTGCCTTCTGGGACACCGTGGGGATGATTCTAGGACCTGCCACCCATATGGGAAACCCAAAGTAAGTTCTGGACTCCTGGTTTCAGTCTTGCCCAGCCCTGGCTGTTGCAGGCATTATTGGTGGAAGGAATCAATGGATCAGATATGTCTCTTTCCTTCTCTCTCTCCTTTTCAAATAAAAATGTTTCAAAGAAAGAAAATATCACTTAAGTTCTTTATACCTCAGTGTCCTCTATAAAATGAAGCTAACAGAATACCTAAATTGCATTGTTGTGGAAGAAATTAAACATGACCATGTAAGCTGAAGTGCTAACAAAGTCTTAGCAAATGCTATACCCAGCCAATAGTAATTGATTAACAGTTGGAAGACATACTGTGGTCAGGTCCATGTAAACACTATTTTGTATTTCTTTTTCAGATATTAACTATGCAAGTAATTCATCTAAAAGAGCATCCCTTCATGCTTTATAAGGGTATCTTAAAAAACTCATCAGAAAATGGAATTTAAAAACATTCTTGTTTCAAGGCAAAATATTTTGTAACCCAGGCATAATTATTTCATAATATATATTTTCACAAACTTTTTGAATATGCCTAATATAGGGTTTGAATATTTCATGCCAAAATAAACATCTTTTCATTCTTTTCCCATGAACACTATGAAATATTCTTATATATACTTAGCAAAATGTTATAGCTACAGATTGTACATGGTAAATTTAGGTGGGAAAAGGCAAAATACTCCTTCAGCAATACTGAAGACAGGGTATATAAACTTGGCTACCCATACCATGAAAGCATAAAAGGCATAGCCCTATGTGACAAGATTTGCAAATCCACTCATTCACTCAACACCACATTGGTACTAAATGCAAAACACTGGTTTTCCATGGGGATAATGTACATACAAACTGTCAGTCCTTTCCTTGATTGAAGCAAGCATGTAATGATGGATAAAAGATATTAATGGTAACTTAAATATTAAAGAATGTGATTTAATATATAACTGAAAACGGTGATAAGCCCACTGGAGGGAGGGAGTGAGGATTTGAGATGACTTAGGACAAAGGAAATACATTTGCATGAAGTCCAGCAAGGCATCCCTACAAGCAGAAGAGCGAGAGTTAGATGGGATAGCAGTAAAGACCATTAGCCCCACCTCCCTGATAAAGTCCTCTTTGTTCAGATACAGCTCCTCCCAACCAGTTGATTCTCCTAGGCCTCACTGGCTGCTTCCTCCTCTGTGTTGCCCCAAACACTCTTATTATGATACGTTTAAAGGCTTACTACAATATGAGTATCTGTCTATATATCAGTGCCCACATGTGAGGCCAGGACATGGTCTCACTCTCTGTGACATCACTGCTCAGTCACAAAAACCCAGTGGGAATCTGGGAAGCATTTCATGAGTGAAGCTGTACCTCTCTCACCCTCCCACAATGCCTAATACTTTTACATAATCCAGTTATTTTAATTAAGAGTTAAGACACTTAAAGAGTAGTTTGTTTATACATAGGTGGAATTCCAAGCAATTTTGATTCTTTTACTTCATATTCTAAATACAGTGTTAACTATACAAAACGCAAATATTTCAAGGCCTAATAGAATGAAGGGCTTCAGGAATTAACACCTGAGTTTAATTGACTGGTGAAATGAGATTTAATAACCTAGAAAGATTCAGAAAGAACAAAGTTTTGATAAAGTGAAGCAAATCCACCGCATAATTTTATGCTAATAACTAAAGAAGCAAGACTTATGGATTCTTTACAGCAATGATTACATGGAAACTGCCAGGAAATTCTATAAGGCTAAGTGGTACTTTGTCATACAATAATAATCGTTTGATTCAGCAAAGAGGCAAGGGAATTCAGAGGACTTCTCTCCTGTGGAGGTTTTGGCATTTCTGCTCCATCAGAGATCCACAGTACGGGTCCTGCTTCCCGCCAAGTACTCTGTTACCTAGCAACCAACATGTCCAGGCATCACAAAGATGGGGGCTATATGAATATACATCCCCACTCTCTCAACAATAGATAAGAGGAAACGCAGTGGGGAAAACAGAAGCTACACATCAGCACTGCCAACCAAAAATTACTTCTAAAAGTTTGCTTGAGATTGAGTACACTATCAAATAACGTAAAGCTGACCTGCATGTAATTTCTAATTCTCTTGTGGTGCTTGCAAGAGACATCTCTCCTGTGCTCCTAAGTCCCTGTAAATATCTAAAAATGGAAACAAAGACATAATAATCAGAAAAGTATGATGCTAATTATAATATTAAATTTCTTCCATTACCACTCAATAAAGGCATTTTCTAATGGATTGGATTTGCTTTTATTTCATAAATAACATTTATGTAAGAGAAACTGTTATGCCCTTTGGGAAAATAATAATTTATAGCTGTATTCTTTGTAGACTCCCAAACTTTCCAACTGACCTTTGACTCCAGGGTGAAAATGGCTTTTTCAATTAAAAATTTAGGAGGAACTGAGGATTCAATAAAGCGAGTAATGGCAAAAGCTGAGGTGAGGAATTAAGGTGGTGGTTGTCAGAAATGGAGAGGAGTAAGTGACTCTAATGCCAGCTGGCAAATTTAACAATAGAGCCATTGATGAAAGAATGGGCAGAAAAGATTGGGGGAATAAAAGAGGAGGAAAGAAATAAAGTGTGAGAGCCATAGGGTGGAAAGAGAAATGGGGGATAATGAAGGCAGTGAACGGAACTGGTTTCCTAGTGAAAAGGTTAATTAAATCTTCCGTGGCATAGAATTCTTAAAGAACTATCTTTCCTATTATGTGTGTATATATTCATGTGTGTTCTTTGTACACACACAGAGATGATAATGATTCTCGCCTAACAGCCTTTTCACACGAATGCCTCAGAGTAATGTTTTAAAAAGACAATAATTTATTTTTAAGCTTCTTACACATAGAGAGAGAAGCATTTTTAACACACTGACCTGCAAATAAATCTTGGGAGGCAGCATTTTGTTTTCTTGTCATGGTCCTGCTCTATTGTATGCAAAAACTTAAAATCAACAGCAAACAGAAGCAAACCTATGCTCCTATTAAAATGAATGACAAAATGAATCAACTCTTATAAACAATGAAAGGACAAAACCCACAGGGCTCAAGAGCTTCAGTAGTACTCCAAAGGCCACATGGCTGACTTTTCCAAGCTGAAGAGACGACTATGGAGCATCCCTGGAGGACGCCAGCCCAGGAAGATGGCAGCAGTTCTATTGGTTTTCTGCCTTTGTGTGTTTTTTTAGCCTTCATCTTGCCATGCTGTCACAGATTCCAGCAGCCTGGGGCAGGTTGGGGCTTGAAGAGGGAGGGTGGAGTTTCTGATGTCAGTCTAAAGGGCAAATGCTGCTCAGTGCAATCAAGAATACACAGCCACTCAAGGCCAGGCGTGGCATCTCTGTCCCTGTTACCATTTGATGCTGATTTCGTGCAGTTTGTGTGCACTTCCGCTGCAAGACAATGCATGTGGTGAATGTCTTTGTTCTGTATTTAGCCTTAGTCATGACTTTAAAAAGCATTGGAGTAATTTCAGAATCCTGGGGGAATTCTGGCTACCAAAATAATGGCAGTTGATCAGGCTACAAGTTGTAGGAGAAAAAGTATTAATATACTTGCTCAATGAGAAGCTAGCCTTTCTAGGCCCTCCTGTGTTTAAATAGAATCCTTTCATGTGGAAAATCAAAAACAACAGAGTTAGGTAGTTTCCTCAGGAAGGCATTTTTTTTTCCATTTTGTCAGAAAGCAAATATAAGAGAGAAGCCAAGAGAGGAGGAAGCGAATCTGTCATATACATATCATTCTTCCCTTAAGTGTTATGAGAAGTTGGCAACGGCTTCATCTCTAAATCATTTCTCCCATTGTTCACAAGAGAGGAATAAAATTTGTAAATATTTTCAGAATTATTTTATTTCTATGTTGTATAATAATTAGTAAGTCATCATCACCATCATGTGAAGGGAACAGTCACAAACCAAGGGCAGCAAAACAATGTAACATAGCACCTGCTACAGTAAGTTTTACAATTATCTGACCAATGAACTCTTAAGTATCAAAAGAGGCTCAAAAATAGACATTTTAATATTTAACTCTTAAATGCCTTTTTAATGTATTCATACTTATTTCCCTGTAATTGGAAAAGAAGTTATTTAGCATTAATGATTTAGCCCTTTGAAAGGATGGGTACTGTTTGTGATTAGGGGATTCATTCAAAAACAGAAATTTAACGCTTTTGCATAAAGAGCTAAGAATTAAAAGATCATTCCAGAAATTGCATGCATAATGTCATGCCTATCACAAAATGTTGGCTGAATTTTTTCACTGCTGAATTTTCCTATTTCTCAGAGCTCTTTGGGCTACATTTAAAAGCTATTAGAGGAAGCATTGTGTTCAAGTTTCATGGTAAGTGCTGGGAAAACCAAAAGATATCAAAAATTCTGGCTCCAAGGCATTACAACAGTTTAAAAAGATGAAATTTATAACACACAAAAATGATTCAATTCAAGGCAGAAGGAAATAAAACTCTCGGAAATGATCATTGGTTTTGTGAAACAGTTCTGGCTCTATCTCCTGAGCTACGTGAGTTAAGGCCAAGAAGCTCTTTGAAGACAGCAAACCCAAACGAAGAAACAAAACCCAAACTGCCTCCACATCTTCTATGACCTTTGGGGCAATGACTGGGTCTAATCTGCCTCTGCCTCTGTGAATCCACAGAGAACTTTGACTTCTCATGGGAAGACTTGGTCTCAGTCAAGCCAATGGACAAAATGACTCATCTCTTAGACGCTAGATCTTCTTTGTAAACATTTAGGAGATGTAAGTCAGGTCCTTTAGGTATTATTATTATTTACATGTACTGTACATGTATATATTAGGTAGTACAATTTCTTATTATATAAACCATTTAAGTTGTTTGGTTTGATATTACTGTCAATAGCAGTTATTCTAAAAATAGTGGTAGGCACGAATTAAGCAAGTACTATGTGACATATATCTTACTAAGTACTTGATACAATTCAATTTAATCTCTTTAAAAACCTACGAGTTACCTCATGATTACTGTATACAGTCACATAAATAGGCTCACAGTGTGTAAAACTGAGACTTTAAAGTTTGCTGGCAGTAGGGTTAGGATTGGAATCCATTTCTGCCTCAGACTATGAAGTCTCTTTTTTATTTTTTTTTATTTTTATTTTTATTTTTTGACAGGCAGAGTGGACAGTGAGAGAGAGAGACAGAGAGAAAGGTCTTCCTTTTTGCCTTTGGTTCACCCTCCAATGGCCGCCGCAGCCGGCGCGCTGTGACCGGCGCACCACGCTGATCCAATGGCAGGAGCCAGGTACTTAGCCTGGTCTCCCATGGGGTGCAGGGCCCAAGGACTTGGGCCATCCTCCACTGCACTCCCTGGCCACAGCAGAGAGCTGGCCTGGAAGAGGGACAACCGGGACAGAATCCGGCACCCCGACGCCGCAGACGGAGGATTAGCCTAGTGAGCTGCGGCACCGGCGAAGTCTCTCTTCTTATAACTTTGCTATACATGTTTGGATCTAAGCAGATTTATGTATTTAACTTGTTCTGCTATGAGTTAATGAAGAAAAAGAAGTGAATTAAAATTCAAGAATATATTACAGTATTTTCCAGAATATAAAAAACTATAAAGGCCAATGATCACCCTCGTTTTACAGACAACTGAACGAAGTCCACTAGTAGTAGAGTGCTGCTTTAGATGTTTGTGATCCATATTGGAGTGGCTGGACAAGAGGTCTGGCCCTATTTCTGATGCTTGTTTCCTACTACTACAAACTCTGGTGCTGGTGGTTGGTGGGGGGACAGTGCAGCAATGATGGATTAAATGATTGAGTTCCTGCCACCCATGTGGAAGGCTTGGATTAAGCTCCTGGTTCCCAGAATAGCCTTAGCTGGGGGCTGATGCAAGTGTTTGGGGAGTAGGCCAGCAGATGAGATCGCTCTCTTTCTCTCCTCTAAAAAACAATGGAAGGTAAAATAAAACTGAAAACATTGGAATTCGCTTACTGAAGGTTACTCAGCTACATAGTCAAACAGATGGATAGGGGACCCAGGCCATTTGATCCAACTCCAGTGCTCTTTGACTCCTTAAATTCCCTCAAGTAGTAAAATGCTCAGGAGATAATACAGTTCATTGAACTTGCTAATTATCTGAAAGGTTGAGTAAGCATTCTTTCCATGTCTACCTGTGCTGGGGAAATTTTTTCCAAAGTATGTGATTTGAATGTCCTGCTTTATTAATGATTGTAAGACAAAAGAGCTTTCTTGGTTTCAAACAACAGTACAGTGGAAACATGACTGAAATAATATTTATCTAGGTTCTATTCCCAAACTATTTACTGATAGAAATGTGTAGAATGCTACATGAAAGTTTCCTAGTGAACCATACTTCCTGGTGTTCCCTCCCTTGTATGTTCTTTGTGACAGTAAATTTTGTGTATCCAGTTGACTAGGTCACGAGATGTCCAGATATCTGATTAAACAATATTTCTGGGTGTGTCTGTGAAGATGTTTCTAGAAGCGATGATTTTTTAAGTTGGTAGGCTGGGTGAAAGCAGTTGACCCTCCCCAGTAAGGGTGGGCATTATCTAACCTGTTGAGGGCCAGAAGCCAGAGGAGGAGAAAGATTCAATTTGCTCTCTACTGGGTTAATTTAACTCAGAACTCAGTGGCTTCCTGCTGTTGGCACTCCTGGTTCTCTGGTTTCAGACATGCAATAGAATATGCACCATCAGCTTTCCCAGGTATCTAGCTTGCTGGTGGAAAAGTGTGGTATTCCTCAGCCTTCAAAATTGCATGAACCAATACTTTAGAATAAATCTCTAAGGTTCTGCTCTTCTGAAGGTTCTGATTAACACACTGCCTTCTGCACTGACTCTGGATTTGGTCTCGTGATTTGCTCTAGTTAATGGTATACCAGCAAGTAGGATATAAACAAGGTCTGAATACCAGGGAGAGCTATGATACCCATGGGAAGAAGCCCAGTCCAGACTCCGTGGGCATGCAAGACCACACATGGGACATGCTCAGCAAGTCCAGCCATTCCCATCGTATATAAGCTTAAGCCCATTGCTGTGGAGCCTAGGACCCACTGCTTCTAAACACCTGATGGAGATACCACCAACTATGAATACTAAAGATTAAAAGCCCAAATTTGAACAGTTTGCTTCCTCTTGGTCTAGCCACTTTCAGGAAGATAGCATTTACTCTCTGTTCCTTGAGTCTTCAGTGAAAGAAGACAGCAATGCAGTTTTTATTTATTTATTTATTTATTTATTTATTTATTGACAGGCAGAGTGGACAGTGAGAGAGAGAGACAGAGAGAAAGGTCTTCCTTTGCCATTGGTTCACCCTCCAATGGCAGCCGCGGCCAAGGCGCTGTGGCTGGCGCACCACGCTGATCCGATGGCAGGAGCCAGGTGCTTCTCCTGGTCTCCCATGGGGTGTAGGGCCAAGCACTTGGGCCATCCTCCACTGCACTCCTGGGCCACAGCAGAGAGCTGGCCTGGAAGAGGGGCAACCGGGACAGAATCCGGCGCCCTGACCGGGACTAGAACCCGGTGTGCTGGCGCCGCAAGGCGGAGGATTAGCCTAGAGAGCCGCGGCGCTGGCCAGCAATGCAGTTCTAAACCTGGTCACTGCCTTTATCCATTGACTACCTTTTTAGTCCATCAGGTTGCTTTTCTCCTATTTCAAAAAGGGGTCCTATGTTCTCCAACCTTTGACTGTGAGCTAGACTTAGTGATTCACTTCCAAAGAACACAACATGGTAAGCGAGAAGTGGTTCTATAATGGAGAAATGTGGCAGACATAACCTTAACCAAGTGATGGAGATGAACAGCACCAGAGATGAGTCACGTGGAACTGACACAACACATTTCCAATTCTGAGACTATGGGAAGGAGACTTCATATTGTATTATTTATTCTCAAGAAACATAACCTCTGTCTAAGCACAAGATAAACATCAGACAATACCAAATTACAGGGCATTCTACAAAGCATCTGGCAAGTACTCCTCAAAACCATCAAGGTCACGAAAAACAAGATAGGACTGAGAAAATATCACTGACAAGAGGAGACTAAGGGGAAAGGAAAACTAAATGCAATATAACATTCTAGACTGCATTTGGAAATACAAACACATTACAGAGGAGAAAGAACTGGTAAAATCCAAATAAAACCTCAAGTTTCATTTAAAAATAGGGGGGACTTTTTCCAATATTACCGACACCACTACCTCATTCTATTCTAAAGAAATTTTTTTTAAAAAGACTGCCTACTCAGAGATACAGGAAGATCCCTGGCACATGGCCTTCCCTATGCAGCAAGATTTCATTATGCATCTATACACAGACCACACTAAAGTAAGTACAAATGTTATTGAATCTAAGGCTTTCATAAAAGCTGGGGAGAAAGGGTTAAGAAAGAAGGGAGAGAGTGAGGAGTGAAGGAAGGAAGCTTTGTGCTTAAACCACCTCATTCTATTTCTCCCCCTGTATCCAGTTCTTACAAAAATTGAAATACAGAGAAAAATCACTTACTGCAGAGTTAGCGGAAAGACTCAGAGTTGGAATTTAGATTACTGAGATTTATCTGTTAGGATCTAATGGTGACTAGCCTGTCAATCTATGTACACATCACACACACATAAGTATCACACATCACTTTTAATATGACTGTTTAATGAAACTTCATTTATAATATCTGCTCCAACCAATCACATACCTGCTTATCCTTTTTTATACCAAAGCATAAACATAGTTTAAGTATTGTTGTCTTGTTTTCCACATAGAGTTTGCTATTTGGTAAGGACACCACTGGCTTAGCTCAAGTGATTTTTTTTTATGACAACGGCGATACTCAATGGAGATGGTGAAAATCTCAAATGCTGCAAGGTTATACATGAAGGAAAGCTTACACTTTGACAGAAATGCATCTGGCTCTTTCAGCATTCATGAAAATAATACCGTAAGGCCTCTGCTCTGTGGGGTATTTACTCCCTTTTCAAGAGTTTAGTTCTGCAAATGCAATGGTGAAAAGGTTGCCATATGATACTGAATAATACTATTGTCATGGAAAAAAAGATTCTGATAGAAAACGACATCATATGCTCCTTTTTGATTTTTTTAAAAGGCACACTGGAAAAGGATCAAGAAGTGTCACTTGGCAAATAGCATAAAGAAGAGCTAACAGCGGGAGGGGGCAGAGGCAGACAACCAGCAGAAATGTGCTAATCCCAAATATGTTGCTGTAAGAACTGGTCACACTCTCACTTCACCTGGCAGAATTAGTCCCTCCCAGAACAGGACAGGGGTTCTCTGTAAGGCTTCAGTGCTAAGGATGCTGACTGACTTGCAAAATCATTTGCTTTGAGTTAGAGTAAGCTGAGGCTAGAGGTGCAAGTCTCTGTGAGGGTACGTCAAAAAAGTGCATGGAGAATGGAATTAAGACAATTATTTACTTGCAACAAAGATGTTTGAAATCCAAATATACAAAGTGTTCTAAAGTTTATTAAAAATGTGTTTCATGAAAAAATTGTGCATGAATTTTCAAACATTTTTTGCATCCAATAAACATGTCTTTTCATTCCATTTTTCCAAATACCTTTTGGAGTGTCCTCATATTTTGATGAAATCCTAACTTTGAACTCAAGCATGATTATCTTTAGCCTCCCCAGCAGGGGTCACTAAGCTAATGATAAATATCAGCTCTGTTATGATATGTAATCACTGTTCCCATTGACAACACGAGGAAGAAAATATGATGTCAAAGACCCTGCTGGGGAAGCTTTGGAAGAAAACATTTCTCAGTAATGACAGTATTTAGCACAGAGAGTCAAAGTATAATAGCTCCACTTTACTGCAAAGCTTAGACAGGGCAAGAGTCTATAATCTGCTTTTGGAATTATATACAGATAAGATTTACATAATATTTGAATATGACGGATCTACATAGGAAAGGGATCTACAATGGGGAAGAAACACTTTTCCTACCATGGTATTACTTACACTTTATACTTAAGTAGTGTCAGGCTGGTATTTATTCCATGGAGACACAACTGGATTTTACTTAGGACAGCCTCTCACATCAGTCTTCGTTCCAACAGTAACATGGGTCACCTCATTCTAGAATCCTCTTCCTAGTCTCTGTTGGCCTTAACTCTGGAATAGTTTGGCTTTGAATGGGTGACACTGAGAGAGTAAGAATGAAGGGCCGGAAGCATTCACTTGAAAATACATTTGATTTGCTGTGACTCCCAGAACAGATTCTACAAGGTACAAGGCAACAGCAGATAAAGGGGCTGCATCATGCTCAGGTGTTGGTGAGCACCGGAGAGGGCTCCTACTCCCTCCTTCGCACCGGCCATTTGTCTGCAGACCACTGGGGCCCTGATGGTTGAAGCACGCACCAGGTGTTATTCTCCATGAGCCGCAGAGCTTGTTCTTTCCTCAGGCAACACTTTCCGCCCTCACTTTTGGGGTGGCCGGGCTTTCACCTCATTTAGTTCTCTCTCCAATTTGTTTCCTTCTGTGACCCCAGACCTAGAGAGCATACCGATTAGGTTGCTTCCATATCACACTCACTCTCCCACACACGTTATTTTCTGGATTGATTTGCTCTATACTGACATCATTTGAGCAGAAAGTGCTGGGGGGGCTTTCAACCATTTTATTTTCTCCTTAGTCTCCAGCCTCAAGAAGCCTACCTGGGGGCTAGCACTTTGGCTTAGCGAGTAAAGCTGCTTCCCGCTATGCTGCCACCCTATGTGGGCACCAGTTAGAGTCCCAGCCACTCCACTTCCAATCCAGCTTCCTGCTGATGACCTGGGCAAAGCCACGGAAGATGACCCATGTGCTTAGGTTCCCACACCCACTTGGGAGACCTGGAAGAAGCTTGGGACTCCTGGCTTTGGCCTGGCCAAGTCCCAGTTGTTGTGGCCATTTAGGGAATGAACCAGTGGATGGAAGGGCACTCCCTTGCTGTCTCTCCCTCTCCCCACACTGTGACTCTTTCAAATAAATAAAGCTTTACATAAAAAAAGAAACCTGTCTAACCCTGGATATTTCCAAACAAGCATGCATCATGTGTCCCTTAAATTGGGGAATAGCAAACGACAATTGCGACTTGGGCCAAGACCCAGGCATTTATATCCAGCTGAGGAGACCCAAGTTGAGCACAAAATGACGGGATTTAACTCCACATCTTATTCTAACTGAACCAACCACTGATAGCACAAAGATAGCGTGTTCTTTACTGACTGAAATACAAACCTTCAGCAGCAACCTCGGGAGAACTGATGAGACATCGGAACCATTTGTTTTAACCAAACCTTCCATTATCCTTAAAGTTAACAAAGAAAAACTGTACACCGCTCTACCGTCAAAGGCAGACTCGGGGGATGGGTAGCTCATTGTACTAAGCTCATTTGGATCCTCTTAGAGCATTATATTCTTTTTTAAACTTTTACTTTTTTTCTTTCATCTATTAATTCATAGCATAGAGCAACACATCAGACACTTAAGATGAGAGATCATTTTGAGAACTAACAGCATTAAATTTCTTTTGCCTTTTTTATTACAAAAATGCATCCTGACTAAATGTGTAAATGCCATTTTGTTTTCTTACTTCCTATCCTTGGATCAGAGCTTAAAATCTACAATCCTATTTTCTGATTCTTCTAAAGTTCAAATTAAGTATTTAATCCTGCTTCACTTTGGATATATTTGAAAATTTTTAAGAACTGGGAGTCGCTACTGTCCAGTATTTTCAAACATGTGAGATAAGTTGAAACCATCCAGAACCCCACCTGGTTCCCATTCCCTACATAACCTCTATTCCAACAATAAATATATAATTAATGCGAATGTCTCTGCCTAATTTCCCAGAAAGTTGGCAACCTTATGCTTCCTCCTGCTTTGATAGTCTCATTTTTTTTTCCCTTAGCCACACAGGAAAGAAAAATAGTGGGAAAAAGTAAGGAGTTAAAAAGACACCCCTTAATGAATGTGTTTAATAGCTGACATGTCTTCTTTCTTTTTTGTTGGATTGAACTGGCACATACTCAGCATGGCATTGTTCACTTTGAAGTGGTTTCACATTGTTCTACCAGCTTCTATCAGGGCCTCCTGACAGATGACCTATCAAATGCTTTCTCCTTTGTCTCCCAGCCTCCTTACCACCCCTTCTTTTTTCCTTTTTTTTTTTTTTTAATTTATTGAAAAGGCACAATCTGCTCACCCTCTGGCTTTTCCTCCTCCAGGGGTAGCAGTTGGTAAGCCTGGGCCCTCCCAAAGCCAGGGGCTGTTATGCAAAGCATGACTGGATCCCAATTATCCTAGGAGAAGTAGTGCATAAATTAGTAGATAGTGTTTCTAAAGCTGTCAGGGATAAATTGTTCTTATTTCCTGAAACTGTCATAGGAAAGAAGGGGAATTTAAAGATGCGCTCTGACACCCACATTGCTTCTTGAAGACAAAGAGGGCCTGCGGTGCCCTGCCAGGACTGAGCCCGGAGTATACCTACAACAGACCAAACAGAAAGAACACAGTATTTGCGCTGTGATTGGAAGGCAATTTCAGTTCAAAACTGAGAAGACAACATTGATGAATCATAATACCCTGTAAATACCCTGAGGTTGCTTGGATGACATTGTTGCAGGCATAGCTGGGATGAACTCCACCACAAGGTGGAGCTGGGATAATCCAACTTCTACTACCATCCTAGTTGCCCTCTGTCCTGGGGTGGGGAAGGGGAGCCTACCAGAGTGACTACAACTGTGTTTCAAATGTTCCTGAACCAGAGGGCTGGCACTGTGGCTCAGTGAGTTAAGCAGCTGCCTGCAGGGCCAGCATCCCCTATGGACACTGGTCCAAGTCCTGGCTGCCTCACTTCCCTGCTAATTCTCCTAGGAAGCCCAGGTGCTTGGGCCCCCTTCACTCATGTCAGGGCCCTAGAAGAAGATCCTGGTTCCTGGTTTCAGTCTGGCCCTGCCCTGGTCATTGCGGCCATTAGGTGAGTGAACCAGTGGTTGGAAGATCCATCTTTCTACTTATCCAATTCTGCCATTCAAATTTAAAAAAAAGTTCCTGAACCAGTCTTCTAACAGTCATTCCTGTCATTCACATCTATGTTTAGTCTGTTCCCTCTCTTTGCCTTCAAAACTTGGGCACCCAAGTCCTAGCAACTAGCATAGTTGACATCATACATTTATAATTGCATTATTTTATTATTATATGATCTACGACACAACCAGAGACACATCTACACATATAGTTATAAATTATCTGTGATTTAATTTTAAATGTTTTGATCAAAATACTTGCAGTGTGTCTTTGGAAAAATGTCTTTTGTGTGTTAGTTTTTCAAATTTCAAGTATAGGTCACCCTTTAAATAAAATTTTATAAAATAAATCCTCTCTCCAAGGTAAGAGAAATGACATGTCATGATTTACAGCTGGCAAGGTACTAACAAGCCATTTCCTTTACACACTTTAATTCAGTGCTTTGCAAGTTTTGTGAAATTTTGTCAAAATACAAGGTGAATTGAAGAAAAGTAGTGTTAACAATAGATAAAAATACTATTTTAAACTGCAATATGTATTTGATTGGCAGAAACACAAGACATAAATATTTTTTCACTTTGTAGCATATTTCTGCTTAAATGACTGTTTCCCTGCTTTGCTTTATTCCATTTGAATGCAAATACTAAAGCACACCCTTAAGAGGGGGAAATTCCAGCACTACTATTTGTTTATCCAGAATGAACAGCAATTATTGCATTTTCTTTTATTAAATCCTAAAGGTATTAGATTTTTTAATTCATACACCAGAAAAGCAAAAATCCATTCTTAATCTGCATGAAAATTTTCTATTATCCTTACACGGGAGCTTTACCATGCCTTCAGTCATGTTAGAGAATTTCATATAAGTGTATAAACATTGTTAAACTAATTGTGGACTAATTGTAGTACCAAACTTCAGAACAAGAAGGCTCTGGGTTCCTTCAGTAAGTAGGAATCCTGAGTAAAGGATCAGTTTTGTAGGCAGAGAAAGGAATTATTCCCTCAGTATAAACACACATAAGAATCACTATAGTTGAATTACACAATACACAATAAATTAGACTTTGACTTCCTTATTTTAGGTTGATTGAACTTAAAGTTTACAGTAAACTTTAATTCCAAATATCACCTAGGCATAAGCTACTTGTCCCTACACTGGATATTGTTGCATCACTAAAAAATACATAGCTACTGTTTTTCAAGAGAGGTATAAATCAGCCTCGATTATCTAAACAGTTATAATTCGCTAACTTCTGGATGACGTCCAAACTCTTCAGGCACATCTGCTCTACACACCAGCAAAATGTACAGCAACTAGTGCAGCACAATTCAACGTAACAATTTAAATATTCTATAATTAATGATATGTAATTAAACTTAATGTAATTACACTTGGATTCTCTAAGGTAACTATTTTACAATTAGTGTTTCATCAACAAATAGCTTTTCCAAGGCATAGCACCGCTCTTCCTACAATAAAAAGACATACCGAAAGTGTCCCTGTTATAGTAAGTAAATCATGGAACACCAGACACTCTAACCCATCAACCCTCAGCTTTTATGTTAGTAACAAGAGGCCTTTGCACGCTAAAACCACACATCACCCTGAATCTTAATGGCTTTGCCTTCAACCTACTGGAAATGGGAAATAAGCTAAGAAGGTCCAGCCAGGAGATGGCTTGCTCGTAACTTAACCACGGTCCAATACACAAGGGCCCATACACAGAGGACCCAACGTTCTGCTGTCTTGCCACAACAGGACCACTGGAGCTGTCTACTGACCTTGTTTTGGGTCAGAAGTTTGATGAGGAGATTGTGGAGGGTGACACCCGAGAGGTTCTTCTGCCTGCAGTGTTGGTGGGGTGGGATCTGCCAGGCATCCCAAAGGTCAATGCACGCCATCACAGCCATCGCATGGTCCTGGCTCAACCAAAATAATGGCCTCACCACACAGCAAGATGTTGTCACCAGGATTGTGTTCTGAGACATTTGTAACTAATTCACAGGGCTCATACCAGATTTTAAACTTTCTTCTTTCCTGAAGATCTGCTTGAGCTGAAAACAATTTTAGCAAACAAACAGGCTCCTTCCCTCGCATGGAGGCCTAACCTCCTGCTCTCTGGCTGGCTCTTCAGAATATTCTGAGGCTCTTTTCTCCTCTGCATGGAATTCAGATCTCGCTTGTACCCTATTCTTTCTCTCCAAATAGTTTGTCATCACTGGCTTATCCATGCCCAAGATGACATTCCTTTTATTTCTTTCCTTTAAGAATTTTTATTATCAGCAAAGCATTGCATGTTCACGGTAAATATCAAATTCAACTTCCAGGTCATAATGATAACTCAAGCATCTCCTTACCCACAATTATGCCTCTAAAATGTATAGCTCTAAGGAGTGGCCATTCTCAATTCTCATTATCTTATTTCTAAGTAATTTTCCTATTAATTTTTTTTTCATTTCAAACATTGGTAAACGACTTTCTGCAATGGAACATGGAATCTACTTTTCTCTCTCCATCTGAAACAATTACTATCTTACTTTCTTCTGATATAGATGTTGTATATGTTTTGAAAATTGACATAACTGAGAGTTATGACATAAGAGACATAAGGCTACAATGATGAAACATCCTTTCCAACATTTATTTTAGTGTTATTTTTATTTGCCTAGTTGTCTATGCAATTTTCAGTAATACCCCACTCTTAAAGAACTGTAATTTTTCTCCCAATTAAGAAGTGGCCTATGAAGGGGTACATGATCAGTGTACTCCAACCTCATCAATTTGTCAACTGTCATCTGGGCACTGCCTTTCCAGAACCACTGATAGAATTCCCTTTGCCTCTTCCCTGAATAGGGTTCACTGTTCCTGGATCCTGAGGCTTCCCTTGTATTGGCTCTATCCCATTTTCATAGAAGCATATTCTCTAATAGCTTCCTGAGACAGGTTATAGAAGAGGTAAATTTTTGAGAATTTAATATTACACAAAGACCCTATACTTGTTCAAAATTTGTCTGAATGTAATTGCATTGTGAAAGTCATCTCTCCTAATCCATTGAATATATCCTGCCATTGTTTTTGATCTATCCACGTTGCTATTCTGAAGTATGAGTCCACTCCGGTTCCTTAGTCTTTAAGATTGGTATGGTCTGAGTGCTCATGATACACCCACTCGCCTCCCCGCTTCTTAAGTTGAAATTCTAGTCTCCAAGGTGATAAAATTCAGAATGGGACCTTCAGAAGGAGGTTGTGTCATGAGAGCACAAAGTTGTCATGAATGGGACTAGCGCCTGTGGTGGAATGAGAAGGCCATGCCAAGGTGGCCACTGGCAAGCGCGTGTCATTTACTCAGGAATGGCTTTGAAACCCACCTGGAAACGGAGCCTGCCTGGCAACAGGCTGTGATTGGTTGGGGCATAGACTGCCCCTTGACCAGATTGGCTGGTCTTGGCTATATAAGATATTGTTCCAACTGTAATAAACGAGTCTGCGGGCTACTTGCTTCAAGCCTGCTTTCACCCGACTCCCGGGGTCTGTGTGGTGACTCCGCGCCTCTCAGAAATGAATCCACTGCAACATTGTTGAGAAATCAACGGCAACAAGTGCCCTCATAAAACAGACCCCAGGGAGCAGCCTTGGTCTTCCTGCTATGTGAGGACACAGGAAGAAGTGTCAGCTATAAACCGGAAATGATGCCCTCAGAGATAAAATCTGCTAATAGGCTACTCTTTGACTTCCTGAACTCCAGAACCATAAGAAATAAATTTGTTGTCTACAAGCCACTCAATCTATGGTATTTTGTTAGAGTATCAAGAATGGACTAAGACACTGAACATCTCTTACTTCTCCCCCTCCCTCCCTGCTGTCCTTGGCACATTTATTACTGATGTGTTTCTCCCTCAAGTCCTGAAGTATATTCCTGAAGTCAATCCCTTCTCATTTATTGTTCTGACAACCTCATATGTTGGATCTTCTCAACTGGGAATTACTTCTCTCATTTCCTCTTACGTGCTGTCCGATCCTGTAGATGTTGACTCTCCTAGAGCAGTGGCTTTCAAGTCTAGTTCACAGACCAGCAGCACCTGCATCACCTGGGCACTTGTTGGAAATGTGCCTTCTTAGGTTGAACTCCAGCCTTTCTGATTCAGCAACTCTTTTCTGGAGTGAGGGAGGTCTAGTTGCCTAGCTCTGTGGGATCAGGAAAGACCTGTGGGCCTAATGTCTAATATTCCATGCACAATATTTTTTTTCCATTCCTTCCTAGTCTACACTCCTACCACAAACAGTGCCTGCTGCCTCAATTCCTGAGTCTTTCTGAGTTTTTACAGGCAACTCTGACTTGTTCAGCATCAAGTTGTAGTCACATGATCCCCACTAGGCTTCTAATTCAGCTGCTGTCCATCCATCCACAGTGCAACTTCCAAAATGTTGTCTCCTGGCATGTGCTGTCCTCATCAGTTCACTTTGTGTTGTCATTGGAGTTGTCCTATCTGTAACTCCTTTCTGTCATGTTAGCATTAAGGGTACAAAGCATGCCTTCCCTGCATGCTAAGCTCTAGAGCCCATTGTCAGAGTGGCAACATCAGTGGAGATAATCCTGGAGGTAGGGTTGAGAGGCACTGGTTGGTGTGCCAGAAGCACTGGCATGATGGACTCAGGGGTGAGGAGCACATTTACCTGCCTCCAGCTAGCACAGGTTCATTTTGATGAGGAAACAGGGCTCAGGGCAACTGGATTCTCACATGTGTCAACAAGTTTGTGCAAACCATGTTAGACTGATGGTCAAAGAAGATAAACTCACTCCCGTAGCTTGAATGAAACACCAGTAAGTAATATGGCAGTTAAGAAAGATGGACAATAACCAAAGAAGGGTGTGGTTTTCTCTGAAGGGAGGAGAGAATTTCCACTTTGCTTATGGCCTTGTCTAAATACTGATGGAGTTTGTGGATTCGAAAGACTTCCAGAGCCTAGGCAGCTCATGCCAAGAGCCTCGGGGGATCACTGACATCATACTTAAGTAAATTAACAACAGGAGTCACTGTGCACTAACTCCCCATGCAGCATCTCTATCCTCCATGTTGTATTATGAGAATTAACTGTAAATCTAGTTCTCAATTTTTGTGTGCAAATTGTTGAAATCTTTACTTAGTATAGAGCTGGTCTTCTGAGTACAAAGTTAATTGAATTGAAAATGAATCTTAATGGAGAATGGGACTGGCAAGGGGAGAGGGAGAATGAGGAGGGGTAGGGGTGTGGGTGGGAGAGCAGGTATGGTAGGAAGAATAACTACTCCTAAAGTTGTACTTAGGAAATTTGTATTCCTTAAAACTAGTTAGTAAAAAGGAAAGACGAGCAATAATGAAATTGTTCTCCTTTGATTCCTGAATGCAGAGCCTCACCACCTTAATGTCAGGATTAAGATTCATTACTCATTTAGGTTGATTTTCCAAGGCACCTAAACAAGACACAAAATTTACAACTTCAGTCCACTTGCCTTCCGTGTGTACAAAAATTCAATGGTCTTGATTTACCTTCCTGTCCCAGTTACTTGAGCATGAGCTGATGGTTACTTGGCCCCTTCATATATTCTCCCATTCACAACTTATTTGCAGAAAAGGAAAAGAGGCAGCAGGAGGGAGGGATGCACATAAAAACAATATAGTTATGGAACTTCTTTCTGTTGTCAAGTAAATAAATATGAAATCTGCTATAATGAGAAGAGATGGGAAAATGTAACCACGGAGACCCCCTTACCTCCTGCTTTTAAAACCAACCCTACTAAATGTTTGCTAATCCAATAAGGGTGTAGCATGATGCAGTAGGAAAAACTCTGAGATGAGACCCAGAATAACAGGTTTCTAATTTTTCTCTGCCATTGACTAACTGGAGAAGGCTAGAACTTCTGTATCATTTTCAAGCTCTACTACAATCTGAAATGGCAGGCAAGATACTTCTTGGGAGTCCAGTGGTCTAATTTGTAAAGTGGACATAATGAACTGTAAATTAGCCTATACGTTGTACAAATAATTTTTATAGCCCTCACATCAATATCCCTCAATGTGTATCTCTCAGATGCTCAGGTTGGTTGTGATAAATTTTAAAAATGGATTCTGAAATAAGAAATGTACTTGGTTCAGTTGTTCAAAAACATTTGTGGAGATGTAGTTAAAGTAGTAAGTAAAATACAACTGGGAAGTTAAATTATTTAATATATTCCAAAGCTCAGGGCATCTATAGATGTTCAACAGTTGGACTTGTTTCGGCCTGGTTCATTTGTTTCTTGACTTTACGAGTTCTTATTCAGATAATTTCTTAGTTTAAAAATTTAAATAGCTTAAGTCAGTGATGCACTGCATAAACACAAATAAAAAGCAAAGCATTAGAGAATGCAAGTAAGAGACACAGCCGAGAGTCTCTGAATGGAATACCAGCATGTAGGCTGATCCAGGGAAGTGATCCACACCTTCCTCCAGGCAATAACAAGTTTAGGGCTGTACCTGGGGTGCTGCAGGATATCATTATGGTATCTAGGATTATCATTTACTCTCAAAAAAGACATGTATTTCTAAACCTTGGTAGTAAATTCATTGATTCGCAAAAAACATCTGGACAAATTGAGTATCCCATGGTTGTCTAAATATTGATCTCCACCTGTTCTTTCTTTGCCTTCTTATTCTGATGGTACAAAATAGAGATCAGCATGTTCAAGGCAAGGGGCTGACATTGTGGTACAGGTTAGGCCAATGGTTACAACATGGCATCTCTCATCTGAGTGCCGGTTCAAGCCCCAGCTACTTTTCTTCCAAATCCAATTCCCAGTTAACGTGCCTTGGGAAACAGCACATGATGACCAAGGCACTTGGGCCCCTGCCACCCACAAGCGAGACCTAGAGGGTTTACCTGGCTCCTGGCTTCAGCCTGGACCAGCCCCAGCTATTGTAGCCATTTGGGGTATGAACCAGTGGATAGAAGATTGATTCTCTCTCTTTCTCTATCTCTCTGCCTTTCAAATAAATAAATCTTTTAAAAACAATTATGTTCTGGGAAAATAGTAAAATCTTGGGGCATTTATCAAAACTGGATAATTTATCAAAACTGGATAATTAATCAAAACTGGATAATAAAATATTTGAGAACTTTTAAATTTTAAAAATAATTAAGATACTCTTTCAATTTACAAGCAGTTACTCACCTATTATTGAAGGGCAAGTAAAAAATTCTATTGAAAAATTAATGCTGATTTAACTTCCCTTGGGATCAAAGTTATCTGGTCAACAATTTTTGATTAAACATACACATTAAGTTAATGTTTTATTTAAACATAAACATAATCTGAAACTAAATTTTCTTATCCAAAAATGGGTAACCCATATGATTTTCTTTTTATCTTTTCCATTCCCAGTTGCTATGCAGAAAATTCTGTAACACTTATGTGTGTGTGCGCATGCGTGCACACACACACACGTCTTCTCTCATTTCTTTTCATGGACTAGCATGTTCTTAGAGAAATATAGACCTGCAGTGATCAGAGATGATATTTTAATCTTTTAAATGCTTAATAATGCTTCTCAGATTAGGAACCAGCATTTTGTAGTCATGACAGTGCATAACTAGTAGATGAGTACAGCGTCATCTCCATGTCATGGGTCACTGACACACATCTAAGCAAGCACTTAGCTTCGATGTCATTGTTTATGTTCTATCAGATCAAATGCCAAATTGGGTCTATCTATAATGTGCCCACGGTTACTGAGACAAATCATAGTGTGTAA
Source organism: Oryctolagus cuniculus (assembly GCF_964237555.1). Classification (NCBI taxonomy): domain Eukaryota; kingdom Metazoa; phylum Chordata; class Mammalia; order Lagomorpha; family Leporidae; genus Oryctolagus; species Oryctolagus cuniculus. The sequence continues at coordinate 25,655,590 of NC_091441.1, forward strand.
AGATGGAAGAGCTCTGAAGAGTTTGGTGGTTTGATCTATTTTTAAAAAGAAGGCGATGGTTTCCATGATATGGAACTCTTTAACAATTAGTCATAATTTGAATGAAAACTCTGAATATAAAATTTGTCACTTTTCTACCAGGAGGGAGGTAGTGAAACTGCTGGGGAAACAGCTGGTAACTAACTGGATTATGACTCCCCTCACACATAAGTTTCTTTTCTGACACTAAAAAATACTCAGCTTTACAGTTCTTTGTAAAGAACAAGCCAAATGTAAACTGATCACACCCTAAACCCAGGGAATAAATGCTGAGTGTGTATTCCTTCTTATAAAACCAGTAAGAGGCAGGAACATGTTCATCTCTGAAATGGCTGAGAATTAAAAGCAGAACCTACTCCAAAGAGAATCAAAAGTGAAAGAGGACAATAACATCAGAAATGTGGTAATTAACTAAGTTCATCATCACTACTTTACATTGTACAAGTTGAGATCTAGAGAGGCCAGGTGACACGGAATGCATAGAACACTGTCATCATACAGAGTATTTATGAGCCTGGGAAAATGGCAGCACTAAGGAAAAAGTGGAAGAACACAAACTCCCTACCCACGAGGTGGCCACTGTTGCATGCCAATGTAGATACATAAGCATGATTACAATGCAGTCTCTCCATCCAACGTGGGATGAGGACCTGCATCCCTCAGCTTATCAGTGGCACATACATCAACCCAGCTGTCTTGAGCAGTGAATTAGATTGCCTTGAAGCAAGGAGGCAGAATGTAATGAAAGGAAACATTACTTCAGGCACATTGCAGGTATCCATGAGAAACCCTGGAGGCCCACTCAGTAAAACAAAAAACCCATGTATAAATGTATTATAGCATTAGTACAATACTGCATTTTGGAAACTTGACTCCCTCCTAGCACGCCTTCAGCACATTCTTTCAAGTTCAGAATCCCAGGAAGTGACTGCAGCTAATGCCAAAATGTGGTCACTGCCATGTGGTGAAACCCAGCAGCACCCTTCCCACCAGCAATTCTTCACCAAAAGAAGCCAGGAGGAGAACGGCCGCAGCCAGTTGGAGCGTTCATGCAGACTGAGAAACTGCCTTTGCACTTGCTTCACACACACTGTGGGGAACATCAGGGAGCGTGTGGCACAATGAATCAAGCTCTGGGCTCAGAGAACAGCTTGGGTTTTGTCTAGGATGGATTCAATCTTGCTGCCCGATGCTGGGTCACTTCCCTGAAACCCTTGCTTCGCATTTCTCTATCAGCACAAAAAGCAAAGTCAACTCCAACAGGATCACATTTCACCTTCTATAGGCATGATGAATGTGAAATAGAGTCTGTAAATATCTCCCCAGAAGAAAGTTACAACAGGACAGTGTTCTGTGCAAGAGATCTGAAAGGGACATTTCTGGGTGGAGGCGTGAGCTCTGATGAAGGACGGATCTGTACTCGGGTTGTCTCTCTCGAATACATTCTTCTTGGGAAACCAAGGGGTGTTTCAGCTCAGAACAAGAATAAAGAAAAGAAATAATAGACCACATATGTATCAAAGTCAAAGCTCTACCCTGATCCATACCGTGGTCTTGTCAGAAAATTCCCCTGCACCTGTGCCTTCAGCTTGTGTTGGCCCAAGTCCGAGCTGGCACCAGCAATGACCCTGACTTCCCTTTTCTCTCGTAGGGAAGCTGAGTTATTCATGTTACAACAGAGGGCAGAAGACTGAAGGCTGTGGGGCTCTCTGTGGGGACAAAATGTGACAAAAGGTATGAGAAGGGGGTTTCCAGGGATTATGAATGGCAGCAAAACAGCTGCAACCTGTTCTCCACTTAGATATGTGAGAGGAGGAAAGCTCACAGCAGGCTCAAGGCTATGTTGTAGTGAGAAATCCCCCACCAGCAGCCTGAGGACACCCACCAGGACGATACACCCCAAGAATACAATGGACCGTCTCTATGAAGGCCTAGGAAGTCTTCCAGGGGAACAGCAGGAATTAATGTGTTAGGATCCTTCAGTTCTACAGGGACTAGCTACATGCTCTGAGAAACAAATACACCAGGTATAGGAAATAATGTAAAATGGAATTTTACCATATTATTTGTACCCACCAGGTAGGTGTGGCCTGGTCATATCTGCATTACATTCGAAAACACCTGAAAGCTCAACCTTAAGGTAGGATAAGGTTGCTGAAGGATGAGTGAGCTTAAGTTGTGAATGCAACTTAAGTAAACATGAGGGAAGGAGGAGGGATTTCTGAACCAAGAAAGTAAGGTGGGACCAGCATTGTGGCCAAGTGGGTGAAGTCATTAAGCCCTGCCTTGTGACACCAGCATTCTGTATCTGAGCTCCTATTCAAGTCCTGGCTGCCCCATTTCTGCTCCAGCTTCCTGCTAATGTGTCCAAGTACTCGGGCCACTGCCACTTACGTAGAAGACCCAGATAGCGTTCCTGGCTCCTGCTTTAGGCCTGGCCCAGCCCTGACCATTGCAGCCATTTGGGGAAGACAATAGTGAATGGAAGCTCGCTCTCCTTTTCCTGTCCTTCACATAAATAGATTAAAAAAGAAAAGGACATGTGGTAAGTAGAGTCACAGGATGTGGGAAAGAACTCTTTCCCAAGTGCAGGCTGAATGTCGGATTCTGTTAGATGACATTGTCTTGGTGGTATATAACACACGTGAAGTTGCTCAAGGGCTTCCCTGTTGAGTCACCAGCATACTGGTCCACACGGACACACTGATAGATATTCCTATAAGACGTGGGAGAAATAGGACATCTTTCTCCCGTTTGGCAAGTGATAAATTTCAAACACAGAGGAAAGCATTCACCCACGCATACAAGGCTAACACCTTGATGAAGAATCCGGATTTACCACTTGTAAGATGGCATTTTGCTGTCAGAGTTCCTTTATGTGTATGAGAAATTCACCCCACTTCCAAAGTCCATGTAAAGAACTGTGTGGCTTGACACACATGTTATTCTATACAATCAAGTTAGTCACATCAGACACACAATCTACTGCATGTTTGTATGGTATACAATACATAACATACAATGCGTAATGAACTGGCATTTAATGTACTGATGTATCTTTTATAAATGGTCTTACTCCCACTTGGACTGCTATAACAATGTACCACAGACAGAGTGGCTTACAAATGGCAACAGTATACTCCCTACAGATCTGGGGCCTGGGCAGTCCCAGGGTAGGCACAGAGGCAGTGTCTGTTGAGGGTCCACTCTGCTTCATAGACAATTGGGTCCTCCTTATGTCCTCACATAGCTGAAGGAGTCAGAGACGATCTCCAGGGATATTTTATAAAGACGCTAATCCCATTCCTGTGAGCTCTGCCCCAAGACCCCACCTCCTAACTCCCTCATCTTGGGAGTCAGACTTTGAACACACAAATCTTGGGGAGACACAAACATTCAGAACATAGCATCAATATGTTGTGTGTAGTGATATATCTATGTGCTTATGGGTACTCACATTTAAGAGGGAAGAAGAGAAAGTCTGTTTAGCACTTAAAAATGCCTAGTTATCCAAAGAATCTCAGGCATACAGCTACTCTGTATTGAAGACTAACAAACTAAGTAAAATGACATCACTGAAACCTCTTGAATTTCTCTTGAAGAAATATATATGTTGTTTGTTTTCAATGGATTACATTTTTTTGTTTTGCTCCAAGGCAGAATTCAGATGATTTTATTAAATTCTTATTGGAGAAAATTCTGTGGCATTTATTTGTAACAGGAGTGCTTATGTCTTTTTAAATATCATTACTTATTTCATCTGCATATAAAAAGTAGATTTTATAGACCATTTTCAACACTGCATTAAATAAAAGCAGGCATTTCTCTATTTTGAATGTTTTCAGTAGAAGGCAAAGTATAACAACATCAATAGCATTCTTTCCACGGCTCAGAGAAAACACAGAATTAAGCTGCAGAAACTGTCTGCCCATTTGTACCAGATCACAAGAATCAGCAGCAAAGGGCCATAATCTTTTTTGTTTCAAAGATCCCACTTAGGTCCCACCATTTTCAATGATGGTAAGAAGCTCTACAACTCAATTATTAATTTGTCAGGGCATTAAATAACCCAAGTTTCAACCCCTCTTAAGACTGCCCAGCTCTCTAAGCTCACTCACGAGCATGAGGCTTAACAAGCCCCTTGTGCCTCATTTCAACCAAGCAGAACTGTGTTCTTCAACAACAACTGTGCTTGAATGAACTTTAATTTACTGTTCTGAGTGTATGTTCTTCCCCTCTCCTCTCTTAACAGGGAGGTGGGGAAGGAAACAGAGAGAGGGATAGAGATAGAGAGGGAGAGAAAGGGGGAGAGAGAGAGAGAGGGAGATGGAGACGGAGAGATGGAGAGGGAGATAGTTGTAAAGGCAGGATAAGCATTTAAAGTGATTAGTGAGTGCATGTGCAATGTGTAGATGCATATATCTAGTATGTCACTTTGACCTTTAGGCACACTTGACTTCTACCAGGCAGCAGGGACGCGTTTCTTTTTGTAATAAGGCAAAGATTTAAGGCCTGATGGTTTGTATTTACAGCAGCAGCAGATAAGCAATGAAAGTAGTTGAGTAATGGAGGCAGAATGGAGCCTTTTGCTGAAAGAGGAAGTCTTGAGATAACACAAGGAAGTTCTGGAACTATCATGCCAGGAGTATAAAGCTTGCTGTCTCTCACTACTTTGTTTCCCCATTTAACACTGCAGAGTGCAAGGCTGACCTATGGCCCCCACACTAGAATTCCTAACATCTAGGATTAGGATTGTGACCATAGTTGGAGATAAGGCCTTTAGAGAGGTGAATGCATTAAAACAATGCCTTCCAGTCAACTGCTGGTTCTAACGTTGTCTATATTCCCACTAAGAAGGGGCTTTTTGTTTTTTACTGGTTAAACTTCTTAATCAGTGAAATATTAATACTTTTTACTGTAATATAATTTTTTTTGACAGGCAGAGTGGACAGTGAGAGAGAGAGACAGAGAGAAAGGTCTTCCTTTGCCGTTGGTTCACCCTCCAATGGCCGCCGCGGCCGGTGCGCTGTGGCCAGTGCACCGTGCTGATCTGATGGCAGGAGCCAGGTACTTATCCTGGTCTCCCACGGGTTGCAGGGTCCAAGCACTTGGGCCATCCTCCACTGCACTCCCTGGCCACAGCAGAGAGCTGGCCTGGAAGAGGGGCAACCGGGACAGAATCCGGCGCCCCGACTGGGACTAGAACCCGGTGTGCTGGCGCCACAAGGCGGAGGATTAGCCTAGTGAGCCGCGGCGCCAGCTACTGTAATATAATTTTAAAATGTTATCTCAAAAACTAAAAAAGAAAAAAAGGAAGGAAAAGGAAGGAGAAGGAAAGATGATGAGAGGAAGAAAGCGAATGGCATTGTGTTTTTAGAATTTTCTCTACAAATCACATCAACTCTTAAAAACTATTTTTTTTAAAGATGCCTCTAGGATGGACCATAATCTAATCTGACTGGCACCCTTATAGGAATAGGAAATGTGGACACAAAGACCAGGCATGTGTGCCATTATAAAATGTGTATGGATACAGAGAACACAGCCAACGGCCAGCTAAGGCCAAAGGCCTCAGGAGAAACCAAACCTGACAACACACTGGGCTGTGATTTCTGCCCTCTAGCATGTGAAGAATTAAGTTTCTATTGTTTGAGGCTTCCAGGCTGGGGCATTTACTTCTGGATGGCCTTGCAAACTCTTGCAGGTGTAAGGTAACTTTTCCTCCCATTCTGCACAGCCAGTGTCCTGTTCAATAGTCTTTCCTTCAATTGGCTCCAGGCTTCCCTGGAGTACTTGAGTATTTGCCAGCTCTCCCTCCCACCTGCAGTGCTTCATTATTGCCCTTGGGATTATACATTTTCCCCCTAACCAGTCTGCTCCTCACATACCTATCATGGAATTCAGGAGCAAGAATTGTATGTGGGGCAGGCGTTGGGGCTAACAGTTAAGATACTGGCTAAGACACTCACATCCCACAATGGAGTAAACAGGTTTGTGTTCTGGCTCCACATCCTGATTCCAACTTCCTGCTAATGCACACCCTGGGAGGCAACCCGTGATGGCTCAAGTACTTGGGTTCATGCGGAAGTCCCGGATGTGTTCCTGGCTGCCAGCTACAGCTAGAACCAACCCTGGCTGTTTTAGGTATTTGAGGACCAGGGAGCTAGCACATGCTCACTTGCTCTTTCTCTTAAATAATAATTTTTAAAAGAATCAATGTGCATTGCTCTGTTAACAACATGTGGGGAATTTGATCCTTTAATGGGGCAACCTGGTGCTATTTTCAAGGCTTCCAAATAGAAGTGCTCCATTAGTCTCTGAGGAATGGGCTACTTCATCCAGCAGGAGGAGCCCTGTGCAAGTAAGCTAGGCAGAGTGCTGGCATGAAGGCATTCCTTAAACCAGGCAGCTCAGATTTAGCAGCAAGAATGAACGAATACAAAGGCTTGGGAACCTAAACCTTATGTGCGGCTCCATTTTAATCTCCTGGACCACAGAAATGGGAAACACCAATCCATAATTTGAGTAGCAGTTGAGAAGAACATCAGGCAACTGGCAGATGGCAAGGAAGTTAAACAAGTAGATGACCAGGGGTAAAATATTGACTTCTGTTTGAAATTGGCTTTCCTGCCTGGGAAACTCCTACTCACCCTTCAACTCCCTATACTTTATGCCCTCTCCTCCAGTAACATTCTGAAACTCAGTTTTCTACAGTCCTGCAATCATTTGTCCATGCTACATTCTTTTGAATATGGTCTGATATCTGATCTTTTCCTACATTCTCCTTAAAGCAGTTATCAGATTGTGTAGTAATTACTAGTGTATTCAATCCAATTCAAAACATCAATTTAAGATGCAGTTGTAGTATTTTATGCACCACTAAGAAAGCTAATTCAACTGTAGCACAATTCTTTTCTCTCACCTAGAATTTTTAGTTAGTACTTGCTAAAGAGCTCTTAGTATGAATTTCTTATTACATGTCACTCTGGTTATAAAATAAGAGCAAAAATTGAGTAAGTTATTCCTAAAACTTCTTACATTCAGAATATGACTAAAAATTTTTACTCATTTTTAAATTTTAAAAATTCATTTTATTTACTCGAAAGCTATGACGGAAAGACAAAGATAGTGAGAGAAAATCTCCCAGGCACTGGTTCAGTCCCCAAATTGTATCATCTGCAGGCTCTGAGGGTGTGTATTAGCCAGAAGCTCACCCAGAAGTGGAGGCAGGAATCAAAACCAGGAATTCCTCTATGGGATGCACGTGTCCCAAGAGGCAACTTACTCACTAGGCCATACCCCAAACGCCCAGAGTATAACATGGATTAATCACTTTGAGTTCAAGTTGTGCATTCTGTGATTTTTCCATATAGCTTTACCCTCTGCCATCAGGAATATCTTCAACAGAGTGATTTTTTATTATGCCCAAGATTTTCTTAAATTTCTGACATTTATCAGCAAAGTTTCATATATTTGCACAGGCAGTGATGATCAAGTCACAGCTGGCTCCTGCCCAGGGATGAATCTCATATTCAAAGACGCTAAAATATCAATAAAATAATGCACTTCAGAACCAAGAAAAGAGATGAACTGATATGTCCTTTCTCATTCAGCATTTTTTCCCTTTTTCATTATTCTCTGAATAAACAAGAACTTAGGTTATTTCCTGGCAGGGAAAGAACTCTGCATCCTGCATATACCAAACTGCATGAAAGTCTGCTTGTGGTCCCACAGCAAGTCCCTGATGACCATTTCCTGAATGTGTGTGTGTGTCAGAGAGAAAGAGAGAGAGAGAGGAGACAGAGAGGAGACCAAGGGAGGGGAGACAGAGAGAGAGAGAGAGAGAGAGAGAGAGAGAGAGGAGACAGAGGGAGAGAGAGAGAGAGAGAGAGAGGAGACAGAGGGAGGGAGGAGGGAGGAGGAAGAAGGGAGAAGGGAGGGAGAAGGGAGGAGGAGGGAGGAGGAGAGAGGAGGGGAGGGGAGGGGAGGGGAGAGAGAGACACACACAGAGAGGAGAGAGGAGAGAAGATAGAGGAGAGAGAGAGAGAAGGAGAGGGTTGGAAGAGAGAGATCAGTAACTGTAATTTGGTTGGGAGTGTACTGAATATATGTGGGGGGAAATTTCTCCTGATTTTGTTTTGTGGCTTCTCATCTATTGAATGGTAGATCTCTTCTGCTTCATTAACAAGAAACAAAGGAAAAGGATTCTCCTATTATTTTGCGGCTCACTAGTACTCTCCACCTGGGGTCACCACATGTCTGTATGCATTCATTTACCATTATTTCCTCAGCTTCTAAGACATTGCCTACCACATTGCAGATTCTCAAACACTTGTTGACCAAGGGAGAAGTCATGCTGGCCAACCTGTGTACCTATCCACATTTTAAAGTCAGGATTGTATTCATTGGGCACTTGGATAAAATCCATCTTTAGTCAAGTTTCCCTTGCTATTGGAATTGCATGCATATTTTTCTATGCCAACAGGAAGGTGCATTTCCCTGCAGAATGGGGAGGGGGTGGCTCAATGTAGTCCAGGGGCAAGAAAAGTGAAGAAGCTCACGACACGCTGAAGGTGATTTTTTTATTGCTGACATAATAGTAATTTTAGAACTCTACCACAATTTATTAAAAATTTTCCAGGAGCCAAGATCTGTGTGGTGCTCTTTATATAGGGTAACTTCTTTTTCTATGTTCTCACATCCATTAATACCCTAGCATTGTCTATATGCCCAAAGTTCAGAAGGCTTTTAAAACACAGTGACTGAAAGAACATCTAAACCTCAGCTTCCTGTACCGCCATGTTCCAGTTCTCAGCTTGTGTAGGTCTGCTAAATTTAATTGTTTTACTTCCTTCCCCCCCTCATCAGGAGCATTTCAGTGACAACTTATTCTCTAAGCTTTATTGAATTCTCAAAGCCAAATAAATAGGGCTGAAGACTTACAGGGTCAGTGGAGACTTTGCCAATCAATATTCTCCTGCTTACATGTAGAACCAGACATCCATTTGCATTTAACTGCCCACCCTGGACCCAGCACTGTTTTCCACAAGCGGCACTGATGGAGTTCCAGGAGCCAGCACAATTCCCTCATTGCTGTAGAGAACCATGCCACCGCCAGGCAAGCACGTCCTATGCTACATTCAAACCCAACTGGTGGTCATGAGACTTCATGTGGTGGTGCTTTTACAACTCATGGCCCCAATCACCGATAGGTTGTTTACTAGATTATAATCCAAAACTAAAATACTTCTAGAAACAATAGAGATTCAATGTACAAATAGTCAAGGAGATGGAATATAGTTCTCCATATCATTTATGTGTATTGGTTGGAAATGCTTATTAAGTCACCGAAAGACATCTGGTTGTTCATTCCCTCAATTCACCACTCCTGGCTTCATCTCTGCTCATCTATTAAAATCTTTTCCATTATATCCTAAAAAATATATTTTTTAAGAAAAAGGAGGGGCTGGTGTTGTGGCATGGCAAGTAAGACCACTGTCTGTGGTGCTGACATCCTGTATTGGCCCCCATTCAAATACTTGCTGCTCCATTTCCAATGCATATCTCACTCCTCAGGTACATTAGCAGGGAGATTGATTGGAAATGGAGCAGCAGGGAGTGATGCAAGATGGCTCAAATGCTTGGGACCCTGGGGCACCCCCATGGGAGACCTGGAAGAAGCTCTTGGTTCTTGGCTTAGTTTGACCCAGCCCCGGGCCTTTTGGGGAGTGACCCAGTGGGTGGAGGATCTCTTTCTCTCTCGCTCGCTCTAACTCGCTAACTCTCTAAGTCTTACTTTAAAGTAAATAAAATCATTCTTTTTTAAAAAATATGAAAGGAAAGGGAAGAAAGGAAGGGAAAAGAATGAAAAAAAAAGGACAAGGTTTCCATGAATTCCTTAATATTTTCCAACCTTTCTACAGTGAGGATTCTCTGTAGGATAAAGTGACCATATCCTCTCTGTAGTACAGGGGATGATGGATAAAAGACAACTTGCTTTTTTCTATAAATTGAAACATCTTATGCATTGTCTATCTTCTTTTTAAAAAAATTAAGTACGTTGTATCCAGCACATGAGGTGTATAGTAAAGACACAGTATCAGAGTGTTTCAGAAAATGAGTAATACTGGGCCAGCACCGTGGCCCAGGGGGTTAACACCCTAGCCTGAAGTGCAGGCATCCCATATGGGTGCTGGTTCGAGTCCCGGCTGCTTCACTTCCCATCCAGCTCTCTGCTATGGCCTGAGATAGCAGTAGAAGATGGCCCAAGTGCTTGGGCCCCTGCACCCACGTGGGAGACCCAGAAGAAGCTCCTGGATCCTGGCTTCGGATCAGTGCAGCTCCAGCCATTGCAGCCAATTGGGGAGTGAACCATCAGATGGAAGACCTCCCTCTCTGTGTGTAACTCTTTCAAGTAAAATAAATCTTGAAAAAATAAAATAAAATCTTTTATCCTAGTCTTGAGATTAATCACAGAAACTCTGAAAATTTCCTTATTGTTGCCCATAAACATTTAATGCTTATGTTTATTCACTCTCATTTATAATTTTCTTTCCTTCCACTCAAGTACAAGCCAGGAACAGATATCAGAGACTGGGCACACCGTCTACTTTCAAGTATAGGTGTTGGAAGAGACACTGAAGACAACCATATTTCAGCATGGCCACAACAGTCTTAGGACCCAATGTCCTTCCTCTCTGGCACCTGTACCTAGTGGCACACATCCAGAGTGACAATGCTCTTTGGCATTAAATGCCTACAGAATAATGCCACTTCCATCTTCCTCCTCTACATTTTGTGGTGTCATACGAAGCCATTCATCTCACTTGATGGAGTCACAATGTTCCCAGCTGACAAATGGCAGACACAGCAGTCTTACCTAAGAGCTTCTTTAAGAATAGGGGCACTCTAGCCAACAGAGTGCCTGTCAAGTTTCACAGCTGGTTTTCCGGTGGGAGTGAAAAGCCCCGATTTACAGTATTTGCCAATTTCTGTGGTACAAATGCTCAACCAAGCAACCAAAGGGATGCCACCATGTGAGAAGAGATGTGCACAGTGGAGTCTGGTGGGCTGATGCCAGCACATCTTAACTCTACGAGTGTGGTCTTTATACTTTTTACTCCCATAGTTCCCCTAAAATGGGATGCGTTTTCCCTCTAAAAATCTCATTCCAACTCATAATTCAAGATTCAGCCCTAATGCACCCATGTCTGTAAACATTCCCCGGCTCTTTTGCATCAGGATTAATTCTCTCTTTATTACGTCTATTCCTTGAATCTATAGGTTGCTGACAAGCACATTTTTGCCCTCATACCCTCTTCTCCACACTCTGCACCAGCATACAGATGCTCTTTGACTTAAGATAGGGTTTTGTTCCCATAAACCCTTCCTAAGTTCAAAACATCATTAAGCTGAGGATGCACTTAATACACCTGACCTAGGAAACATCATGGTTGAGCAGCAGAGTGCACTGTGGAGTTTCAGTTATTTCTGCAGCCCACCAGCCCAAGAGAACGTAAGAACACACAGCCCAGTCCAGGGAAAGAGCAACATTTAAATACTGAAATGCAGTTTCTCTTGCATGTATAATACTTTTGCATCAACATAAAGTTGAAAATCCCATGGCAGACCAGTATTCATCAGGAAATGCCTATGTAGCAAAATCCCTAAAACTTCTTTAGAAAACACTACAAAGTGCTATCATGAAATGTTTCCCATTAACTGGGAATCCCTTAGATCATTAGATAAAAACTCCAGGACTAACTGAACAGAAGCAGAGCAATGTGGCTCTTGTGAGAGAGACGGAGTAGGAGAGGCCAGGTTCCAGACTTCCTTAAAGTGTATCAAGGCAGTCCCTCTTCTGCACTGGACCTGCCTGTGAAACCTGAGCTTGCCTTTGAATGTTAGATCAGCAACACCAGTGAGCCTCAGCTATCACTAGATGGCAAGACAGGACCAGTAACACAGCCCTGCGATACAGCTGGCATTGAAGCAGGGAAGCTCAACACAGGAGGGTGAGGGACAACACCCCTGCTCAGTATTACAGATGCGCAGTGAACAGAAGCATCTAGACTGCAAGTCGGTCAGGCAAAAGGAACTTTCAACCACGTGTGAAATGTTCATCTAGATGCCAAAGGTTGGAAAGCAGCAGCTTAAGGCTGCAAGACTGACTGAGTTAGGACTAAGTAGGGCATTCCCAGGAGGCAGTGAAACAAAGCTGGACACATTATCCCAGAAGATCACTTCAGTATTGTGAGGGGGGTTCACATGATGGGGTCAGCATTGGGAGTCCTATCACTAACCACACATGGAAGAACATGGAATAGAAAGTACTATATTTGGTCCTGATCTCTGGTCCCAGACACAAAGCTCCTAGAACCTTAGAATATTCAGAGTGAAAGAAACATCTGCTGTTATTCACAACAAAGATTTTCTTTCGGCCACTCCTGAATTTGTGCCAGGTGACTTGGGGCGTGGCCCATACATCAGTTCAAGATGGGGCTGGTCACCAGAAAGACCAAGTGACTAGAGGGTTGGAACTTCTAGCCTCAATCACTGACTCTAGCTCAGATTTGAGGAAGTTCCTGCTTGATGAACAGCTGCCCCAATGTTACAAGACCAGGAACTAGTGTGCTCGGTGCAGTACCTTGTCTCGTGTCCCTCCTCACTTGGCTGCTCATGTGCATTCTTTATAATACATCAGCAAACCTAAGTATGCGTGTCTCCAAGTTCTATGAGTCATCCCAGCATTGCTGAACCCAAGGAGGGAGTCATGGGAAGCCCAGATTTCTAGCTGGTCAATTACAAGTACAGGTGACCCAGGGTTGTGATTAACACCTGAAGTGGGCACTGCCCTGTGGGCCTGAGCTTTTAATGAATGGGGTCTGTGTTAACTCTGAGTAGTGTGAGAATTCAACTCGATTCAATTGTAAGTCCTGATCATAGCATCCACAAAACTGTAGAATACTTGCTGTGGGCCAAACCCACACATTTGGTGTTGGAAGTGTTGAGAGTAGGAGAAGCAGGTTTTATATTAAATGTGTTTTTAAAAAACATACACATGCAAATTGTAGACATTAAACTGATGAAAATTTCATGAAAACCCCAACAGTTGGGGCTAGATGATTACAAAGCTCACTTAGGATTATACTAGCAGAGCTGGGAAACGCTTTCCTGTGAAGAGCCAGTTGGGTATTCCTAACATCGCTCAGGGGCCATATAGAATCATCACCTTAAAAATTAGCTTGCTGTAGACTAATTTTGAGTCTCACCTGAATTTACCTTGGCAGGGCCAGACCAAATGATTTTGTGGACTTCATACAGCCCACAAGCTGGAGGTTCCTCACTCCCTGTTCGAAATATTAAACAGTAATGTGCAAGGTTACTATGTGCCCTAGCAAGAAGCCAGGGCTCAGAGAAATCAGCAACTTGCCCAAGGCCAGACAAGTTAGTGGCTGGCAGATCAAATCTAGCACTGTCTGAATTCAGCACCTTGCTCCTCTCCACTAACTCTCTGCTAACTCCAGCACAAACACAGCATCTTGGTGATGCTTTATTTCTTTAAGTGGCTTCCAAAAGTCTGAAATGAATTCTGAAATTGTAAGTGTATAGCCTTCAAAGGTACTTTGAGAACTAACACTCCTGTGGAACTTAACACTCTTGACTAATTAAGATACAAAAAGGAAGGTCTGTGATATCCAAGCCTTACACATTTTCAAGTAATGTCCCCAGTTGAGTTAGAAGTGGAAACTGTTGAAATAGGGCCTGTTTTCCTTGGTGGATCTCTGTCCTTATCAAGAATTCCCTTAGCACTCTGCTGTATCTGCCCTGTGAAGCTGGCATGGGCTCCCACATCGAGATAAGCTTAGGGTAGAAGTCAAAAATGGAAATATGTTAGAAAGGTTTTGTTTTATTCTTTATTGTAACATGAGATACACCTGAGATCTTCCTTTTACCTTTCTTGAAATGGGGGTGGGGGGAATAAAACTGTCATCCTTTGGGGATACCCTTTAATTACATGGCTTTCCATTTTTTTGTTTGCATGTTTTCTACTGTAACTTAAATTTTTAAATTTGAATCCAGTAACAATAACCAGTTATTTCATGCCATTTTGGAGTGAGAACTAAAAGACTTTATAAGATCTTTATGGACATTATATAAATATGGGGGGATAAAAATTTGTTATAAAAGCAGAACAGCTAAATAGACAGTTTAAGGAAATGAAAACATACAATTTAATGGCCCTGGAACATTCCTGGGACTTTAGGCGGAGTTACTGGGATTCTCTTGGAGAAATTTGCATGTTCTACTTCCCTGGTTGCAATGAACTACTCAGGTTTGAAGCATTGCTTTTTATCATCACAGTGCCTGCTTAGTCAAAATCTAATCAACCTAGATGTCACTTGTATACATCAGAAAGTAAAACACAAATAGAACATCATGAAAATGCAACCTAACTGCAAAACAAATAGCTAAGTCTTACACAGATGAATGGCAAAAACAAAACAATTCCTTTTTTTTTCTAAATACAAAATAAAATGGTATCCTATGCTTCATATGCAAAACTGCCATATATGAAGTCCATGCTAAATAGTATGGCTTTCAGTACAGTTGTCAAGTAGCTCTATCAATCAAAGTCATCTGACACTAACCCCAATTTCCATGGGGCATGACCGCCTGACTAGTTCACTGCCTCTAACCATACAGACAAGTTTCAGGAAATGATACTGATACAGTCCAAGCCGTCTAGGGAAGCTCATCTTTGTTATTTAATAGAGATTTTCCCTTTAGCACAGTCCAACGGGGCACACATTAGTCCATCTTCGAGGTACAGACTTCCTGGGAAAGACATTAGACCATACTGTGGTGAATTACTTCCGCGTACAGACTCCGCCCATCTTCTTCCCTCTCCTCCAGTAGTGGTCCATACATACACTTAACAAAAATCGCCACCTACAGCTTTTCCCTTCTAATGTCTTCTACATTATTTTTCTTGTACTAGCACCACAAAGGCTCTAAATCCGTAGGTACTTTGTCCCTGTTGTCACAGGTGAGATGGGAACATTGCCATTCCTGGAGGAGAAAGGGACAAACAATTCATCCTGGCAAGGAAGGATCCCTCTCCTCTTAGTTCCCAAGTTCTGGGCACTGAATACCTCTCTGGCTTTTCAACATTCCTTGTGATGGGACAGAGGATGGGTGCATGATTCCCAAATGCATTGATCCATTTTTGAGCCTGTATGGGGGGACCAGCTAAACTAGAGGCCTGGCCATAACCTGTTCATTCTACTCCCTTTTCTTTCCTCCCCTTCTCCAGACTATCATTTAGTTCCTATGCTGCGGGTATTCTCTTAGGCTAGGGAATGGGGATAATATAATGAGCTGATTATTTGGATTTTAGAAATCACAATTCCAGGAAGAATGTGAAAATGATAGGAGGACACAAATTCCACAGGATGGTTTTAATGAGGACTGCTAGGGAATTTAATTACCATAATTCCAAATTATCCCAATATTCAAAAATGCCTTCCATACATTTTCTCACTCTGAGAATAAAAGGGTGGAGTGAAGGTAAGGGTAGTATTTTCTTTATCCGAGAAGGTCAGCTATTAAGCACCCCAGTACATCTGCAGTAACTAGGTCAACAGCTTGAAAATTTGGCAGGCAGCAAGTCATCCCGACTGAACCTTTTCAGCTCTGGCAATGCTGTCTGAAATGACAACCACACAGTGAGACTTTGTCAAGTAGTCTGGAGACATTGATTTTTTTCCCCCTTTTTATGAATCTTCCATCCATCTATGAAACATCCCTCTTTTGGCAATGAAGTTTGCTTCAGATGTCTACAAAACACACTGATTGGAGAGGTTTGGATAAGTAGCCATTCTCAATTACACACTGAGTGATATCACTCTCTTCTCCCAAGTGGGAAATTATTTATTTATTTTTTATTTATTTTTTTATTTTTTTGACAGGCAGAGTGGACAGTGAGAGAGAGAGACAGAGAGAAAGGTCTTCCTTTGCCGTTGGTTCACCCTCCAATGGCCGCCGCGGCCGGCGCGCTGCGGCCGGCGCACCGCACTGATCCGATGGCAGGAGCCAGGAGCCAGGTGCTTTTCCTGGTCTCCCATGGGGTGCAGGGCCCAAGCACCTGGGCCATCCTCCACTGCACTCCCTGGCCACAGCAGAGGGCTGGCCTGGAAGAGGGGCAACCGGGACAGAATCCGGTGCCCCGACCGGGACTAGAACCCGGTGTGCCGGCGCCGCTAGGTGGAGGATTAGCCTAGTGAGCCGCGGCACCGGCCCCAAGTGGGAAATTATTTAAGGAAAGCTTTTCCTTAAAATTTTATCAAAATTAAGGTTTTTTTTTTTTTCCCTTTCAAGAAACGGGAAAATGAGAACACAGTAAGCCAGAAATATTTTCTGAGTTCTATATTTGTACCCAGGATATTACTATGAATCTTCGTGGAAGAAAGCTTATGGTCTTTGCCCTGAGGAATTTCTTCCTTGTTAGGAATTAGCACATGAAACAAGAGAGTCACAAGGTCAAGGTCCCATTGATTCTTTCTAGTCCAAACAGGAGTCAGAAAGAATATCTAAGGAGAAATACAGAAGAAAATTTTGCACTGACTATACAGTGAATGGAATGAAATGAAGGCCAATTTCTTATAGTGAGCAGAAATGTGGATAACTCCATGATATATTATACAGATTTATACACACACACACACACACACACACACGTATGTGGCATTAACCTTATAAAAGTGTAAAGTCTCTGCTTTCAAAAATGTTTTTTTCTGGGCCAGTGCTCTGGTGTAATGGGCAAAGCCTGTGGCACCAGTGTCCCATTTGAGCACTGGTTTGAATCCCAACTGCTCCACTTCTGATGCAGCTCTCTGCTGTGGTGTGGGAAGGCAGTTGAAGTTGGCCCAAGTCCTTGGTCTCCTGCACCCCTGTGGGAGACCTGGAAAAAATTTCTGGCTCCTGGATTCGGATTGGTGCAGCTCTGGCCATTAAGGCCACTTGGGGAGCAAACCAGCAGATGCAAGACCTCTCTCTCTCTCTCTCTCTCTGCTCTGCCTCTGTAACTTTGCTTTTCCAATAAATAAATAAATATTTAAAAATGTCTTTTCTTCCAATTGAAATGAGTAATTTTATAGCATGTCACAGAATGGGTCTACTTAATTTTTCTGTCTATTCAATATGATGCCTTTGAGTTTACATTTCTAGAAGGTAAACTGAACATTCTTTTCTGTCACTCGCCACCCAGTACAGTGCTGTGTAGGGTGAGGATTGTTCAGTTTTTTAATAGCACTCAGAACAAATTGCCCCGCATCAAAGCGCTGTTGTGAAGCTATGGCAAGGAATACTCGCAGAGCTTTTTGAGCTTCTTGGAGAGAGGTGTTATCTGAACCGCAGCCTGTGAAAAGAATAGCTATAACATTTCCTGACAGTGAGAAACTACTGTGCTGTAAAATAGTTTCTAAAGGGACGAGTGCTCTAGACATTATTTGTCAAATTTACAAGAACAAGACAAATCAAGGTGCTGGAAACCAATGGAAATAATATAATTTCCAATAGGATAAAGTAATTTATTACTAATTTGCATGACCCCATGTTGTAGCATTAGTAAGACATTTAATAGAGCTAAATCCTACACTTCACTGGAGAATTGAATTACCAGAGCAGCTTCCAGTCAAGATAGTAATTTCAACATGGTAAATTGTATCCCCATTCTAGGGGTGTAACAAGGAAAATAGTTAAACATGGTTCAAAGGCCTAAGCCCTCTGCACTTCAGGAAAAGGGATGGGTACATGAAGGGAAGAGAAATGAGGAAGTATAAATTAGCAGATCAAAGAAATAAGATGCAGAGAACTGAAATAAATTTTCCAGGACTCCACCACTAAATTATGCTGTTAAATAAGCCTAATCCCCACTGTAACTTAATCTGTAATAATGATTGTCAATACAATTTTGAAACTGAACATTTTGCCTTCAAGGAAACATTACAGTAATTCAGGTTTTTTTTTTTCATGTTTGTTGTATACTTTTATATTCCTTTTCCCATACACATGCTGATATTTTTCTGAAATTCAAGTGATAATAGATTAGTCCCATTTCTCCATTATATAAGATATGTCCTCTATGAATATTAATATTTTCTCTAATAATTTTTTAACCAGAGTCATTAATATGATAATACTTTGGTAATGAATTTACAAAAATTCCATACAAACACTACATGTGCTAATACAATGAAATACTGTGGAAATAATATGCATAATGCATTAGGCTTTGTTACAGATGCCTGCCAAAAATAGTGTTTGGCAAACAGCAACATGCTTGAAAAGTGCCTAACCGATTACAATTTATTGCTGCTGATAGACCCACGGCAAACACTGTGCAATCTCTGCTATTCATACTCTGGCAGAACCCATCAGTTCACTGACGGCTCAGATTATCTCTGAGAGCTTCTGGACATCACTAAAATTAAGGAAGACACGTAATGAGATGTTTAATGCCAAAGAGAGCACCTCCTGCAAACGAAGGAATCCCCCATGAACCACCGTTTCATCCACATGGCCAGCCTGCCTGGCCGCACTCACTAACTCCATCCACCTGCCAAGGGCGGCACTGCTCTGTGTCCTCCATGTGGTCCTGTGTATGTTTCCACAAACAGTTCCTTTGGAGAATCAGCATTGCCAGCACTGAAGCACTTCCCTCTCTGCCCTACTGCAGGATTGTAGTGCCCAGCAACTTCTTTAGGTGCCACTGACCTATTGCTCTGTGGTTGTACCTTCCACTATAGCTCACATTCCTGTCACTGTTACAGTGTGGCTAGAGCAATGTCAGGGGGGCTACTCCACTCTCTGGAGTCACGTGGAAGAAGAGCTGGGGGAGTTTTTGAAGCCTACATTTCATCTTCTTTAGAGACTACAATTTGGCAGGGAAACCACTGGACATTTTTTTGAAAGATCACAGGTTCATGAATTTTCCTACGCTCTAGTCCTGTGGGATCTTTGAGTTAATCAAATTCACCCCATAATTTTACAGATGGGCATATTGGGGTCTATCTAGGGGAACTAACAACAGCAAAGTTACACAGCTAATGAGTAACACAGTCAAGAAGACAACTCCTTCGCAGCCCAGAACCTGCCAATAGTAGCACTGTCTTTCTTGCAGCAGGAAAAGGAGAGAACTCGGGCATCTTAATTGTCGGTATACCTCCCCCTACCACAACCAGCTATCATGCCCACTGTGCTGCTGATACCTTCAGAGACTGCAGGAGAGAAGCTTCTAGGTTGAGGATAAGCAAGAAGGATTCATTGGACTGAAAAGTCCTCAGCAGTTAAAGTTTTCAAAAATAAATTACTTCAAAAAGTTACAGGAACAATTGAGTCAAATCATTTTGATGCAAAAATTTTGAAACCAATGTACAATTTTTTTTCATAATATACACCTTTCATGAACTTTTTGAAAACTTCTCATGTGCAGGGATTCCAAAATTTTTATGTACCAAAATAAACTGATCACTTAACTGCTTCCATGAATGTTTTGAAGTCCTGTTATGTGTTTAGAAGGACAAACAGATACACAAAGCTCATGATACAATGAAATTTTAAGTCCTTACACTTTTAATGCTTTTATTTAGTTTTTATTGGCAGAAAGGTAACTAATTTCCTGTTATTAAAAAGTAATATTATTCCTAATAAAGATACTGGTCAGAAAAATAAAATACCACAGTTCAGAAAAAATTCCTGAAAGTGAAATTAATTTGTTTTACTTCAGAAATGAAAAGGGAAACAGACACCATTAAGTTTCACAAGGATGCAAAGAGTACTGTAATAAATTAGATGCTTTTAAAAATATAAACAACTTAGTCAAGAAAACTGAGCAATCTATAAAAATAAGCGGAAAACAATTATAAGGATCATTAGCATGAGGGAAGAACAGATAGGATTATGAAACCACAGGTATGCTTGTGGTCAGAATGCATAAAGTTATGCCTGAAGAAGGCAAGATCTACCTGTTAGGAAGGAAATGGAAGGAGGGAGTGTCCAATAATGAAATGAGTAATGGGTTCAATTTTAGTTAATTTTAAATTTACTGGGTGCTATCTACACGGAACAGGAATACAACTCTGAAGCTGTAGATGTCATGGTGTTCTCAGAATAGCAAAATAGGAAAATTTCCCTGGTAACCAATCGAGGACCAGTTTTCTCTGGCTCCTTCTTCCCCAACCCCCAAACACACACTCATGCATATCAATTTTCAGTGAGCATCCTAGTGGGCTGCCCATTTGCAGAACGTTAGATTCACACATTCATGAATTGCTTACCACATGCCCAGGACTATGCTAACTAATGAGGATGCAACAGTGACCAAAAATGTTTTCTTGGAGCATTCACTGTATTTGGGGAAACGGGAATAAACTAAGACAACATCATTCGCCTAAACGTATGCTTGCCAATGGAATAATTGATTAGCAGGAGAACAGAGCTCGATAGCACAGTTTGATAGTGACCATCACAGACTGGAGAATGAGCAAACTTCCCTGAAGGAAGGACATTGAAGGTGACATTGGGAAGATGAATGAGAGTTAGCTGGGAGAGGTTGGTGAAGGAAACTCTCCCAGAATATACTATTTGTGCAAAGGCTTGGATTGGAGGGACAGACTTTCTAGAAGTAGAAAAGGCCTGAGGGGGGCTGAAGCATGGGCCATTCTCTCCATCTTAATGCCCTTGTCACAAGACTCAGCTTGCCAATGAGGGTGACTTGAGGACAACTTAAGAAGCATTTAACGTGTACTTGACCTCAGTGAGTCCTTCATTTGGCCAATCAATATAGTCAGACATTTTCCCAATTGAGGTGAGAAGATCAGCAAATTTCAAAGCATAAAGTAATTTGCATTGAGTTGAAAAACAAGTCACCAACATAGCCCTTTTTCAGACTAATGTGACAAAATTAGTAAATCCCAGCCTAATCCTGGAAAACACAGCTCAGAAAACTTGGCACACCAAGCCCTTGGGAAGCCTTCCTGTTCTGAGGAACTTGGCCACACATCCAATTATGAGATTAGGAAGAGCACTAGGCCCAAAATAGGATCATCATCTGCCCACCCCCATGTAACATTCTGTGAATCAGCGAGCCTGGGTGAAGAAAAGGACAGTACTTACTAGAAGATAAATCAACTACAAGCCAAGAAAAAGCCACTGGCTCTGCAAGCTGATGCTGTTTTCTGGAAACTATTCATTCTATTTCTATTGATCCAAGCATCCTCCCTTAAGTTTTTCTCTCCTCTCTCCTTCCATTAGATAAGCCTGTAGTTATCACCCTGGCATGGAGAATGTTTGATATAAATAATTAAATAACAAATACATATTGGTAACAGTAAGTGACAGAAAACAGGGCCCCTCACTTGAACATGCGAGCCCTTCAAGCAAGTGCTGAAGGTTTATGGCCTAAGACACCTGAGAGGCATCAGTGGAAGGAAGTTCTTGCTGCGGCGGCCTCTTGCCCATGGTGCTGCACTATGAACAGCTACTAACAGGATATGAAGAACACAGGACTGAAATTCACAGTAAGTTTCTAGACTGCAGACCCTTCCTCCAGATGCGTATCTAGAATACTGTGCCTCTCACAGGACATCCTGGAACACTAATAAGTAAGATAGCTGCCTCTTAAAGTCATGTGGGGGCGACTGGCCCCAAACCTGGCAGTCAGCCCACACGAATCAAAGGAGCGATGATGGAACATTTCTTCTTGCAATGTCATCATCTTCTGGTCGCAGTCCTAACTTCTCAGTGCTTCTTTATAAAGACTCTGTGATAATCAACATAGCAGGGAAAATTGCAAACATCCTTAGAATTGATTCTAAACTATCCCTTTCATCAAGGGCTTCCCAGAACCCGAGTTTCATCTTATTGCAGTTTAGTGCTTTTGCACTTATTTCGTTCATTTTCTGGCATCATAGCATCCACTGCAAGCCTTGCTATGTGCCAGGCAGTAGACTTCATAATATTCTAAACATGGTCTTAACTAAACTGCACAATATTGAAATTGCCATTTATAAATGAGCAAAGTGAACCGCAAAGTCAGCTGCCTATGAATACAAACCCAAAGCCTGGACTTTAAGTAGAAAGCCTGAGATTTTTCTTCATCATAGTTAATATGTAGATTATTCAAGCTACAAGGAATCTAACTCCCAGAATCATAGCCCTTCTCCTTGACTGCCCCAACACTCAACCTATGTCCCCTATTAATTGTAACTGACTGGATTTCTAAGGGATAGGTGTGCTTTTTATAGGTTTCAATAAAGTGTTTTTTAAGTGATCACTTCTCACATCATGTGTAAGTTCCACCTTTATCCCAATCCCACATCTAAATACCAGGTTCTAATTGAACAAGACTTAGTGATGATCACAATTCCTTGAGGTTTTGGTGACAGTTTTCTCATTCAACAAAGGACAATTAAATAATCTAAGAACAGCAATGTCAAAACCTGTTTGACAAAACCAGAAGAAGTGGTGATGAGTAGGAGATTCTCCCTTCTTTAACAAAAACCATACAATAAATACTAAGGTCATCATGCTAAGGACAGAGCCAGAAGAAAATACAGAACACAGCAAACTGCAGGTCTCAGTGGTAGATTATTTATTGCTCTCCTGCAAGATTCTTGCAAGGCTGATTAATCCAAATTGCTTCCAGTTCTTCAAAGGACAGTTATTTTGAAACTGGGAAGGCAAACTTTCTCCTAAGTTTCCTCAATCTAATAGCAACAGCATCACAGCTGCACCATTTAAATGTGTGTGTTCAGTGACACAACTTAAAAAGAACAGCTTCAGTGCATGAAAGCAATTTTCATCCAGTACGTGGGTGATTAAATATGGCCCAAGTGTTGTCCCTGGTGAACAAGGATCACTTGGCATCCAGTGCCCACAGACAGCCACCTTCGGTTAATGTCAATAGCAGCTTCAAGGACAGAATGCCATGGAGTGACACTGAGTTCAAGACAGGCTACAGTTCAGGCAAGTTCTGCCTGAGGAAGTTACTGACTAGAGTTCACTAAATGATAACGATGTCTCTCTCCACAAGTTGCTACCTGTAAAATATGCAGGACACGTTTTCCCCCTGTAGGTCTCTGTTCCCCCGTGAGGTTGATGGTTCATTTTGGGAAAATGGGAGCAAAGGGTGGGGCTGAGGAATGGTTACCACTGTGAAGGCAGTCATGTTCACCAGTTGTAACTGACCTATAGTTAACAAAGTTTATGGAATGAAATGACCGCATCAAATGGCTACAAATACAGATGCAAGCAAGTTTATAATGATGTCAGATGCCTATTTTACTGAAAAGCAAACACTTTGTTTCAGAATATGACCAGTAAGGCAGTAATATACTAAAACACTTTCATTATAGTGAAAGATGCACTGGGTGGTAGTCCTTTTGTACATTACTGGTTCGTATAACATTTTCCTGATAATGGTGATAATTATGTTTGGAAATTTCATAATACAACAAAATGTCCAAGCATGTCAAAATTTTTGTAATCACAAGGCAAAGGGTTTTGAAGATTCTGCTCATGGAAAGGAAATAAAGTCTCCAAGGTCACCCTAATTGAAATGTTCTAATTAGGAAGACTTCACAGCAAAAGGGAGAAAGTGAACCATTTCCACAGCTGCAATCTCCAAAGAGAAGACAGTACAAATAAGTTAAAGGCAGATACCTTTTTTCTACAAAAGACATAAACACATCAAATACCTTACAAGGCAAAGCTATCAAATTACACAGAATATCAAAATTTTCCGGGGAAAAATAACAAAAAAGAGGGCCTGGGGAAACCATAACACATAGGACACTAGGGGAGGGTGCCACAATGCAGAATAAAGCAGACTGGCTCAGGCCATTTCAGTGTCTCTGGCCCAAGAGAAACCAGAGAGCAAGTTGGTTACAAGGAACGTATACCACCAAATGGATGATCAGGTACGTTTCCAAACTCTGTTCCTAAGGCCAAGAACATAAATATGTATGAAGATGACTGTTGTTCACTCTAGCAACAGTTGTTCTACATGCTTTTCATCTCTTACCCACAAGGAACAGCTCGTAGAATAGGTTTTTTTTTCTTTGAAGAAAGAAAGAGGTGGATTTCCGCAGGATGCGAGCAGGGAAACTCAACTGCACAATGCTCATTTTATAGGACAAAATAATTTCGGTTGCTTCCTGTATTTACATGCAACACAATATAATCAGACAATGCTTATTTAAGATTCAAGAAATTTGAGGCTGGCATTGTGGTACATTGGGTAAAACACTGTCTGTAACACTGACATCCTATGTAGTGCTGGCTTGAGTCCAGGCTGCTACACTTCAGATCCAGCTCCCTGCTGATGCACATGGAAAAGCAGTGGAAAAAGGGCGACGTGCTTGAGCCCTACACCAATGTGGGATACCCCGAAGAAGCTTCTGCATGCAGCCTGTCACAGCCCTAACCATCATGGCCATGTGAGGAGTCAAACAGAAGATGGAAGCGCTCTTTCTCTCTGTGTGTCTAACTCTGCTTTTCAAATAAATAAATCCTTTTTAAAAAGATTCAAAAAATCTGAGGTCCAATGAGAATTAATCCCTTGTTTGATACTCAGTAACTTGAAGGTAATGTTATCTCAATCTCCACACCCTCAGTAATATATAGGCATCTTATTTTGTACTTATTGTCCGCCAGCCTGACTCCACTCTATTCTCTAGTTGCTCAGAATATAGCAGAGGTCATTACCATTGGCCTTAGTTTGGCAGGGAGGTAACAATACTGAGTAATTACAAACTGAAGTTTTAAAAAGGACAAAAAGAAAGGCAATGTGATAATGATTAGTTGGGGAGTTGTGCAGTGCGTCCAGCATTGCAGTTCTGCAGGATGAATGGACTGATGTGTGGATGGATGCCAGTGGTGGTTGCACAACTATGTAGATACTCTAACTGCACACTTCAAAAAGGTTGCATGTGTAAATTTGATCAAGTGTTTCAGAAACGAAAAGAATCTAAGATAAACTAAAAATAGTGGTGTTTCTACTTGGGATCATATAGCCAGCAGACATTCCTCTGAGGACATAAGATTTAAAATGGAAGATTTAAAGATTGGAAAGCACCTGAGAAGATATCCCAATGAGATATTGACCCAGCAATGTCAAACAACTTGGCACATTTCAGAAACAGGGAAAATGTCAGTGTGAGGAGGGTAGGCTAAGAAAGGTACAAAGTGGATGCCAAGATCCTACAGTATCTTGTGGGCTTTGGCAAACAGTTTAGCTTTCGACCACCATGCAAAGGAATTGAAAAGTTTTAATAAGATAGTGTAATTTGAGTTTCACAAAGGTCACTCCTCTTGTTCTGTGGAAAAAAGATTTGGAATGGCCAGAGTGGGATGAAAACCAGGGAACACAGTCAGCAGGACCATTGTAATATTCTAGAAGGAAGAGTAAAAGTATGAACCTATAAGGCGTGGAAAATAACTGCTTACATTGGAGATGTTTTTTATAAGTTCTGCTATGAGGAGCTGCTTCTGAATTGATTGTGGGGAGAGAGATGTCAGGGGAAGCAAAGTTTCAGGCTTTTCAACTGTGAGACACATGGATGAAGATCATGGTAAGAAACCAAAAAGCACACTATGGACAGAATGGGCTGTTTATTATGAATCTATGTGGAGATGTCAAGAAGGCAGTCGGGTAATTTCAGGACTGTGAGGGAAAGGGCAGAGGTAGAGAGAAACACTGGTTGTTTTCTGCTTCTAAATGGCATTTAATACCATTACACTGATGACGGTCACCTAAATAGGGGGTTATGGTGAGAAGAGAACCCAGGGCAAGTTCCATGTAGAGCAAACATCTAGGAGTCAAGTATGGAAAAGATGACACACCAGGTAGAGCTGATCTGGTGAGAGACAGAAAGGAAGCAATGAACAATGTTTTCCAAGGAGAATGATTACCTACATTAAAAGGCACTGGGAAATAGGACAGTATTGGGACTAAAAACTGACACTAGGTAGAGTGTGGAGGACATGGCCCTGACAATAGCCATTCTGAGGGTGTATTGGAGCTGAAATCTGGCTGGCGGAGCTAAGAGTGAATGGAGAGGTGAAGAAATGGAGACCTCAAACACAGCTCTTTCAAGGTGATTTACTGTGCACTGGAGCAGGGATTGGGGCAATACTTGCAATGGGATATAGAGTGAGAGCTTGTTTGCCCATTTGTTTATGTTTACTTTAAGCTTCTCAATGTCAAAGTAATTGGTATAATCAAAGGGTAAAAGGGGAATAGAACTTAAAGGAGTGAATCATTAGAGAAGGCAAGAGGGTCTAGAATTTTAGTTCCAAGTGGAAGACTGGCCTTGACAGTGGCAGGGTACATGTCCCTTTTTAAGACAAAAAAGGCAGGGTTTAGGAGATGACACAGAGGGTACTCCATGGCTGAGTGAATGGTGGAAGGAAGCAGTCAATAAAACATAACTGTAAATTTGTGTGCTTTTTCACAACCTAAATACTTCAGAAAATCTCTCAGATTTTACATCAATCAAAATGATTCAACAGCTTATATTTCTGCCTTCTCTAAATTCACCTAATACTTAACATCTCCAACAGCCAATTGTCACTTTACCTGCATCTCTTTCTTGTGATGCCTATGGATGAGCTGTCTCTTACCAAGATGGTGATGGCTGCTCATACCCTGTGCTCTCAGCAGAGTCATCGTTGCAGTGTAGAAATTCAGCAAACACATGCTTACTGGTTAACTAAGTCAGTTTTCCAAGGTCCTATCCAAAATATCATTAATAATAATATTGCTTCTAGTTCTCATATTCTGTGATTGTACAGAACAACAAACTGTTATTTTTGTCATCAACCAACAGATAATGATTGTAATGACACTAACACCACAACTTCTGACCCTCAGACTATTCAGAGTTTAAAAAAAATGAAAGGAGAGGAATACAAGGTAAAAAACTTCATTTATGCTTCAAGGAGAAAAATACATTGCAAAGTAATACTAAGGTTTTTTCCCATTACTAATCTTTCACCACCTTCATCACAGAAGTTTTGACACTCTACTTATTTCTCAGTGTCACACCTGGAGTGTCCTAAGACTTTGTTCTGAATTAAACCACATTACCAAGCAGACATTATTTTACTCACATTCTCTTTGAAGGTTAGTACAAAAGCACAAGAGAATAATTCATCTGTATATGGATATTTATGTTTGAATTAATTTGTATATGGAATTTTAATTATAGGATGCAAGCCTATGATTAATTTAATTTTTGCTTCAATATATGAAGATACACATGGCTAATGGAGTGCCTTTGAAAAATGTTTTTTTGAAGGATGTCATCTGTCTGATTGACTATCTGGGTGTCTAGTAAGTTCATTTCATTACAGAGGAAATTTTTATGTGCCCTTGAAGTTGTATCCATTGCACGGGTCAGGGAGGTGGTGCAAAGATTCTCCTATAGCCTACTACTGCTAGGGATATCTGCAGATTCTAGACAAATCTGGTTTGTCTTTCTTGTCATAAACTGCTATCCCTGTGTATTCAACACACACACATGCATTGTTGATTAATGCCCAAATCCTGGCTGACATTATGATAAGCTATAAAGCAATCCTGTCAGAGAGGAAGAGCGCAAGGGAAAGATTGGAAAGGAACATACTGTCTTTACTGTTAGACAAAATTCTAAAAGTAAAGGTTAAATAAAAGGAAGGTGGCAAAAATAGGGGGGGAAGAGTGGAAGATAGAGATAGATAACAGAACATAAGGCAAAAGAATGCCACTGAAGGAATTACCCTTGAATAACCTTGCTTGAAAAACTGTCGAACTTAAGCCTATCTTGTGTAATCCCGTTATGAGCCGTTAGGTTGAGGTGTTAGTCACAGACAAACTGTATAATGAGATTACACCAGGGAAGAAAACACGGTGCTTCCTGCTTGTGGGAAGAGCAAAGCAAGCAATAAATGGACAATTATGATCTGTGCCTCTCTCCCCTTGCCCTTCAAAAGCAAAACAATTAGGAAGGAAGATCACCTGATAACGTCAAACTCCAGTCTCTCTCAGCTATGTATCTTTGAAGAGAATTCACCTGCTTTCATTATTCAGTTCCTAATACTTTTTATTATGATGAAAGAATAATGTGATTAAAGAGGAAGACAGATTGTGTCGATTATTCTGTGTGAGGCTCAGTTCTTCTCTTCCTACCATGAAGACAGGTGGAGAGAACATTCCAGTGTCCGCTAGTGATTCCTCCTCATCTCTAGCTCCAGTGTTAGCCGGCAAAGTTTCCATTGTCATTTTCAGTCACAGCCATTCAGCTCTGGCATAGCAGCCATAGGGAAGAAGTAAAACAGGAGTGTGACTTTGTAAGTAAAGTTTTACCGACACACAAGCGACCTGAGGGCTGAAGTTTGCAGACCTCTCTGAGAAGGTGAAAGTGAAATCAAGTGTTTGGGACATGAGAGGAAAATGGACTTCCTCCATTTCATTCCTCAACTTATTTTTCCCCCCCATGTTCTTTGTGAATTTATAATACGAATTTTTTACTAAGGGTACTAGAATCATGAATCATGAATTAATAGTCCTCTAATTTTTTTTTTCTTTTGGCATCTAAACCAAAGTTGTAGTGGAAGAACAGTTTATAATAAAGGGCAGCAATAGAATGAACGAAAAACTATAGAGACGTTTGCTCCTCTATATAAGGAATAGACAGAATGACAGTAGAGAGTAACATGGAGAGTATTATTCTGGACTATAGATTACCTATATTTGATGATAAATTTTTCTTTCTCACTTCTGACATTTTATCTTTTGCTTCCTAATCCTAATAGCTCCCCCTCTGTGAATGTGCCCATGGGATGAAACTACATTTGCATTATCTACACAGAGAATTTGCTAAGTAAAGCCATGATAAACAATGTGCACACCACTTTAAGTCAAAAATCAACAAGTTTGGGGTTGTGTATTGTTCTTGATGTTTTCACTTCATGACAACGCAAGTAACCCTGGATACACAACACGGAATGTGGAGACCCAGTCAAAAGAAAGGTGTGAGGAAGCCTTGGCCATCATAATTATCAGTTTCAAGACAATCCCGGCCAAAAGCAAAGAGACCTGTAAATATCAAAGTTCACACTCCGAATTGTGACCAGATGAGAATAAATTGCTGTGGAGTACCTAGAGACCCAGTAAGTGGAAGTTCCTACAAGGCAAGTATCCTTTCTCCCTCCAAGCTGATCTATTGATAAGAGTTCCTTTTTTTGCAAAAAAATGCAATATGCAATCTCCTTTCCAGTTGCACACCTGCCCTACTTTTGGTCAGACCCGCAAAGTCCAGGAAGCACACTGGAGGGAGGTTGTTTTTTTTGGACAGCAAGGGTTGAAGTGCAGTTAGTAGATGAAAGAAAGAAGAGAGCAAGACTTCCTTACTTGATTTTCACAAAATGAGCTCTCCAGAGACCCTGCCTCTGCCACAGCCTCCTTTTCTAGCAACCTCCATATATGGAGTTCTAATCCCTATTTCCAATTCTAGTTAACAACCAGTACAGTTACTTCAGCTGCAGCTGTGTGTGAGTGAAGCACTCTACAGTATGCTGTGGCAATCTCCACTTCTACAGTTTGCTGGGTTTTCAGTATTTGTATCCCAGCAGTGTCTAAACATACACACCAACTTAAACACAAAAAGCAGCAGTAGCTAATGTTGACACCATGAGGCAGAAGCTTCCACTGCCACCAGCCATGCTCTATATATTTCACCCAGAGGGGCCAGCACTGTGGTGTAGCAGGTAAAGCCTCCGCCTGCAGTGCTGCCATCCCATATGGGCGCCAGTTCTTGTCACGGCTGCTCCACTTCCAATCTAGCTCTCTGCTCCGGTCTGGGAAAGTAGAAGAAGATGGCCCAAGTCCTTGGGCCCCTGCACCCACGTGGCAGACCCAGAAGAAGCTCCTGGCTCTGGAAGGGCCCAGCTCCAGCCATTGCAGCCATCAGGGAGTGAACCAGCTGATGTAAGACACCTCTCTCTCTCTCTCTCTCTCTCTCTCTCTCTCTGCCTCTCTGTAACTCAGCCTTTCAAATAAGTGAATCGATCTTAAAAAAAAAAAATAAATTTCACCCACAGATAGAACAATTCTGAAGCTTGGTTCTGTAATCTTCAACCAGAATGGTTGCTTCTCCACCACTGAAAGTGGAAACCATCATGCAGATGAAAACAGCTGGGAGAGAGAAGTGATCATTCTGGCAAAGTCTCCCAAGTCAGAAAATTTGCTTTGAAATTTACAGTCAGTAATCAATCTTCAGTATAGATGCAGAGGCCAATGCAAATTCAGTCCTATTTGCAGTTCCTTCTAATGGTTCATGAAGTAAAACACCTTCATTTTATAAATACTTAAGATCACATTTTCCCAAATCATCTACTTATGACAGAGGAAAATCATTGGTACCAAACATTTTAAATAACTTTTACAGAAGTTTACTCAAGCTTTAACTGTAGCATAACCAAAAAGTAACTGTTACATACTTAAAATATATTTAAATAAAGGGACAAAGTCCTTAAAATCCTTGATTAAAATGTGAGAAAAAAAAAACCTCTCAGAAAATTAAAATTGAGAGTTCTCTTCACAGAAGAATGGTGCTTGTTATCTATATATAGAATCTTATTTAGGTATAGGGAAAGATTTAGCTAAACAGCTTTATGGAAGATTCTAAAGAGGGATGAATTTAAAGATAGTCAAGAAATCCTCATCTTTTGCTAGCTACTGAGCTACAGTCTTAGAACATCTAATTGTAAGCTACACTTTACAGCAATGCCAAGAATTCCAATAAGGCAAGCTCTTTGGCTAGTGTAGCTCCCCTCTCCCTTCCTCCAACTAAAACAAAGTTGGAATTGGAAGCTTTGATCATAACTATCCAACCTCCTCACTTCAAAGATCAGGAAGGAAAGTATTTGGAGGTGAAAACTTGGCCCCGAATTGAAAAAAAGTTAGACAACAGCCAGAAATTAATTCAGTCTTCAAACTGGTTGACACACACTGCTTGACACAGCTTAGCCATTTAACTAATCGGCAAATTTGAAAACCACTAGGTTCTCAGATTGCTCATGCGTATTTTGAGGGTATCTTCATGGCCCTTCCATTTGCTCTACAGTTCTAGTGTAAAGTAGCCATTCAACCTAAGCATTCAAGTTTCTGAAATCTTTCCTTCCAGCCCAGTAGATAGGAGTTCTAATCAAGTCTGAGGCGTTAATTTATGACTGGGGCTTATAACAAGAGGTAGCTGTCTTTTCCAAAGACAAAAGTTAGGAGCCTAGAATGACGGTGGTTTGGATTGTGTAATAAGAAAATCAATCTATGTGCCATTCTGGCTGTGATTGACTCCTTGTTTTTGATGAGGGTAAGTTTTTGTAGAAGACTAGCAGATGGAAAACAGAATAAAACACACATTTTGATTTTGGAAGTCTTTGACTATGTCTTATTCTATAGTCCAATATTGGTGAAACATATGCAGTTAGTTGGATTTATAATAAGTTGAACAACTGCAACCAAAGAGTTTTAATTAAAGCATGTTTGAAACATATGAACTTTAAATGTTGCCAGAGCAACATTTATTTCATTTATTAATGAAACATAAATACAAAAGTAAATCCTAGATCCTCAAAACCTCCTGAACCAGTTGTCCATGAGAGTAGCACACAATTTTCTCTTTGGTCAAGTTCAAGTTCAATGTTTTTAAAAAGAACACAATCAAATTAGTAGATGTGGGGGGGGGGGGGGGGAGTTTAGGATGGATATCTAGCATATGAAAGCAAGGATTCTAGACATCAATTCCAAACAAAATTTTCCAATCTTACAAGATGAAATTGCCAAGAATTTTTCTTCTTCGATTAAAACAATTGATTAGAAGATGAAAAATAGCAGAAATGTAAAGATTTACATTTAAAGTAAAAAAAAAAAAACAATTGGACAAACACAGCCAAGAGAATCTTGCCTTGACAGCAATCTAAGTGAAAGCTGTCTAAGGGGTTTGTTGACTCAGAGTTCTGTCAGAATTGAAAGTTTCAGGGGACTTCTGAATAGAAGCTCAAGCAATGGCTGGTATTAAATACAACCTGGACCATGAAATACGTTAGAATATGGTGGGAGAACTATACCATTGTTGAGCATTAACTTCACCTTTGACACTAGAGAGATTAAAGATTGATCCCCAGAAGTTGACCAAGATTGTGAGAAAAATGTAGCCATATCATTTAAGATACAGTTGAAGGAAATTATGTTTTGTTTCTGAAGATGGAGCACTAAGTGAGTAGAAGCTCTTTTACAATATTTTATGAAGAACTTTGGGGATGATTATTAAATTTCCTTGTGTATAGACAGAACAGAGCTTAAGACAACTGGGATGAAGTTAGACAAACATTTCTGAATAAAATGTAATAAAGATGCTGAAGATCTAAGTCTTCAATCCCAGAAGAGGTTATATAAAAACAAGTAGTTTATTCTACATCACCTTATGCATAATCACCAAGGCTGTAACCATGACTTTAAAAAAAGAAAACCTTTGTTCATCTGCCAGAAGATCAGACCCTTTAATTAGTCAAAGTTTCAGTTGTTGCAGTTTTGATGATTCTATGAATAGCTTTTTGTATTCTAAAGGAGGACAGTGGTAATGAGAATCAGGTTAGTGTGGATATACACTGAAATAGTCACCGAATTTATAGTAATAGCAAGCCTGCTACGTTAATGACTGAGTGAACTAAAATGCAAATTATCTGCACATTATATGAGGCTTTACCATAGCTATTGACATACTTCCTTATAATTACTTGTCCAATAATCTGCATAGATTTATGCTACTGAAATTAAATTTCTCATCTTGGATGTTTTGCCATACCTTTGAGGCAGGCCTCAGGCTATAGAGAAACTGATCAAATGAATGAGAAGTTGCTTGATCTGTCAGGCAGCTTTTAAAATCTAGTCCGTTAAACCCTCAGATGGAAAATGGCTCCAAATGGAAGGCAAAACCAGCTTTCCTTCATGCTTCATTTACAAACTGTAGCGCTATTTATGCCTGGTTTTTTTCAGAAGTAATTTTAAGAAAAAATAAGAACATACATAGGAAGCAAACACAAGATAACAGAATCAATCAAGCGAACCACTTGCTCCCTCCAGAAACCTCCCTAGAAGAGGAACATAAAATGTGATCTCCAAGATTTAGTAGTTTTCTTTAATAAATTTTAGCTCTCAGATATAAGGGAGAACATGCAGTATTATCTTCCTGAGTCCAGGAGTATTTCACTCAACATGAAGTCCTATCCATTTTATGCGAATGGTAGAATTTCATTGTTATAGCTGAATAATACTCCATTGTGTGTACTACTATTTAAATTGCTATCTCAAAAACTAAAAAAAAGAAAACAAGAGAGTGGGAGGGATGGTGTGAGAGAGGCAGAGGAAGAAGGGAAGGAAAGGGAGTGGAAGGGAATATATTCAGAACTGTATCTACGAACATTGAATCTTAAAAATTAAAATTTAAAAAACTCTAAAAATGTATAATTACAGGAATCTCATTTATCAGCATTTCATTTTCTATGGTTTCAGTTGCCTGTGGACAACAAAGATCCAAATACATTAATGGGAAATTCTAGAAGTAAATAATGCATTAGTTTTAAACTGCCGGCTGTTCTGAGCAGTGTGATACAATGTTGTGCCATTTTAGGGACATGAAATACATTTTGTTCAGTGTATCCACACTCTATATGCTACCTGCCCATTAGGCACTTAGTAGCATCTTGGTCCTCAGTTCCACCGTCATGGTAACACAGTGCTTGGTTCAAGTTACCCTTTTTATTTCCTTAATAAAGGCTCCAAAATGCAGTGATACTGACAATCTGGAAATGCTAAAGAGAAGCTATAAAGTGCTACTGTTAGGTGTAAAAGGTTGAGGGAGGAAAAAAGAAAGGGAGGGGAGTATGGTCATCTTAGAATTGTACCTACAAAATACATGAAATCTGTTTTCTTTATATTAAGAAATTTTTTAAAAGTTCTCACTGCAGGAGGAAAAACTGCATGCTGAGGATGCTAGGATCTGCAATAAAAATTAATTTGTGAAATTGTGAGGAAAGAAAAAAATCTCATTTGTTTTACTCTTGCACCTCAAACTGCCAAGTTACAGCCACCATGTGTGGTCAGCGCTTATCTACCCCACAGTACACATTAGGGAAGGATGATAATGTATGTGTGTGTGTGTGTATATATATATATTATATACATATGAGTTGTTTATGGATGCCTCTTAGTATTCAGCTTTAATGGATACTAAATGCTTGCTCTTTATTTGGAATAGCTACTATTTCTCCCTCTTCCCTATCCAATACAAATTCCATCAAGTAATCCAATTATTTAGGACTACTGAGGTTACACACAGGAGAGGCCTCTGTTTTTCTTTCAGTATTGCCTCTAACATCATCTACCACATCCCCTTCAGTCTTCCCTTGAAGTCAGCTCTGGCATCCATGGATTTCTGTTGACTTTGAATTATAAAACCATTCTAATTCAGGTAAGCCACTGTGATTTGTTTTCAGGTATTACAACACAGTTCAATATAAATAAAACTAAGATCTCATACCTTTCCAGAACTCTCAAAGTTTATACAAAAAAAGCACAGTAAAAGGCTGTCATGGACCAGTAGAAACTAGAAGGCATAATAACCAAAGGCAATGTGGTTCGAATTATCAACATAAGGAGCTGAAACTTATGGAATCTAAAGTCTGGAGTTTTTATTTATTTATTTTTTGACAGGCAGAGTGGACAGTGAGAGAGAGAGACAGAGAGAAATGTCTTCCTTTTGCCGTAGGTTCACCCTCCAATGGCCGCCACGGCTGGCGCACTGCGGCCAGCGCACTGTGCTGATCCGAAGGCAGGAGCCAGGTGCTTCTCCTGGTCTCCCATGGGGTGCAAGGCCCAAGGACTTGGGCCATCCTCCACTGCACTCCCAGGCTACAGCAGAGAGCTGGCCTGGAAGAGGGGCAACCGGGACAGAATCCGGTGCCCCGACTGGGACTAGAACCCAGTGTGCCTGTGCCACTAGGCGGAGGATTAGCCTGTTGAGCCACAGCGCCGGTCAAGTCTGGAGTTTTGTAATTACTAAATGGACAAGAGTTTATTTTGGTTTCTCATTTTGACATAAATATAACAATGCAAGATGCTTACAATGGAGAAATCTGGATGAGAGATGTATGGAAATCCTCTCTCCTATTTTTGTGCCATTTCTATACATCTAAAATCATTCAAAAAGATGAGTAGGTAGGTAGAGGTTCTAAATAACAAGACAAAAACTAGACTACTACATCCAGTTCTAAGAGATCCCCCATTCCACTTCACCCTCCACCCTGACTACTTTCCCAAGTGTTCAGTAACATTTACAGGCTTCTGGCAGAAATTGTTGTCTTTTTGGGGGGGGGGGTTAAGATTTATTTATTTATTTATTTGAAAGGCAGAGTTAGAAACAGAGAGAAAGAGAATCAATCTTTCATCTGCTAGTTCACTCCCCTAATGGCCACAATAGCCAGGACTGAGCTAGGCCAAAGCTAGGAGCCAGAAGCATCTTCCGGGTATCCAATATGGATGCAGAGGCCCAAAAATTTGGGCCATCCTCTGATGCTTTCTCAGTCACATTCACATGGTGCTGGATTGGAAGTGGAGCAGCTGGGACTCGAACCGGTAAACCATATGGGATGCTGGCGTTGCAGGGCGGCACTTTAACCCTATAAGCCACACTGAAGGCCCTAGAAGTCTTAATAATGTAAAC
This sequence comes from Oryctolagus cuniculus, assembly GCF_964237555.1. Taxonomy (NCBI): domain Eukaryota; kingdom Metazoa; phylum Chordata; class Mammalia; order Lagomorpha; family Leporidae; genus Oryctolagus; species Oryctolagus cuniculus. The sequence goes on from NC_091441.1 coordinate 25,691,454, forward strand.
TTCATACCCAGTTGTCTTCAATTTAAAGTGTTTATCCAAACTTCCTTGATAATTAAAGAAGCAGCCCTTTTCGGGTTAGATATAAAAGTGAATTAGCCAGTGGGGCTTAGCAGTGACATGGGACTTTCTGATAAGAAACTTAACAGTATGATCCTGGGTAATACAAAAAGATCAAGACACTGATGCTGACATGGGATTCTTTAAAGCATGAGTAGATGTTGATTTGCATGACATGAGATCCGTTCTGCCTGAAGCCAGAAAAAGACTTAACAGCTTCTCAAGGTGCCCTATTCTTTCCCGGAATCTGTGAATGTCATTTTCCAAAAAGGGCATTCCCACCACTTTGAATCTTGAAAAGAGTTACAAGTGTGTCTAAACGGGGTAAAGCTTAGGTATGAATGGAACACTCAAAGGATATGCCCAGAGGGCAAGACAGCAAGATATCATTACATAAATCTGTCGGTATTTGACACAAGTTCATCAGAACTCAAGGATGGTTCATAGAATTTCTGTGGCTCCTGGTTACACTCCTTTCTGAAGCCCCTTTGAAAAGCTTCAGAGCCAGACCACATCTCCTAGAAAACGGTGCTTTTACTCAGAATTAATTTTTTCCAATGTAGTTAGTGTTTCAGTGCTTTTCAGCTATCGACTTTTAAGAGATGTGATCACATAGAAAGAACTCTGACATTTCCATGACATTTTCTGTTGAAAGGAAAAAGAAATTATTTCTTTTTCTTTCATTTTCATTCAATGCTGAATTAGAGATTGAGTGAAAAAAGGAGGGAGAACCTCTTGCTCAAATAGTTTTCTTGTAGTTGCCATTATAGAGAGCATGTCCCATGTTCATGTTTATGTTACTGTTCTCTCAGATATCATGCGTCCCCCAGTACCATCATGTGAATATACATTAGAGAGACACTTCTGTCATTGTGCTAGTGGAATGTGAGACTTCTCAGGGATAACATGCTCTATATTCAAGGTTTTTATTCACCATGGGACGTTTTTGGTCTTGTTTTCATCACTGGCCAGGAAAATGTTTGCCGATTTTTCTTTTTTAACTTTTGTATTGATGTTTTAGAAAGAAAAAGAATGAGGCATAACTTCATGCTCTGTAAGGAATGTTGAGCTAAAGCATTGTTCTCAAGGTAAATGTCAAAATGTGTGTCTTAGACCAATTGCCAGTGCAGCCATCAGTACTGTCAGAAGCAACTTCTCATTATTTTTGGGTTTCACTGAAAAGAATGGGCAAGCAGCCGTCCTCTTCTGCTCACAGGAAAGCAGGATGATGCAGGACATCACACTCTCCTGACAATTTTTGAGAACGGCACCTGTCTGTCCCAGGATACTCAGAGTTCCCACTGAGGGCCACTTAATGATTAGGTTAAAATCAGAAGCAGACCTCTAATATCAGTAACATTTTAGCACAGTTTGTCTTTTCAACCAATTGAGATTCATCTTTTTAGGCAACAACATTGAGTCACATGAGGATACTTCAGAATGTCCATGGAAAATTGAAAGATAAGCTAATATTGGCTGAAAATGTTTTCAAATTATGTGCATGTGGGGTCTTTAAAAAGTTAATGAAGAGGTCTATTATGACAAAATTTAATGGGATAAAAAGCATCTGGCCCAAAATAGGCTGAGCTTTTTAATTCTGTTTTTCTATAAATTCTTTAGAGTATCATATGGTTAAACATACAGGGAGTTTATTTCACAAACAGGAATTTGGGCAGTTGGATGGGAGCAGGGGTTGGTAGAACTTCCCAGCTTGGTTCTCAAATGCTGGCAGAGAAACAAGGGAAACCAATTTGGAAAAAGCTGGTACTGGATAATCTATTCTGGAACACTATGGAATCCATCTGCTCTGAGCTTAACCTAATGGCACAACTGTTAGCAACATATTTCTCAACATTTCTACTTCAAATTCTAATTATTTCTCATCTAAAAACTGTCCTAATGATTCCATGTTCTCTGAATGAGCAAGTAGCCTTCTCAGGTTGGGATATAAAACCACTAGTGGGAAAGCCAATGTGTATCCTTTTCTTTGCTTTCAGCCAACACTCAATTTCTCTACCTGGCTGTGGCCTCATAATTCGCCATTTTAAGGAAATTCATGATTCCTTTGGGGAATAGGTAGGAAAGAATGAGGCATGCAAATGACAGACATGGAATGACAGAAGTGTCAGATCACCTCTCAGGTTACTTGGTCCCTAGTAGATTGGGAATTCTACTAGACATCGACTCTGTGAAGAGATAATTCCAGTTCTCATGAAACGTTCTTAAAGAAATCGAGTCCTCCATCAAGAAAATCTCCTTTATATATATCATCATTTTGTTGTGAACACCTCTGGAGATATATTATATAAAAACAATAAAAATCCTGCAGACAAAGCATTCTTTTCACTGATATTTCTCAGAGAAAGCACACCTAGAAATATGAGAGCCAACAAAGAGTCCATCCAGCTGGTAAGGCAAAAAGAGAAATAAGAATTTATCATTCAACCTGCTTGACAGATAGATATTGACCCAGACTCTATGTGTGCAACAGCAACAGAATAAATGACAAACACTAATTCAGTGGGAAATAACCCCAAGACCATGTCCTGTACCATGTTACATGTAGAATCATTCTTAGTTTCTAATCAACAGAAGTGGTCTGTCACTGGCTAATCAATAACTCTGATAGGGGCTATGAAAGTTTATATAAGGCAAAATTACAACATGTTTAATGTGCCAACACATGCTTAGGAAGTTTATTTTATGAGAGGAAAATTTTCAACATTAAACCCATTTAAGGAAGTACTGGGCATGGGCATTTAATACAAAACTAATACACTTGCCAAGACTCCAGAGCCAGAAGTAATCCAACAAGACCAGTCTGTGTGGAATCAGGAGAGCAAGCAGAAGCCCAAGATAAAGAGGCTGGTGAAGGAGGCAGCAGGGTTCAAATCATTTAAGTCCTGATAAGTCAAATAGAGGAATTTAGGCTTCAATCCAAAAGCCATGAAATTTAAATGGATTTTAAGCAGAGAGCGATATAACCAGGTTTATATGAAAAAAAAATCAAACCCACTCTGACCATGGTGGGATCAATGAATTATGGAGAAGGCAAAGTTGATAGAGGTGATGACTGGAAATGAAGATGAGAAACCTAAGGGTCCTCGAGAAGTTCATGGAAAATCCATACCATGGAAAATCTATTCATAGATTGCAAACAATTTTAACACCAAGATAAATTTCAATTTCATTTTTCTACAAACTATTTGATGTACTCTCTCAAGAGGCAAAATGATGAGAACTCTGATTAATTAGGCATGGCAGGAGGGGGTATCTGAGTAAAGAGATGAGGACGATGGAAAATACAGGAAAGATCCAAGTAAGATCCAAGTTCATAGATTGTACGACTGAAAGTGTAGGGAGGTCAGCTGAGATAGATGCTGAATCAGAGGAAAAGATGAGTACCATTTTCATCATTTTAAATCTGAGATACCAAAGGACAAATTGAGCAAGTATCAGGATACCTCAGTTTGCAGTGAAAGCCTCAGTAACAAACGAGGGAGTCATCAACACTCACACACGGCCAATAGCCACAAGTAAGAATAACACCACATAGGGGGATGTGTAAGTTGATTATTCAAAATGCCAAAACCTGTATTTTGTTCTGACATGATGTGCACTTACTGTCAAAGTATTTTTTATAAATAACATGTGACTGTGTTCTTCAGATTTCTATACTATCACAAAACATCTTGTAATAAGCTAATGACGGCTTTACTTATGAGTTCCTGTTAAACCATATAGCACTACATGTATTAATCAATTTTCAAAGAAATACCTACTCTTATTTTTAAGATAAAAATAAGGTTTAAAGAACTTAACTTTCTTAAAGTCACACTTCTAAATTTCTGTACTAGAATTTTTATCTGTGTCAAAATAAGCAGAACATTTACTATCTTGCACTACACCATGCTGCTCTTCTCTAACTTTTCAGAAAACCTAATAGAAGACACACAATGTAAGGATTTCTTGAGAGTTGATAGTCTTAGAATATGACAATGTCTGCTTCAACAAATCAGGGTAAATTACCCACCAGTAATGTTCTTTGTGTGTGTATACACATATGTATACATATATATTTGTGTGTATATACAAATGTTTATCATCTGTATCCATCCATATACACATATGTATACACATACATATCATCTATATCCAACAATTAATCAAGAGGTGACTGAGGAACTTACCAAGGTTAAAAAGGGATCAAAATGCCCCTCCATGAACTGAAAAGTATGTGTGACAATGTTTAACTACTTAAAGGCTCAACCATGTTTGATCACAGCTGTGAAGATTCCTAAGAGTAAGAGTTGAATGGGACCTTGAAGACGTCCTAAGAACTGTTCAGAGACAAAATGGCAGGGAGGGAATTTTGTTCCTGTTTCACAGGTGAAGGTATGTCCAGTATATGTACATTGAGTTGGAACCAGCAGAAGTACATATTGGTTGATACAAGATGTGATAATAAGGAAAGATTCATTGAAGTTTTATGAGTGGAGTAAGGAAAAAAGGTTTAGACAAAGTTATTTTTCATTAAATATGACTATAACATTTTACTCATACCTGGCCTAACTACTTCACCAAACATTCCTAAGTCTTAACAAAGAAAAGTACAATTCTAAAACTAAAACCGTTTCCAAAGAATATGCAAAAGAGGGGTTGGTGTTGTGGGTCAGCGTGTTAAGTTGCTGCCTGTGACGCCATCATCCCATATGGGCTCTGGTTCATATTCTGGCTCCTCTACTTCCAATACAGCTCCCTGCTAATAGCCTGGGAAAGCAGCAAAAGATGAATCAAATGGCTGGGGCCCTGCACGCATGTGGGAGACACTGAAGAAGCTCCTGGCTCCAGACTTTGCCCTAGCCCAGTGCTGGTTATTGCAGCCATTTGGGGTGCAACCCATGGGTGAAAGATCTGTTTGTCTGTTCTTCTCTCTCTCCATTTCTCCCTAACTGCCTTTCAAATAAATCAACCAATCTGAAAAAAAAAAAAGAATATGCAAAAGTAAACCAAATAATTTGACTAAATCCAGTGCAACCAAGTATGTCCTATGGGCAAAATCTAGCCAAACACCTGTCTTTGTACAGCTCTGTTCTCAGAATGGTTTTCACATGGTTACAAAAAAAAAAAAAAATTATTACCACATAGTAAATTATATGGAATCCAAATGTAAGGACTCAGTAATAGACTAGAAATTCCAGAGCAATCTTGTTTTAGGGGAACCATTAGAGAACAAGGCTTAAAATCAGGATGTCCCAGTACATCTAGAACATATTGTCAGTGCAAGGTGGCCCTTGTAGGTGCCAAACTCAGTTAACACCAAGTTCTATCTAATGGAGCTGCCTGGCCCAGACCTGAGACAGTATTGTAGCCAAACCTGTGGATGCTTCATAAATGCTCATTACGAATGAATTGAGTGGTTTACTTAAGCGACCCAGCAAATTAGATGCTACACTGAAATAAGATCAAGACCTCTGCTTCTTCATCTCAGTCCCAACACTCCTCCAAACTCCTAAACACACACTGGATTGTCAACACAGCTCAATTTCCCCCTTTGATAAATCCTATTCCATTTGTTTGCCTTTCACTCTCTGATCTGTGGTTCCTATTTCTAAAAAACGTGTTTCTGAAATTTTCTGTATGATGAATAGCACTCCCCGAGTTTGTACCCTAATAACAGAGGCAACCCATATTAAACATATGAATCAAATATTCTTTGCTGTCAAAAAATAGAAAAACATATCTTTATATTTATTTACATTTGCAAGTAATACATCTCAATGTGTACATGCCTGGATTCATATTTTATTGAAATATGTTGCACTGACTCTCAGTTTGAGGAGCACACTTCACACACTCACCAGAGACCATGCGCCCTGTTAAACCCTCAGGAATTCATGTTCAGGGAAACCTGGGACAATTACCTCGTGACAGACGTTGATTTAATAAATCCGTGTGAGTTGTAGACACATTTTAGGGCAGTGACACAAGGCAGCGTTTGATTTTTTTATGGCCAGAATTTGCTGCTCCTCCAGCAAAACCTGCAATTTCTTCTTCTCACCTTAGAAGGCTCACAGGACAGAGTTGAAGAACAGAAGGGACTGCTTTCCAGAACTGACAAAAATTGCATCCCTTTGTGTAAATTTAGGCTCCTAACATTGGCAAGGAACTAACTACTTCTCCTACATTCTATGACCTATCCTGCTGGTAATAACACATTCTTGTCAAGTCAACTGCCAGCGATCACTTTTATACACCTGTGTCTCTACTCACCTAGTTCCCCCTACTTAGAAGTCTCACACTTAGACACTTCTTAGACACTTCTTTTTGAGTAGCTACATTTTCCTCTTTCAGAATCAGTTCAAAAATAGTGTTTTCCAGATAGCTTTTCCTAACGGGACAAAAAGGTCCAAGTATTTAGTGACCTCATGTAAACACATCCCCCTCTGTTTCTCTGTCCGTTGGAATCTCTTAGGTCCATACAAAGGTTCCATGCTGACCACAACATACTCAAAATAAGGTCTGCTTCAGATTTAACTTCAATTCCTTGTATTGCATAGATATGATACTCAATAATATTTGTGATTTCAATATTTACTGAGAATTAGTGTTAGATGGGTGCTGCATTTAACTAACTATTGAAAATTATGTCTGCTGATTTCGTAAAGAGAATAGTAAACAATGTTACACGATGCCAAAAGTATAGAGAGTAGGGGACAGGAGAGAAAAACAGTCATGAGATACAGCATCTGACCAGTCAATTCTATAGAGAGGTTACCCCGAAACACAGGCAAAAATGTTCTTGAAAACAGAACCTAGGGCTCCAAAAAGCTTCCTAAATGGAGCATGTTATAATCATTCCTATATTTATGCCACAATACACATTGCTTGCCTAGCTCCAAAATATCATCAATCTTTCCTGCTGCTCATCCAATTTCAAGGCCCAACTTCAGTTATGTTGCCTCCTGGAAACTTGCCCCTATTCTTGGATACCTCAATATCAGAGTTTTAAAATTTTTTCAGTACTTTTTGTATCATTTTTACACATCACTTCACATTGAATAGATCTACACTCATTTTAAAGTATAAATACTTTCTCAGTGACAATACTACAAACTTTACAAGAAATAGCTACTTTTATAGTGTTTTTATAATACTAAGAAAGTTGTGAGGTTAATGTGCATGAATTTATTAAAATCAAATAAACCAAACTTAAGGTGAGATGTGAAACTTCTCTGTAGGAGACTCTGGAAGCAGCCATCTTCTTGCTCTAAGGATTTGACTAAGTCAGAGTTGAGCTACAGACCATGGGTTGAGTCTGTAGTCAAGATTTTAATGCCAATATGTAATCTGGGTGCTTAGTTTGAGTGTTCTCATTACTTACTACTTTGCTCAATTAAGTCTTTAAGTGGTGCCCACACTTTATGCGCTCATGTTCCTGGCTTTCTTATGAAGATATACTTTCTTTCCATTGAGGAGCCCAGTTGCTATAGGAAACTGGATTGATGACATTCTCTTAGTTCAAACAGGCATCTGGGTCTGAGTGGATGATCAGAAGCAGTTTATTAACGTCGACGGGTCCAGTGGAGTTGCTTCCCAAGACTGAGCATCCAACGGAAGTTTCTCACAACATTTATAGGTTTATCATCATCATGCCTTCACCATTACAGCACCGCCCATGAGGAACTTTAGACCACACTTATGAGGAACCCAAACATAGGGTAACAGAAAACCAAAATTAGGACATCTGCCCAGACCTGTAAACACCTATGGGGAACTGGAATGGGGATTACAGAAAACAGGGATTAGGATATCTTCTCCCACCCAGGAGGCTTGTTTTTCTCCCTTTGTCTCTGGTTGTACCCTTATTTCCACTTCAAAGTGCCAAGTTGGGCCCACTGGCCCTGAGCAAAAGAGGAGGATGCCCACTCCAGCCCAGATAGTTCAGAGTGGTCATCTCTTACCCTGTCAAATTGTCCATAGAGTTCATGTGTGGTTGGCAGGGTCACAAGATCCTGTAGCCACTGTCAGCTTAAATCCCTGAGTGATGACAGGGAAAAGATTTCCTGACCATCCTTATTGGACGTATTTTCTTTGCTGTGTTACATTCATGAGATTTTGGTGTTTATTTGCATCTGTAATATAGTCAGACCATCCTAATATAGCAAAAGTCACCTTTGGCATTTCAACATACATGAAACATGAAAGACTCACACAAAGCTAGATTGGGAAGGAAAGAAAAACTATAGCTGAATCATGATATCACCACAGCTGACTCTTTGGCTGTAGTTTTGTTTTCTACATGTACATTTCCATTAATGTCAGTTCATCTGGATTACTTAAAGTGCTATTTTCCATACCCTTCTCCCATAATCTACTCCCTAATCCCAGGCCAGAGAGATAAAAGCACTAACATAAAGAGACAAACTGTATTTTTTTCCCTATTACTCTATTTGAAGTACTAAATATCCAAATTCTGTTTAAATCCTACCCTCCATCCAGGCATAAATGAACTCTTAGTGCTTCTATGAATACCTGTGTAAGTGAATCCTAGTCCATTATGCTCTTTATCTCTTTTATTTAACTTTTATTTAATGAATATAAATTTCCAAAGTACAGAATATGGATTACAATGGCTTCCCCCCCATAATGTCCCTCCAACCCGTAACCCTCCCCTTATCCTCTCCCTCTCCCCTTCCATTCACATCAAGGTTCATTTTCGATTCTCTTTATATACAGAAGATCAGTTTAGCATACATTAAGTAAAGATTTCAACAGTTTGCTCCCACACAGAAACATAAAGTGAAAAATACTGTTTGAGTACTAGTTATAGCATTAAATCTCAATGTACAGCACACTAAGGACAAAGATCCTACATGAGGAGTAAGTGCACAGTGACTCCTGTTGCTGACTTAACAAATTGACACTCTTGTTTATGGCCTCAGTAATCACCCTAGGCTCTTGTCATGAGCTGCCAAGGCTATGGAAGCCCCCTGAGTTCACTGACTCTGATCATATTTAGACAAGGCCATGGTCAAAGTGGAAGTTCTCTCCTCCCTTCAGAGAAAGGTACCTCCTTCTTTGATGACCCATTCTTTCCACTGGGATCTCACTCGCGGAGATCTTTCATTTCGCTTTTTTTTTTTTTTTTTTTTTTTTTTCCCCCAGAGTGTCTTGGCTTTCCATGCCTGAAATACTCTCATGGGCATTTCAGCCGGATCCACATGCCTTAAGGGTTGATTATGAGGCCAGAGTGCTGTTAGGACATTTGCCATTCTATGGGTCTGCTGTGTATTTCACTTCCCATGTTGGATCATTCTCTCCCTTTTTTATTCTATCAGCTAGTATTTGCAGACACTATTCTTGTTTCTGTGATCCCTTTGGTTCTTAGTCCTATCATTATGATCAATTGTGAACAGAAATTGATCACTGGGACTAGTGAGATGGCATTGGTACATGCCACCTCAATGGGATTGAATTCGAATCCCCTGGTATGTTTCTAGGTCTACCATTTGAGGTAAGTCAGCTTGAGCATGTCCCGAATTGCACATCTCTTCCCTCTCTTATTCCCACTCTTACATTTAACAGTGATCACTTTTCAGTTAAGTTTCAGCACTTAAGAAGAATTGTGTATTGATTACAGTATTCAACCAAAAATATTAAGTAGAACAAACAAAAAAAATACTAAGAGGGATAACATATTAAGCTGCTCATCAACAGTCAGGGTGAAGGCTGAAAACAGTGACTTGATCAGCTCTTGTCCTGACGGTTGATGTACAATGTAATACTTAATCCATTTTAGTATTTTTTTTTTTGTTCTAGTACCATTGGTTGAACTCTGTAATTAACACACAATTATTCTTAGGTTTTTAAATTTTAACTGAAAAGTGATCCCTGTTAGGAATTTGGAAAACGGTGACTTGCTCTTTATCTCTTATGTAACATTTTGGCATTCAACAAATATTCCTTCATGCCTCTTGCCATCATGGAATATACTTTCTCCCCATGAAAATGTAACAAATCAACAGCTATATCTTGTTAATTATAATTTCCATCTCTTTCTTAGTTTGGTTGTACCACTTTAAAATAAATGTCATATAACACGAGAATAACTTCCAATACATCTTAGAGATATGCTACTTGCCTATTTTTCTTTCAGAACTTTAGAATTAAAATAATGGTACTTGTTTTCCAATAGTTCTTAATTGTTTATGAAATGCTCTGAAATCAATTTTCATGTGTATGTCTCAAAAAATCTAATTAAGAAAATTCATATTTCCACTTAAATAGAAATTAGTCTCAGAAATGATACACAATGTTAATGACCATGATATAGATAGTCAATGGGAGATTAATAGCTAACTTCCATTTTGTGTGTGTGTGTGTGTTCTAGAACCTCAACCCTTACAGCAAACCACAAACCACACTGTCCCAAAATACATTAGAGTGTGCATTAAACACATGCTAAGAAATTCTTATTGAGTACCCATTCTGGGCCAGTCACTGTACCAGCTGGGAACACTAACCTCTAAGAGTAGAGGTTGGTGTACAAACTGAAGGAAGAAGTAGTTTATACCATGATCATGTAGATTGTAAGAACAGGAGAACTGCATAAAATGTGATCAAGCAAATGAGTGACAGTGATGAACGGGCAGACTGAGATCAGAGGGTGCTGCTGAATGGCTCTGCCAGAACATTTCCTGCCTTTCCCCCTTCCTCCCCATGAACGCAGAGAACTCAGGGCTTCACTTTCAAGCTTTCTTGCGGCCAGAAGTCACGATATTATGTGTGATTCTGGCCTAGGACATCCAAGTGGAAGGCTGGGGAGGTGACTTCTGGTAAAGCCTTTTCTTCCCCTACAAAGGGACAGACACAGAGGGTGTCATTCCCTTCTCTTCTGTTCTTTCTACTTTGAACTCAGAAATAATAGAAACTGCCACTCTTCACACAGAAGGGAAAGGCCATTGCTTAACGAATTATAATGCATTCTTCCAGCCTTCCCAGAGGGCACTTCAAAAAGTTGGTGAGAAAATGGAATTAAAAGTTATTTTCATTTTAGTACTAGAAAATTTTGAAATCCATTAATAGTTGTTGCATAATATATATTTTCTATGAACTTTATGAAGACTCTTCATATTTATTTAAAAAAATCTACTTTTTAATCCATTGTTGCTTCTTGTAGCTGAATGAAACACTCACTGATACAATGGCTATTAGATGCCTCCTGTTCCAGAGAAAGCTTCCAACTAGCTGCTGATCAGAGATGGGCCTGATGGGGCTGGGATAATGAGGTTGACAAGGAACGAAATACTTAGCTCGGTTGATGAAATGAAGCCAGAGTGCAGAAGACCTCAAATGACACGATGACACTTTTAGTTCTTAAATAGCAGAATTACATGAAAAAACCAGATGTTAATGAAATTAATCTAGCAGTGATTGTTGAGAAGTACTGTTGAGCTAATTGAGAACTTTTGTACTGATTATCTTAGAGGCCACCATGCATTTTGAGACTTTTACATATTTCCAAGCAGTCCTGTAAGACTGGAAATTATTGGCAAGTAAATATAAATGCTGCTATAAATTATGACAAAGTTTCAAACTTTAGAGAAAGGCAGTTATAAATTTTTAGATTAAATGAAAGGCAAAAATGAATAGGGTAATATGTAAATCATGTAATTAAAGCAAAGTTTATCTCTTTTATGTAAAACTCCAGGGGAAGCTTAGCTTCTCCAGGTTCTGTTTATTGAATTAAAGAAATATCTTGAGAGCTAAAATTTGCAATATGTCTTCCTCTTTTTTCCCTCTTTTTTATGTAACTATGGATTATTTTTTAGTTGGTTTTTGGGATAAGTGCTTTGCTTTTCAAGTTGTGATTTAAAATCTGTGAATAAACAATGCCGTGTGTGTGTGTGTGTGTGTGTGTGAATCTTGACCATCTTAGAGTTTCTCGAAAGTACTTACAATGGCTTAAAGATAGGAAAAAATTTTAAATTTTGGGTTTTTTTATGGCTTTTATGAAGTCTATTCTATATTCATAATTTTCCCATCTTGAGAGATTTCTTTTCCTCTACTTCACTATATTCCAAATGCTCCATCTGTAGAATTTTAGGGCCAGTAGGGATTGGAGACTTCATAAATCTACTTTTCATACTGTAGATGAGAAAGCAGAAGCCCCTAAGGTAGGTAGGAGGGTCCCACCTGTCATCAGCCAAGGTGGGACAAGAACTAGGATGCCACACACATCTTTTCAGGGAGACAATGGCCTCAGATTTTAGTATGCATTGGTTGAACTACAGCATCTCATTGTAAACATCAGTGTTCCTGTCTCCATCCCTGGATGTTCTGACTGAGCTGATCTGAAATTGTTCCTTGGAAATTGTACTTTAAAGTGCTTCTCAGGTGAGTTTGAACCAGTGATCTGTAGGGGACATGTTGAGTAAGCACTGTGTTGTGACTTATGAAAGAAAGCTAACAGATAGCTCAATATAAATGTATGACATTTTATATCCACTGATAGGCAGAAAAAACACTTTCTCCCCTACAGTTTGTGTTATGTTAGACAGTCACATTTCAAACTTCCCATAATATTCCTGGTTGACTTTTATAACAAACTTCATGTCTTAATTATGCAAAGTAAACCTAAACAGATCTAAAGTATATGGAAGGGAAGCATCCAGGTGTCAAGTTGTGACAGTCAAAATAAACCAAATAATGGAAAAAAGATGAACTTGTGTTAAATCTTGTTTGCTAAAAAAGCATTTTTGACTGTAAAAAGAGTCATCGTCTCTTTGTATTTACACTCTTTCCATTCAGTGTTAAAATGAAGGATAGCAACTCATTTTTCAACATGTTATTTTAATAATGGCATGTTTTTCAAGAAAATGTTAAACTGGCTGCATTATGTATGTGATTATTATGAGTTATTCTTGGCTGGTAAAATGTGTACATTTTAAAAGGTGTCTCTGCTTACTTGCTGCTGTAATGTTGAAAGGGGGGGATGAGCATAAGAAATATTTTGAAAATTGAATTTGATTTCTACTTTGCTAACATAGGTAAGCATAGGCATTTGAGCAAATAGAAAAATAGTAAGGGATAAGGTATAATTAATTACAGAAGTTTTATAAAAATATACAAAAATGTACCATCCTCTGAATTAATCAATGCTTTCCATTTTATCCATGATAAACTCAAAACAATAACCAAAGAAACTTTCATAAAGTTACCCAATATTTAAATTAACAGTCCTGTGTCCATCACTCCTTGGTACTCCCTTTAGATTCAATAATATGATATTTTCAATTGAAATATATAGGTTGTATGGATTGTTATTGCATTGACATAAAACTTCCTAACCTTTATTTTCTTTGCAAATGTCAATGATGACTATTAATGCAGAGTAAAATAAATCCACACCGAAGTCTTTAGTGTGTGGAAGAAGTGATAAAGTCATAAGTTCACTAAAAAGGTAAGCTACAAAGAATGTACAAGTTACAGGGACATGTATTCATTGAGTATTCAGGATCTAAGTATTTATCTGGTAATCAAATATGAAGAGTTTAGAGTTAGTTTGGTACAAGAAAGCAAAAGATAGACTAGAAAAATATACAAGGGTACTTAAGAAATTTGGTAGAAAGTAGAATTAAAACCTAAGTTTATTTTGGCACAAAAAATTTGAAATCCATGTGGATCTTTGAAAAATTCATAGAAAATGGTATTATAAAACAAACAAGTTTCAAATATTTTACTTCAAAATAAGCATCTTTTAATTCCATTTTCCATGATCTTTCTTAAGTACTCACATACCTGTGATCTTGTGGTAATATAAGCCTGTAGTAATAATAAGATCACAAGTTCTACAGTCACAATAATTCTACAAGTTTTAAAATAAGTATTTATAATGTATAGTAAAGAAGGTAATGGTAGTTTCTGCAGATGGCTGCATATTCTGAAAGTTTCAATGTTAACTGTTAGTCAAAGAAGAAAAGTTAATGTATACATGGTATTAGGAAGAAGGAAAAACTCCTGCATTTGTAATTATGATCTCCAACTAGTAAAAGCTAAAGTACTTAGAAGAAAACTAAGTTTAGATTATTGACAAGCTGTCTGAGTAAGTAAACTGACAAGAGATTAGGTGTTCGCAACGGCAGATAAGCAAGGCAGTCTATAATCACTTCAACAGGAGAAAGAAAAGATGTCTCTACAAAGTTGGATCAGAATATCTCAGATGTATACCAGAAATTTTAATCTATGATCACAAGTTTAACGATAAACATACACATGATAATTGAGTCATGTGATAAAACAAATGAACATTCAATAATGGATATATATTAATACATTGCTTCTTCAAAAAAAAACTTGCAAAAATAATACAACTGGCTAAGTTTATCCTGTTAGGAAACAGCAGCTTAAAAACTCATTTATGGTATTATTTTTATATAATTGTTTTTGAAATTCTATAAACGCTTCTGTCTGTAAAGATTTACCACCTTATTTTTAACCCATATGCAATCTCTTATTTCATTATCTTGGCACTGTGTAACTTTTGACTTTATTCAAATATCCAATTTGTTTACTAGGAGCAAAAACTTCAACACATGGAAGCTTATAAACGTTTTATGAGCTATGGCTATTGTTTTCATGCTGAGGTAGAACTCCAACATGAACACATATGTATGTTTTAAAATTCTCAAAATGTCAATAAAAAGGTAAAAGATCATCACATATTGTGAGCATGTATTGTCACATAATACCCCATAAACATGTTAAATTATGTCAGTTAAACATTTAAAAGAACAGTGAGAAGATAAACTAAAATGCTAGTTACCCAAATAATGAAAAGCCAAAACCATAAAAGCAATGTACCATAACTTCAAGAATAAGATAACAAAACTTTGTTGAAAGTACTTTAAAAGTAAACACAGAACAACGATGTACACAGGCTTCATGTGAGAAAACTCAATATTGTAAAGATGTTTAATGTTCTCAAATAAATATTAATTCAAAGATATTCCATTACATTCTAAAAAGTTTTTCATGGTAACTTGGGCTAATTCTCCTAAACACACACAAAAAAAAGATAATAAAGGCAAAAAAATTAGCTGTTTTTTCACTCAGATTTCAAGGTTCATAATATAGCCATAATTTCATAGGCCTAATACTATGAAACAGATATGCAAATAACCAAGGCAAGAGAAAAATGTTTTTAGAATCAGGTTTGTGTGTCTATGTAAACTTGACACATGACACAAGGGTGACATTAAAACAGGGGAAGAAAGACTCTTTTCAATAAATCTGAGAATCTTTCAATAAAGCTGAGAAATTTGGTTATCACTGAAGGGGTGGAAAGTAGGTAGATTCAAATTTCACATCATATTCAAAACACTTTCAAAGTGGACTGCAAGCTTGAATGTTAACAACAATTTAAAGCTTCAAGAAAAAAACTAAGCCTTATTACACTCAGCATAATGTTTTCCAAATTCCTAACAGGGATCACTTTTCAGTTAAAATTTAAACACCTAAGAATAGTTGTGTGTTAACTACAGAGTTCAACCAATGGTACTAGAACAAAAAAAAAAAATACTAAAATGGATAAAGTATTTCATTGTACATCAACCGTCAGGACAAGAGCTGATCAAGTCACTGTTTCTCATAGTGTCCATTTCATTTCAACAAGTTTCCCCCTTGGTGCTCAGTTAGTAGTCGCCGATCAGGGAGAACATATGATATTTGTCCCTTTGGGACTGGCTCAATTCACTCAGCATGATGTTTTCCAAATTCCTCCATCTTGTTGCAAATGACCGGGTTTCATTGTTTTTGACTGCTGTATAGTATTCTATAGAGTACATGTCCCATAATTTCTTTATCCAGTCTACTGTTGATGGGCATTTGGGTTGGTTCCAGGTCTTAGCTATTGTGAATTGAGCTGCAATAAACATTAATGTGCAGACAGCTTGTTTGTTTTCCAATTTCATTTCCTTTGGGTAAATTCCAAGGAG
This sequence comes from Oryctolagus cuniculus, assembly GCF_964237555.1. Lineage (NCBI taxonomy): Eukaryota > Metazoa > Chordata > Mammalia > Lagomorpha > Leporidae > Oryctolagus > Oryctolagus cuniculus. The sequence goes on from NC_091441.1 coordinate 25,707,509, forward strand.
TGGGATGGCTGGGTTGAATGGTAGGGTTATCTTCAGGTTTCTGAGGAATCTCCAGACTGACTTCCATAGTGGCTTAACCAATTTGCATTCCCACCAACAGTGGGTTAGTCAACCCCAAAGGGACAAATACCACTTATTCTCCTTGATAGGTGACAACTAACTGAGCACCAAAAAGGAAACCTGTTAAAGTGAAATGAACACTAGGAGAAACGGTGACTTGATCAGCCCTCACCCTGACTGTTGATGAGCAGCTTAATATTTTATCCCTCTTAGTATTTTTTTTTTGTTTGTTCTACTTAATACTTTTGGTTGAATACTGTAATCAATACACAATTCTTCTTAAGTGCTGAAACTTAACTGAAAAGTGATCACTGTTAAATGTAAGAGTGGGAATAAGAGAGGGAAGAGATGTGCAATTCGGGACATGCTCAAGCTGACTTACCTCAAACGGTAGAGTTAGAAACATACCAGGGGATTCCAATTCAATCCCACCAAGGTGGCATGTACCAATGCCAGCTCACTAGTCCCAGTGATCAATTTCTGTTCACAATTGATCGTAATGATAGGACTAAGAACCAAAGGGATCACAGAAACAAGAATAGTGTCTGCAAATACTAGCTGATAGAATCAAAAAGGGAGAGAATGATCCAACATGGGAAGTGAGATACACAGCAGACCCATAGAATGGCAGATGTCCTAAACAGCACTCTGGCCTCAGAATCAGCCCTTAAGGCATGCGGATCTGGCTGAAAAGCCCATGAGACTATTTCAGGCATGGAAAGCCAAGACACTGTGGGGAAAGAAAAAAAAAAAAAACCTAAATGAAAGATCTCCGCGAGTGAGATCCCAGTGGAAAGAACGGGTCATCAAAGAAGGAGGTACCTTTCTCTGAAGGGAGGAGAGAACTTCCACTTTGACCATGGCCTTGTCTAAATATGATCAGAGTCAGTGAACTCAGGGGGCTTCCATAGCCTTGGCAGCTCATGACAAGAGCCTAGGGTGATTACTGAGGCCATAAACAAGAGTGTCAATTTGTTAAGTCAACAACAGGAGTCACTGTGCACTTACTCCTCATGTAGGATCTTTGTCCTTAATGTGCTGTACATTGAGATTTAATGCTATAACTAGTTCTCAAACAGTATTTTTCACTTTATGTTTCTGTGTGGGAGCAAACTGTTGAACTCTTTACTTAATGTATGCTAAACTGATCTTCTGTATATAAAGAGAATCGAAAATGAACCTTGATGTGAATGGAAGGGGAGAGGGAGAGGATAAGGGGAGGGTTGTGGGTGGGAGGGACGTTATGGGGGGGAAGCCATTGTAATCCATAAGCTGTACTTTGGAAATTTATATTCATTAAATAAAAGTTTGAAAGAAAAAAAAAAAAAAGCTAAGCCATAGGAAAGTAGTTTAACAAAGAATTTATATAAACAATGTAGAACCAAGGAAGAAAAATGAAGATTGAAAAATACGACTGTTAAATTATTTAAAATCTAGCCTTTTAGATGCATCCAAAGAGTGACACATTTACTAATGAAAACAATACAGACAATGGTTTAGCAGAGAAAGCTGTAGGGTCCATCTCAAAGAGCAAATGCAGTTGCTGCGTATTATCGTATGGGACTTGAGCTAGGAGTGCTTTTACATTTTAAAACCTTTATAAGATTTATAATAGTTCTTGACATGAAAATTTGTGAAATTCAAATTTGGTTATCTGGAACATGGGCACATCTACTTATTTTCCTGCTCGCTATGGACAGGTTCATACGACATCAGATGATGAAGCTCAAATGATACGCTATTGGCTCCTACAAAAAAAATGTACTGCTCATGGCTTATAAAGAACTGCACTGTTTGTATTACTTATACTACTCACAGCTTACCTTCAGGGGCAACCAGTGCCAACATTTTAAAATTTCTTAAAATTTTTAAACTCAAAGAAACTGTATATATGTATGGGGTATCTAGTGAAGTTTGCTATATGTCTGTATTGTGCAATGTGCAATCAGGGTGGACATATTTCCTCAAATATTTGTTATTTCTTTAGGGTGAAAACATTCAAAATCCTTTCTTGTAGTTTATTTTTAGAAAAATATATAGTACATAGCATAATCAGGATTCATCACAGTGTGTAATACCAGCATCCTTTTTTAAAGAATGGCCTCCAAATTCATCTCCCAGACAGAACTTGGTGAATCAGGGTCCTTGACTCTAGTCTAATTCTCACCTACTGCCCTAACCACACTGCTACCCAGGTGATCCATCTGTCATGGCTTGAATGTTTGTGTCTCCTCCAAAACTCATTGAAATTTAATCCCCAATGACTTTATAAGCAAATATAGCCTTTAAGAGATGATTAGCCAGGAGGGCTCCTCCTTATGAAAGAGACTAGTTACTCTCATCAAAAGGCTTGACAAAGGGAGCTTCTCTCTCTTGCCCCACCTTCCACCTTGTGAGCACACAGTGATCCTCCTCGCTGGAGGATAAAGCATTAAAGGGCCATCTTAGAAGCATTCATCAGCCCACTGTACTCACCAGCACCTTGGTTTTAGATTTCCTAGGTTACAGAAACTGTGGGGGATAATGGTTGTCACAAACTAAATACAGTGGATTTTCAAAAGTTGATGGAAGAGTCCTATTATGAAAAAACTACCCATGTATTGCAAAAATCTTTCCATCAATAAATATCTTTAATTCTATTTACCAAAAATTTTTTCGAGTACCCTTATGGGTAGAAGAATATCAAGACTAAACACTTAATGTAATTCTTATTCCGAACTTCTAGACACAGAGTAAGAGAAATTAATATCTAGCTTCAGGTGCACACAGGGTAAAAAAGCATCTCAGCTGTTCTTGGAGTCTGCTTTTCATTTCTTTCAAGTGTATATATGCACTTTCCAATATGATGCTACCTGCAATGCAACTAACAAGGCTGGCTGGAGGAAAACATTAAATGAAAGAAGAATGAAGAAGTTCTGAATTGTTGAGTAAAAGGCTATCCAAGTGATACCTTGTCAGAAATTTTAAAAACCCTCAGAAACTGTGCAATATCTTTATTGTTCCTTACAGAAGCTCACAAGCATGAAACACAGCACAGAATATTGGGCATACTCACTTTGCTCAATGTCTCACATTAAAATCATTAATGATAATCTACTCTGAGTCCCTGTAAACTGTTTCCAAAGGATCGATTATTCCATTTGCAGCCAATGTGCACGTAGGAGAGGATGCAGAGTTTCCCGTGGTCCCTGACTTTGATCTCCACCTTCTTGAAGATTTTGGTATTTCACCAGGCTAATCTTTTCAGAACCCTAAATCAAGGGTCTAGTCTCCAATAATTCGTACTCTTTCCCTTCAATTCTAGATCAGTTTTGGCAGCTAAAAGGAAGACTGAACAGAAAAAAAATTTCTTAAACCACCTAATTGGTGTGATCGCGTATTTTCTACTTTGTGAAGAATAGGAGAAGCAATATTGACCCATCACTGTTGTCTGACAGTGAAATGTCAGGACAGGGCTGTTACAATATGCTCTATAATGAACTAACTCTGAATACCAAGTCAAGCAGGCTAGTAGAAATCAAGTGAGAATGAAAAAGTATAAACACTTCTGATTAACAGCCAATAGCACCAGCTGGAGCAGACACTAACACAAAAGGGTCAGCTCCAGTGCTGACAGGTTTGGCAAGGCAACCTCGTTAACAGCAAGATGAAACTTCATTTGCTCACAATTTCATAGGCTGTTTCAAAGACGCCTCCCGCAAATTGACTTCAGTAGATGGAATTGCATTTAGCTTGACTTTTCTGGCAAAAATAGAAAGAATTTCACCAAGTCTTTCTTGAGGCTTTTGGGGATTCAGATTCAAAAGTGGCACATGCAACAAAGCAAAACAGGAGGAAAAAAAATCCGTAAGTCCTCAAGCAAAGGCAGGCCTGGGTAGACCTTGGCTGAATGCAGTTGGTCGCACATGCCACGGAGCATCTAAGCAAGGATAGCAGTGCTCAAAATGAAAGTCAACGGATTCTTGAACAGCTCATGGCATTCGGAATTAAGTATGGCAAGATTGTGGACCTCAACCTGCAAAGTGATCGTGCAGGAATGATTTGTCCCTCACTGTTGAAAATTAGAGGGTTTTAATGCTGCACATGTATGGGAAGGAACTTCATGGGCTGTGTACAGGAATTGCTAGAGTTTAGGACTTTTTCTCATTCTGATAGCTTCTCTAGCTGTTTCTATTTTCTTTCGGATTCATGTTATGAATCTGGATCACAGTTCTTCAACCATAGTAAGTTAGATCACTAGTTCTAAACTTGTATTCCAATTAGCTGGAGGGCTGCTTAACACATGCATCTCCTGTGATGCTGATCCCACTGGGTGAGGAACAATTTGAGGATTACTGAATTAGGTGATCCCTAACGTTTTTGCAAATTCAGTGTGCTTGAAGAGTATTACTGAACTCACCAATGAATTAGTCCAACATACATTATCTTTTGAGATAGCAACACCCAGATTGGTTTACTTGAAGATACCCTAATTTTTTTTTTTTTTTTTGACAGGCAGAGTTAGAGAGAGACAGAGAGAAAGGTCTTTCTTTTTCTGTTGGTTCACCCCCCAAGTGGCTGCTACGGCTGGCGCATTGCGCCAATCCGAAGCCAGAAACCAGGTGCTTCCTCCTGGTCTCCCATGCGGGTGCAGGGCCCAAGGACCTAGGCCACCCTCCACTGCCTTCCTAGGCCACAGCAGAGAGCTGGACTGGAAGAGGAGCAACCGGGACAGAATTCGTTGCCCCAACCGGGACTAGAACCCGGGGTGCCAGCGCCGCAGGCGGAGGATTAGCCTAGTGAGCTTCGGCACCGACCGAAGATATCCTAATTGAAACGTATCTCCTGAATATTTCTGGAGGTGATCAGCCTAAGTAACATTACCTGGAAATTCTTACAAGTACAAGGCTGCCCTGAAAGAAGGTCAGTGTTAGGTGAACACCATAAATAAATGAGGTGGTCAAAGGGCTGGTACCTGCTAGTTCTATTCCAAAAAGGCTCTGAACGCTGAGTCATCTAGATAGGAGCCAATAGTTATAAAACATACACCATTTCATCAGAGCTGTTGTCTGTACAGGTTGTAACCTTTCGAAAGTGTCTGGATATGGATCAAAATGCTAGTATTACATCTGTTGACTTTAAGAGAAACATCCAAAAAGAAGAATTAAAGGGGAAAGCATTTTTTTGGCTGAGATTTATTTTGGCTGACCTTTCCAACCCAAAAGCAATGGCCTTACATATACCAAGTGGGTTCTAGGTTCTCCCTAGCTCCTGCTTCCAGATTTATAAGCTTGTTAAATTCAGTGTTTTTGTAAACCTAGCATGGAAGAGTATACCTTCAGAAATGTATGGACGGAAGAATGATTTCATAGCAATTTAAGACATGATTAAGATTGTTATAATGCAAACATTATAAGAAAACTCAGCTAGGTGATATTAGAATATAATAAAGTGAGGACTTCCTTCTGGCATTGTCTGAATCTCTGGGTGAAGGGCTGTTCTTGGCACTCAATAGAAAGAGTGACATTCATTATAGGTGTGTGATTTTCAATAAAGCAGTCATGCATTTGTTAGAGCAGCAGGGATAATAAATGTCAATAATGGGCAAGTTCAGTTATGAAAAGTAAATTTAATGCCTGGAATACAGAAAATAACTTGGTTTGACAATTTTAACAGATTCTGAAGACGTTACAATAAGGATCAGGGTGTTACCCACCTAAAGCCAAGGCAAGATTGTGGCATTCCAAGACTAATGGACTATTTATTTTTGGGAACCATCAGTAACTTCAAGAACTAGTTCAACTGAGAACAGGGAGAACTCCTGTGAAGTTCAGTTATGGTTTTCTTTGGGGCTGGAACCGAGATGGCCTGAAGAGAGATTTTTTTTTTTAGCAAAGTCTTATCAATAGGATTCTTAGTAAATAGCACATGGACATCTGCTGTTTCTGTGCTTTAATTTGCTCACCCTTGCAAAAAAACTGATCAGACCTTTCTGTGACACACAGGACAATGTCACAAGATCCAGTAGGACAGCTCAAGAGGAAAGCAGTGCCTCCCATACTTAAAATATTTCAAACAAAAAATTTCTCTCCTTTGATTCTTCAGGCAATCTCATTCTAACAAGACCCAGAATCCTATCTAGTTTACCAGAGCAATCAAGACAAGCTAAGAGGCTAGTAGAAACAGAAAAGGAGCAAGTCCTCTTCCTGTCTCTAATCCAATAGGTAGTGAACAGTCAATGGCTGCAAATCACTAAGGTTTACCAAGAATAGAAAGAGGCACAGAATGTTACCCGATGCACGTCCAGATCTTTGTTAGGATTTCCCTAGAGCTACAGTTTGGTACATCCTGTCCCTGGAGGAGTGCATGACCCTGATACAATGAGATAAAGAACTGACCTTTTAGACTCCATCCCAACCAGGTAACATGCCCCCTACTTTTCTACAGGAACATACATCTGATGTATAGAATGTATATCCCTTCCAATATTCAAAAATATGGATCTGCAGGTCTTCCATGACTTTCCAAGGCCTGCCACATGCACTAGAATGTCCCTTACATGAGGGCAGGGCTCTCTGTGTATCCGTAACCCTCAGGAACTCAACCCAGATTGAAGGAGCATACCAATCTTATGACCTATAGATCAGTGGTTGTCTTGACTGCCGAGGGGTGATTTTGACTCTCGAGGGACATTTGACAATGTATGTCACATATTTAGCTGTCAGCCTGCAGAGGAGGCACTGATACTCTCATCTAATTGGTAGAAGCGAATACTGCTTAGAATCCACAGAAAATCTTCTCATCCAGACACTCAAATGAACAGTATCTAGCCTTCAGTGTTAATAGTTATGAAGTTGACAACCCTGCCCCAGATGGCTTAAAAGTCTGTATTGAGATGTATGCAGAGGAAGGCATATGGCCTAGCAGTTAAGGTATAGGTTGACCCCATTTTGGAGTGCTTGGTTTCAAGTCCTAGCTTTCTCCAATTTAAGCTTAGTGCTAATGCACATCCAGGAGGTAGCAGGTGATGGCTTAACATCCTTGCCACCTTCATGGGAGACCTGGATTGTGTGCCTCACTCCTGGCTTCAGCCTGACTCAGCATAGGCCATTGTGGGCATCTGGAGTATGAATCAGAAAAGGGATCTCTCTCTCTCTCTCTCTCTCTCTCTCTCTCTCTCACACACACACACACACTTAATGCATCAATTCCAGGTTATAAGTATACATACAATGTTTTGAATTAAAAGGATTTCCTTATGACTTTTAAAAATAAAGCAAAAGCAACAAAGATAAAAATATCAGCCACTAGATAGCAGATTTAACTGTTCAGTCTCTGCACATTTCATTTTAAGAGGGGATTTCCTAATAAGAGACTTCAACCCAAAGTCTTGCATTTAATGATCTGTGTTCCGGGCACCAGGATTGCGGTGCGGCAGGGGTTTGTGGAGGGGACTCTGCAGATTCCACCACATGAATCATCAGCTCGTCTAGTTCATCAAGCTCTGACTCAGACCTTTCAGCAAACCGCCTGGATGCTTCTGTAAGTTGGAAAAATGGGTTTCGGAGGAAGAAATAGGCCAACTTCTTCATTTCAGTAATATTTTAAATAGGACACTGGAGTAAGCAGAAACAGCAAACTTTGCTACAAGTGACTTAAATTTATAAAGCTTAGTCTTAGACCAACCCCGAGTCTACAATCCAAGAAGCCTATCAGTAACTCGTACTTAAAAATCAGCGTAACTTACAATACTTTCCTGTATCCTTAATAAAAAAGACAATTAACAGTCGAAATAAAGTTTCCCTTTAATATTTCATTGACTAATTCAAATAATGGCCAAAGAGGTAAAGACACTGCCATTGTCCCCATTGATATCCTTATTCCTACCAAGGGACCCTAAGAAAGGTTTAAATTCGTGTGAAACCAAATTTCTTTGGCTTTTCTCTTGAAGCCACTGAGAGTGTTTCTGCAATTTTCCTAGAAGAAAGGGGTTATTAGAGTGAGTCTTTGTGATGTGGATTGTACCAGGAACCTAACTGGCAATGCCTGTCTTCTAGAACACAGCCACCCAACAGCTCGCCTGGGAAATACACACTCCTGTCCGCCTTGAGCTCTGAGTTTTGACCACATATTTTGAAGTAGAGAAAACAGCCGGATTATTATATCAAATGAAACCCTAAGACCTCTGAAAGAGGCTCCCTACCTTCCTCTGGAACAAGTTTTTTCTGTTGGGCCCTGGACAGTGATTCATCTCTCTATTTTTTAATGATTAGTGTTTCAGTTCCATATGTGAACTAAAATGAAAAATGGGAAAAAAATGAGAGCTCAATTCTTCCCTTATCCCACATATCTTCCTTTTATCACTGCAGATTAAAATAATGGCAAAAGTAAAAATATAAAAATAAGACTAAAATATGTTTTCAAATTCAGGTAGAAGATGAAAATATATTTCCATTTTTTTATGCCCCAGTAACATAGGATTCACTAAGTCTTCTAGTGACTACCTAAGTGCCAATGAGATGCTTAAGAATATGGAAGGAGTAATTTTACAATGTGTGCAGAAGAATTTAAAGATATATACACACTTGGACCACACATTTTTCACAAATTTTGTGAATTTAACTTGAAATAACTAGTACTAAAGGAAAGCACAAACAATGGCCTCTAATTTATAAGTGAAAATTTTGGAAATAGAGGTTATGATTGAGTTTTCTGTACACAAGGAAAAAGAGGTTGTGGGACAGTGTTAATGTACTACATTGTAAAAAAGTAATTGATAGACTGACATTATTATTATATTCAAAATCCTAGCAAGCTACATACCAAAACACTAGTCATAAGATGAATGTATTTACTTTCAAAATATTAGTTATTCCACAGTGTGCATACACTATTTTTAAAGAAAATAAAAAATCTCAAAATCCAAAAACATTTTTATATACGAATGAGCCTTCTTTGCTTACATAGTAAGCAACTTGCTACTAAGTGATGTTTGTTTCTTGACAGAATTTTTATGTATCCAATTTGAAGTAATGGTAGAAATTGTTCATAAATAAAAAGATAAAAAGTTCTTTTGGCACTGTGGCTAAAATTTCAATGTTTCTGATAATACAAATGCAGAATATTTTTAATGCTGGCTGAATGCATTTACTATTGATTTTTAAAGGAACAACTATTTGAAGACATTTATCTACTTGTAATCCACAGTGTATAATCCATTACTCTAATTGCCTAATGGTCTTTTAACTAGGGAGGGAAAGGAGACTCAGATTATAAACTCCATTTTGGTCAGAAGCGCTGGTAAAGACTTATCTGTGTATCTCGCTTTGTAGAGCTTAACTAAGCACAGATATTTATCAAGTGCTTACTCTGTGCTAAGCACAGAAGTCAGTGCTACAAGAGGTGCAAGGAATCAGGCTATATGGATTGTCGATGACCAGGTCCACTCTGCCCATACTGCACCATGGCTTAACTATTCTGAGAATCACAGCTGCAAGACTTCATGTCTATGCTCTTGGCACTTGCATGGTGCTTACAGGAACAACCTCAGAATGCAAGACACAAGCAGATTTGTGCCAGCTCCAGGGAAGCTCCAAAAGTGTAAAATGATGATCAACATGTCAAAAAAATTTATTCCCTCATATAGATGATCAACTTCTCCAGGACAGGGAAGTGTTTACGTACATTCTTTATCCCCAATTCTAGGCAATAATTGCATGAAGGCTCCAATTGATTGGCAATGTACACAGAAGACGACTTATATGGTCCTTTAGTTCTGGGTTATATTTAAACTGTGTAAAATGCTAACAGCATGCTATAGGCAGAATGAAGAAAGGATTGTGCAAAACTCACAAGGGGCATTCATGTTTTGTATGAGTATAAATTAAAAGACAAAAACATTTGGTGGTTTGCTAATTATAAAATGAATTGTGAATAACTACATTAAATAGCCTTGGCTTTCATTAGATTAATGCTTTTGAAGTCCTGAGATATCCTTCTGAGTAATGTGGACATAAAACATATTTGAATAACACAAACTGAACTGAAATTGCTTTTTATCTAAAGCAAAAAATAGTTGTGTACATACACATGTTTTTTCAAGTTTTTATTTATTTGAGAGATAGAGTTATAGACAGTGAGGAAAAGACAGAGAAAGGTCTTCTGTCCATTGGTCCACTCCCCAAATGGCTTCAATGGCTGGAGCTGCGCTGATCTGAATCCAGGAGCTTCTTCCAGTCTCTCACACGGGTGCAGGGGCCCAAGGACTTGGGCCATCTTCCACTGCTTTTCCAGGCCACAGCAGAGAGTTGGATTGGAAAAGAAGCAGCTGGGACTAGAACCGGCCCCTGTATGGGATGCTGACACCAGCGGCGGATTAACCTATTGTGCCACCACTCTGGCCCCCACATGCTTATTTTAAAGCTGGCACGTCAACAGATAATTTTACACAAAAAATAAACATAACCTGAAACAAAATTCCACAATACATTTTTTCTTTAAAACATGATCTTTAAATTGTTGCTACAGCACTATGCTATTTTATTATAGAAAACAAGTCTTTAAACAAACATGGATTTTTACCAAAAGCATACTTGTGAACCTAAAATCAAATCAACAGATCATCAACAAAGAATTCAGCAAAGAACCTATGTTTTCGCTATATTAACTTTTCTCAATTTTTACCCACTTTGAACAACGTTTCTGAACATATCTGTGTTGGCTGCACCAGCAATAGAATTATACAAGGCAATTTACTTTAATTCCACATATAAATCCCTAATAAGTTCTGTTTTCCCTAAGATAACTATTAATTAGTCAATAATTACTTGAAGTCTCCAATTGATTGGCACTATAAACAGAAGAAGGCTTACTTGGTCCTTTTATTTCTGAGCTGTATTTAAGATAAAGTAAAATGTTAGCAGCATGTTATTAAGCAGACCAGAGAAGAGGATTGCACAGGACTCTCAAAGAAGTGTGATTAAATACTCCGCTGACTGGTCCCTCTGTTTGTAGACTGACAAGGCGTAAGTGAGGACTACACATGCACAGCTTGAGCAGGCCTCCAAATATTGCACATGGATCTTCTTACTGGAAAATATCCAAATGCTTAAGACAAAGTCAGAAAACGGCCCAAGAAGCTTAGAGGCTTTTCATTCTTGGATGATTTATGTTCTTTGTGCCTCAGAACATTCCATTTTCACTTTTGGAATGGTGGAAGTATGCTTCTGCGAATCAATCGTCTGTATTGCTGATCAATATCAAATGAGACAATCTGTAGCCCATATTTTGTTTTATTGTACATGTACTTGTGGGACACTTTCTTATGACTATCTCATTGACTCTCAAACGGTAACAGACCTACTGCAAGTTGTTCAACAAGTAGATGAAGTTCAAACTAGATAAAATTTAGCAGTCACTGGGGCCGGTGCTGTGGCGCAGCGGGTTAACACCCTGGTCTGAACCCATATAGGTGCCGGTTCTAGTCCTGTCTGCTCCACTTCTGATCCAGCTCTCTGATATGGTCTGGGAAAGCAGTAGAAGATGGCTCAAGTCCTTGGGCCCCTGCACCTGCGTGAGAGAACCGGAAGGAGCTCCTGGCTTCAAATCTATGCAGCTCCGGCCATTGTGGCCAATTGGGGAGTGAATCAATGGATGGAAGACCTCTCTCTCTCTCTGCCTCTCCTCTCTGTGTAACTCTTTCAAAATAAACCAACCCAAGCTTATCTTTTGGAAACTACCCTTGAGGTTTGAGCTTAAACATATTTCCTTAACTTCGGAAATGTTTGGTGTCCCTGTTATTTGTACCCTCACTTCCAGTAATTAGCAATATTTGTATATTCTTGCTCACTCTGAGAGTAGACAGTATTTTAACATTTGTTCAGCGCTATGAGCTCAAAATTTAGTACAAGCTAGCACCCTGTGTCACACAACACTTGCTGAAATAATGAGTAAAAATAACTCACATTTAATTTGTGGTTTCCTAAGGGCATCCTTACAAGGAGAACATAGAACAAGAGGGAATAAAAAACCTACACATTTCCTGAAGACAAAGGCCACAACCCATCTACAAAACTGAAGGAATTCACCTCAAGAAATCAGGTGGGTTATGAAGTTATAAAAGCAACGTTCTATCGTTACATAATATGGAAAATCGAGACAGCAGAAGAAAGTTCACTCACTTTTTGTCCCCAGTCTATAAGAGTAATAAGGATTTGAAAACTCTTAGCATTGTCTAAACACATTGAAGAAATACCAACTTCCTAGCAAAGGACTGATTTTAAAATTAAAGATATCAAGAAGTAGAGCTAGAATAGAAGACAGTGATCAGAACCACTGGAGTAGAAACAAATGAAAGACTATACCAAGATGGAGTGTGACCCATATGAATTGTCAAACACAATAGAAAAAGATCCTCTGAGTCAAATGTTGCATCAGCCTTGCACAGATATTCCTATAGAGAAAGATTAAGTCATAATATATGTGCTTTTGAAATACAAGAATCTCATAAGCAAAACAGTATCACCACCGAAAATCCCTCACATAACTTCTAAGGAAAAAAGAGTAAAGACCCTAAAGTTTACAGTAACAGTTATCCTATGTAAGTATCACATGTATGACTACCATATTTACTGATGACTATAACTGAGATACCCTAATAGCCAGAGTATAATGATGGGGTGGACTTGTTCTCCAAATTATTTTCATTTTATTTTCACTTTATTGAAAGAAGGGGTGGGGAGAAAGGGAGAGAAAGTAAAGCTATCTGGTTCAATTCCCGAATGGCCACAAGAGCTGGGCAAGGACAGGATGAAGCTGAGAGCTCAAGTGCTGTCTTCTACATACGTAGGAGGAACGTAAGTACTTGAGCCACTCCTGCCGCCTCCCTAGGTGCACACTGACAGAAGTCAGAGAGGACTCAAGTTAAGGCACACCAATACGGATGCAGGCACCCCAAGTGGTGTCATAACTGATGCACCAAACCATTTCCTCCATTCTTTGAATTAAAAGCTTAGACTTTATTCATTAAAATTGGATTCCTGCTATAAAATAAGAAAGATGAATACATATATGAACTTCAGGCTCACTATCATTCTCTCCCAAGGTAGACATCTAACTCATAAACCTAGGAGTTTTTATTTCAAAAATAAGCATAACTTGGCTGGCGCCGCGGTTCACTAGGCGAATCTTCTGCCTGCAGCGCTGGCATCCCGGGTTCTAGTCCTGGTTGCTCTTCTTCCAGTCCAGCTCTCTGCTGTGGCCCGGGAGTGCAGTGGAGGATGGCCCAAGTGCTTGGGCCCTGCACCCGCATGGGAGACCAGGAGGTGGCACCTGGCTCCTGGCTTTGGATCGGCACGGCGTGCCGGCTGTACTGGCCATTTGGGGGGTGAACCAATGGAAGGAAGACCTTTCTCTCTGTCTCTCTCTCACTGTCTAAACTCTGCCTGTCAAAAAATAAGCATAACTTCACAATTGAAATAAGTGAATATAGGTAGAAAGAGATGGAATTCATTAATAATTCTTCATTATTACTGCTCTTAGATTCAGATTCAGTTCAATAAGAATTTATTTATCTCTCATCTGTTAAATGTTGCCACATTGGTATTCCAATTTGTGCACCTTAAAGGTAACAACTAATGAAGAATGGAACCATTAAGAAATTACTTGATGGGTCTGGAGCTGTGGCACAGCAGGCTAAGCTACTGTATATAGTGATGGCATCCCATTCGGGCGTTGGTTCAGGTTCCAGCTGCTCTACTTCCAATAAAGGCCCGAGAAAGCAGTCAAAGATGGCCCAAGTGCTTGGGCCCCTGTGCACATGCACAAGACCTGTAAGAAACTCCTGGCTCCTGCCTGGCCCAGTCCTGGCCATTGTGGCCATTTGGGGAGTGAATCTGCAGATGGAAAATCTCTGTCTCTCCTTCTCTCTCTGCAATTCTGCCTTTCAAATAAATAAATAGAAATGATTTGATTAGGCTTTATGTTTTTGACTTAAATTATTGGGTGAGAGGGGATGGGGCACCTGTCCTCATGTTAGACATATTTATCCATCAAGGAATACCCAAATGTTCACATCCATTTTCCTATCATTTCACATCAGGGTCCATCCTTTGTCAACATTTCCCTAAATCTCAAGATTGCCTTTCAACTCATAAATGATTGTTCATTCCAATCAAAAGATTAAACAGAACACTTGAATTTGTATAATTCTTTATCATTTTTTACTGCTATGGACCAAAGCTCCCTTTGACAAATCCAGCTTTGCCCTTAAGCCATATCATGTACCCGAGTTCTCTTCTCCCAAAAAGAACCTATAAGGTTCCAAACTATATATGATGGTAAAGGAGTTTATTCTGATACTCGCCTGTGTGGTCATGTAATGATGTTGGCCTTGAGGCATCCCTGTAAGTCTCAGGATGCTATGAAAGCTTTATCACTTTTACAGTCTTGACACCTGATGCAACTTTCCGCCTGCAGCAAACACTCCTCCCTTGGCAAGTTTGTGCCTCGAGTTTTCAGGAAGCCATGGTTCAGGCACATTTTTAAAGCTGTGTCACAGTGCATTCTTTAAGCACTGGGGAATGAAGTAAACATCTTTCAAGTTATCAGGTGATTTAAGAAAATCTGACGCTTCATTAATTCAAAACATTCCCTGGAAAAGGTCTCTACCTGCTGTTTAACGCAATTATGGGTGTATAATATTTACTGTATATACATTCTAAGTGCAACTGAGAATATTCAAAGAGGAATGTGACTAGAGCAATAAGCCCAACGTTCATGCCCCAGCACCAAGTGATTGAGGCAGATTCCCATCTAGAACAGTGGGTTACCCAGACAGTTCTACATTAAGCTGACCTCAGTTTGAATTCCTGCTCTGTATTTAACGATGTAGAACTGAGTCATTTAACCTGAGTCTCAATATTTGCGTGTGCAAAAAGGAATTAATAATGGCCATTTCATGGGCTTAAGTCAGATAAAGTATGCAAAATATTTACTTAAAAGCTTAATATATAATAAGGGCTCCATAAATCAGTTAAAATAATACATATATATGTATGTCTGATTGAATAGCTAGGCTCTAGTAACCAAGAGTTGAACCCTTTGATTCCATTCTCAGGGAAATGTCATATATACCCAGAGTGAAAAGTGGACCAGACCAATCTGTGAATGGCTTACCATTCCCTTAATCTGTGAATTTTTTATCTACTATTGTCTGGGAGAAAGTATGCAGACACTGCTATTTATGGAGATATGCCCCAGAAGCAAGCATTAGGAGGTCATGACCTCACTCAAACTTCACAGCAATGACTCTGAATTAAACTTTCTCTTTGATACACCTTAATATTTCATTTTGTCTGATATTTTCTCATTTTTTCTATCACACATTTAATGTTTTATTTCATGCCACTATATAAAAAGAAACCCTAATATAGAGAAATCAATTTAAATTTGGTCTGGCTTTAATGCTATGTGACTACATGTATACCTGAGTGCCTAAATATGAAAAAAAAATTACAAATAGACTTAAAACTCTGCATATAAGTAATTTTAAAACTTCTAACTTTGGGGATCAGCATTATGGGATATCAGATAAAACTGTGAAGTCTAACACCAGCCTTCTAGATCAGCTCTGGTTCTTGTCCTGCCTGCTCCACTTCTGATCCAGCTCCCTGCTAATGGCCTGGGAAAGCAGTGGAAGAAGGCTCAAGAGTTTGGGCCCTTGCCACCCATGTGGGAGACCTGGATGAAGTTCCTGGATCCTAGTGTCAGCATCACCCAGACCTGGCCTTGTGGGAGTGAACCAGCAGATGGAAGATCTTTGTCTCTCCCTCTGTCACTCTTTGGAAATAAATAGCAGTCAGTGCCATGGTGTAGTGAGTAAAGCTGTGGCCTGTTGCTTCATCATCCCACATGGGCACTAGTTCAAGACCTGGCTGCTTCACTTCTGATCCAGCTCCTTGCTAATGCACCTGGGAAAGCAGAGAGGATGGCCCAAACCGTTGGGCCTCTGCACCTAAATGGGAGACATGGAAGATGCTCTTGGCTCCAGCCCAGCCCAGGCCCAGATATTGGGGCCATTTGGGGAGTGAACCAGATGATGGAAGATCTCTCCGTCCTTCCCTCTCCATCTCTCTCCCTCCCTCCGACTCTATCTTTCAAATAAATCAATCTTTAAATAAGAAGTATATAGAATAAATCTTTAAAATTTCCAACTTCCTACTTAACTGGCTCATAGGATATCTTAATGATTTGTCATACTTTGAGGAGTTTAACAAACAGCCAAAAGCATGTTTTCCGTTGCAAGGTTTCTGTTCCAGAGGCATTGTAAACAAAATTTTCTCATTCATCCATTTGTTAACTGATACACTTGTTGATTTAAATATAAGTACATATATTTAAAAAATCCTACCAAAAAAGAAATCACTACCATAGTACTTTATCACCTGCTGCAAAAGAGCCCATAAAAAGTCCCTGCCATCTGACATTGGCTTTGATTTCAGTAATTTCAACCTTCCCCCATCTTGTTTTCCATTCTATTTAATATGTTCATAAAGCTCTTCCTTTAAAAAACTCTCTCTACTGGGCAGTCTTTCCAAGATGTCTGGTACACTGAACAATCTGTCCTGAACAAAAATGAGACCAAAGTAGGCTGGGAAGTCACACTCCTCGTTCTGTATGCTTTACTGGAATCCCACTGACGTTAGGCATTTTTCATGTTGCAGAATTCACCACAGGAGAAAAATTAGCCCTGATAGTACAGCTACGTTGGCTGGGCCAATGAAGCTGGGAATCCCTCTAGCTTACTGCAACCTTCAGATGCCTCCAATTTCTCAAGTTATTAGAATTCAGCTAAAGAAAAACACTGTTTCAAGAAACAAATACAAATTTTGAGGCATTCACTAGGTGCTCCCAGGAAGCAACTTAAGCATGTAGGCAGCTTTAGATGAAAAATACACCTTAAAAAGAGTAACAGAGATGAGAAAGTGTAAGAAAAGGAACAAAGAGGAAGCAATCAGGGTTATAGAAACGGAGTATTACTATGCAAGTTGAGTTATATTTGGAGATAGCTTGCCAAATTAAACATGTTTTTTCAAACCTCTTCCTAACAAAGGTCAAATATTCTACTGCTAAACCTGAGAATACCAGTAACAACCAGAATTAATGCTGTCTTACTTTTCATTCAACTTTGTGAATTACAACTATGATACTATAATGTCAACTTATAAAGTGCAATATTCATGTTAAACCAAACTGATAACAGTAATAAAATTTGACACATTCATTTAGCTAAAGGTCAGAATACAATCCTGTCCTTGAAAAGGATGAATGGATTACAGACAGATACAGAGCTATATTCTTCTGAACTTGTGTAGTTTTATGTTTTATAAGTAAAAATAAAATTGAAATCAAACTTCTCTTTTAGTAAATGATTTGATTAATTTCTGGTATTTTGCAGCAAATCCTCAAAAAACATTAATATAAAGGAGACAGATTCATTTATGGAAGTTACCCTCCAAATGCTTTTGAGTTCAGAAGGAAGGAGTTTAAATGAAATGCTTCTCTCTACTGTTTTATATGGCAAATTGATCAAGATATATTTACAGAGTACCTATTTTATAGCAGCTATTGTAGGCAGTGGAGTTGAAAGTAAAAAAAAAAAATTCATGACCACATGGAGTTTACCAAAATACTAGGCCATATAATTTTAAATTTCTAAAACAGGTTAAGAATTCTTAGGACATTAGAGCCAATAGCATAAGGCCCCCATCTGAATTCCTTGTCACTGAGATAATTGATGATGATGATGGCAATAATGTGATTTATACTGTATTCTCCAAGCTACAGTTTGGAAACAAAGACATTGGACTTGACCATGGTTCCTAAAACCTTGCTTCCTATCCTCATGTGCCCCACTGTGAAACAGTGTATTAATCTATAGAAGATGCTAGGAGGGAAAGTTGTCACTCTCTTCATTCTCCTCCTTTCCCAAGGCCACCCTTAAAATTTCCTCCTCTTCACTGACTTCCTGACTGGTCTCAATTTCACAGCTGGTGGTCAGCTACAAAAGACAGTGTCCCCTTTTGGGAACTTTACACGAAAGCCTGCTCTGTTTTGATATATGAAAGCCGTCAACGAAAGTAATGGCCCTGTCCCGAGTCATCCTTTATCTAGCTCCCACAAAGTGATAGAGAATTAGATAGCTAAAATGCAAAGAAAGCCGGCACTCTTCCAAGCACAAGTTCTTTTCACTGATCTGAAGCTTTAGAGCTGATGACCAGTACTTCCCAGGCATGGTCACTTCAAACATAGGTACATTAGCTTATTGGTTTGCTGCCATAAATCAAGTGACTGCTTGTTTCAAAAAGAACTCCATGGTTAAATAGCCAGCAGAACTATTAAGCCTCCCAAACCATTTACTTTCCACATCAGCATGAGAGAAACCAGGAATGCCAACCTGAAAACTAGACCCCTTACCCTGGTTAGAGAGGAAAATCCCAGAGGGGCTACTGGCTACTAATACGTGGATGGTAGTATTAGGTGGATATTAGAAACATCCTTCATTACCTAGCTACCTTTGGAAAGCTCTGGGCAAAATTTAGACATGGGGTAAATTGAGCTGAAGAATTATAATTGAGTTAAATATATTTAGAGTTCAGAAATAACCATACTATGTAGCCCATTGAATGCATTTATTTTGAATTAATAGAGTGTTCTGGATGCTGCCTTGGCTAGCAGATTATTTACATTGCATTACCCTGATGGACTATGAAAGGACATATATATAATATGTATATATATACTCTTTTCATATTTATATGGAACAGACAAGTGGGCTGAGGTCTCTTCATTTATATCTTGTGCTCTGGTTCATATTAAATCCATGAATCACCAACAGCAATTAATTCACCATTATTAATCTGAGTGTTTTCTGGCCATAGGTTACCTTCTCTGGGCAAAGGCACCTATTCTATAGATCAGAATGTGTTTGATGCTACTTCTGGAAATGCAAATTGTTCCTAACGAGCATGACAAGCTCTGACTCGGTCACCAGTCTGCTAACTTATAAGGGTACCTGGCTGCTTCTGACAAAGTCCAATGGCTTGCTGAAGACTTGGAGTGAAGACAGACATATTGTGAATAAAAAATATAGACAATAAAGAGTAGAAAGAATGAAGAGAATGTGTCCAATATAGGGATGTGGCATACCAAAGCTAATCACAGATTTTCCTTTCATATTTGTGGTGTCACCCATTCCTGAAGTGAATCCAACTCCACACATATGTATTGAGCTCCACTTCAAACATGTCCAGGGGAATCTGTGCTATGAGGAGGGAGAGTAAGAAAGATAGTTTTTTATATTTATATTAGAGAAATCGTTAAGTTGCAAAGCTTTTTCTCAGATTGTCTAGTCTTCCCAACAATATTGTAACACATATTATTTTGATTATATTTCTGATGAGATAGTTTAGACAGCTTGCCCAAGATCATCCAGCCAGACTGTAGAGCAGGAATACCAATCTGTTTTTTAGCTCCAAGGTACTCTTTTTTTTTTTTTTTAGTTTTTGACAGGCAGAGTTAGACAGAGAGAGAGAGAGAGAGAGAGAGAGAGAAAGGTCTTCCTTTTTCTGTTGGTTCACCCCCCAAGTGGCAACTATGGCCGGCACGTTGTGGCCAGCACTGATCCAAAGCCAAGAGCCAGGTGCTTCTCCCATGCAGGCGCAGGGCCCAAGGACTTGGGCCATACTCCTCTGCACTCCCGGGCCACAGCAGAGAGCTGGACTGGAAGAGGAGCAACCGGGACAGAACTGGCGCCCCAACTGGAACTAGAACCCGGGATGCCAGTGCCACAGGTGGAGGATTAGCCTAGTGAGCCACAGCGTCAGCCCCAAGATACTCTTAAATATGAGAACGTGTGTGTGTGTGTGTGTGTGTGTGTATACCTATCAGGAATATTCAAAAAGTTCAGAAAATTCAGTAATCTCTAACTTCATGTTCCATGAAATTTCTGAAGTACACACACACAGGTACTTCAAAAATTTCATGGCAGATGGAGTTAAAAGATAAGTTTAAGCACTCTGACCTCAAAATCAGCCCTTAAGGCATTCTGGTCTGGCTGAAAAGTCCATGAGAGTATTTCAGGCATGGAAAGCCAAGTCACAGTGGCAAAAGAAATGTCCTACATGAAAAATATCTGAGTGAGACCTCAGTGGAAAGAAGGGGCCATCAAAGAAGGGTGTAGTTCTCTGAAGGGAAGAGCGAACTTCCACATTGTGCACGGCCTTGTCTAAATATGGATGGAGATCGTAGATTAAAAAGGCTTCGATAGTCCTGGTAGCTCATTGCCAAGAGTCTCATGTGATCACTGATCACACTTAAGATTGTTAACTCTTATTAACAATAGGAGTCACTGTGCACTTACTTCCCAAACAGGACGTTTATCCTCAATTATTTGTATTATGAGAATTAACTGTAAAACTTTTTCTCAGATAGTTTTTATTTGTCATGTGTGCAAACTGTTGAAATCTTTACTTAGTATAGAGTTAGTCTTCTGCATATAAAGTTAATTGAAAATGAATCTTAATGCAGAGGGGGACTGGGAATGGGAGAGGGAGGAGGAGGTGAGGTGGGAGGCCAGGTATGGTGGGAAGAATGACTATCTTCCTTAAGTTGCACTTTTGAAATTTATAGTCATTAAATCAAAGATTTCTTTGGGGAAAAAAAGCAAATGGAGTATGGAGTATAAGAATATCTGTCTGGACTTTGTAACTTAAAAGTATTTCAAAATAAAAAAGTATTTAAAGGAAAGATTTTAGTGCAAAATTTTGAAATTCATGTTTGAGTGGTGCTCAAGAGGCCATGGAAAATGCATATCATGTCAAAAATTTGGTGGCAAATAAATACCTTTTAATTCCATTTTCTACAAAGTTTTTGAAACTCCTTCATATATTTTATATATATAAAACATAAATGGGGTCATATAAATGTGTATTTGTCATGCAATTACACTTGATTGACAAAATGCACTAATAGCCTCATGAGTCTAGGGGACAGAGATATTCTTTTCAGCTGTAGAGGGAAAATTGAACAAACACTTGAAAGAGGTGAATGGAATTCAGTTCAATGGGTTTATTATTTAGGACTAATCTTGGAACCCAGGATCCAATGTGTATAGCATGGTGGTTAAAGCAGGGTTAGTCTCCTGATCTGCAAACTGTGGTTCCTAATTGCGCCTGCTTCAGAGTGGTTGCGGGTTTTAGAAGGCAACCCTTGCTAGAACGATACTGAAGACAACATTGACAAGGACCGAAGTGCTATGATGTTGTAGCTAGATTTTCCAACTCCATTTGCTCCACGTCTTTCATGCAACTATAATTTCACTTAACTGAATAATCTTATACACCTTTATTTCCAATTGATGAAAGGAATTGAATAATTACTCTATGTAATTTATAATATTGCAGAATACATAGCTTCAGGTATGGCTTAATTCAGGGGCTAAAATCAAGTCCCCATGGAGAGGTTTCTCTTTCTGACTCCATGTCTGTTCCTGTAAGAATGCAACATTCCCAGGGTGGTCTTCTCCTCTGAGACATAAGATGTCAGCAGCATCTTCTCTTGGTATGAAATGTATCTTCCAGAAGTAGAAAAACCAAGCAAACAAAAACTTCTGTGTCTGATTTTGATTGGATCACATGACCACCTCAGTATGAATAAGTCCAGACAGGAGTGTAAGATGCTGCGACTGGTTTGTGCAAATTGCCTGGTCCACCCTTGGGTGGAAACTGAGCCAGGCTTGCAGCACAGACCGTAAATGGGGACAAAGTTCCCCAGAAGAAAAGCAGAGCAGTGACTCCCTCAAAGAACAGTGGACAGCAACTATGTGACAAAAGCATGTGTACGAACCATGGGTATATATGCTGTTATCAATCCATTGTCCTTTCTGTATACATTTAACATTTTCCCTTACATTCCTGATCCAGTGCAATTTCCCAGAATTGGTCTATGCCCTGAAATAGTAATTTTGATATAATTTCTCTGCAAATTAAACTATTTCTACCCTCTAGTCATGCCTTTTTAATTGAAGTGCTTCTAGGTTTTAGATGTACATATTTTGCCCATAACAGTTCCGATAGGTCTACCTCAAAATTCTTTAGGAAAAGATTAATACATGATGGTCTGTAGATTGAAGATTAAAGTTAAAACTATGCTGTTGACCTCAATCATTACCTTCTTTGTTTATAAAAATCTGTTACCCATTCAGCCTATCCAAAGTATTATAAAAATTATAAATATACACATACTTGTGAACTACAAAATATAAGATAGATCACTCATTACTATTCTAGGATAAAAAACAAAGAGTAAGGACCATCCTCATGTTTGCTTTGTCACTTATGCCATGATATTTAGGGAAAAATCAGACTTAGGATGAATTCCAAGGCCAATCCAGTTATTAAACTTAAGGACACTTTAGTGTAATATTCTAACAATGCATTCTTTTTTTTTTTTTTTTTTTTTTTTTTACAGGCAGAGTGGACAGTGAGAGAGAGAGACAGAGAGAAAGGTCTTCCTTTGCCGTTGGTTCACCCTCCAATGGCCGGCGCGCTGCGGCCTGTGCACCGCGCTGATCCGATGGCAGGAGCCAGGTGCTTCTCCTGGTCTCCCATGGGGTGCAGGGCCCAAGCACTTGGGCCATCCTCCACTGCACTCCCTGGCCACAGCAGAGAGCTGGCCTGGAAGAGGGGCAACTGGGACAGAATCCAGCGCTCCGACCGGGATTAGAACCCGGTGTGCTGGTGCCGCAAGGTGGAGGATTAGCCTAGTGAGCCGTGGCGCCGGCCTGCATTCTTGATAACACTTGTTATATATTACCCTTATAAACTTCCCAAATTAATGACAAAAAAATGGGAAACCAATCTGAAATACAGAAGCAAAGCAGAATACTTCATTTAAGCCTAAATATTAATAATTATTCTCATTTTACTTTAAAAAACATTTTTTTAAGGATACAAGCAAAGCCTAAAAGGAAGAGATGGCCCTAAATATATTGTTATTGTGCTCTCCAATTCAGGATACTTTGAAAATTTATAAAAAGTTGCCTCAGTTACCTAACATTCAGTTGCTTAACCACTGAATTTCTTTTCTAATACTGTTTTGCAATACACTTTTACAGTACTTTTCTTTTACTTTCAGGGGACAATTCTATAAGCCAAGTACCATATACTTCTCTACAGTAACAATTGTAAGGAACAAAGTAGAACAAAAAATACTAAAACAGGAAAAAAAGTAATGATAGGTTTGCTACATACTCAGTTACACAGGGAAGACTTTTGTACACAGACATAAAACAAAAAATAAACAAAAATCCAAAACATCTATCAAGAGACAAGGAAACCCAAACCCATAAAGTCTGTCATCAGTTTGTTAGTCATCTCATGTTTCACTCCCCCTTCTCACTGATCAATTTAGGCAGGGAAAGGGAGCAACAACTTAGCCAGTAAGGCAAGGCCTAAGGCTACGATTGACTATCTGGCTCCAAGATTAGTGAATCCAAGGGATACAGTACTCGTCATGTTTCTGCTGTAACAATGTACAACAGCATCAAGTAGTAGTTTTTGTTGTCTCCATAGAGATATGATTGTCCACGATTAAATCTGGACATGTGTGGAGGGCAACAGCATTTCACATTTTGTCCTAAATACTGCCCTCCATGTTTAAACATTCAGGTCAGAAGGGATTGCCAAACTGCTTCAAAAGATGGAGCAGAAGCTGAGGCATATGTTTGAAGAATCATCCTTGTTGCCTTGGAGATCCCTGGTGATAGTCAGGGGTGTAATGAGTTGATGGCATATAAGTCACTCTAAAGCCATTTTTAGCACTGGTAGGTGATATCGCCTCCTTTCTCTTTCCCTATCATTATGCTCGTTCAATCGCTGCCCAACTACTTGTTTTTAATATTAAGTATGGGTTCTCCTGCAGGCTCCGTTTTCTAAGCTCTAGTTAGGTGGTATCAGTCCATGTTGAAACAGTATTCATCTCTACCAAGAACATACCTGGTGCTAATACAATATAGGAGTCTCTAAAGCCTAGGGCCAGAGACAATCTTCCTGCCTTTGCCTTTTCTCAGTGACTGCTCTAAGATCTAAATCACAAGCTTTACGTTTTTTCATCTAAGGTGTGTGGGGGGGGTAGGTGGGGAGGTGAATAAAATGATGAGTAAAAGAGCTGACAAGACTTTGCTTGGAAAAAAAAAGGAATTCGAAGGGAATAAAGGTTTGCAATTATATTACAGTTAAAAATAACTATTGAACCATCAACTTAAGAATTCAACTTTGCTATTCTTTTGAACTCTATTGCAAACAGTAGCATAGAAGCTCTCAGGAAGCATTTCATTTCACTTTTCTTTTTTAAAAAGTGTTGTAAATCCAAAGGTATGATATCTATAATTCTTGAAAAGGCACTATTAAAATAGTAATTCTTTACATAGCCAACTCATAGAATGACAAATGCCCTAAACAGCACTCTGGTCTCAGGATGAGCCCTTAAGACATTCAGATCTGGGGCTGGCGCCATGGCTCAATAGGCTAATCCTCCGCCTGTGGCACCAGGCACTAATCCTGGTCGGGGCACCGGTTCTGTCCTGGTTGCTCCTCTTCCAGTCCAGTTCTCTGCTGTGGCCCGGCAGTGCAGTGGAGGATGGCCCAAGTCCTTGGGCCCTGCACCCCATGGGAGACCAGGAGAAGCACCTGGCTCCTGGCTCCAGATCAGCACAGTGCACCTGCCACAGCTGCCACTGGGGGGTGGGGGTGGGTGAACCAATGGAAAAGCAAGGCCTTTCTCTCTTTCACTGTGCACTTTGCCTGTCCAAAAATAAATAAATAAATAAATAAAGTAAAAAGACATTCAGATCTGGCTGTAGGGCCCATGAGAGTATCCCAGGCATGGAAAACCAAGACATTCTGGCAAAAATGACCTAAATGAAAGATCTCTAAGTGTGATCCCAGTGGAAAGAAGGGGCCAAAGAAAGAAGTACCTTTCTCTGAAGGGAGGAGAAAACTTCCACTTTGATTATGGCCTTGTCTAAATAAGGTCGGAGTTTGTGAACTCAAGAGGCTTCCATAGCCTTGGCAGCTCATGACAAGAGCCTTGGTGATTACTGACATCGGAAATAAGAATGTCAATCATTAAATCAACAACAGGAGTCACTGTGCACCTACTCCCCATGTAGGATCTGTCCTTAATGTGTTGTACTATGAGAATTAACTGTAAAACTAGTCTTCAAAATTTTTTCTATTTTGTGTCTGTGTGGGTGCAAACTGTTGAAATCTTAACTTAGTCTAGAGTTGATCTTCTGTATATAAAGATAATTAAAAATGAAGCTTAATAAAGAATGGGATGGGAGAGGGAGTAGGAGATGGGATGGTTTGCAGGTGGGAGGGTGGCTATGGGGGGAGGAACTGCTATAATCCAAAAGCTATACTTTTGAAATTTATGTTTATTAAAGGAAATTTTTCTATAAAAATACTAATCCTAGCAATTGATGAGCATGAAAAGGTATTTAAGCTCATTAGTGATTAGTAAAATGAAAATTAAAAATCACCTTGAAAAATTAACCATTCCTCACACAGGAAAGAATTAAAAGAACTGACAGTGCAAGTAATTGCAATGATATAGAGTAATAGTAACTGTCATATTACAGGAAACAACCTAAACAGGAGCAGCTAAAGATGCACAAAATGTACATTCCAGCAACATGTTTCAGGTGTAGATCCTGAAGATGCCCTTGCAGAAGTACATCCCGATTCATACTATAAAACATTCAGAGATACAGGTCAGCCATAAATCATGATCACCCAAATGATGAATGTGTTAACAAATTCTATTATCTTCACAAAATGGAATAGTATGCAGTAAGAAAAATGAAATAAACTTAAGAAACATGCATGGAACTCTGAAGTTTAAGAATGAAAGAACTACAAGGACAAGTACAGGTCATGGTTATTACAATAGACAAGGCTGCACAATTTTCTTTAGCAATGAGCTAGATGGAGTAAATATGGAATGGGAACAGGTGCACATAAAGAGATGGGGAGCTCACAGTGCTCCAGTCCCTGACTCGGATGGACTACATAAGCATACTCAGCCTGCCCATCTGAGTGAAAAGCATGAATACCTACTTTATTGTTAATTTTTAAGCATGTATCTTTTTAAGAAATATTCTTTATGCCATTATTCCTATTACCTTACCATATCTCTTACCAGGAACAAGAAACAAATTTAATCAGACAGAATAGACACAATATTTTCTTGTATTCCTAACGTAACTGAAACAGTAAGCCACAACTGAGTTTCTTTTTCACAGCACAGTTGGTATGCTCTCATGACATAACACATCAACTGCTTTGTTTTTTTTTTAAAGGCACTTATTAGAATTATCACTATTCTTCTAAAAGGATTTATAGTGATTTTGTGATAATAGGAGAAAAATTACAAAGAAATGAACTCAAATGATCAAAGAACAGTTGGAAATCATATTTAATGATTTCCAGACCTGTAAATGATCTTAGGAAAGTTTTCTGCACAGTGAATATATTCTGGTTAGGAATTGGACATACATCAAAAATTTTACTTCTGCAGTTTTAGTGACCACATGGATATATTGAGTGAAGTGAGTTATATGCATCCTGTACCATCTATCATCTTTGAATACAATGCAGTGTATCTTAGCCATTAGCTCGTCCCTCTTTGTCACTTGGATTTTTCAGTGCAAGCATCATTACTGTAGGTGTGTTTCAGTAACTTAATCATTCAAAACCCCAAAATTCTAGTAAGTTTTAATAATCTTTATATAATATAGATAGAAGCTGGTTCAGGTATACCGAATTCAATAAAATGGGTTGAGAAAACAGGACCTAGCAAATTCTTAATCTACCAAACTTAACATCAGCAAGAAAAAGAAATGATTTCAATAGATTGCTATATTCCAGGTGTTACAATTAGATCCATAAATGCTTCAACAATCCTACAGAGTCCCTACTATTATCTCCATTTAGTGACCAAAAATCTGCACCTTAGAGATCTTAATGAGGAATTCTGAGTGAACTGTTAACAGCTGTGAGTATACCAAAGCACCATCAGCACAAGCAAAGTGTGACTTGCTGAAGCTCACACAGGTGCTAAGTGCAGGCTACAAAAACTCAGATTCTAAGACGTCACGAAAAAGTAGAACTAAAAGATGTCTATTTTGGTGCTAAAAATGAAATCAATGCATAGTTTCACAATAAACATTTTCCACGTACTTTTGAAGACGTCTTATATTTATAGATTTCAAAAAATTTTGGCACCAAAATAAATGTTCATTCCATTCCCCATGATCTTTTCAAAGCACCCAAAACATGCATTAAATGAGCCTTATATACACGAAAGCCTACTGAGACATCAAAAGTTATTGGATATAGACTTAGAGTCAGCTGTATTCTCATTACTACTTACTGATACATTAGGCAACAAAAGTATTAATATATGTGGGCAAAAACCAGACAAAATGAGTGACTTCAAAATGGTTAACTGTGACCAAAACATAAAATTAAGGTTATTTAGGGGAGTTCATTTCTTTCTTTCATGGCTTCAAATTTGAAAAGTTTTATATTTTATAAGTACATGAAATCTATGACTCTTGACTTGAGTCTTGAATTTATTCTAGTGCTATTTCTTCTTGCACTTACATCAGTCCAGTTTTATATTCACTTCCCAAATTTGGGACACTTTTACATTTGATTCTAAAAAAATTATTCAATGGCTCTATATAACAGCTTTATTAACATGGTTATAATATTATGCTTCAGTGTCCTTAAGGAAAAAAGTGAGTTGCTGGAAATACTGGTAATATTGATGGTACGTTAGAATTCTCACAGCCATTATGAACTCTCATACCAGATTTTGCTTTGTCCCTAATGCCAAAATGTACACTTTTATGCACATCTACATTTCATAATAGCAAGCAGGCTTCCACACTCACATACTTTTTTCTACAAATGGTCAGGCAGGATGACAGGTTAAAAAAAAAAAAAGTGGGAGGAGGCAGCACTGTGGTGCAGCGGGTTAATCTGCCATCTGCAGCATCAGCATCTGTATAGGCACTGGGTTCCAGTCCCAGCTACTCCACTTCCAATCCAGCTCCCTGATGTGTCTGGGAAAGCAGCTGAGGATGGCCCACCAAGGCTGGGCCTGGTGGTTGTGGCCATCTGAGGAGTAAGCCAGCGGGTGGGAGAAATTCCATATGGGAATCTGGAAAGCCAGAATCTGATAACCTGTGATACTCATGTAATTAGTTCCAAATCACTTACTCAGGATGATTTTATTCTAACAGGGTGAATTTATTCACCTGGGGACAGTGCACAAGAAAAGTTTCATGGCCCTCTCCAAATGTAGATAATACTCTAAACTTACGGATTCAAGAATGGTTAGGTTAAATCCACCAAGTAACTAGAATTTAATGCATATGATCCTATCAGAAGTTAATTCAGGCTTTGGAAAGCAAGAAAGCAAATAGTGAAACCAAGCAGATGAAATGCTAACACAGTTAAGATCTCAGCTCCTGAGTTTAGAATACTCTTACACTGTTTTGGCAAGTTCAGCTGCACTCTAATTTGGTTGTGAAGACGTTACTACAATACACATATATTTATTTTTAAGTCCTTGAAGCCTGTCTCAATAATCTGCTCTACTTAAGAAATGACTTAAAGGATAGTTTAATTCAGGCAACTTGAAGCCTAAGGACAAAAATACAAGTTACCTTTCCTGCTCTCTGAATCTCATTATACCCAAAGGGTAGAGAACCACGTGGTATCACGTATTAATGTTTTAAATTTATATTTAATAAACTGAAATACACATTCCTGACAAATCATGTGTTATTATTCACTATTATATTTGTATTTATTATCACTCAAAAATAAGACATTTGGAATTTTTCCAGTACGTGGTGTTCGGGCACACATCAAATTTCCCATTATTCATGAGACGAGAGCTAAAAGGTGTTTCCATTGCAGCACCCACAGTTTCTGTTCAATTTTGCCCTTCCTAGACCACAATGCTTAATAGGTTTTCTGGCAGCAGACACTAAACCCTTTTAAAGAGGCATTTAATGGGAAGCATTTGTTTACCTGTGGATTCATTATTAATGAAAAGCCCAGCATTGCACAGTTCAAATCAAGCAGACATTAAGTGGATCAGTCACTTGCATTATTAAAATGTGCCTTGGGGGAATAGGGATTATTCTTCACATTCAATTATTCCTAATGTAAGGAGCCCTCACCCACCCCCGTATCATTCCTAAAAAGGAAGCTGGTTCTTCCAGTTGACCTTTCTGAGTGTACACAAGAGTCCTGTGCAGCACTCCTAGTCCCCCCAGTGAGAACCGGGCTGCCTCTGGGCTGGGCCTGGCTCCATCTCTACCTTCGTGAAGCCCCTGGGGAACAGTACAGTCAAAGCCCTGGACTGCAGGCCCCCTGCCTACAGCAACTTGAGATGCTCTGACACAGGATGTCCCTGGAGTCCGTGTCTACATCGCCAGGAGGCAGAATTCTGTCAGAAACATGCTTTGGCTGTCATCAGCTCAGACCTTAGACATCAGGTAAAGACAGGCTCAAGCTCCTTGAAATCTCGACCAGGCAGAGGGGTGAAAAATGAGACAGAGCAATGAAAAACTTAAGACTAGCAATCCTCCCTTCCCCTCTCCGACTCTATTACCAAGTTCCCGTGGTGGATCTGCCAATGGGGTGACATGTACATCCTGCTACCCACTTGTGCTTTAGTGTAATGCCTTTGTTTATTGCTGGAAGGCCCTGGATGTCAATTTAGATTGTACAAACCTAGAAAGCACAGATTATTTGCACATATTATTGCACATATTTCTCTACAGGATACACATACTTTTAATTCTGATGCTCAAAACCTATTTATTCCCATGTTGCTGAAAATGATAAGTCCTTCCAAAATACAAGCACTCTTCCAAAACTCCACGAAAATACACATTACAGAGAGCAGTGCATGGATTTCAAAACACTTTACACTACAATAAACTTATCTTTTAGTTCCATTTTCCACCAAGTTTTTGAAATGCCCTCATACTTTTTGCTACCAGTTTAAATCATACTGCATTCCAGGTAATACACATGTTCCGAGTGGATTTTCATCTTGTCATTGGATTGGTCACCCAGAAAACTCAGTAAGTGTAGTCCAGTAAATCATTTAGACACCAGTGTCCTATGGGGTCTCTGCATGTTGCCATGTATGTTACCACTGAGGACAAATTGATGGAATAATTGGAGTCACTCAGGCTTCCAATGACAGAATTCCCAGAACTGAGCCACCACCCCATGGGCTTCCAGCATGAACTCCTTTCCCAGACTGGAAGCAGATTCCCTGGTGTGGAACAGAGCCAACACTCAGTATCTGACCACCTTCCACTGCCTCAACCCCTTCCACCTATTTAATGCCTATGAGTACAAAGGCAGGGTAGTGATGAGTGGGGGTCCAACATGAGAACAAGAGGCTCACAGGAGCAGGAGGCATGCACCCGGGGAAGTAATTCAAGCCCAACAAAGCCTGCAGTGTTGCAATGGAATCTTAATGTGCTGTTACAGATCACATTCAGCAGTAAGATTAAGGGAGGGTTCACAGGCTCCTAGCTGCTTTTATAAAACAGATCTGGAGAAGAACACTGGGAAATGACAGAGGACAGGCACACTTCTCTGCTAGGAGCATTAACAATGGGGACGCCAAGGTGCACAGGTCCTTTTCTTGGAACCTTCTGCAGTATCTTGGGTGAGACTTCCTCCCAGAGCGGCTGCTCTGACACCTCCCCAGACTCAAATCTGCTCCTGTTTCTAATTTTTCCACCTGAACATTTTGACTCTTCAGGTAAGATTTCACACAGATCGTCTGGGGAGCTGTGTCACATTCCAGGCAGAGATCTGGTTTACATTCTTCTGATGTCCTAATGTCTTTCAAATAAAGTTCACTTTTAAATTTAATCTAGGTAAACTTTTTTGGGACACTTTGCAACTAATCAACATGGAAACAAAATCAAGATTAGCAGAAGCACAAAATGAGTGGAGAATTTTTATATACACTTTTTTTCTAGATCAAATTGTAATCCCTAAAACAAACTAAAACTGCTCAGTGTAACAACAAATTGGAAAGTGTAACAACAAATTGGAAAAACTTTCATCTTATGCCCTGGTAAACTTTAATAGCAACATAGCACAAACTGCCTTGAGGTTTACCTTTTCACACTGTATAGCACCAAAAAAAAAAGAGAGAAAAGCTATTCAGAAAAGTAATGATAATGATTTCCAAAACATGCAAGATCATGTCTTGCCAATCACCGAAAACCATACATTTTCTGTCATTTACTCAGACCACGAGGATCTATCTCCCTGACTTTAGTATTGAAACTAAATCGCTGCTAGTGCTCCAATCTTAATCCCATTCTGAATGTCACAACGTGGCAACGCGAGGGGTTCTACACTTGCAAAACCGTGCCAACAGGTTTAGTTTTTTGTACTTGGTAAAACTTGTTTTTATTATAGTATCGTTACTAATGAACCCACAATCATTTCACTAAAAGGAATCAATATATTTACACAATGTTGTTTCTCCTGAAATAACAAGAAATTGTCCATTTAAAGCTTGTGTAATATTAAGCTTCATACAAAACCAACAAACCACGAAAACGGCTCAAATCAAATCGACATTTTAAACTCTACATCTCATCTCTTCTGCTTCAAGAACCTAAATAATTCTATACTAATGGGAGAAGAGCCTGTTTCCACCTAAGCAGGCCAGTGGGAGTTTTTATTTAAGTGCCATTTAATGTTTGGTTTCAAGCCATCAAACAAGACACAGCAGGTAATCCAGTGACAGAATGTGTATAATTATGGTTACTTTGAAACCTCTGCCAGATCAATAGAGGTTTGCTAGCTCTGCAGAGCTTGCAGTTTGGAATTTTAAAATTAAATGAGCTTCATAAATGACATTAAATTAATAAGAGCCACTGTATACCAATTACTTGAATTTAGTAAGAACGCCTCTGGAATTGTCTTAATTACTGAAAATAAATGCA
The DNA here is from genome assembly GCF_964237555.1 of Oryctolagus cuniculus. NCBI lineage: Eukaryota > Metazoa > Chordata > Mammalia > Lagomorpha > Leporidae > Oryctolagus > Oryctolagus cuniculus. The sequence continues at coordinate 25,739,676 of NC_091441.1, forward strand.
TGTGTTAGTGTGTGTCAGTTTAAACCCGTATAGCCAGAGGTAGACATATACCCTAAGTGTAAGTTTAACTAGTTCTGTGGTACTTGGATCCTAGTATTTTGACTTCTGATCCAATGCACTTTCTCTGTTAATTTTTTTTTGCATTCACCTACAAAATTAAATTATATATAACAAAATTGTCTAAAACTTCAAATACATATATATTATATATATAACCAAATAGGTATCAAATCATATACATATTTTGAGTCCACGCTCTGGAGGAAGATAGACCCAGGTTGTCTCATTAACGCAAGTAGCACTGATAGGCATTAGATACTTTTCCATAGCCAGCACTTCTTTCCTGAGCTAACCATCCACAGCATAGTGACCACCAATTTACTGAGATCTGTGTTCTACCAACCCCACACAATGGCATCCATTCTCTTGATCACACTTTTGCTCGTACTGTTCCTTTAACACAGTGCCAGGAGTCTACCAGCCACAAAACATCCTATTCCTGCCGGAGTGTGTCAGTCTTCTAGAAACCTTCAAGTTCTTGATGACTTACAGGAAACTCCATATAACCTGTGAAGTCTAATGCAAGCTTCCTAGGATGCATTTGATAATTCCCTTTAGACAGCAACTTCTATACAGGAGGACGACCTGTTATTACACATTGTATTTCTTCCTCATTAAGACTCCAAGTCACATTGCCTCAATTATAGTGCACATAGCAATAATGATAGCTAAATTTATCAAATAACTTATAAGTACTCACTCCTGAGATAAGTCCTTTGCCTCACTGTGACTACATGAGATTAATAGTATCATGTTCATCCCAGAAGAACAAATGGATGAATGGATAAGTTAATTTGTACAAATCCACATACTTAGCAAGTAACAGTGCCAAGATTTGAACCTATGTCTATCTTCCTCCAGAGCCTGGACTCAAATGCCTCGTGTTCCTCTTTTATCCAGCCCAACACTTCATTCACAAGACAGATTGATAGATAAGTGTTGTCTGGCTATGTAGTTGGCAATAAAAGTCCAGTAAATCCTGTTATGATATAGCTTGTTATTACACAGACTTATAAATGATTCAAAGCGTGTTCTTCAAAATATAACAACTCCATCATAAAAGCTGACTTCGCATAGTCAGCACATATGGTAAATTTTAGTTCTGTATCTCAAACAGACAACGATATTTCTAATGTAAAGACAATTCCACGATGAGTGAAATTTCTTTATACCCTAATAAGATTGGAATTTCAAACACTGATTTGTAAGGGATAAATTTAGATATTTAAAAATATTGTGGAACCAAGGCTGTAAAGGCAGAGATAACACCTGCACGTTCACTGTGGAATTCAGAGCCTCACTTGCTATTCATGTGTCTGTTGAAGTCTATACACATAATGACACAGAAAACACATGAAAGACAGTAGCAACACTAAATTTTCCAGGTTAGGAGAAAAATGTGTAATATTTAAAATTCTGAATCAGAGTGTGCTTTAGAAGAAACAGTAATAACAGCCACTGACAAAGTACTCACTAGGAACCAAGCTCCATCATAAGACATGAACATGTAGATGTGAGCTCATTTAATCATCGCATCAAGTCTGTAAGGAGCTACCTTTTCCTCCACTGTTACGCCTTTGAGTTTTGGTTGTTTTTACTCAAATCTGTAGTTTGTTCCTTTCTACTGCTGAATAGTACAGAGTACAGATGTGCCATAGTCTGCCTGTCCATTCACCTGTCTCAGGATATCATGCTTGTTTCCAGTTTGGGATGATGATGATTGTAACAGCCACAGAGATTCGTGTAGTTTTTTGGCTGTGAGTATACATTTTCACTTCAGAAGATGACTAGGAGTGGGATCGCTGGCTCATATAATAAGTGCATTTTTAGACTTTGTACTAAGATACTTACCAAAATTATCAAAGGTAGTGAGATCTTGAACATCCCTCCTGTATTGTCCCATAATACAGCTTACAGAGTTATCAAAATCAAAAGCAGGAAGTTTGGGCAGGTGTTCAGCACTAGTTATGGAGTCACTTGGGGCACTCATGTATCACGGAGGTTCCGTGTTCGGGTTCTATCTCTAATCTCAATTCCAGCTTCCTGATAATTGCATCTTCAGAGGTATCTCAAGAACTTGGGTCCATGCCACCCATGTGGGAGACCCACACTGAGTTACAGGCTCCCGATTCCAGCCTTGCCCAGCCCTGGCTACTGCAGGTATTTGGGGGCATTAATCAGCACATAGAAGATCTCGCCGTCTCTGCCTTTCAAAAAAATTTTTTTTTGGCAGAGTTAGAGAAAGGTCTTCCTTCCGTTGGTTCACCCCCTAAACGGCTGGAGCGACGCCGATCTGAAGCCAGGAGCTTCCTCCTGGTCTCTCACATGGGTGCAGGGGCCCAAACACCTGGGCCATCCTCCACTGCCTTCCTGGGCCACAGCAGAGCGCTGGACTGGAAGAGGAGAAACCAGGACAGAACCTGCTCACCAACCAGTACTAGAACCCGGGGTACCTGCACCACCAGTAGAGGATTAGCTTAGTGAGCTGCAGTGCCGGCCTCAAAGACTTCTTTAAAAAATAGAAAACTTCTGCATAATATCTCAAAATAAATTGTGGACTTACTCATACTTTACCAGTTGTTGCCTGTGTTCTGAGTGTACATGCACGCATATAAATAACCGTGCCTTTTATCACATGTATACATTTGTATTCCCACCCCCAAAACAAGGATACAGAACTGCTGCTTCTTGGCTGAGAGACTCTCCCTACTCTATTTCAAATCTGAGTAACATGACCAAGAGAGGCAGAATAGGGTGTAAACCTGAGTCCAGGCAGCTGGGAAGTGTTGGGCCAGGACTTCTGAATTCAAACAGATACAAAGCCCATTCTTGTTTCCTATTATGCTATTTCATGCGTGTAGGCATGCATTCTAGCAGTTTCACTGCACTGCTTGTTAATAACTCTGTCCTCTTTTATGAGATATGATATTCTTGACAAATACTTGAATACCCAAGCTGGGTTAAATTCAAATTTCTACAGCTTATGAGTGGCAAACTCAAAAAAGTCCTTTTACTGCGAATCCCCATTTTCTGCTCCCTCCCCCAGAACTCTGGGACTATCTTTTCAGCCTTCTTCAGTCACAAATTTTGTGTTTCACCATTCCAAGCTTTACAAAAAATTGCTAAAAGCTCAATGTCATTCCTGACCAACTTCAAGTGAAACAGCCACTGTTTTCAGTTTTTTTTCTTTGAGAATATGTCATTCTGAGAGATCCTCAAAAGTACACAGAATCCAGGTAGGTGCAGAGCAGGAGAAAAGTCATACCCAGCATTTCTTCTAACCATCTGGACAACTCACATCCACAGATGCCCCGGAAAGACCCCCTTCTTATCCCCTTATAAACTTTTATTTTCTTTGCATTATTATAGGCCAAACTTTGGCAATCAGAGTGACAGCACCCGGTTGAATAGGCTTCTCCAGTCCCATTTTTAACTCCCCATCTTGATAAATAGGCTCCCCAAGCAATGTGTGCTCCTCTACAGAGTCTCATTCTCTTTGGACTACTGCAAGCTTCTCCTACTGGATTCCAAGGTCATGAATCCAACTGATGGATTCCAGGATCTCTGATGATCCATACATTTGCACACATCTAAGTTTTTCTTGTATTTGAGTCCCTAGCTGTCATTAAATACTCAAAGTTACCCTTGACCACCACAACATTGTAACACAGATCACCCATGGTCCAGGACCAAGTATCAGTGGAAGAAGCATCAGCTAAATCAGGCAGAGATGTTTCTTCCTATTGCTAAAGTTGCTCATTCTTAACATTTCTGTTTGGTGAAACACTTTGAACTCATAATTTGTCAACATGTGTTTCAAATGTTGGAATACAAAATAATGTGGTTGGATTTAAATTGCTTCTTGCTGTCTTAATTAAAAACATGAAGATGACTATTCATGTATATTTTGGAATTTTTATCTAAAACAAGACCAGACATTTAATGACCCTAAAACAGAGCTATGGATTATCAGCTGACCAAGGCTTTGAACAATGGCTATAAAGCAAAGTATGTCATGGAAATATCTCAGAACATCTTCTGTATTTTTCTTTCTTGTACATTTGGAACCTTGAAGTTTTTAAAACTCCAGGGACAAAAACTTTGAAATGCTATGGAACTATGCTATTGATGAACACTTTTAATTTCAAGAAGGTCCCAAGAAATAGACAAGAGCATCATCCTTCTAAATGGATGAAAGTTGATTTGAAATACAATGACTGGTGAGCAATCAGGTGATTTTTTCACTATTAGGAATAAATTACTTGGAACTATTGTTCTACCCTTCTAGATGGGTTCTCGATGCTCTGCTTAAGGAAGTGAATTGACTAGGATAAGGGGAGAGCTGGTACAAAACTCTACAGAGTTGTGCTCCAGGCTTTGATCAAGTGATAGATTTCCAAGTACATGTGCTAAAGAGAACCTATTAGTTGAAACTCTAGGACACAAGAAGTGCTAATACAATTTTTCCTGGAGATTCTAAGATAGGATTGAATATAAGTAAACAAAAAAATGTAATGTTTAAAGCAGAGAAACAATTCTCCACATGTAATGACAGGGGACAGTTTTCATTACATCAACATCTATAGAAGCATGTTCACTACATTCAAGGCATATTCAGCAGGGAGTAACTGATTATACACTTCATAGTCTGGAATATCCTGAAATTTTAAGTTAAAAGGTCAGCTTTCTCACCCTTACTTATGTGTGCCTGCTTGAGAAAGGATGTTTAAAACACGCACCGGTGATGTAAGACATAAGAGGGATTACACTAACAGTTCAGACACACCCCTACTTCAGGTTTGAATGAAATGCTTGAGCAGGAACTTGGCAAATTGTCTCCAGTGTCAATGTGTAAAGGCAGGGTGCATACTTTTATACTTATGGATTCTGACAACATGAGGAAGGTTTGATTTCTTCTGATACTTACATTCATGGAAAGAGCAACAATTGAATGAGTTGGCAGTAGTGACGGCTGTAATTCAACTGAAGTGAGTATTTATTGTAGAAGTCAGCAACAAATCCTATATTTATATGTAATTTTGATTATCAAAAAAGACCCAGTTTTAGAACACCAACACTTGACTTCATCTGTGCTTTCTTTCCTTTTCTTATCTTGAAGATACTTTTCAATCACTGAGAATGTGATGGAAATCATACTCGTACTTAAAACAGAGAAGGGATTTCATTTTCATTAACCGATATTTGTGTTGGGCAACATATCAGAATTGCGTCCTGAAGTGTCAGTCTCCCATGGATGCATAATGCAGACACAGACATAAATTCATTTCTCTTTTGTTTCAAGAAAATGATTGTCTATTTTCTTTCATATTACAGAGAGATGCATCTTGTGCCATATTTGCCTACACTTGGCAATATGCTTCTCTTCACTCTCCCTCAAGCATGCCAACATATAAATCATGCAACATCAGTGTTTGGACATGCAAAATTAAATGTTGTCATTTTGTTCACATAAAGGTAAAAAGAAAATTGAAAGTTTACATGATGATTGGCCACTCTTCCTTCCTTTCCAACTTGACAAGGTCATTTTTATTTGCTGTTTTCCATTTATTTAAATAAAAGGCTATGTGACTAAATCCAGTAAGAATGGCAGTGTGATATAAATAATCCCTTTTTTATACATCAAGAAAGGGATACGGGGCCCACAAAGTGATATCCTTAATATTAAACAGTCAGGTTCAGATAGGGATGCCCCATTTATCTCTGCATAAAATTCAGGTCTGTTGCTCTAACAGGAGATTATCTTAAGAAAATGTGCTAAATTATTAATTTTTTTATTTTTTGACAGGCAGAGTTAGAGAGACAGAAAGGTCTTTTTCCTTTTCCATTGGTCGACCCCCCAAATGGCTGCTAGCACCAGTGCGCTGTGCCGATCCGAAGCCAGGAGCCAGGTGTTTCCTCCTGGTCTCTCATGTGGGTGCAGGACCCAAGGACTTGGGCCATCCTCCACTGCCTTCCCGGGCCACAACAGAGAGCTGGACAGGCAGAGGAGCAACCGGGACAGAATCTTGCACCCCAGCCGGGACTAGAACCTGGGGTGCTGGCGCCACAGGTGGAGTATTAGCCAAATGAGCCACAGCACTGGCCTAAATTACTAATTTTTAAACAAATTTCATTCATTCAAAACTTTCTAAAAGCTCCACCCTTCAACAGAGCCAGTTTAAAATCCTAACTTACTCATTTGATTTTGTCCTACTGTTGTGCCTTTGAAATGTTCATCAACTTGTGTCACTACCACACAAGCTTGTACTTAATTGTACATTGGATTTATTTTCTTAACAAGCCATCAGTATCTTGAGGACCTCTACTTTGATAGCTCTGCCTTCTGTACAGCACTTTAATGGAAGGCAAAGCCAGCATTCCTATTCTAGATTAATAATTGCAAAATAAAAAGAATGTATCCACAGCATACATAAAGGAAAACCAGTGATGGAATCACTAATGCCCTGATTTATAAATAGCTTCTGAAATAAGATGGAGAAAAATGGATGGAATACTTTCAGGGAAATTGGTTGGATAATTGCTAATGTTTGTGCAGTACTTTCTCAGTTACAAAGCACTGGCTATATGTATTCTCATGTAATGCAAAACCCACCCTACTGAAAAACAAAATTTCAGATTTAACAATGTTTCTGTTGTCAAAGCCCTAGATTTATTGGTATATAATTGTGTTGTATTTTAACAAGGGCCCCAGCTCAAAAAAGAACATTTCATTTACTTAGTGTTCTTGCAATTACTTTTTCAAGCATTTTCATAATTTTAAAAATATATGTGAGGCCAGCACTGTGGTATAGTGGATAAAGCCACTGTCCGCAGTGCTCACCAGTTTGAGTCCTGGCTGCTCCACTTCTGATCTAGCTCCTTGCTAATGCACCTGAGAAAGCAGTAAAAGATGGCCCAAGTCCTTGTACCCCTGCACCCATGTGGGAGACCCAGAAGCAGCTCCTGGCTCCAGTCTGGCCCAGCCATGGCAGTTACAGTCATAGAGAGTAAACCAGCAAATGGAAAACCAGCAAATTTGCCTCAGCCTCTGTGTAACTCTTTCAAATACACACACACACACACAATAGTTAACTCAAACTGGTATGTGCATATGTGCATGCATGTATTATATGTAAGCATAATCAGTGTGTAGTTTTTTCTAAAGTATGAATATTTTATCTTAAACCATATTTATGCATTCACAATTACCAAATAGCTTCAACTAAATTTCTCAATAAAACCTCTACGTTTGCAAATTGTGATTTTTATGGACAATTAAGGACTTAATAAAAAACTCGAGTAAAGATGGCTCAGCACATTCTTTGCCTATGTATCAGTCTGTGTAACATCAAACATCTGGGTTTAAAGTAAAATGTTCAACATTCCATATGCTTCCAAATACCCAGATGTTCATCATCATGTATAGGTAAAATTACAAAGAAATACAGAAACCTGTTAGATAAGAGATCTGAATCATTCCTCACTTTAAAGATATTTTAATTTAAGAAGTATATACTCATATTAAGTAAATATTTCAGATTACCACTATTTAGTGCACTCTGCCACTCACTAAACTATGATTTCACATCCAAACAAAAGATCTATGAACAAACATCTCCAGGGCAGAAAATGAGGAATTTCAGTGCGAGTTGATAGACACTAATAGAGGATGGCATTGAGCCTAGGCACAAAGTTTCTAACGTTGAGTCCTCAACAGGCTCCAAGGCCAAGCAGCACCAACAAGCTATCGATATTGTTCCTTCTTTCATTTTTCCTGTCCCAAGCCGAAGGATGCAATGGGCAAGGATTATGAGAGGGGCTCACTAGCTCATCAGCAGAGCCACTTGTGGACTAACCAGGCCACGGCTGCAGACACCAACACTGTGGCAAAGAGGCTCTTCCATTTCACCAGAGATCTACAAACGATGACCTGAAGAAATATGCCTTATTTCGTACATCAGTGAGCTGAGACTGGTTGATAAGACAACTTAATAGTATAAAAATGTAATATTTCATGACACCTAAAATTATGAAATTCAATTTTAGCCACTGTAAATAAACACTGCTTCACAACAACGTCCATTCATTTATCTATTTCAATGGATACTTTCCTGGGCCTGGCCAGAGCTGGGTAGTTTCAACAGTGACCAAACGCCTCCAAAGTCTAAAACAGATAACTTTCACTACGCTGACACTTGGGTTAAACCATCAAGTTGGAATTTTTTGCTGTTTAAATAATATCCATAATATATAAAAGAGAGAAGTATACCTACAGTAAAAATTGCTAATTTAAAAAAATAGGAAATCCTCAAGCCATTCCTGGATAAGCCAAAGATTATGGCTGCAGTTGCTTTTCTGAGAAATATTAACTCCTAGGAAATATCAAATGAAAAGTTAAAAGCTAACTCCTCCTATGCCCAATTAGCTTTCATAAATAATAAGCTTCGGTCTTTTCCCCCTCCACTCTATGGGAAGTTATTTTAAAACTTATTGGGAAAGCTTTGGCAGTCTTCTAAAATGTAGCTCAGTGTGGAAATAAATCAAATTTAGGGCTCTCATTTTTTCAATAGTAACTTAATTTGTGACCTGAGTAAGTGGAACTTGGAGGATCAGGCAGAGGCAGGCTACTGCTCTAATACTTAGGTTGCCTGTGAATGGTTTATCTTCTTTTATACTGTACATCTTAATTTTCATTTTAGATCATTTAACTGGATTTTGATATGGATTTTGATTTGTGTATTTGGTCAGCATTTTATGCTTGGCTTCAGGCTGTCTAAATACTTTATGACATCTAAAGAGAGGGAATATTTATGATTTATTTATTTTGAAAGGTGGTTACAGAGAGAGGAGGAGACACACATACTTGTTGGAGAGGAGGGAGAAGGGAGGGAGAGAGCAGGAGAGAGGATAAAGGATCTTCCATCTCCTGGTTTTCTCCCCAAATGGCCTCAATTGTTAGGGCTGCACCAGGCTGAAGTCTGGAACCAGGAGGCACTTCTAGGTCTCCCACAGAGATGGCAAGGACAACAGTATTTAGAGCATCTTCTGCTGCTTTCCCAGACTCATTAGTGGGGAGCTGCATTGCAACCACGTCCATATGGGATGCCAGCATTGCAAGCAGTGGCTTAACCAGCTGCACTGCAACACTGGCCCCAGGAATATCTTTTCATAAGAATCTTATCACCAGTAAGTTTATGGGGATAGAATGACAACTTTAAAACAACCTCTCTTTAACAATGAAGCAAATTAACATTCAGGTTAAAAAATTTTTAAAAAGCAGAAGCTTTTTGGGTCAGAAATCAAGAGCATTAATCCTAGTTCTGCTTTTATCATTACCTGACCTTAAAACATAAATAAATGACATCACCTCTCCCAACTCCAGCAGCGTTGTCTATCTAATGGGAGATTGAATGAGCTGGGGTTCCTTCTAGCTCTAGAACCCTGTGTTTCTAACTATGTTTACCAGTTAATTTACTGAACCATGATAAACACATTCAACATTGGAAAATCTTTTCTATCCCAGAAGTTGGCTAGAAATTACTTTCATTTTTCACTTAAAATTCTGATAGCTGCAATTCACCAAGAACCACTTTTCTTCTCCCCCTCTTTGATCAACATGTTGCCTGCCCTTGCATAACAGAAGATATGCTCTGTTCTACAGACCTCAGAGTTCCTAGGGGTTTTATACTAAACCCCAACCTGAAATGGTTGAAAAGAAAGGTGTTCTTTAAATATAGAAACTGGAGACAAAAATATTCCTCTCACTAGCAATTATGGAAATGCTAAATAATTCATCTCTTACTCATAAGAAAAAATAAGAAAAAAATGTATATACAATATATAATGCATAGATGTATGTATGTATATATATGCATGAAACAAATAATTCGAAAATAAATATAGAGGAACTCACAATGCTTCTGGAAACTATGCTAAATACAATATTATATACACTAGCAAAAGAAATCTTACTTTACCCAACAAATTATGATGAAATTATTTGGTATAACTTTTAGTAATAATATTTATTTAGTAACAATTTTTGCAATAGTTTACTTTTTCCAATAGGTTTTCCATCTCTCAAAAATAATATTAACAGTGTGGTCATCAAAATAAAAAATGTTGATACGACATAAAAATCATATGTCAAGGGGCTGGCAGGGTAGTGCAGTGGGTTATGCTATTGCTTGTGCCTCAGCATCCCAGATTGGAATGCTGGGTCAACTCCTGTCTGCCCCACTTGTCACCTAGCATTCCCAATATGCAGGGAAAGTAGATAATGGCTTCATTGTTTCAGAAACTGGGAAGTGTTTTTAAACATTTGGAAAATATTTAATTTACAACTAGGTTAATTTAACTTCTGGGAGAAAGACACTTAGCCCAAACAATAATGGATTTTTAAGTTTCACTCATCTTCAGAAAAATTCTGCTCCTGCCACATATTTCACCACATGTGGCAATGTTCATATTCCTATTTTACTGAGAAAATTAGTTATTTGAAAACCAGTATTTCATTTTCCAGAAAAAAAAAATGACCTCATACACTGGTATACAGATGTCTTTAATTATTCATCAAAGACTGCTAGACCCATCCCTCATGGTAGTGCTGTCAAACAATATGCTATTAGATAAGCTAGTTATGGCAACAATTCTACAAAAAGTTTGCGTTACAATTTAGGACTCATACATAGCTTTTGAGCCAATCTCTGGGCAACAACTCTAGCAACAAGAGTGGAATTCGACAGTCAGTATTGAGGTTTATATTCCTGATGCATAGGAGTTACTATCTATTGGTTATATCTATATTCTTCTGACTATAGTAGGAATTATGAAGTTCTTAGTTCTTAAAAAAGCATTTCAAAGATTCTTGATTAAAAATAAAGTAGATATTCCTCTCTACAATATACACCAATAAATATAATTAATGAGCAATGCATATCTCAGTATTATTACAAATGTTCATAAAACAATGTGTAAAGACCATGGGTAATGAAATGGCTCCAGTTAAATCAAGAACTATTAGTAAATATTACATCATATCAATTTGAAGGCTGAATTTTTTCTAAAAATACCGAAAATATAGGCTGTAAGACAATCTTTAAATAACGTTCTTTTCCATTACGATTAAATGAATCGAAACCAGATGCTACCCTTCAGTTTTATATAATTATATGTTAACTGATACATTTTAAAGAATCAAAATCTCCTCGGGGCCAAAATTACAAGACTAAAATCTCTACTCAAAACAAATGACTCTTTCTGTTCTTGGGTGCATCACTAAGCAGTTATGTTAAAATTACCACAGTCCCAGGCTTCAGTACATTCTTTTTGTCTCTATTTTAATATAGATTGTACAAAACAAAGTAAGTAGGTTGGCCAGTTTATTCTTCCTTCAGCATATAGGCACCTACTGGCATCACAAAAGCTCATTGCTTTACCTTTATGTATTTATATCCTTTAGGAACTAACTACTGGCTCCAGTGTGCAGGTCATTCATTTTTCAGATAATCAGTAAATATTAAATTGATGAGAACTCAGAATTTAGTTGAAATTTCCTATGGCACAGGGCCCTGGAAAAGTTTCTACTATCACTGATCATTTAGAACACTAAGTCGTCCTGCAGGTATATATTAATCCTAACTTTTTTTTGACAGGTAGAGTTACAGACAGTGAGAGAGAGAGAAAGGTCTTCCTTCCGTTGGTTCACTCCCTAAATGGCCACTATGGCCAGCGCTGCGCTGATCCAAAGCCTGGAGCCAGGTGCTTCCTCCTGGTCTCCCATGCGGGTGTAGGGCCCAAGGACTTGGGCCATCCTACACTGCCCTCCAGGGGCAGAGCAGAGAGCTTGACTGGAAGAGGAGCAGCCAGGACTAGAACCCAGTGCCCATATGGGATGCCAGCACCACAGGTGGAGGATTAACCAAGTGAGCCACAGCACTGGCCCCCATTAACTCTTCAAGTAGCGCTCTGTTCCAATCCACAGTGAATATTTTGCGTGGATGGCTTGCTATTTTCGTTTACGTTCAATTGTTTATAGCCATCGTCTATATTTCTACTGAACTAGGGTCTTTTTACTTGTTAAACTTCTTATCTGGTGAAGTATTAAGCCTTTTTACTGTAACAAATCTAAAAAGTATGTTATCTCTTGGGGCCAGCACAGCGGCATAGTAGGTTAAGCGTCTGCCTGCAGTGCCGGCATCACACATGGGCGAGTCCCTGCTGCTCCACTTCTGATCCAGATCCCTACTAACAGCACATGATAGCAGTGGAAGATGGCCCAAGTACTTGGGCCCCTGCACCCCCATGGGAGAGCCTGACTCCTGGTTTGGGACTGGCCCAGCTCTGGCCGTTGCGGCTGCTTGGGGAGTGACCAGTGGATGGAAGATGCTTAACTCTGCCTCGTAAATCTTTAAAGTATGCTATCTCAAAAACTAAAGGAGAAGGAATTAGGGTGGGAGGGAGAGAGGGGCATGAAGGGAATATCATATGTTCTTAGAATTTATCTACAAAGCACATTGATAAAAAATTTTGAAACCCATATTAGTTATTGCAGAATCAGATTTCCAGCAGGCCCTCCTCACTGCCAGAGTTCAGTCTCCAGAGCCAGCAGAGAACAGAGGCAGCAACCTCGTGGGAGAAGCAGGGAGGAGAGAGCTGGAATAGGAGGGGTTGTAACACAGAGGTTGTGCTGTTCCTGAAGAATCCAGCAAAGAACCTGCCACATCTCTCAGGGTTAGATGCAGACCCGAGTCATGGGAGCCGCATGCTTCTCCTGACACTACTCCCATGGCCCCAAAACCAGAACTCACAGCCTATCTGGGGGCTCCTCTGAGATGGCTGGAGGGGCGAGTGAAAACAGGCCAGACACAGTTAATAATCCTGTCTCCTGGTTGGTTAAATCTGTCATTTTTCAGGAAGGATCAATCCTTTTACAGATGGTATAAAATAGCCAGCACCTTCCGGCTCCCTAGGAAGCTCCTCCCTTGGCGTTCCCACCGTGACTGCTACAGCAGAAGTTTACTTGCTTTGAAGAAACTGTTTAACTCACTGCCCTGTCCACGTTCAAGTTTTTCTTGGAGTAAAGGCAGGAACCAAGATCACCCTCACTGTCCTGCAACAATCTAAGACCTAATTAATCCTCATGACAGTTACAGCTAACTTCTACTGAATACTTACATCACTTAATCCATATTATGTCTAATCAACAAACAAAAATGTAGGAGTTAAATTACTTTCGCAGATGGACTGTAATAATACATATGGGAATTCAATCTAGAACTGTTTCCTCCAAATCCTGTACTCTTTATTGCTGATACACAATACAGTGTAGCACAAGACAACTACATCATTATATTTTTATGTCCTTGCATGTATTGTTACTGTCTTTGCATGTATTGTTATGTGGCTTTATATGTGTTATTTCCTCTGAAATGGCTTTTTCTTAGGGTATATGAAGAAAATTCTTGTTCATCCTTAACCAATGTAAACAGCATTCATTCTCTGAATACCCTACTATCTTTCTCTAGAGCTTATGTAATTTGCCTTCCTTACCCTGCATTATTGTTTATGCTTTTTGGCTTCCTTCCCAGAGTGTGTATTCACACCATAAAGGCAGGGTTCCTCACTGGTTCTTCTTTCTATTCTTAGAAATTAACACAGTGCCTGCCTCCTGAGGTGCATGATGAATATCTACTGAACATTAATTTACAACTCTGAGAATGGATCATTGATCTCATGGTCCATTCTTTTCCTGTCACCTGGTCAAGCTGACTTGAGCTTATTCAGAGCAGCTTCAAAGTTAAACTTCTTAACTCCCTATCACATCAGTTCCTGATGATTTTGCATACTTTCATTCTACAATGATCAAGCCAAAACTCTTTGTGTGGGAGAGGCAAATAGAGACAGATCATAAGTAGGGTGTCTGTCTCTCTGGGGAAGAGGCTACACCATTATGTTTTACACAGGTGAACCCCTTCCTTGATTTTTTCCCCACTCTAGCTAGAAAGGACCTGAGCATTCCTGAAAACTTGAATGCAAATTAGGTAATTTAACCCTAATAATGCTTGAAACTGCATCTTAAGGAACTGTGTAGCATATTCCTCCTCTGCAATGCTTAAGTACAAATAAACATTAGGTTCTTAATTTGGGGGGTCGTGCATATACCACCTTTTTTGGGGACATACTACTAGCAAAAAATGAGTATACTTGGAAGCATACTTTCCTTAGGTTGTTTTTGCTCTAGCCCGTTTGTTTCTTTACATGTCATCTGCATATGTACAAGTACGCTGAAAAATGAAGGTAATTTAAGAATTATGTTAACAGATAAATATTTTACCTTCATTATTCACATTGGTAACATGGGTACAAAATTTGTAGGCAATGAGTGAAGTATCTACCTAGTTATTCTGATCTTTTAAGACGCTTTCGCTGCCTCTGAAATGTGAATAATCAACTCTGATCTTTTGGCAAGCAACCACTTCCTGTCCATTTTTTCTTTATAAACAGCCTAACTTTTTCAGCAGGAAAAAAATCCTCATTCTTTACTATCTCATTTTTGACATACCTGAAACAACCTATATTGTTTAACCTTCTTTTAAGCTGTATCCTCAGTTTAGGCCCTAGGTGCTTGTATTTCAAAAAATGGCTTTGAATCCTAACAGGAATCACATAAGAGGTTTCCTTCTCAATCCTTTTCTCAGAAAAAAAAACGTCCTTGTGCCTTGCAAGATGCTTTGGGTACTTTACTTTGCTCCACTAATTCCTGTGGGTCTCCATTCTACTAATGCTCCAAGTCAAGTCTACCTTTGACTTTCAGCCCAACCAGCTACTTTGTTCCATGCACCTCGCTACCAATTCACCACTACTTTAACCTCTGTATCTGTATGTGCCCCACTGCTTGATGAGCTGGTTTCTCACTTGACATTCTTAGTTTCAGTGATTTATTTCTTTGAGCCTCTGGGCTTTGATATCTAGAAGTCCAGAAAAGATCTCCTCCATCTTTCTCTTTCATGTATCAATACCGCCTCTCCCAAATCTAAAGCTCCCAAAGCTCCAAGATGTATATCCTAGTCCAATAAGAGGAAGATAGGAACTTGATCTCCAGCTGAAGCACTGGCATAGACAACGTTGTTGCCTACTGGGATAGTTGAGCTCCCAGAGAGGTTGCCATAGATGACTTCACCGTCTCTGTCAGCATCTTATCTGTTAGGAGTACTAATTCATGCTGTAAAACTCTGTGTCTGTGTGTGGGGCGGATCATGGAGAATGCGACCTTTAAAGTGCTCTTCTAATTTATCATTATGAATTTGAGGGGTTCATTATTTAAAGCATACCTACAAAAATTAGCCATCTTACTACTAAAAATTTAGGAAATTCTTCCCTTCTTTGAACTCTGGATCATTGTCTTATCAATGAACATGTCTTTTCTCTATAATTCTTAAACTTTTTGGCAATAATACACTATGACATAAAGATTACACATTTCTTCAAAGATGAGCATATCAGTATTACAATCTGTGGTAGAGCATTACTGAAGTTTCCTTTCTTAGTCTGCATTTTCTGTATCTTCTTTTAGGTGTACGACTATCCATTTCATTGTCAACTCGAAGTTCATTGCCACTATTAATATTTCAGAAGTATGATGCCAAGGTGCCACCTTTTTTCTGTTCTGAGCACTCCTACATAGATCGTACACAACAGGGCTGACATTTCAGTTAAGAAAACATGCCTGCCAAGTTGCCATTGTGTCCACTGTGCCTTGACCTCCAGCATTGGCACACAGTTCTAGTACATTTGCCACCGACCACATTCTCTCCTTGTGCTATACTTTTGGAGCACTTTTTTCTTTGACCTTGTTTTATGTTAAACCCAGCAGGATTGTTTCTGAATTTCAAAGTCAGAAACATTTATTCACAAATATACAATGTATTTGTTCATAACTTTTGCACACCTATTTCCAGGATACCTTTATCATTCACTTTAAAAAGATAAGCATTTTTAGAATAGTTTATTATTTGATAATATTTAATAGTTGCGACCACAGAACAGTTCTCATAGGTTCCATTCCTAGTTTCCTTCATTTTTTTTTTATACTTTGGCACTACTACCGAGCCAATATTGCTACATAATTAAAGAAGGTCCGTATTTTATTTACATTTCCTTAGTTTTATTTAGTATCAAGTTTCTATCTCAGGTACCACATTGCATTTGGTCATCAGGTCTCCTTAGGCTTCTGTGTTGGTGATACATCCCCAAACTTTGCTTGTTTGTGATGATCTGGACAGTTTGAGGGAGTAGTGGTCAGATAGGTATTCTGTAAAATATTTCTTTATGATAGTCCCTAAAGTTTTTCTCATTAGGCTGTGGTTTCACAGAAAACCACAGAAGTAAAGTGCCATTCTCATTGCTTCCTTTCAAGGGTACGTGCCATCAGCATACCCCATTGCTGTGGATTTCTACCATAAGCACATAGCTGATGCTGTATTTGTCAAGATTATCTACTATAAAGATACTATTTTCCTGCCCTTTCTAAAGAGTTCAACCAATGGTATTAAGTAGAAAAAGAAAATAGTATGAAGAAGAGAGCTGTAAGCTGTTCCTTGACGGTACAAAGGCTGATCAAGCCATTCCTTCTCATAGTGTCAGTTTCACTTCTACAGGTTTAGGTATTTAAATCCAGTTGAAAATTGATCCCTTATAAGAATAAGAGTGGGAATAAAAGATGCACAGTTCAGCACACATTCCCTTGGACTTACCCCTAAGAATAAAGATAAAAATTTGCTGAGAGACTCCAAATCTCATTATGTTGGCAGGTACCGATGCCATCTTACTAGTTAAAGTGATCAGTTTAAGTGCATAACTGATCATGAAGATAGGATTAAGTGTCAAAGGGATCACATAAATAAGACCAAGTGTCTGCTAAGAGTAATAGACAATTAAAAAGGAGAGAATGATCCAACAAGAGAAGCAGGCCACAGCAGACTCACAGAATGACAAATGCCCTAAACAGCACTCTGGCCTCAGAATTAGCCCTTAAGGCATTCATATCTGACTAAAAAGCCCATGAGAGCATTTCAGGCATGGAAAGCCAAGACATTGTGGGGAAAAAAATGACCTACATGAAAGATCTGAGATCCCAGTGAAAAGAAGGGGCCATCAAAGAAGGAGGTACCTTTCTCTGAAGGGAGGAGAGATTTCCACTTTAATTATGGCCCTGTCTAAAAACCAACACAGTTTGTGGACTCAAAAGGCTTCTGTAGCCTTGGAAGCTCATGACAAGAGCCTCAAGTGATGACTGACATCATAAATAAGAGTGTCAATTTTTAAATCAACAGGAGTCACTGTGTAGGACCTCTGTTCTTAATGAGTTGTACTATGAGAATCAACGGTAAAACTAGTCTTCGAACAGGACTTTACACTTTGTGCATGTGTGTGGGTGCAAACTGTTGAAATCTTTACTTAGTATAGAGTTGATCTTCTGTATATAAAGATAATTAAAAATGAATCTTAATGAAGAATGGGATGGGAGAGGGAATAAGAGGTGGGACGGGAGTGGGGGTGGGAGGGTGGGTTGGGGGGGGAGAACCATTATAATCAAAAAGCTGTACCACCTATGAAATTTTTATTAAATAAAAGCTTTCAAAAAAAAGTTTACTTTGGAAGCCAGCACTGTGTGCAGCCCTGCTTAAGGAGTGGAGTGTTCTACTCCACCATGTTCAGAGAAAATTATCTCCATCAATTTTTTTAACATATTGATAAAAAAATACCAAAATGGATAAAGTATTACATTGTACATCAACAGTCAGGACAAGAGCTGATCAGGTCACTGTTTCTCATAGTGTCCATTTCACTTCAACAGGTTTCCCCCTTGGTGCTCAGTTAGTTGTCACCAATCAGGGAGAACATATGATATTTGTCCCTTTAGGACTGGCTTAATTCACTCAGCATGATGTTTTTTTTGTTGTTGTTGTTCTAGTACTATTGGTTGAACTCTGTAATTAACACACAATTATTCTTAGGGGTTTAAATTTTAACTGAAAAGTGATCCCTGTTAGAAATTTGGAAAACATTATGCTGAGTGAAATAAGCCAGTCACAAAGGGACAAATACCATATGTTCTCCCTGATCGGTGACAACTAACTGAGCACCAAAAAGGAAACCTGTTAAAGTGAAATGAACAGTATGAGAAATGGTGACTTGATCAGCCCTTGCCCTGATTGTTGATGAACAACTTAATACGTTATCCATCTTAGTATTTTTTATTTAGTTGTTCTACTTAATACTTTTGGTTGAATACTGTAATCAATACACAGTTATTCTCAAGTGTTGAAACTTAACTGAAAAGTGATCACTGTTAAATATAAGAGGGGGAGTAAGAGAGAGAAGAGATGTGCAATTTGGGACATGCTCAAGCTGACTTACCTCAAATGGTAGAGTTAGAAACATACCAGGGGATTCCAATTCAATCCCATCAAGGTGGCATGTACCAATGCCAGCTCACTAGTCCCGGTGATCAATTTCTGTTCACAATTGATCATAATGATAGGACTAAGAGCCAAAGGGAGCACATAAACAAGACTAGTGTCTGCAAATACTAGCTGATAGAATAAAAAGGGAGAGAACGATCCAACATGGGAAGTGAGATACACAGCAGACCCATAGAATGGCAGATGTCCTAAACAGCACTTTGGCCTCAGAATCAGCCCTTAAGGCATGCGGATCTGGCTGAAAAGCCCATGAGAGTATTAAAGAAATGGAAAGCCAAAACACTCTGGCAAAAAAAAAAAAACAAAAAAACAAAAAAAAAAAAAAACACCCTACATGAAAGATCTCCATGAGTGAGATCCCAGTGGAAAGAACAGGTCATCAAAGAAGGAGGTACCTTTCTCTGAAGGGAGGAGAGAACTTCCACTTTGACTACGACCTTGTCTAAATATGATCAGATTTGATGAACTCAAAAGACTTCCATAGCCTGGGAAACTCATGACAAGAGCCTAGGGTGATTACTGATGCCATAAACAAGAGTGTCAATTTGTTAAGTCAATAACAGGAGTCACTGTGCACTTACTCCTCATGTAGGATCTCTGTCCTTAATGTGCTGTACATTGTGATTTAATGCTATAACTGTGGGGAGCAACTCGGACTAGACTAAGTTACTGGAATTAAGACTTATTCTATGCATCTGCTCTCCCACAATATGGCGCTGAGAAGGGAGAAACAGCTTCTACACAGCTGCCTCCAGTTCAACCAATAAACTGTAGGACCTGCTCCTGATTGGAGGAGGGCAGCGTACTCGGCGTTTGGGTAGCAGAGTTGAGATTGGTGGAAGAAGACTATAAAGGAGGAGAGAGACAACATGCACCAGGAACATCTAGGAGGAACATCTGAAGGAACACCTGTGCAGCCCCCGAGAGAGCCGGTGTGCCGCTCCCCCGTGGAAGTGGGGAAAGTGGCCAGGGGGAACCGCCCTTCCACAGAGGTGGAAGGGTCGGTAGCCAACCTGGGAAGAACCAGCAGCAAACCCGGGGAGGGCCGAGCAGACAAAAGAACAGCGCAGGGTCCTGTGTCGTTCCTCCGTGAAGACGGGGAGCGACATAATGGTGCCGTGACTCAGATATGAAGCCTAGGCAGGGTTCAGTGTCGTTTCCTCCGCGAAGAGGGGGAGCGACAATAACTAGTACTCAAACACTATTTTTCACTTTGTGTTTCTATGTGGGTGCAAACTGTTGAAATCTTTACTTAATATATGCTAAACTGACCTTCTGTATATAAAGAGAAATGAAAATGAATCTTGATGTGAATGGAAGGGGGGAGGGAGAGTGAAAGGGGAGGGTTGTGGATGGGAGGGAAGTTACGGGGGGGTGAAACCATTGTAATCCATAAGCTGTACTTTGGAAATTTATATTCATTAAATAAAAGTTAAAAAAAAAGAAAGAAAAACATATTGATATACATACATTTCAAAACCCTCACTGTTTTAACAAAGGTTAAAATTCTGATTTTATGTCTGTACATTTAATTTCTTTTTCCAAAGAAATCTTTTAATGAATACAAATTTCGTAAGTACAACTTTAGGAAATGGTGATTCTTCCCACCATTCCTGCCATTCCAACCCCAATCCCACCGTATCTCCTCTCCTTCTCCCATTCCCACCCAGTCCTATTCTCTATTATTCAGAGTAATTTCATTTAAAGTGAGGGCTACCTGGGTTCAAATTCCAGCTCTGCTCTTTTGTGGTGGATGCCTTGGGGAGGTTATGTAAGCCCTTTTTATCTCAGGATTTTATCTGTACAGTGGAAATTATAATCATAACATGTAGCATTACAGATTAAATACGATAATCTCTGAAAAGCTAATGGCAGTGTACAGAAGAGACAAAACTATAAAACACTAGCCATGAAAATAAAGATTTATACTTTAAATATCAGGTAACATCATTCATGGAAGATGCAATGGCATTAATAAGAATGTTCAATAATTAGATGATTCTATTATTCAAAAGAGGAGAACTAAATCATTAAAATGAACCCACTTATCAAAGCTGTTCACCTCACTAGTATTCATTCCAAAATGGGAAGTAGGCATGAACCAAGAAAGATAAGCAGATAATCATGGGTTCATTGTGTCGAAGACAAGTTATGAGGACTTTTGTTCGATCTTCAAGAAAGTAGTACAAAGACAAGGTCATAGAAGAGTGAACTGCTTACAAGCAAGACATGAGCAGTGCCTAAGATAAAAATGCCCAGACAGGGGAGAAAATGGGGACATTAAGATACAAACATTTGCTTTTGACACAAAGAACTGCTATGAATTAAAGAGAAAATATCTTACCTACAATGCACGTCTGGCGGGTGCACTGGGTGAGCCTGGTCATCACATCAGGGATGAGATGTTCAATGTAACAGTAGACAGTGCATAACATGGATTGAATACATTTGAATCTATAGATTCTCTTTAAAATCTCATCTGGATCATCAGACACTAGGTCAGTTCCTATCCCTAAAAGTTTGTAAAGATCCTGAAAATGTGCACTCAGAGTGACAAATCAGAAACCTCTGCATATTGTGCTTAATGCATTTATCTCCTCGAATCATACCCCTGTACTACATATTGATAATTTTCTCTCAAAGGAAAATGGAAATCTGACTGGGAACAATGCAATTATGTCCAGATCCAAACAAAGTCGATGAGAAAGGTCTTCTAAGACCTTCTCAGTCTCTAAACATACTGCTTTCCCAGCATCTAATGAAGTGTTATATAAAACTATAGACTTTAATAGATTCATGTTGGTCATCTTATTTGCAACTCATCCACAGATCTGGAATTTCTAAGTATCTAAGACTCCAAACATTCCAAGTATGTGTAAAAGCGTTTACTGAAATACCACCAGGTCATTGAACCCCCAGGATCTTCCTAGCCTGGAAACTCCAGGCAAGGGATTCTGAAAGCTCCAGGTGGACATAGTCACTATGCCTTGCATCTCACCAATCCAATTTTGCAAACAAACAACCACCTCTTTACATAGCTCATTCTTTTTGTAGAGGTTACTTCTGTGAAAACAAAATTGACTTAGTCACCCTAGTTTAGCAATTTCCAGCAATAACCAGCATGGAATTGATGTGGGCATTTGCTTTCCATTGAGATGATAATATTGACTAAGTAGGGTGAATGATCACCCTGGTTTGCCCAGAAATGTCCCTATTTTAGTGCCAAAGTCCTGTGTCCCAGAAAATTCCTCAGTTTTGGAAAAACCAACCAAGTTGGTCATCCTAGAAGGAGTTTTTATGGAACATACATTAATCATTTGCATTCACACGACCCTGATTCAAGAGTTCAATAGAATATAGACCTGTATTGAGCATGGGCAAGAACACTTTGCCTTCAATGAACTTGGAAGCAGCAATCCTGAGGTTAAAAAAGAAAAAAAGGAAACTTCAAATACTCTAAGAAGGAAAGAAAAGGCTAATGTTAAAATTGGTTTAGCTGATAGAAGGCTTTAGAATCTGACCCAGTCTTTCATTCTGCCTGCTTGTTCTATTACTCAGTTTCTTCCCACCAGAGGCCTGGGATCAGCCAACTATAGCCCCAAGACTACATCTAGCCCACCAATGCTCCATGAACAGAGTTTTATTAGAACATAGTCATTTTTTTTAACCTTTAAGGTCTGTATATAGTTACACTTTAATTTTTTAGATTTTATTTATTTGAAAGAATTACAGAGAGGTAGAGACAAAGAGAGAGGTCTTCCATCCATTGGTTCACCCCCCAGATGGCCGCAATGGCTGGAGCTGAGCTGATCCAAAGCCAGGAATTTCTTCCAGGTCTCCCATGTGGGTTCAGGGGCCCAAGCACTTGGGCCATCTTCTGCTGTTATCCCAGGCCATAACAGAGAGCTGGATTGGGAGAGGAGCAGCTGGGACTAGAACCGGCGCCCATATGGGATGCTGGCACTTCAAGCCAGGGCTTTAACCTGCTGCACCACAGCGCTGGCCCCACACTTTATTTTTTTTTTTTTACAATGTAATTATAAACACTATCCTTCAACAATTTCTTTATGAAAAGCCCTAGGACCATACACTTAGCAGGGAAAATCTACCAAACTCCCAAATAGCAATTGATAATTTTTAGTCTAAAAATGTGTAGAAGTTTTCTCCAATTTTTCAATATAACCCTACATTTTGAGAAATTGGGGATGAACATTCATTTTTGGGTTGTCCATTACTTCTTTCATGCTACATGGAACAGCTGAGTAGTTGAGATGGTATGAGCCATGTGGCCTTTTACCCAATTATTATTCTAATAAAACTAAGTTACACCCCCTCAGAGCTCTTCAACATCCTTACCCTCATTTCTCTGCCTTTACTGTTCTTTCAACAGAAAATGCCCCTCCCCTTATTTGAGTAAGTCTAAATCCCACTGTGCCCATTGAGTCTTGGAAACTTCTTTTCTCATGGGGCTTTGCAAATCTTCAGTTTTTAATGAACAGTCCTGCACTTGTCTCCCAGAAGTCTGAATACATGCAATTTTGATATATTCAGTTCTTTATGTAACTGGCTTTGTTGATCTTTACTATAAACATTTATCTTTTTATCTCCCAAAATTCCTGTATCTTCATAAGTAAGTACTTGCTGAACAGCTGTTGAATGCAGGCATCCATTCAAATAAATGAGGGAGTGGAGAAGGTTGGCTAAAACTAGTTCATATCTAGTAGTAATCTCTGAGCACCTTTTCCTGCCCTTCCCAATTTACAGTAAGTTCATGAATAGGCATAGCAGTAATATCTGCACTTACAAAATCAAGTATTAATAAAAATGTCTAATAAAATATGATGTCATGGTTAAGTGCCTCTACCTAGGTCAGTAGTATCATCATTTGCTAATTTGGCCCAAAAAAGGACTAAAGATAGCTTGCACCTGCAGTTGGGTATCTTGGATAAGAAGCCAAGAATATAGCCACCTTATCACAAATGGAATGACATTATTATTATTTTACAGAGATTCCACTTCTCTCTAGTTGTTTCAGTGATGAGAAACTTGAGATTAACACAATAATTCACATGAGGCAATTACTATCTACAAGCAAATTACGTGATCCCAGACATCACGTTCTTTTCACTCCACTAACCAGAAAGGTGCAGACAGCCTCTGACTCTGCCTCAATTAGCTGCCCATGTTCTGACAGACTTCTAAATTGGATCCATTGTGAGCAATTTGGTAGAAGCAATCTTTCTTTGGCATTCTTTCCCCAAGCTACAGGCAGTTCCCATCTGCTTTATAGGTGCACAGAGCATGAGAACTGGCCAAGCAAAAGGCCACTGCCAACGCAAAAATAGAAGAATGGCAATGGTAGAAAAATCTTGTGACAGGTTAAGTTACCTGGGTTTTGATTCACCTTTTGTAATTTACCACATCAATAATCTTCCTGTGAAGCTATCTATACAGGGATAGCAGAAAAAAGATCTCTCCTTCAGAGATTATCCTTATATAACAGCATGTTAATTTTAAAAATTGTGTTCTTTCTATAGCTTTGTTCCACTATTTAGGCACATGGGAATTACTTTCTTCAATGTTTACTAAACAATGTTTAATGGGCCAATGCTCCTGATGGTAATGCTAAACATTTTACTAATTCTCCATTAAACACACATACACACCCCTACCAGGAGGCCAGCCATGAGGGAACCGAGCCGGCTCATGGTTGTCAGCATCAGTGTTAAAAATCCCACTATTCGTGGCTCACACATAATGGACCCTGCATGCATTTACCAGCTTCTGGGTAGCACTGAAGCAAAACATCAGGGCAGTCAAAGGCCCTACTCAAGTCAGCCTTTACACTTCACATCTACTGATACAGGAAGGCGTTCCTGGACCTTCAAAGGCGATCTCTGGAATTGCCTTCATCTCTTAACTTCCTCACAGACCCCAGGGAGCAGCTTCCAAGTCTGACTCAGTATCTCGCAGACCCTTATAAACCAAATCCCCAAAGCTTCTCTCCCAAGGTTTAAAACCCAGTGAATTCAAGCGGTCCTTGCTCCTACCATCTAAGTGAGTGTCTTATCGTCCCTGCACACTAAATGTGCTGTTTCTTAGAATGTTGTTTTTCTCTGCTGCATTTGTCACATACTTTGAACTGCTAGGCATTCTGAGAACAGCTCTTAATTGTCCTGTCTCCAACCTGAGCCGTGGTGGCTAAAGCACAGGCATGGTGTTGCACAGCATCACTCTCAATAACTTAACCTTCATTAGGTGTAATGGGTGATGATAATGGCTTTAAGTGAGGTGGAAAAAGAAACCTGTTACCTGTATCCAAGTTCTTAACTTTTTCAGACAACATTCAATCAGTCTAAAGGGGGACAGGACAGGGAGGAGGAACAAAGGCAGAAGTACGGGCTGGAGGGAGGGTAGTGTCAAGAATCACTTTGTTCCTAAGTTAGGTTATATGATATGTATGAAGTCTGTATACCCTAAGTAAAAGGTTTCTAGGTAAAAGAAAAAAAAAAGTCTCTCTATATATTCATACTATATATACACACATAACTATGAATGATACGGCAGATTTACTACACAGGAGAATAAAATCCCAACGATTTTCTGTTGGCTCACTGTTCTCAATCCTTGATGCCGGAAGAGGAACAGAAGAGAGCAAGACCTCAGGGAGTGAACTAAAGCCCCAGTCTGCTGAGCCGACTGTTCCCCATATCAAATGTGACCTGTATGATCATCAGCATTTATCACAACAGGAAGCAGGCAGCAGGGGAAGAACGTTTTATAGAGCCATGAGAAAAAAAACTGGAAGGAAATGCCAACGGGGATGACATTAAAAATAGTCCAAATGACCTGCTTGTTCCTTGGCTGGTGTCAAAACATTCACTGCTTCAATTTAGTTATCACCAGGTGCTCTTCCCCCAGCATGTCAGGGTGAGAACTTCGGAAAGAGTCAATGACAGCAGGAGAAAAATCTGCCAACAGTTGAGAGAGAATATAATGACAAAATAAACAAGGAGAACAGGTAAAGTTCAAGTCCTATCCGTGAAGCCTATTTTAGGAAAAGGGAAAGATACACCAATCTCGCTCTCACTATCTCCCCCATGTCCTTCTGCCCAGAGAAAACAAAGCCAAATTCAAGACTTCACAAAAAGTATGGCCAACTACTGCTGTGGTAGGGTTTGTGTATCACAGGTGCACAGATTTTTTTTTTAAAGTGTTCGTGCTTTGAGAGTGCACTGCTTTTGAGCTTTAATATTTTTTTCTGCAAGAGCTTCATGACATTCATTATATTCTGAAAGGAATCTATATCCACAGCATTACTCAGTTCTGGTAGGCCACAGGCACACAGCTGCCAGGAAGGTTTCCTGGGGCACAGACCCAATGGGCCAAGATGGGGCTGAAATCTCTGTTCAAGCTCCTTTCCTGGTTTAAGTTACTTCTGCTGAAAATCATTTAATGTTCAAAATGCATTCAAGTTGTTATTTATGTTCTAAATCTACCCATGTAGTGTGGGATAAGGATCAAGGACACCTTTTGGTGGTTTTTTTTCCTTCTCTCCAGAGGGGGTTTGTAATTCAGTCAGGAGTGTTATTTGGGATAAAGGTGATGTGCCATAGGCCAGCCTTCCTTTTCTGTTATAGCCACAAGGGTTTAGCAACTACCTGTCAGTGCAGAACTCTGCCTTGACCCCAGAGTGCCTCTGCTTGGAAAAATGGCACCCATTCTGCCCCTGGGTTATTTGAGTATTTTTTTGAGTCACAGCAGTTACAAGTAGACTGTTACACTTGCTCCCTCTAGAACTCCTCTGTCCAATATAGAAGCAAAGAGCCCCATTAGCTTTTGAAATGTTACAGTTCATGTCAACTTGAACTAGCAAGTATAAAATACACCCAATACTTCAGGCTTTGTAAGGAAAAAGGTAACATTTCCTATATTTTACATTGAGACCAATTTTTCAATATATTAGGTTAAATAGAATACAATTAATGAGTTTCTTTCACTTTAATATGGCTAGTGGAAATTTTTGAAGTACACAAATTCTCTGTTCACATTATGTTTCTAGTGCACAGTACTTCTGAAACCTTCTACCCAGTCATTATTTGGCAAGTAATTCAACTTCCCCAAAAAGCCTGTTCTTTAACAGAGCTAACCAGTAACCATTTAATGTTGCTCTTAATCTTCTCAGTCTCTGGGTTCAATTCATGAAGCTCTAGGACATGTTAAGCCCAACTCTCTACGGCAGGATTTCAAATAGTCAAGGACAAAGAGCACATCTCCCTGTTATTTCTCTAGGTTAAGCATTCATGACAACTTCAACTCATCTTCTTGTAACCAATCAGAAGTTCTATTCTTAGATGCCATCCAATTTTCTATGGTATTTTATACTAGGATTCCAAAATATGGCTTTCTCCATCAATGATAGCTTTGAAATTCTGTGGCATATCACAGCCTAAGTGATTCTCCAATTGTAGATATTTTAGTTGTGGGGTTTAAGTTACTTCTACTGAAAATCATTTAAGGTTCAAAAGGCATTCATGTTATTATGTTATTTATATTCTAAATCTACCCATGTAGAATTTTCAGTGAATGCTATGCGGGTTTTCTAAATTTTTTTTAATCAAATTCAGAGGTATCACCCAAGAAAACAGCTGTGTTATCTAGAATACAAACTAGATGTCTTGCTATACTTTGGTTACTTTCACATCAAGAGCTACTTTGTACACAGCCAAATAGTTCCTAGTATATGTTTGCATTAATAACAGAATTAATAAATACAAAGATGTGACTGTATAATGAAAAATGTAAATACACTGTTCGGAGCAAAAGACTCAACGGGACTTTTAAACCACTCTTCCTGTCTCGTTGCTTTACGTGGAACAGCCCGGAGGTTCTGGATGTAAGACCAAAGGCAGAGGCTCATGTATAAAAATGTAGATAGAGACTAGGTAACAAGAGTTTGAGGAATGCTGAGGTTACTTTATAAGAATATCAAGAATACCTATCAGTTTTCCAAAAACCATTTACTAAAGACTGTCCATTCCTCCAGTGTATGCTTTCATACCATTTGAAAGATCAATTGGCTACACATGTGCGGATTCGCCAACTTCCGGGATTTCTAAACTCTTCCATTGGTCTATATCATATTTATGCTTTTATGCCAGCGCCATACTGTTTTGGTTACAACAGCTCACCACACAAAAATCGACTCAAAATGGATCAAAGATGTAAATTTAAGACCTGAAGCTATAAAACTACCAGACGAAAACATGAGGGCACCAACTGAAGATACAGGTGACAAATTTGTGGATAATACCTCAAAAGCACAGGCAACTAAAGAAAAATGCAAATAGAATTATATCAAACAAAAAGCTTCTGCATAGAGAAAGAAATGAGG
This sequence comes from Oryctolagus cuniculus, assembly GCF_964237555.1. NCBI lineage: Eukaryota > Metazoa > Chordata > Mammalia > Lagomorpha > Leporidae > Oryctolagus > Oryctolagus cuniculus. The sequence goes on from NC_091441.1 coordinate 25,767,615, forward strand.
AACAAAGTGAAGAAGCAACTGACAGAAAGGTAGAATTATTTGCAAATCATACTGACAAAGCATTCATATCTAAGGTATATAAGAAACTCAAAAATTCAACACAAAAATCCATTTAGCAAACGGGCAAATAGTCTCAATTGATATTTTTTCAGAATAAAAAGGGTAAATACATAAAAAATTTTCAATATCACTGTTAGGGAAATTCAAGTCAAAACAAGGAAATGTCATCCCCCTCCAATTAGAATGACTATTATCCAATATAACAAAGGTTAATGAGGATGTGGAAAAAAAAAAGAACACTTATACACTCTTGGTGAGCATGAAAGGTAGTACAACTGTTTCAAAAGATGGTGAGGAACTTCCTCAAAAGCCTTAAAGTAGATTTACCATACGACCCAGCTATTCTACTCCTGGCTGCACAAACTTTGTAGAAAATAAAGTTAAATATTTTAACCTATGCAAGTTTATTGCTACTATTATTAGTATTATTTGGCAATAAAAATATTCAACAGTGCTGAAGGTAATGAGAAGACATAATTAAAGTAGCCTGCAAAGATCAGAGCCCTTTATGCTATTGCTTAATACAACCAAGGGAGAAGACCATAAGGACTTTGGACAAGGATAAATTAGTCAAGTGGCCAAGAATGGAGAGAACACTTCACTAAAAACATTAAGCTCTAGCTGCCCCTCTTGGTTTCTCCATTAACGTACCATAGTTTCTGGGTATGTTCTCTTGACAACACTCAGACATATTCATCTGTATAGTCAACAGCATATGATCTTTTTTCCTGGATGTTTAGAAAGACCAATGAGAACATGTCTTTGGAAATGCTCTGAGGACAACAAAACACCATGCAAGAGCACGTTGGAGATTCCAATATTGTGCTGCCAAATTGATTTCCAGGAGAAAACACTATCTGCCCTGAATTTTTGGCTGACTCTCTACTATAACTACTTAATGATTTTCATCATAGACTTTGCCCTAGCTTTGGTTTAAGGGCAGAACTTTGATTCACTCACAGCACTTGGCAGGTGGGCCTCATGGGAGGTGTTTACATCTTTATCTGTTTGTTACTGGAAGATAGTTCTCACAAAAGGTTTGGTTATGTAAGCTAAACAAGCTTCTTCTCACTGCTTCCATCTCAGTATGTGGCCCTCTCTCCATACATGTTCTACCATCCACCTTCCACTTTAGATGCCAGAGTAATGGGATTATCCAACCCTGGACTTGTAAATCTCAAGAAGGATAAGCCAAAATACCCCTCCTTCCTTTCTGAAAAGCTCTTTTCAAATATTTGTTATGGTAATGAAAATCTAATACTCTGCTAATTTGAACTTTATACCACCCTCAAGGCTTCATGAAAACTGTCTCAGCCATGAAGCTTCCATGACTGTAGTTCACAAGTTCTCCCAGGCATTTCATTGCATACTGCCTGGTATTGCTGCACAATTATAAATGTGTATCTACCTTCCCAGATGGCACAATAGGGATCATAGTTCCTACTTTTTTCAGTCCTTCACATTTTTATCCTGTGTATTTATTTGGGGATTATTATTTTCTTTAGAGTTAATTCTTCCATCAATAGGATTTCCAATCAATTGAGCAAGGCCTTACGCTAGGCACTAAAAGAAGAGTTAAAAATGATGGTATCCCTATCCTGGGGAAGGGAACATTGTAAGAAGGAAGCTAACCTTAATAAAGGGTTAACCCCTAGAACTTTCTCTTCACGATAAAAGTATTTTTTCCAATATTAATTCTTTTCCTACTAACTCAATTTATTAAAACTTCATGTTTCAGAACCCAGGAACTATTTCCCTCCACCACCAGAATGACAGTGAATATATTTGTAACTGTTATGAACTATTTAGAGAAATAACAGTACTTATTTGAGAGCCAAGGCCTTAATGCCAATACAGCTGAATGACCTTTTAAAATAGAAACAATATCAAGAAAGTAGTAGTGATATATTCACAGATCCAGAGAAACAATAACTTTTTAGTCCATACCCTTAAATAAAAAACAAACATTGTGACAATTAGTCAAGAATGGTTCCACTATGGCCGGCACGGCAGCTCACTAGGCTAATCCTCCAACTGTAGAGCCGGCACACTGGGTTCTAGTCCCAGTTGGGGCGCCGGATTCTGTCCTGGTTGCTCCTCTTCTAGTCCAGCTCTCTTCTGTGGCCCGGGAAAACAGTGGAGGATGGCCCAAGTGCTTGGGCCCTGCACCCGCATGGGAGACCAGGGGGAGGCACCTGGCTCCTGGCTTCAGACCTGTGCAGCGCCGGCCGTAGCAGCCATTTGGGGGGTGAATCAATGGAAAAGGAAGACCTTTCTCTGTTTCTCACTGTCTAACGCTGCCTGTCAAAAAAAAAAAAAAAAAAAAAAGAAAAAGAAAAGAAAAAAAGTCTGTTTCTCTCTCTCTCAAAAAAAAAAAAAAATGGTTCCACTGTATCAAGATAATGCCAATGAATATCACATGGCATAACCAAACAAAGTATTTGGGACTACCAGGATTTCCCAATGACTTTCACCTACATATACCCAAATTCCAAGTACTTTTGAAATTTGACAAAAATTACATCTACATGGGGCAGGGTTTGGCCTAGCAGTTATGATACAACTCAGTTCAGATATTTGGGCACCATATTGGAGTATTTTGGTTTACTTCCTGGTTCCATCTCCTGATGCAGCTTCCCACTAATTCAGACCCCGGGAGGCTAAGATGACTGTTCCTGTCCCCCACATGGATTATATGGGTTGACTTTCTGGCTCTCAGCTTCAGCCCTTGGCCATTATATATATCTGGCATGTAAACCATTGATTTCTGTCTGTCTCCCACTCAAATGCATAATGGATATTTTATATGTACATGCATATACATAAGTACACATGCATACATGTGCACACAGCATGTTGTGTTGAAAGGGAATGGCACCAGCGCTGCGGCTCACTAGGCTAATCCTCCGCCTTGTGGCGCCGGCACACTGGGTTCTAGTCCTGGTTGGGGCACCGGATTCTGTCCCGGTTGCCCCTCTTCTAGGCCAGCTCTCTGCTGTGGCCAGTGGAGGATGGCCCAAGTGCTTGGGCCCTGCACTCCATGGGAGACCAGGAGAAACACCTGGCTCCTGGCTTTGGATCAGCGCGGTGCGCCGGCCGCAGCGTGTCGGCTGCAGCGGCCATTGGAGGGTGAACCAACGGCAAAGGAAGACCTTTCTCTCTGTCTCTCTCTCTCACTGTCCACTCTGCCTGTCCAAAAAAAAAAAAAGAAAAAAAGAAAAAGGGAATGGCTAAAGTCAGATAATTAACATATGCATTATCTCACGTACTTTTGTGACAAGAACTTGAAGTCCACTCTCAAACATCTAAGACATTGCCATTAACGACCACATACAGTAGATAACATGCAAATTTTGAACCAAGATTTTTTGTTTGTAGATTTATCTTGAACTTCTACTAAGACCTTGGAGAGAATATTTCACTCAGGAACACTGAGAACATTTCCCAAGATTTCATTAATCCTTAAAATCTGTTGTTCCAAATGCATTACCATTTAAATTAAGCTCCACAAAATCTTGGATTTAAAAAGAAACCCAAAATACATATTGGATCAGAGGCAAAGTCTGAAGAAATCCCAAGAGTGGTTCACATTCTAACATGGAAGACCAATTGTTGATTAATATGTAATTTACATGTAATCACTACCTGGGGAGAATAGGAAACTAGTTGTTAGCTAGCCTGCTAGGCTTGGGCCAGCTACCCATCTCATTTCCAAGACCACATCAGCTACCATACAGCCATTCATTTAACATACCTTATTAAAATATATCCTGTGTCTGATAATCTGTAAGGCTATGTGGGAAAAAAACAAAAAAGTAGTTAATCTCTGCTGTTATGAAGCTTAGAGTCAAGGTCCAGAGGTAAAACATGTTCATAAGAAATTAATAGAAAAACAGTATTAAATGAATAGGGGAATGCAATTGTGACAGTAACTCTCTGGACAGATGAGCTGGGCCCTGTGCAAAGACAGCAAGGGGTAGGACATTCATTTCACATCCTGACCTGCATACAGTCTCCAACAACCAAATATGAAACACAAATCCAACCAAACTATTAGGCACAATTCACTGTGTATTAAATATGAGAAAATGTACCTAGAATATAAAAAGTTTGAGAAGGAAAGAGTTCATGGATGGGCAAACATATATACCTTTATATAGATTTTTAATATGTATACAAGTATTTATGTAGTAATTTATTGTAAAAGTAATATATGATGAGGTTTACATAAATTAAAAAAAACAAAAACCTCTGAGGTCTTGGGGTAGAGATGAGGATATGAGTAGATTTATAAAGTACAAGAAATGAAAATAGGAAGAGTAACTTAATACGAAGGTGATTAAACAAGCAGCTAAACGATATCAGTATTGGTCTGATGGATGTAGAAGGACCTGAGACAGCAGACTCCAGAAGACATACGGACACAGGTGTGGTTGTTTGATACCATGCTGAGGATGGGGAAGCAGTGCCAAATCCAACAGTTGGTTGAACGCTGAACGTAGATGTTTGGGTCTGAGTTGGGAAGGTCCTCCGGTGTTAATTTGTGAACACGGAGGAGATAGTGTAGGAAGTTCAGCTAGCAGATGATAGCTACAGCCTAATGAAAAGCTTAAGATGTGAATTGTGGGCAAGAAAGGAGAATCCTCTAGGTATGCCAAAAAGAGAAATGTCTAGTATTTTTGTAGAACAATTACAGCTGAATCAGGGAGCCCACAGGACTGTACGATGTGGCAGGAATTGGGGGGAGGGTCATGAAACAAGGGGGGTTTCTTTAACTGGTTTTGGACGACTAGCATGAGGCATAATTGCAGCCTTTCAGAGGTGAAATAGTTTGCATTCAGACACTGGAAAGCTGTATGCTGTTTCCAAAAATCTCCATCTTTGTGTCCTTTTGTGATGTTTCCTTTCTTTCTTCACCATTTTTCTAGGCCTGAAATATTTGTTGAGACAAGATGGCTATAGGAGTTCCAAAAATGTTTACAAGCTGTGGACTGTAGCTGCCTCCCCTCGACTGTAATTTTCGGTCTCTGAGTTAGAAATCCCGGGAGATATTTATATCCAGGAAGATTTCAGCTAACTACGTGTTTGCCTCCAGGCAGCAGCCTCAACAGGCGCTGTGTTTACTTACCAACATTGAATGGAAAACATCATTCTGAAAAAGCTAATTTCTAAAACCCCATCCCACAACAGCTTAATTTTAGAACTCATGAAAGCTAATAATTTTCTGAAAATTCTAATGGTTTCTTGTTTATGTTTTGCAACCCAAATCTAAATATACCATGAAGATTTGAAGCATTACTTTACCCATTTCTTTATCACTGCATTTATATATTTGCCAAAGCAAAAGCATAAAGACTCATTGTTTCCAGTTTGTGTTTGTCTTCCAGACTGGAAATGGTCTTCCCATGATAAGATAAGGACATGTGGAGAAACCCAGATAGCCAAAGACCAGCATTTACAATTAGACTGTGCCATATGAAAGAATCAAATCCAAAAGGCCCACATTTTGACAGCATAAGCTCCCTGCCCCTTCTTGTTCGTATTGTCCACCTCCTCCTAAGTTGTTCCGATCTGAAATCACTGCATGGAGTCTGAACTTTACAGGAAGAAAATCATCATCAAACCCACTCTGAGAGGGCCTGATTGATTGTTGACAACACAGAACTTCAAAGATGGTTTTAAAAACCCCAAATTTCTCTGCAAAAATGTTTGAGTCTTCTTGGAAATTCTTTCGTAAACCATTGAAATGACCATTTGAACTAGATGTAAAATCAGTTATGAAAACAAAAATCTCCATGTCATTCCAGCTTTAGAGTAAAGGGATAGATCCTAGCGGAACTGAAAATATTTCCGAAGTCATTTTTGAGGATTTAGATACAGGATGTCAGGCAAAGCAACTTTTGCCTTTCCATTTTTTAAAAACTGAGCCCTGTCAGCCATCTGGAATGGAAAACATCTCTTCCCGAGAAACACCCAAGGTTTAATATTGATACCTTGAGATTTGCTAAAAATCCTTATATGGAATTAACTGTTGCTCCTAAATCTGCAAATTTCCTGAGAGGACACCTCTGGCAAACCCAGTATCTTCCAGTTTTTTGGACGTAGTTAATAGTTGCAGTGAGTAAAAAGCTAACTCAGCAGCTACAGCTTACTGCTCATTTGCCCTCAGGTTTCCATTTCTGTTTTTCTGCATGTGTGGCCAGTATCAAGTGCATAACACCAAGATGGTGTATTCATTTCCTCTCCAGGAGAGCCTGGCTCCAAGTCCTCCCTCACCCTTTCCCTTGCACCATTCTTCCTCCTTCCGACACGTCCCGCCCCGTCTTCTACTTCACAGTTGCACAGACCACACTATTGCTTGAACATGGAGTGCTCTTCCATTCCTATCCTTTTTCAGTGTCTGATGGATCCTGTGTTGAGATTGGCCTTTCCCCAATTTTTCCATTCCCAATTTACCATCTACCAAGGGAAGACTCCACTCTTCCCCAGGCCTTTATATTTGTTCAAAGTACTTCAAGAGTACAGAGAAGTAAAGTCACAGCACTCTACACGCTGAATTGTCTATTCAGACATTTGTTTTTCTTATACCAGGCATTCTGTCCCTGAATGATAGAGATCTGCTTTTGCAGTACATAATGGGTGCCAAGAAGATGTTTGTTGAAAGACTGTATGGAAAAAACACTACCAATTTTCCCAGAAAATGTTATTTTTTTTTATTACAAATAGAATAGATTTTGTATTTTTTTAATGTTTCCTTTGAAGAATTGTTTTAGCATTTTGTAAAAGTATTCACTTCCAATAAACCTCCTGGACAATTTTCCCAAATTAATTCTGGTTTTATGGGGATCACACGTTTTATTGGACAGTATTTTGCTGGACATGATTCCAACATCTAGTTAAAACCTTTCTGCCAGCACGTTTCAGACTGCCTCAGCTTGATTAAGCAGAGATGTACTGGAATGATGGTCCAGGCAGTCTCCGCTGCACACAGAATGTGTTGCAGCAATAGGACTCAGTCAAGGAGTAGACTGTTCTTTCTTGCTCACATTCACTGTTAACCTTTCTAGAAGGGTGAACGCTCTCGTTCAGATGTTCCACATTCCAGGCTCGTTCCAAACCAAGAACAGTGTCAGACAATGGCCACGCACCAATATACCCAGAAACTGAATTCTGTATTATTACACTTGGAGTGGAGATTCCATACTGGAAGGTGATGGACGATTACTGTCACAGCTGCTTTGATTGATTATTGATTGTAATCATCTGTTCTCTTCCATGATGGAACCGGCTATAACTCGTCCATGCCATGACTGATAATGCCATGTCCCTCCCTTTCAGAGGCAACTTATGCATATTGCTGCTCAAGATAAATTACTCATTGACGGTGGGGGATGGGAGAAGTGCTGAAGCAACCACTGAAGTTTATTCGTGACTTAATGATATATTGTGCTCAATATCTGCATTCCAGTTCTTTATAATGCACTTGAACAAAACTTGTCAGAGAAAGCCAACATTTCAGGTAGCTTAGCTTTTGCATTCTCTGCCAGTAAAATTAAATGAAATGATGCTTCGGACAAGCTGAGTAGAAATTGTATTTTTACAACAATGCTCAATAATATTCATGGAAAAAACATTAAATAGCACTAATGAGGCACCTTAAGTTTAAAATATTTCCTTGGAGTGCTTTAAGATCTAGTGAAATTAAATATTAAATATAAAATTTTACTCTCAACACACAATGTCACATTTAATTGTGCTTTTGCTAAATGTGTGACCTTTGCTTAGTTAATTAGCCTGTATTAATCAAGGCACCTACTGCAGACCCAATGCATATTAGACTCTCAATAAATATTTGTGCAGTGAATAGATGAATCTTAATTTCTTTAGTTGCAAGATGACTTAGAAAGTCAGTCAGGTCTGACAAACCTGAATTCCTCATTGAGCCAACAGGCCAAGTGTGTGAATTAATTTAAATGGGAGGCAAGGACACTGATAGCAGGTCTGTCATGAATTTGTTTAAAATCTTTGCTTCCAGACTGACTTATCCAAGTTAAATAGAGAAAAAAGGTAATGAATCCATCTGAAGACCTAAGATTTAGTAGGTGAGATTTTTTACCTTGCCCAACATGTCTTGGATCTCACCTAGGAAACTTACAGAAGAGAAACAGGCTATACCTATTAACAGTATTTTAATCAGAATAATTTCATAAAATGTTTTATTACATATACTCATCTAACTCAAATCATAGAAAATACTTGCATTTGTAAGTAGATAAACAAAACATGGGACAGCTATACAGAACATCATTGGCAATAGAGAGGAATGATCTGAGGGCTGCTATAACACAGCAGAACCTTGAAAGTGTTGTCTAGATAACGTAACCTGGTCAAAATATTACGTGTTCACTGTGTACCTATCAAATTCTAATACATACACAGAGAAATTGGATCACTCATACATTGCTGTTGTGCACGTGTGAATGTTGTAGCTACTTGGGAAGACAGTTTAGCAATTTCTTATGAAACTTAATTGAATCCTTAGACATTTATCCCAGGGAAATGGAGACTTATAGTCACACAAAACATAGAAATTTCCATAGCAGCTGTATTCATAACTGCCAGAAACTTGTAACTAGATGTCCCTCAGTGGGTCAATGAAATAAGTTATGGTACTTACATACCATGGAAGACTATTCAGCAATGAAAAAGAAACTTATTATGTGCAACAACCTGAGTGATCTACAATGAATTATGGTAAGTAAATTAATTCAGTCCCAAATGTTGAGTAGGATTAGATTCCAATTATGTGACAATTTAAAACTAGCAAGGTTTGGGGCCGGCGCTGTGGCACAGTGGGTTAACACCCTGGCCTGAAGTGTCAGCATCCCATATGGGTGCTAGTTCTAGTCCCAGCTGCTCCTTTTCTGATCCAGCTCTCTGCTATGGCCTGGGAAAGCAGTAGAGGATGGCCCAAGTCCTGGGGCCCTTGCACCCACATGGGAGACTTGGAGGAAGCTCCTGGCTTCGGATGGGCGCAGTTCCAGCCGTTGGGGCCATCTAGGGGGTGAACCAGTGGATGAAGACCTCTCTGTCTCTACCTCTCTTTAACTCTTTCAAGTAAATAAAATAAGTCTTTAAAAATGTAATTAGCAAGGTTTTAGAAATGGAGGATAGATTTGCATGAGTTAGGGCTGTGGCACACAGAGATTGAAGACACATCCAAGGGTCACAAAAGAACACAATGAATTCTGCATCTTGACTATACACATACATGTAATGAATATTTAGAATTAAATATATTCAGACAAATGAGTACAAGTATAGGGAAATGTACATAAGACTCACAGGTCGCATCCACATGGCAGGTTTTTGGTTGTGATACTAAACTACGATGATGATAGTTGCTACTGTTAGGGGGAAACAAGTCAAAGGTAAACAGGATCAATGGCTTCTCCATCTACAAATACCTCAACAAAATCAAATAATTTAAAGAGCCACACGCTATATGATCCTATCTACATGAAATGCCCATAATAGTCTTCTTTACATTTCTATGGCATCGCCCAAGTAGGACAGGGGTTGGGGTATGGGTAGAATAGATGTGGCTGCTAATGGGGATGATGTTTATCCTTAGGGAAAGACATGTTTGGGAATTAGCACTGATTCCTTCACAATTTGATGAATGGAACAAAAACCACTGGATAGTACAATTGACATGGGTGGATTTCATGTCACCTGGATCATATCTTAGTCACTCATGACAATTTATTTACAGGTATGACAAGATAGCCCTCAGGAAAAGGCAACAGAATAGGACAGGGTTTATAAACAATCTGTCTCTTACCATCTTGTAAGTCAAAGTATTTTCCTTAATGTTCCATCAATTACCAATATGAGAAAAGGATTTGTCGCACATAGATAGCCCTAGTCACTGATGAGGCACATTTCTCAGCTGTTCTATCTCTACTTAGCAGCACCCGAAATGAAAATTGTGCTCCTAAAATAGGAGTTAAAAATGCCATTTTCCTGAAAAGGTCTTTTAACCCAAACTAGTGCAACATTATTCTTAATCTATTTTCAATATTCATATACAGATCAGTTTTCAGCAATAGATACAATACTTAAACTTATTTCTGGTGAAACTTCAATTTGATTTATCCCGCTTTCACAACTGAAGAACAAAATTTAAGGAATTCAAGAGAACTCCAAGATACAGCTTTGAGATCCTTCTGATATTATATGCTTAATGCATATGCCTCATAAGCTTTCTGAACTTTTTATCCAAGTTCCAGCATAAGTATTCTTCTCCTATAATAGAATAAATAAACCAGAAGATGATCATGTTTGAATTTAGATAAAGCTATGTACGTATCCCACCAGATAGATGCGTGAGCACAGGAACCATTAAGATGTATCTGTAGGCTGGATGGTAGCTGCGAGTGTAACTTCGTCTTTGTCAGAAAATTGCAGTGAAATCTGCCTTTTGCATTGTGCAAGGTGAAAGAGTGGAGGTGGTTATGGAAATGAGATTGGCTCACAGAAGGTAATTGTTGCTTAAGGTAGTGGGTTGGTTTGAGGAGTTTAATTTTTTCTTTTTAAGATCAAAATGATTCCCGAACACCTTAGGAGAGTAAGGACAGATATTCAACCTCAGAGAAAGTGATGACAATGGGTAACAATGAAGCAGAAGAAACTACAAAAGGGAGGTAGGAGTGTGGGTGTCAGGGAGGTGGTTGAATGATTATAAAGTATCATTGAGTAATCCTCACAAGCCAGGAAGAATTTAAGAAAAAAATTGGAAATCTCATTAAGCTATGAGTCCAGAAGCATCAGAGACTGAAATCAACATATTTCATTTGTCTCTATTTTGGAAGGAAGAGAGTATTAAACATCTATCCTGGGAAATAAGTGATATTTTAAAATGCCAAATTAAAACCATATTGTAATAAATATATTTCCTTCCTTTAAATATATTTAAACTGGTTTATATTTTGACTTATTTTTTTTTTAAATCTGGTAGGACAAGTTTATTTATGTATTTTTTTGGCAAATGTGTAATGGAATGTCAGCCTTTTTCAGTTTGCTTTTAGAGTTCACTATGGCTTCTTTCTCTTCTGGAGCCAAGCCTATAGCGCTTCTTTTTGGAGTCTCGGGTTTTTTTATTTTTTAATTTTTTCATGCATCACACATCTCAGAACAAGTTTTCAGGGGTTGATAATACAGCAGGTAAATGCTTGACTCCTCGATTCAAGGCAGCTCTGGAAAAATGGAATTCCGTGCTCAAAGAACCCATGGCACAGATGACCGTTTATAGGCTTCAGAGCCCAGAAGGGCACGCCTATGATAATGGCTTTAAGAGAAACTTTGTTAAGCAAACTTCCTGTGTTCATTGCCAACTATCTCATTTCTTTACAACCTCTTGTTGAAATTTCAGTGTTTCCTGATCACCCATTTAGGTTTTATTTTACACTTGCCTACCTAGCGTGAGGTCACTAAAGCCAGTGCAGTCACTTAGATCACGCACCTGCTCTTGCTCTCCCCTTGGTACTTGGCATTCAGAGTAAAGAAACACTTAGGAATTTCTCATTACCCGCTATAATGTCCTAAATTTATTTATTATCAAGTAAATGCTTAGGGACAAAGATAGTGAAAATACATCTCTAGTTTTCAGTAATCTCATACTTTGTCTAAGAAAATGATATGTTTAACTCCAGAAATATGGTGGAGTAAGAAGAACACTGAACACAAAGACCAAAGTTTGAGTTCTGCTTTCTGAGTACCTTTCTGGTGCCATTCATCATGTTTTGTGTATGTTAGGTCTTCTCAGTGTCCTTAAGAACTCTGCAGCAATCCTCAGCTTGCATTGGACAAAACAGAGTAACTATGAAATGGTTCGTGACTACCACAACATCCTGCAGCTGCTAGGTGGAAGAAGGTAGGATTTAACCTAGAGACAACCACTCAAAAGCCCATGGGCTTTCTCTCCACTGCACAACTTTTCTTGCTTGATGAACCTGGACAAGAGTCACTTCACTCAACATTATTGAAGTTCCACATCAAAAAAAAAATCAGTGTACAGGAAGGGAACATCAGTGTATGTGAAATTTTTTTAAGATACAAATACTCTGTAACACTGCTTTTATATTTTTAGTTTCCAAAAATGTACTTCAAAAAGTTCTGTGGAAAAATCCATTGAAATCACGCATAGTTTCTCATACAAAGTATTTTTAGGACCTATTTAAGACCCCTGATATGTTTGGATTTAAAACATTTTTGTACCAAAATAGCACTGCTTAACCCCACTTCCATACACATTTTAAATACCCTTGTATGGATTATACTATACATAGAATAATTTCACTCAGCTGTATTACAAGTTTTAGTTGTATTCAATGTTTGAGTTTCTGACGTGTACATATTTTTATTACAGATGAGGTTTTTTGGCTATAGATTTTTCACCAAGATTTTCCATTTGATTGGCAAGAAGGATTAGCAATAGTACTTTTCCAGAAAGGTAAATGGGCTAAAACAGATATGTTCCTTTCTCTGAAATCCCATCACATGTAGTCTGCCTGAAACAGATATATTATCATCTTTGTGTCCAAGGTGACTTTGCTAGATAAGGAAGCTAGACGTGGAGGCCTCTTCTATGCAGGACTTAGTTCATCAGGAATAACTCACTTTTCTGCCAAGTCTTCAGCCTGAGTATAATAGATGAGCTTGAAACTGAAGAACAGGTGGTAATGCTTGAAGTTTTAGAAACATTGAGGGACCAGGAGAAATAACGGGTTGCTGCTATAAATGACTGTTCTAAAGGCTAGTGTTGATAGGAATGCTATTGCTCTTGAAACTGGGAGACCTGTCCCAAACATTATTATTAACTTTCTTACAGATACTTGTTATTGAGCCACAGTACCATCTAGGAAAATAGGTCTTCTCTTGGAAAATCAAGCAGGAAGACGAGCACTGGGACACTGGCCCAATTCTAATTGTCATGATCAACTGAGAAAAATCAACTCTAGTGAAAGGCTGAGCCTCAGGACACCCATAGCCTGTTCCTCACAGAATGACACTCAATGGGCATAGCTTATGTGTAACAACTTGGTGATAGCCAACTGACAAGCACTGAACATATGACCCAACACATACAGTGACTAACTGCAATACGGTGACTATACCGTGTCTTATCTTAGAAGATGTACACAGAAGCAAAACATGACTAGTAGACTTCAAGTATAAAGTCGATTCCAAAAGGTCCTAACTATCTTTGAGTTAGCAGAAAGTATAAGTAAGCAATGCCCAAAGCCAGCATTACAGTATGAGCACTGGAGCAGAGGAGTGAAGAGTTGTGGTGTCTCCCAGAAGGTGTAACCTCATGGTGGGAATTGGTGAACTGCTCTTGAAGGGCAATGAGATCACTGGGTCAGTAGCACTGACAAATCTTTATGGGCTGAATGCCCAGTTCAAGATTCAGTTCTTGAGCCAAGTTCCAGTCTCTGGAAATCTGGCAGTGATATCATTATGTTCCTCCTTGAAGCCTGGGAGTCAAGTTTTTCCAGAATATTTTATGAAATTCACATATGAATTCCAAGTATTTTTCCTATTTCCATATATACCTTTATAATCTAATTTACCAGGTCAACTGGGAAAAAAAAGCAAAAAAACTCATCTAGTACACTGCATTTGAAATATATCATGATGTTTTTGAAGAATGCTACAATGCATACAATAAATGTTTACTGAAAAGCTAATGAAAAAAGGAAAATAATTTTCCCTATACAAGAGGCTTCAGGGACTTGTGATCAGTTCAGTATGCAAATATTCTCAGAGTTAAATTTTATTTCTCATAATTTTTGCTTGTGACACACAGAGAACAGAAACAGAAGATTCCGTCCACTCACTCCCTAAATGCCCACAGCTCCCTGAAGGCTGAAGCCAGGAACCAGGAACTCAGTTACAGTCTCCCACATGGGTGGCAGGAACCCAACAACTTGAGCCATCACTGCTGCCTCTCAGCATTTGCACTAGCAAGCAGCTGGAGTCAGAATCCAGAGACATGGCTTAAATCCAGGTACTCTGATGTGGGACGTAGCCTTCCTAACCGGCTGTATAACCACTAGACCCAACACTTGCCCTTTATCTGAGAATTTTAAGTCACTTGTGCACTCAACCATGAAGTCTGCGGCGAGAATCTACGTTACCTGTAGCTATAATAAGGAGCAACAACAAGATTTTAGAGCTTAGATATTCAGTGTTTCATCCTGGCCTTTGGAAAAGCAGGCAAATTTGCCTTGCTGACCCCTTCATATTAAAAGTAAAATGGGCTGCTCAGAAAATCATTCTGTGGAAATAAGGCAAAGCCCTTGGGGATCAGACTAGTTGCCCTCCATCCCCAGAGCTGGCCGAAGCCAGATGCTCTTGACCCAATACCCTACCGCATGCCAAGCAGGTATAGTAATTTCATTTTCTTGAAAATACTTTTGCAAGCCTCCAATAGACCAAAATTAACCTCTGGACAACCTGAACCTTTGATTGAAATGTAAAGGCTGTGTGTTTATCCACAGGCAAAATGGGGAGGATTTGTGCTGTTCTGCAGACAGAGAAAGGATGGTCAGCTCTTTGGAATATCTACATATTAATGGCCTAAATTGCCAACATATGTAAACATTACTAAGCTCATTTAGCAACCAGTGAACTCTGCATTTTTCGAACAAGTTTACTTTCATCCTTGCCCTGAAGATAAACAACTGAGGGGAAAAATCCATCATTTAAGTGCAGTTAAGCCTAATAATTACTCAAACTTGTCAACCATAAATCATTACAAATAAAATATTTCCAACCAACTGCTCATCGGTGGTCACTCTATGCTTTTACTATTACAGAAGAATCACCATTTCATATATCAGTACACAACACCTCTTTGTTTAAAGAAAGACCATGTTTCCGTCTTTCCGATTGCATTCCCTAGTAGCCTGAATACTCTATGTGGATACCAGAGTTGAAAAGAGGAACAAATTGCACTAAACCTACCATTCCATCCTGATCACATGGTATCACCTCTCAGTGATTGTTTCCTTCATCACAGAGAAAAGAATCATTTGTAATGTGGTTCTTTGTTGGTACAGGTAGATGAGACCCAGTAAAAGCCTCAGATTATACATCTATCAGAATGATAATACCCCTGTCCACCAATTTTACAAAAAGGGTTTCCAGGGAGCCCTCTTGCTTGCTGACAACGCTTTTAGATATTTAAATACCACAACCTGCAAACAGTATCCTGAAGATTTTTAGGGACACTTGTAACTTGGCATGAGGAAAATATTACCCATGAGACAAGAACATAGAGTTATTCTACTGAGTTCCTACTTTTGTATCATTGAAAAAGATGATTTTGGGCCGGTGCAGCGGCTCAGTAGGATAATCCTCTGCCTTGCGGTGCCGGCACCCCAGGTTATAGTCCCAGTTGGGGTGCCGGATTCTGTCCCGGTTGCTCCTCTTCCAGGCCAGCTCTCTGCTGTGGCCAGGGAGTGCAGTGGAGCATGGCCCAAGTGCTTGGGCCCTGCACCCCATGGGAGACCAGGAGAAGCACCTGGCTCCTGCCTTCGGATAAGCACAGTGCCGGCCACAGCGCGCTGGCCGCGGCGGCCATTGGAGGGTGAACCAATGGCAAAGGAAGACCTTTCTCTCTGTCTCTCTCTCTCACTGTCCACTCTGCCTGTCAAAAAAATAAATAAAAAGAAGATTTTGTGAAATAAATTTATGCATGTCTGTGGACTTGTGTGCTTGTATGTGCATGCATATACACAGGCACAAATCTATCAACTCTTCTGGAGATCCATATTCTGTGGTTATTACTACAAAATAAAGTAACAATGGCTTATATGTAAGTAATTTCAAAGCATTTTCACCCACACTATCTCATTAACCTCTTTCAAAAGTCTCAAGGAATACATAAAGGTAATTTAAAAACTCCCAGAGAAAAAAATAGGTTTGTCCACAGTAATACAAGACAAAGTTTGGTCTAAGAAATCTGCCTATGGAGTTTCTCAAAGATCAGAATGTTCTGAAATGTAGTTTCCCTACTACCACATCTTCTACACTAGCACTTGATATTCCCAAGGACCTCGTCTTCTATCTCCTGTATATCAGGAGCTGCTTTCCCTGAATCAACTGGAAACACTAGACAATTAACAGTTAAAGTCTTACCTTAAATATCTGCATTGCAAGGCCACTGGTGGTCATTTTACTTCTCCTGTTAGTTTCTCTATGGCCACATTATGCCTTCCCTTTCTGACCATCACTCTCCCCTCTTCTAGAAACTCTGTCCACGTCAAAGAAGACTTCTTGTGTCATCAACCTTTGTCTAAAGGCACCTTCATCATCTTTGCTAGGCTCACATCTGGCTCTTCCCCAAGGACATCACACCTCTTAAAAATGAATATAACCAACAGTCTTCAAGCTGAGTGTTTTAACTAGGCTTATTATGACAGACAAAATAAAGGTTATGCAGTGTGAAAATAACCTGTTGATGCAATGTGAAGTTGCACCATATGATGTGAGGTTGAGCAGATATTCAATGGGCAGAGGAAACTGAGGCACTCAAACACAGCATTAAGTAAAATGAAATAGTTACTGGCACACACAAAAACAATCTCCTTTGGCTTTCATTTTTCTCTTAAGAGTTAAGATTGTTTGACACCAATCATAGTAAAATAATAGCTGGAATGTATTAGGCAACAGACCAGGACTCTACAAGTATTTTTTTTAAATGGTCAAATGGTAAATAATTTAGGAGTTGTAGGGACTATAAGATATCTGTCAGTCACTGATGTTTACTAACAGCTGATAAACTCTATGCTAAGTATTTGTGGCTGTGTCTCAATAAAACTATTTGTAAAATCAAGTGAGTAGGAGATTCCAAGATGGCTCAATAGGGAGATGTGCTGATTTTCATGAGGGGGTAGATAGCAGAAGAAATGCAGAGGAAGTGTATTCCCAGAAAACAGTTGGAGATAAGCTTGCAATGTAAATTCTACAGAAAGGACAGTCTGGAAAGAGATCCACAGCAACAATTAGGGACACCACACATGACTTCCATAGCCATGGCTGGGGCAAGACACCTGCTTCAGAGAGCAAGGTGACAGCAGACTGCAGCAGCCTGAGCCACCAGTGATAATGCATGAGAGGGATCTTACAGACCAGGCTAAGTCCAGCCTGGGGTTCTGTGGGTGCAGGGCACCCAACTAATGCAGGGAAGGAAAGGCACATTTCTTTATTCCCATCCTCCCACAAGGGTGCCTGCAACTGGTGGGGACAAGCACCAGCTTGACACCAGTAGAAGATGTGGTCTCACACTTCTTACCAGGGGATATTACAGAACATTTCACCCCACACTTGTAGAATACACATTCTTTATTTTAAAGAAAGTTCCATGCACTGATAAACTATGTGCTATTAAGTCTCACTAAATTCAAAGAAACTAAAATCATATCAGGTATCTTTTCTGAATGAAACTGGAAATTAACAACCTAATAATCTCTAGAACTTATTCAAACCATGGAGGCTGAACATGCTCCTGAATGAACAGTGGGTCATAGAAAAAACCAAAAAGGAAATCAAACTTCTGGAAAGGAATGAAGATGAAAATACAACATATCAAAACTCATGGTATACAGCAAAAGCAGTGTTAACAGGGAAGCTTATGGTAATTAGTGCCTAATCCAAGAAATTTGAAAGAATTCAAGTAAATGAGCCTTCACTGCATCTCAAGGACCTAGAAAAAAAATCAAACCCAAAATTATCAGGAGGAAAGAATTAAAGAAATTAACAAAAGTGAAACTAAAATATACAAAAGATCAGTGAAATTAAGAGCTTTATTTTTGAGAAAAAAATGACACCATTGGCTCAACTAACCCAAAATAAGTAAAATTAGAGATGAAAAAAATCACAGAAGTAATTAAGAATACAAACGTCTGTGTGTCAACAAACTCGAAGATCTACAAGAAATGGATAGATTCCAAGACACTTACAAATATGTTGAAAACCTAAATGGACCAATAACCAAAATAGAGACTCAATTAGTAAGAAAGACTCTCCCAACGCAGAAAAGCCCAGGATCAGATGGCTTCATGGATGAATCCTATCAGACATTTAAAGATTTAAAGAACTAATTCCAATTCTTCTCAAGCTATTTGAACAATTGAAAGGGAGGTAATCTTTTCCTACTCCCTCTATACAGCCAGCATCACCTCAATTTCTAAACCAGAAAAAAATGATACAAAGAAAGGACTATATACCAACATCACTGATGAACCCAGATAACAAAAATCCAGAACAAAATACTAGGTCATCAAATCCACCAACACATTAAAAAAGATCCTTCACCATGACTGAGTGGTATGTATCACTGCTATGCAGGGATGGTTCAACATATGCAAAATCAATGTGATCCATCATATTAACAAATTGAAGAACTAAAATTATATGCTTTAAATAGATGCAGAGAAAGCATTGGATAAAATACAGCATTCCTTCATGATAAAAACCTTAAGTGAGTTTGGTATAGAAGAAATACTCAACACAATCAAGGCAATGAGACACATGCCCAGACAGCATCCTATTGAATGAGAGAAAGTTGGAAGTATTTCCACGAAAATCTGGAAATAAAGATGCCCACTCTTACCACTGCTATTCAATATAGTGCTTGATGTCATAACCAGAGCCATTAGGCAAGAAAAAGATGAAGGGATACAAATTGCAAGGAGGCAGTCAAATTATTCTTGTTTGCAGATTACATGACTCTATATAAAGGAAAACCAAAATACTCCACTAGGAGACTACTAGAATTCATGTGAGTTTGGTAAAGTTGCAGGATATAATTAGCACACAAAAATCGATCACCTTTGTATACACAGACAATACCATGGCTGAGAAAGAACGTTTAAAATCAGTCACAGCTGCAAAAAATTTAAATACCTTGGAATAAATTTAACCAAGGAGGTGACAGAGTTTCACAATGAAAACTACAAAACATTAAAGAAATAGAAGACACACACAATCTTCCATGTTTGTGGATTGGAAGAATCAACATCATCAAAATGTCCATATTATTGAAAGCAAATTACAGATTCAATGTGATCCCAAACAAAATATCAATGACATTCTTCTCAAATCTAGAAGATGCTAAAAGGCACATGAAAACACAAGAAACCCCAAATAGCTAAAGCAGTCTTAAAATATCAAAAGCAAAGCTGGAGGCATCACAATACCAGATTTTAAGACATAATACGTGAGAGTTATAATCACGTACAGCCCAGTACTGCCACAAAAATAGAAATCTAGTCCATGGGGCTGGCACTGTGGCATAGCGGGTTACAGCCCTGTCCTGAGGAGCTGGGATCCCATATAGGTGTGGTTCTAGCCCCAGCTGCTCCTCTTCCAATCCAGCTCTCTGCCAATATGCCTGGGGAAGTAGCAGAATATGGCCCAAGTCCTTGGGCCCCTGCACCCATGTGAGAGACCCAAAAGAAGCTCCTGGCTCCTGATGGGCCAAGCTCCAGCTGTTATGGCCAATTGTGGAGTGAACTAGCAGATGGCAGACCCCTCTCTATCAGCCCCTCTGTAACTCTTTCAAATCAATAAAGCAATTTAGTTAAGAAATGGGAAAAGGAATTGAACAGGCTTTTTTCAAGAGGAAATTCAAATGTCCAACAGATACACAAAAAATGCACAGGAACACTAGTAATCAAGGAAACACAAATAAATCAACAGTGAGGTTTCACCTCATCCAAGTTAGAATGGCTGTCAGAGATATCAAAAAAGATTAAATTCTGAGGATGTGGGGAAAAGGTTCCTCAATACACTGTTGGTGGGAATGTAAACTATAGCCATTAGGGAAGACAGTATGGTGATTCCTCAAAGTTGAAAATAGATCTACCATATGACCCAGCCATCTAATCCTGGGAATTTACCCAACCAAAATTAAATCAGCCTATCAAAGAGCTGTATGTACCCGCCATGTTTATTATAGCTCAATTGCTAATAGCTAAGATATTAAAATCAACCCAGATGTCCATCAACCAATGACTAGGTAAACAAAATGTGTTATACACACACTTTGGAATACTAGTCAGCCATAAAAAATAATGAAATTCTTCTTTTGCAACAAAGTGGATTCACCTGGACACCATTATACTTAGTGAAATAATCTAGTTCCACAAAGAAAATACCAAATGTTTTTCCTAATCTGTGGTAACCGAAAGAGTCTACACTTGATCTTAGCCAAAAGGCCAAGAAATGATATTGAGAGAGTCTAGAAATTTTGAATGTTTATTAGCAAAATTGACATTTTGAGAATTACATGTTATAGACTGTCTCTACTGTGGTGGAACAATTTTTTTTCTTGCTTTTTATTGAGTTCAAATGGAGGATTTCTTAGAAAAAACTCAAAGTATGTTATCGTAAAAAGTAAAAGAAGAAATGATGGAGGCTGGAGGGTGGCAGCATGGGGTAGAGACAGTAGGTTGGGAAGTATCACTATGCTCCTAAGTCTGTATCTATGAAATACATGAATTTTAACACCTTAAATTTTAAAAAAGTTGTATTAAAAGTAAACTGCATGTTTGACCCAAAGGTCATAGTTTGTCAAACTTTGCAATAGTCTGTTATGGATAGTAAGGCTTGGGGAGGGACTGGTGTTATAAAGAATAGAAAATGGACATGGACAAATCTATAATTTCCACCAAGCTCCTTCATATGATCACATTTACTAAACAATGTAAACAACTGGCGACAGATGTGGTAGTTACAGCCTATCGACCTAACATCCCAGTGAGTGAAGGAGGCAGGTAGAAAACCTTGGTTTCAATCAGTGCCATGGGCATCTTCACCAAGTCAGAGTGGATGGAATTACACATTCAAATGCTACTTAATTTCCTCCTAAACACTATTCAGGACAGTTGTAGTTAGTTTCATTTTAAGCTGAAGAGAACCCATTCAACAGAATATGATCATCTTTAAAGATGAGAAGTAAAAGCCCTGAGAAGGAACATAATTTGGCAACACTAACTACTGAAAGAAGCCATATTTGTTATGCAAATCTGTTCCCTCTATGACCACCACCCCAAAAAAAGTCTAAAATCTTGTAATCCCCTATAGTCATAGGAATAATTTGCCTTGATCTTCCAGTAGAATGTGTTGATATAAAAGTTACAAATTTAAAAAAATCTGTTCTCTTTTCTTCCTTAACTCTCACTGCCTGCAAAGAGGCACTTGCAAAGTTATTTGGCGTGATCATAGGTCATAGACTCTAGAGCTCCACTGCTCATCACTATGCAGGTAGAGCGGGTCTGTAACTAATTCAGTCTAATAAGTTTTCCTTAAAGTATTGGAACATCATGATCAGATACAGTAGCTGATACTGCTTTACAAATTAATAATTTTGATTGACATAATCTTGCCAAGTTTGGGCAGTATGAGTCTCCATAAACCTAATAATGCATTTCAAGAAGATGGTACAAAGTTATTTGAGACAAATTATGCTTAAAGGTAGGATAGAAGTTTCAAGGGATATACTATATTCTTGAAGCTAAAAATTTTCAAGCACATTATCCTTTCATGTACTTGTTCTATAAGAATTTAGTTTTTAAAGAAGTCCTACTATATAAACAAGTTTATTTCAAAGAGATACATGATTGAAGATTCTTAACAGTTATTTTTACTTCTTTGTGAGAATTTGTTGTCTTAAATTGGAATATGAATAAATTATATTAAAAGTTAAGATACTAGTCAAAATTATAAGATTTTTACTTTGAGTATCATGACCTAAGTAGGACAAACTTAATATAACACCACCTGCATTTATATCTGATGCCAAGACAGGCAACCCAACAGTGCTGTAAACACTATTATTTGAAAAGGGCAGAAGATATTTATCTTGTTAATTTCATATTAATCTGTTGTTCTCTGGACAAATAAGACAACCTCTGAGAAATGCCGAGTTTGGTCCTTTTTCATATTGAGTTCAAGTGATATACTGTTACATAAATGATAACCCCAATCCCTTGATGTTATTAATAAACTTTCAAGAATATAATTACAAGTTATTGATTCCATGCCAAAAATCTGTCACTGGTATATAAATTAACATGAACATATGTTAATGCATAATTCACCATTTGCAACAGGGCTTTGTTGAAAAATTTATGAAAATTCATGGAAGAACATTTCCAGATTAAGTTACTCAATAAACAAGTAGCCAGAGATATTCACATCATAGAGTTAATACAGCTTTAGAAATTAGTTTTCATTCATTTCACAGGATTGTTATAAGACTTAAACTTCTGGATGAAAGCTTTTATTGCTTTGAATCACATGTCTACATCTAAGAACTAAATGGGAAGGGATTGAGAGGTCAACTAGCCCAAGTTTCCCACTTGGTGGTTAATGAACCCCTTACGTTAAATTCACAGATGCCTCTGAAACTGACATCTTATATGATATGAACACTTGTTCTAGTCCTGGCTGCTTCACTTCCCATGCAGCTCCCTGCTCGTGTGCCTGGAAAAGCAGCAGCAGATAGTTCAAATGCTTGGGCCGCTACTGCACACAATTAAGAGACTCAGATGGAGTTCCAGGCTCTTTGGCTTCATCCTGGCCCAACCTTGGATATTGTAGCCATTTGGGGAGTTAACCAGCAGGTTCAAGACCTCTCCCTCCCTTGCCCTTTGCATTTAAAATAAATGTTTTTAAGATATTTTTATCCTAGCCTAGGATTCTAGAATCAAACTATTCAATGGGAAGCCTAGAAATATACATTTTCATCTAATTGCCTCAGTTGCTTTTTATAGATCTTAAAGAGGAGACCCAGTGACACAGTTTACAAATGAGAAACTGAGATACAGTTCAAGTATCATTATCCAACAAACTGACAGATCTGGAACTAAATTCTCTTTCTTTCCTGCTAATCCAGTATTTTTCCTCCATAAATAAGAGAACTATGAGTAATCAACGTCAGTGTACTCTACAAGAGAGCAAATATTCATTCCACACCCGTGTTACCAGGGTAATTTTACCTGGTGGCTAAAAGATATTTACTAAGGGTCAGATTCTCTTCAACATCTGAGAAATACTATCTATTGATTTATGTAACCCTACAGTACACTTCTGAGTTAAGTACTATTCTCATTTCCAGTTTACAGATGAGGAAACTGAAGCAGAGAGATGAGGCCATCTGTCCTTGTGGTATCAGAATGACCATGTTGATAGGTCCATAATAAATACAACTAACCATATCACGATGACTCAAACTTGCAACTAAGGTCTTATATCTTTGAGATCAAACACTATCAAATATCTGCATTCAAACTTTACCTCCAGAATACTTATCCCCTGGATCAACAAATTCTTTGTAATACATGAATATACTTAATAAATGCACATTAATCTTGTTACAATGTATTTATGGCCAAATATGAATTTCTTTCAATAGGTGCCTGTGTTTCAAGAGTAGTAAAAATTACTTCAATGATAGAATGGCAGTTGTGATAGGCTTGGAAAGGAATGCCAACTAGCAAGCTAAAATTGGGTGATTTTAGTTTAAGCAAATATTACAAAATCTTTGCTTAAGCAAATACTACACACAATCATGATAAAAACTATGTTGTTTATCTGAAATTCAAACTTAAGAGTTTCATCTATTATATCCAGTGAATCTGGCTAAAAAAATACAAAGGATTTAGGAGAAACTTGTCTGTTATAGAGGATATGATTCTTTAGGGAAATTTGTGTAACTTTTGGCCATTGCTAAGATACTTTATCTGGGACATCAGTACAAGAGGAAGTATCTTTCAGATTTACTCTTTTGTCTAATATAGGACATGTCCAACATTGACATGGCATCTGGATTGAGACTACTGCCTTCAAAAATTTATGAGTAAAATAAAAGATGTTGTAAAACTGGTAGCATTACATAAATGCAGATACTCCATGGATGTATCTATAAAGTAACCAGTAGTGGGCCATGTAGCTATTCCTGAGTAACTTATGCCCTCATGATTCCATGATTCTCCAGTCATTTGTTTCTCTTAGGTTCCAAGTAAGCTATCAGCATCTTAAAGCTTGGGAATTTCTACGCTATTGCTCTTTAAAAAGTAAGCTTGCAGAAAATATGTATTGGGCAATATTGAGGACAAAGGATATTTTTAAATGATATATTTGCCCATTCATTTATTCATTTTTATCCAAAAAAACTGATAGCAACCTTAACTGGACAATCCATATTAGCATGAGGGGCTAGACCTCCAATTATTTTGGAAGGCAGAGTTAGTGAGACCCCCCAAATGGCCGCTACGGCCAGCGCGCTGAGCTGATCCTAAGCCAGGAGCCAGGTGCTTCCTCCTGGTCACCCATGTGGGTGCAGGGCCCAAGCACTTGGGCCATCCTCCACTGCACTCCCGGGCCACAGCAGAGAGCTGGACTGGAAGAGGGGCAACCGGGACAGAATCTGGCATCCCAACCCAGACTAGAACCTGGGGTGGCAGCACCACATTCAGAGGATTAGCCAAGTGAGCCGCTGTGCCAGCCTAGACCGCCATTATTAACCACAAGTTTTCAAATTTTTTTTTCTGTGTTCTCTCAAGACTTTAATAAACATGTCATAAGGTAAACCAGTCATTGCATTTGGCTCAGGTTTAAAATCTTAACTTCAGAGTAACGTAACCTAGGTTTATGTATACCTTCCTCAAACTGAACACAAAGCCTCTGCTACTTACGGACAATATCATCCCCTAAAATCAGCCTGTTGAAGCCTTAACTCTCCAACTAATGATATTTGGAGACCTGCACCCTTGGGGGGTGGTAGTACATAGGATTAGACGAGCTCTTAAGAATGAAGGCCTCGTGAAAGGCTTAGTCGAGCAAAGACCAAAGGAGCGCTGAAGAAGGTAGGGGCAGTGCTGTGGCGTAGTAGGTAAAGCCGCCACCTGCAGTACCAGCATCCTGTATGGGCACTGGTTCCAGGCCCAGCTGCTGCACTTCCAATCCAGCTCCCTGCTGATGTACCTGGGAAGGTAGTGATAGATGGCCCAAGTCTTTGGGCCCCTGCACCACTGCAGAAAACCCAGGACAAACTCCTGGCTCCAGATCGGCATAGCTCCGGCCATTGCAGCCAACTGGGGATTGAACCACAGAGGGAAGATTGCTCTCTCTGCCTTTCAAATAAATAAATCTTTAAAAAGAAATAAAGGTGGTGGTGGCCAACTATAAGCTGGGAATGGAGCCCTCAGCAGAAACCCAACACTGCTGGGCCTTAAACCTCGACTTCTCAGAAGCCTCCAGACAGAGAAACCCCATTTCTGTAGTTTAAACCAGCAAGTCTATGGTATTGGTTGTGGTCATCCAAAGCTCATGAACATAGCCTTAAAATCTCTCCCAGGGTGTACTGGAAGGCTGAATGTAAGCCTCAATTACATCTATTTGACTTCCAGGCTGACACACCAAGGAGTCGGTTTTCTTCCAAAATGTATCATGAATGCCTATTTACCACAAAGAGATTAATTTATCTCAATCTAACAAGAGTTTCTAAATCAAATATGTATTTTTTCCAAAGCCAGAGCATTACAGTCTGAATGGAGACATGACATGTGAGTAGAATAAGGAGGCTGTCTTTCAGATTAAATTAAGCCATTTCATAGAAGTTATAGCATGAAATATATTGTATCACTATATTGACCTGAGAAACAAGTAGTTCTCTTAAGTAATCTATTTCTGTTTACATAATGAAAAAGAACCTACAATTACTTGTTAGAAAGGTATACTGAAATTTCCAAAATTGCAAGGCCAAATAATTTGTTCAGATTTTGATTCATGCATGGAAAAAAAAGTACCTTCCACCAAAAAAAAAAATTACTGTAAGTCATCTTTTACCCGAGTATTAAGCTGGAAACAATATTTTGGTTCTCTTATCATAAGAAATTACTAATGGAAAGCAGTCATTGCCTATATTCTAAAAATAAATCAATCACAATAGGACAAGTAGTATTGAACCCAACCTGTAAGACCATAAATTCATAAACTATAAAATGCACAAACATTCAATCAACTGGATCAGAAAGGAGACTGTTCACCCTACAAATCTAGCGTGCTCTAAGGGGTTTCATTAAGTATAGCCTGCCTCCAAATTTATTCTCCAAGGGCAACATCCACAAATTCATAAACCTGCAGAAGATTGTGAATAGCATCGCTCAGTTTAGTGACCAACGACGGTTTCTACATAGCCCCAGTTAAAACGTAGATTGCTACCTGCAAAGCTTCTGTGAGGGAGATGGGGAGGAGGCGTGAAGGAAGCAATGTTCTTTAGGTGAACTCACAGACTTCTCGAGTACAGCACCAAACACTTATGCTCCAAGATACAGCTACCGCCTGTTCCAAGCGAAGTCAGCCACAAAACACAAATCTCCAGGTAATTCTGGAAAAGTCACTTGCTAGTCCCAGATGCTTGCAGAATCAGTGATCTACCACTGTGGAAGGTAGCACTGGGCAAGTACACGTAAAACTGACTAGCTTTGGGGCTCTGGTTTAGGAAGAGACACTTGAGCAGCTGGCAATTAAATAGGCTTTAGGAGAAGATAGGTAAGACACAGGAAGGCGGCTGCAGCCTTACACACCCCTCTTTACCCCTAGGCTTATCCCTTCTTTTTCCAAACTAGTTAGCAGTAAGCTTTAGTAGTGAGATATAACCGGAGAACACCAGAGGGGAGGTTCATCGCCCATTCATTGCCTCTTTGTGTCTCTCTCCTGCCCATTAGGTGTCATGAAAAGTTTTCTTCTAGCAATTTCCACTCAACTGATATGAATTTTACAGTTGCAATGGCCATTAGCCAGGGGTCAGTTCTTGTACGATTTCTATCCTCAGTTCTTCGTAACTTAGGTGCAACGTGACAGTAACTGAAGTGGATCCCACCAGGGCTCCATTTTATAAGCCTGCGAAGAGGCTGGTGGAGATGCAGAACACTCACTACAGGGGCAAGCATAACCAAATCCTGTCCATCTGTCCTTTGCTATAACTTTATCTACATATTTTTAAATTCACAAAGCCAGCCCCACAACATCCATCCTTTCTTCTAACTCCAAGGTCTGCCACAATTTTCATTGCAACTTACCCAGACATCCTACATAGTCAAGCTAATGAAGATGACCGAGTCACTACCAGTGCATTCTTAAAATACAGATCTTTTCTTCATCAGCAAATCTGCACATAGCATCTACTCCCTCGAGTCCCTTCTCCTCCCATCAGCTTCATTTTAAAAATTAATAGAAGTAAAAAAAATCTCTGCACTGAAGTTCACACTTAACAGAGTCTAGACCTTGGGGTATAGGAGATGTTGCTTATGAGCAAACTCCGGCACAGAAAGCCGAAACATTGGAAAGCCATGCACTCAACTTCAAAAAGGCACAGTACAAGGTCAACTCCCAATCTACCAAGTGGATTCTCAAGCTCTCCCACACAAGCACATTTTTCAAAGTCATGTAATAAATAGGAAAGTTGTCATTCAGAAAGATCTAATCATCTGAGGAGGAAACCTTTCCACATAGTATTTTCATCCATTACCAAAAAATATAATTAGCAAGATGGGTTTTCATCTGCCTGCTGAACAGTTTCAATTCCCGGGACATGGTTAGAATTCCCTGGCCTTCATTCAGGGTCACAAATTAATCTGTACCACAAATGCTTAGACAGGTGATTAATCTGCCCAAGAAAAAGGTGAGGCAAGAATGAGCCCCACACAAACATGTTGGGGGCAAGTAGAACTTTTCTGAAAAGCACTTAAAACAAAAATCAATGGAGGGTCCTGTCATTTTGCGCGCCCTCAGCTCGGTTGTCAAACATTTCCAGTTTGTGAGGAAAGAGTGATCTTAAAAATCATTAGCACTATTTACAGGCACACACATGCTCAGAGCTCAAGCCAAGAGAGTGAGAACTGAAAAATATATATCACGTGGAGCGCCTATCACCCACATTCAATTCTACCTCCTATATTGCACTCTCTTAAACTAGCATATTCTTCCTGTTCTGTCTGCTAACAAGCATTCAGTGGTAGTTTTATGACTCTGCATAATACCAAAAGCCAAAGAAAAATATGTCATCAATCAACTGTAGTGTAATAACTCAAAAGAATAGTATGCAGCGATGAGTATGTATCACAACCACAGCCAACAGTATGAATACAGGTGCACCCCCCCAAATGTGTATTTTGTGACTTCATGGACATAAAACCCGTAAGTAGGCATATTGACTTATGCTCCAAGTCAGGATAATGGTTCTCCTTGAAAAGGAGTTTGAAAAATGAGCACAATGGGTTCATCTATGTTGTGCTAATATTGTTTTCACTGGGTTACTTACACTAATGTTATTTTTGAAACCTCATCAAGCTGTTGATGTATGTAATATGAACTATTCTACATGTTGTACTTCAGTGAAATGTTTACTTAATAAAAGCAGGGAATAAGGCTGAAGGAGGTTCTGTCTAGTACATTTTGAATGTTCAGTATATTAATGCTATCTTCATTTCTAAGAATTTCTTAATTAGTAACCAAGTTTAGGAGTAATGATGAGCAAGGTCTAGAAGACTGGAGCATGCAGTGGACCTAACTTTTCAGTGCCTTGGTGGTTCTCTCATCAGCTGGTCCTTTATTTGCCATCTCCTCTTTCAAGCCTCTCCTACCCATGAGGAGTCTGATTTTTTAAAGCACTGCTCTCCAAAGGGGGACAGAGAACAGGTGCTTCGAACAGGACATACTGGTGCTGAGGACGAAGAGGTTGAAATTTCTTTCTCTAACTGTATCTAGGAAAGTTGTACAAGACACACAAATGTATTGATGGCGTCAAACAGATTAGCTCTGGTACCTTTACTATGTTCACACAGCTCGAAATCATGTGTCACTTCCTTAAATCCTTCCAGAAATGGACAGGTGACAAGAAAAGATTGGGGCCGGCGCTGCAGCTCAATAGGCTAATCCTCCACCTAGCGGCGCTGGCACACCGGGTTCTAGTCCCAGTCGGGGTGCCGGATTCTGTCCCAGTTGCCCCTCTTCCAGTCCAGCTCTCTGCTGTGGCCCTGGGAGTGCAGTGGAGGATGGCCCAAGTGCTTGGGCCCTGCACCCCATGGGAGACCAGGAGAAGCACCTGGCTTCTGCCTTTGGATCAGCATGGTGCGCCAGCCGCAGCGCGCCAGCCGCAGCACGCCAGCTGTGGCGGCCATTGGAGGGTAAACCAACAGCAAAGGAAGATCTTTCTCTCTGTCTCTCACTGTCCACTCTGCCTGTCAAAAAAAAAAAAAAATTGGTGCAAATAAATGATGGACTTGTGTTGTTAGAATAATATTCTAAGCAAATAAGCAAACAAGAATACAAACCAAAGAAAAGATATTTCCATTATGAGAACACTAAAACAAGACCACCCAATGACAAACTAGAAGGGGAAAAAATGACAGTTTTTCAGGAAGACTATTTGAACCATGGAGCCGTAGCCACTATGTTACTGATGACTCCCTGCTTGGTTATTTAATGAGCCTTGATCTACAAGGATACTGCAGAGAACATCTGTAGAAGAGAATATAAAATTTTTAGGTTTTTTGCAATCCATGTATGCTCATAGATTATAGTATTAAGCCATGATAATTAATACTACATATTATTAACTTTGTATCATCCTCTTACAATTTTATAGATTTGACATAGTGATGGACTCCTAAGAAGTAAGATTCATATAGGGAAGATTTTGCATACAGCTTTCCAAATTCCTCTCAATGGAGAAATTTACCAAAACTTCACTGTGAGATCACAGCAGGACGTTGACATTGATATAACCTACCAATTATATCAAAATTTCCACAATTTACTTCTTTAGAGTTTCCTATTGATACACAAATATATTTTCTTTACCTGTGCAGATTCACGAAATTCACTAGCAAAGTCAAAATACCAAGCAGTTATAATATGCAAAGATCCCTCCTGGTGGGCTCTCTCCCATTTCCCTGATCCCATCTGTAAACCTTGGATGCTAAACTTCCTCCATTTCTAAAATGATGTCACTTCACAACATAGTACATAGCAGCAGGTATTTTGTGTGGTGGCTAAGTGACCACTTGGGACAGCAGCAGAACATATCAGAGTGCCTGGTTGGAGTCCTAGGTGCTCTATTTCCAATCTAGCTTTCTGCTAATACACACCAGGAGAGGAAGCCATGATTAGTCAATTATTTGGGATTCTATCATACATATGCAAGACCCAGACTGAATTCCAGCCTCTTGGCTTCAGCCTGGACAAGCCTTGGCAATTGCAGGTATTTCGAGAATGAACCAGTAGATCAAAGATCTCAGTATGGCTCTATGTCTCTCTCTGCCAAAAGAAAATTAAAAAAAAATCTTAAATGTTCTAGAAATGAAGTCATACAGCATGTGATCACTTGGGATTGCCTTTCTCACTCAGCATAATTCCCTGCAGATGCATCCAGATTCTTGCACGTCAGAGGCCCATTGCTTCTTCCTGGAGGGTAGCAATCTGCAGTCTATTATGTACCATAGTCTAACCATGCACCTGCTGAACAGCCTATTTAAAGATGTCTGTTAGAACTGCTAAGAAACATTAATGTTTCTGTGAATGAGTTCTAACCTCTCTGGGATAAATGCTCAAGTATCAAATTGCTGGGCTGAATTTGAATATTTGGTTTCTTAAAATGATGAACTGTTGTCCAGAGTGGCTGTAGCACTTCATCTTCCCATGAGCAATGTCAGAATAATCCAGTCACTCTCCATTTTTATGAGCTTCAAGAGTTGTCACTATTTTTTATGATAGCTTTTCTGTTAGGTGTAGTGGTATCATATTGAGGTTTCAATTTATATTTGCCTATTGAATAACCATTTTAAATATCTTTCATACTCATGGTTACTATCTGAATGTCCTCCTCATTTCTTTGGCCCATTTTCAGATGGGATAGTTTTACCACTGAGCTGTGAGAATGCCTTTTATATTCTAGAGTAGTCTTTTTCCAGAGATGTGGATTGAAAACATCTCATTCTCAAGCTTCCCCCACCACCCCCGCCTCTGCACAGGGCCTCTCAAAGCCAAAATTCTAAATGTGATGTTGCCCAGTAATTCATTCTTTCAGTTTAGTGATCATTCTTATGATGTATGGAAATTTTTGGCCTATCCCTAGGTCCCAGATATTTTCCTTTTCTCATATGTAAATCCATGCTCCATTTTAAGCTCACTTTTGTATAAAGCTGATTTTTGTTTACAGTGGGACTCAATTTTAAGTTTTATTTTGCCTATTAATGAACAACTGCTCTTGTAACACTTAGTGCTTAAGATTTTTTTTTTTTTTTTTTTTTTATAGAGAGGCAGAGCGACAGGCATGAGGTCACAAGTGCTCTTCTGTATGTTGGTTTACTCCAAGTAGTTCCAAGTATCAGGTGAAGCCAGGAGCAGAAAGTCTGTCTGCATCTCTCATGTGGGTACAGAGGCCCAAGAACCTGGGCCATCTTCTGATGCTCACCCAAGAGCATTAGCAAAGAGCTAGCTCTAAAGCAGAGAGGCTGGGACTGGAACCAGACTCCGAAGTGAGATGCTGGCATCATAGGCTGAGGCCTCATCTGCTTGCACCTTCATCCTAGCCCCTAGCATCATTTGTTGAGAAGACTGCATTTCCTCCACTGATACATTTTCTACCTTCATCAAAAATTGGCTGAGAATATTTGTGGGTTTATTTCTGGTTCTTTTACTGTTTCATTGTCCCACATGTCTATTCATTTGCCAATATCACACTATTTAAGTTCCTAAGATATTTGTTGATATTTTGCCAGTATTTTTCTGGAATTTGGTAACAAGATAATAGTAGCCTCGTAAGATGAGGTGAGAGATGTCATCTCCTATTTTATGTAAGACTATTTCTTTTACATTTGTATAATATTAGTATATGATTAACAGATATTCAGAAGGTTCATGTTCAAAACTCTAATTGATGGAATGCACTACCACTAAACTTGAGACTAACTATGGAAAATTTTTTTATTTGTAATGAAACCACTTATATAGCTTTGATCTCATTTCCCATTTGAATGTTAATGAATCAATCACATTTATTCCTCCTATGTCTTGAAAGTTTGAAAGGCATATGGAAAATTATTCTGAACAGATAGCTATTTATTATGAAGTAGGTATGCTTTCAAGAAAGTATACAGCTTATACTGTAAAAAGACAAGTCAGCAGTCCTGTGCATATAAATTTAAAAAAATCACATTTCTAAATCTGTAAAATCTGAAGCATCAGAATACCATATTTCAAGACAAATTACAGGTCAGTTATAATCAAAACAGGCTGGTACTGGCACAAGATTAGATATGTGGACCAATGGAACAAATTAGAGACCCCAGAAGTTAATTCACACTTCTACAACCCATTAGTCTTTGACAAATGAGCTAAAATCACTCCCTTGAGAAAGGGCAGTCTCTTCAACAAATGGTTCTGGGAAAATTCTATATGCATGCAGGAGTATGAAGCAAGACCCCTACCTTACACCCTATATAAAAATCAATTTGCAATGGATCAAGGATATAAATCTAAGACATGAAAGCATCAAATTACCAGAGGAAAAAATAGGGCAAACATTACAGGACATTGGCATAAGGAAAGGTTTCTTGCATAAGATCCCAGAAGCATAGGCAATAAAAGGTAAACATAGACAAATGTAATTACATAAAGCTAGTAAGCTTCTGTACAGCTAAGCAAACACTCAAAAAGGCAACCAACTGAATGGAAGGAAGTAGTTGCAAACTATACATCTGAAAAAGGATTGAAATGCAGAATGTGAAAGGAGCTCAAAAACTCAGCAACAAAACAATCCAGTTAGGAAATGAGCAAAGAATGAAACACAAATGGCCAGACACATGTAAAGATACTCAGGATCACTAGCCATCAGGGAAATTCAAATAAAAACCACAATGAAGTTTCACCTCAACCCATTTAGAATGGCTATCATCTAGAAAAGTCAAAAAATAACTAATGTTGGCAAAGATGTGTAGGAAAAGATACCTTAATACATTGTTGGTGTGAATGTAAACAAATACAGCCATTATAGAAGACGGTATGCAGATTCTTCAGAAATATGAAAATAGAATTTAATATCCAGCCATTCCATTCCTGACAATTTACCCAAAGGAAATGAAGTCAGCAAATAAAAGTTATATGTACTCATAAATTTACAGCAGCTCAACTCACAATAGCTAAGATACGGAATCAACCCAGATATGTATCAACTGTTGACTGGATAAAGTAAGTTGTGGTATACACACACACACACACACAGTGCGTAGTACTCAGCCATACAAAAGATTGGAATCCTGTCATTCTCAAAACAGGTGTAATTGGAGACCATTACACTTGGTGAAACAAGTGATAACCCAATTGTATATATAAATTTGCATTAAAACTTAAAATCTAAAAACGTGTATGGTTGGAAGATTAGTTAAATGAAGCAAAGCAAGATCATCACTAGGTGAAAAGCAGGTGTCCAAGGTACTGAACACAGCCCTTCTGTTAAGACTTTATAGAGTGATCACGTGGATGAGGAAGGCAGGCAGAAAAGGATGGCCAGATTAGTCAATGACACTAAAAGGAGGTCATTTCCCCAATGAGAAGCAACAACTAATGAGTCCTGATGGAAGACTGAGCCACAAGGATGGCAGATGGAAGTGCACAAAGCTAAAATGAAATAGTCAATAGTATGAAAGAATACAATGTTTTTATAGTTGCAATAGTGGGTTCTACGTTCTGAATCTGTTACACACATTTTCATGATGCTGATCTCAATCCACATCTCCCTCCCCCACAACTGATACCACACTGCTAAGATCATTGACCTCTAGGGTAAGTTCAGAATGATACCTTAGACTTCCTGTATCCTCTTAAATGGCCACACTGTCAAATGGGAGTTTTGTTTATGGTAATCGAGTTTAATGAGAAAGCATTTTAACATGATGTAAATACATAAGAAAATACCATATCCTCTTACTGAGAAACATGTCCTAAGAAATTCAGAAATAGGTGTGAGGAACAGAAACTAGAGTGTTAATATGAAAAATCCACTCCTGAAAGAGAAACTCTGTATGATGTTCCAGTCACACTTCTCTGTAGTTTTAATACTTTAACATTCCTAAGTCCCAGTCTATTCATAAATGAGATTAAAATATATTGAGATTAAAATTTAGAGAGACATCTATTGTACAACACAGTAACGATAGTTAATAACCATTATTATATACTTGAAAATTGCTGAGGGTAGACTAAGTGTTATTACCACAAAAATAAGTATATGGTATAATTCATGCTAGCTTGATTTAGCCATTCCACAATGTATATGTATTCCAAAACATTGCTTTATGTTTATATACAGTTATTACCATTTAAAATAGATTTTTCAAAAAAAGTAAAGCAGACATGTTAATGATGAAGGATTTCTAAAATGCAATGCAATTTATTCAACAGTAAATTAAAGAGTAGATGTAATCTAACATAGGGACTCCTAACCTTGGTATCACTGATCTCTTTATTCTGTGGGCCATCTTGTCCATTTTAACAAGTGCAGCAAGGCTATACTCTGCTGAAAATACTGATAATGTTGTCATCACCCCCTGCATCCAGACTCCAAAATGTCTTTAAGGCACTATAGATGTCTCTTGGAAGGTAGCACCATCCCTCTCGCTTTGAAAATCATTACTTTATGCTTTTATCATTACTTTATGCATTGCTGCTTTTCCCACATTGAAGATTCATACAGAACCCAGTTAGGGAACCATTTACTTCTCATAGTTCATATTTTCCAGACCCTCTATGCATATTCTTTCCCCATGAAGCATGCTACAAGGTCTCACTGGACTGCTTAAAGATTAGATTTGTTGTACTGACCTCGACTAACTTGGAGATCACTTGGTTATCTGAAGACTACCCTATAGCTCTGTTAGGAATGTGAGTTCTGTCATTTCTTTCCCCATCATTAGCACTATTCTAGGGGAAGCCTTCTTCCTTTTCTGGCCTTTTACTCATTCATAAGTTTGTAATGAGGCTCATTGCACTGATAATTCTCTAGTTGTCACTCCACATCAGAGCGAAGCTAACCATGCAGAAAAAGCTAAGAGGTAATTATCTCCATGGGGCACAATGGAGAGTCTGCCAAGTTCCTCTCCTGCCCATCAACAGTGCTCTACTGTAGACTGGTAAGAGCTCTAGTAGGGTATGCTCCACACAATATAACCACAGATAATGCTTCACAAAATATGCTGTGTTTGTACACCAAGGCCTTAACTATCTTAACTCCAAGTGTCCTCAGCTCACTCTACACAGGCGAAATAATGAATATGGAACAGGGGGATGCAGGGCACCAGTGTGACTGGGCTCATGTGTAAGGGGGCATTCTCCAGCATAGGACACTAAAGACCCACACTCTGAAGGGCAAACCCAGTGTTGGTCAAGCCCAGATGACATCGGTAGCAGATAGGTCAGGCAAAGGAAGCAGAGTTGTCGG
The DNA here is from genome assembly GCF_964237555.1 of Oryctolagus cuniculus. Taxonomy (NCBI): domain Eukaryota; kingdom Metazoa; phylum Chordata; class Mammalia; order Lagomorpha; family Leporidae; genus Oryctolagus; species Oryctolagus cuniculus. The sequence continues at coordinate 25,803,250 of NC_091441.1, forward strand.
CAAACCCAAGTTACTCATCTGTGAAAAATGATAGGCAAGTTGCCACTTATGCAGGCATTAACACCATAAGGTTTGAATCCACAGTGGAATACTGAGAAGTGAGGCAATAGTTGGAAGAGTGCTAGTTGCACACACAGTCAATAGGCCACATTTGGGTAAGGGTTTTTGCCTTACTAGGGGCCTGGGCTACAAGATATGCTAAACGGAAAGAACTAAGAAGTAAGACCAGGAACCTGGAAAGACAGCCTGGGGTTAACTCAGAAGGCAACTTTGCCCATCCATGGGAGTCTAAGATCCCAAGTCTTGCAGCTTCTAAGGTAATTGGGAGATAAATAAATCCACAAGATCCTGAATCAGAATAAGACCTTCTAGGTGGACAGGTTCAGACTTGTAACATTCAGCGAGAATAGGAGTGGAAATGAGTGAAGCTTTTATTATAAGACATCTGCTTATATAGGCAAGAAGTTCCTGAAGATATGAAAGAAGAGAGGGCAACAGACTATGGGCTGAAGTTTATGTTAAAAATTAAAGGAGGTCTGGTGCAACAGCGGGGAGACTTGGGAAGTCCAGGGCTCCGAGTCCACACATCGGCGCTGGAAGGGGAGCAGACCTGCGTGGAGAGCGTGGGAGCCCACAGTTCGGGACATCAGCGGCAGACTCAACACACCAGCGCTGGAACGCGAGGTGAGCCGAACCTCAATAACCCGAGACACCGGCAGGCAAGCGGAGAGAGGAGACTAGAGGGAACGACCCCCGGGGCGGGGGGGACTTCACCAAGCTAACTGGAAGAGAGAGAGAGGGAAAAAAAAAAAAGGTGACTGGTATGGACACGGGTTTCTCTCTCTCCGCTCACCTCTCAAGGGCGAGCAAGACAAAGAGCAGGCGCCATCTTGGACATACGTCATAAGCAGAGCGACCTCAGGTCTGCACCGGCCCTGAGCCTAGCAGTAAAACCTGACTCTGGGTGGGGCGAATTAACAGGAGATTAGGACTTAGTAAAATTATGGTGCTACTGAACTGAGACTGTGAAAAAAGAGACGGTGGGGGAGAGAACTCACGGAATTCACGTGAGCACTCTCCAGAGACGCTACAATTCCGTAACTTTGGCAACCCAGTGGGAGACTGAAGGAGAATTTGAGCCCACTCTAAGGGCCGAACAGATTCCCTGTGTGGTCCTTGGAAAAGAGCTTCTGATCTCTGGCTCCTGTGGGTATATCATTTGCCTGCTAACTACCTCCAACTTTGTTCAGCTGTGCAGAATAACTTCCCTGTTGAATCAAAAAAAAAAAAAAGAGAGAGAGAGAGAGAGAGAGAGAGAGGTTTACCACGCCTAACCTGGGAGTGTCACCTTTGGCACACCAAACAGAGCTCTCAGGCCACACCCATCTCAAGCCCTAAGGCTCCATCAAAAACAGATAGTCCACTTAATCTAGAGTCATAGTATAACAAGAAAAAGCACCACAGTGAAGAAACCAAATATCTCCAATATGACAAATAACAAACGCAAAAACCAAGGTAATAAAAACAAGGAAGTCACCATGAAGCCCTCAAATGAAAAAGACACCCCAATTCAAGATTATGAGGATGATGACATAGAAGAAATGCAAGAAGCAGATCTCAAAAAATTGATAAGAACATTAAGAAGTTCTCAAAAACAAATTCTTGAACTACAGAAATCCTTAATGGACAAGATAGAAAATCTCTCTTGTGAAAATGAAATATTAAGGAGGAATCAAAATGAAACGAAACAACTAGTACAACAGGAAACTGGGATAGTGACTGAAGTGAAGAATTCAATAGATCAAATGAAAAACACAATAGAGAGCCTTACAAACAGAATGGGAGAAGCAGAAGAGAGAATATCGGACTTAGAAGACAGAGAACAGGAAAGGATACAGTCAGACCAAAGAAAAGAAGAGGAAATTAGGAATCTAAAACATATTGTCGGGAATCTTCAGGATACTATTAAAAAACCCAACATTCGGGTTCTAGGAGTTCCTGAAGGCATGGAGAGGGAGAAAGGATTAGAAGGCCTTTTTAGTGAGATATTAGCAGAAAATTTCCCAGGTTTGGAGAAGGACAGAGAAATCCTAGTACAGGAAGCTCACAGAACCCCTAATAAACACGACCAAAAGAGACCCTCACCACGGCACGTTGTAATTAAACTCTCCACAGTGAAACATAAAGAAAAGATCCTAAAATGTGCAAGAGAGAAACGTCAGATTACTCTCAGAGGATCTCCAATCAGACTCACAGCTGACTTCTCATCAGAAACTCTACAAGCTAGGAGGGAATGGCAAGATATAGCCCAGGTACTAAGAGAGAACAACTGCCAGCCCAGAATATTATATCCTGCAAAGCTATCATTTGTGAATGAAGGTGAAATAAAGACTTTTCATTGCAAACAGAAATTGAAAGAATTTGTTGCCACTCGTCCAGCCCTGCAAAAGATGCTTAAAGATGTGTTACACACAGAAACAAAGAAACACGGTCATCAATATGAAAGAAGGTAAAGGAAGGAAACCAAGGAAGGAAACCTCACAGCAAAAGATCACAGGGAATTCAAAGCATATATTAGAACTTATCTTTGGCAAATGGCAGGGCAAAGTTACCACTTATCATTAGTCACATTGAACGTGAATGGCCTGAACTGTCCAGTTAAAAGACACCGTTTGGCTGATTGGGTTAAAAAACAAAACCCATCTATTTGCTGCTTACAAGAAACACATCTTTCCAACAAAGATCCATACAGACTGAAAGTGAAAGGCTGGAAAAAGATATACCATGCCAACAGAAATGAAAAAAGAGCAGGCGTAGCCATCTTAATATCAGACACCATAAACTTTACCACAAAAACCATTAAGAGAGACAAAGAGGGACACTACATAATGATTAAGGGATCAATTCAACAGGAAGATATAACAATTATCAATGTATATGCACCTAACTACAGGGCACCGGTTTATCTAAAAGATTTGTTAACGGACTTAAAGGGAGACTTAGACCCCAATACAATAGTACTGGGGGACTTCAATACTCCACTCTCAGAAATAGACAGATCAATAGGACAGAAGATCGGGCCGGCGCCGCGGCTCACTAGGCTAATCCTCCGCCTAGCGGCGCCGGCACACCGGGTTCTAGTCCCGGTCGGGGCGCCGGATTCTGTCCCGGTTGCCCCTCTTCCAGGCCAGCTCTCTGCTGTGGCCAGGGAGTGCAGTGGAGGATGGCCCAGGTGCTTGGGCCCTGCACCCCATGGGAGACCAGGAAAAGCACCTGGCTCCTGGCTCCTGCCATCGGATCAGCGCGGTGCACCGGCCGCAGCGCGCCAGCCGCGGCGGCCATTGGAGAGTGAACCAACGGCAAAGGAAGACCTTTCTCTCTGTCTCTCTCTCTCTCACTGTCCACTCTGCCTGTCAAAAAAAAAAAAAAAAATAGGACAGAAGATCAACAAGGATACAGTAGATTTAAACGACACTATAGCCCAAATGGATCTAACAGATATATACAGAACTTTCAATCCTACAGCTAAAGATTTTACATTCTTCTCAGCAGTACATGGAACCTTCTCTAGGATTGACCACATACTAGGCCATAAAGCAAGTCTCAGCAAATTCAAAAGAATTAGAATCATACCATGCAGCTTCTCAGACCATAAAGGAATGAAGTTGGAAATGAACAACTCAGGAATCCCTAGAGCATATGCAAACACATGGAGATTGAACAACATGCTCCTGAATGAACAATGGGTCATAGAAGAAATCAAAACAGAAATCAAAAACTTTCTGGAAGTAAATGAGGATAACAGCACAACATACCAAAACTTATGGGACGCAGCAAAAGCAGTGTTAAGAGGGAAGTTTATATCAATAGGTGCCTACATCAAGAAATTGGAAAGGCACCAAATAGATGAGCTTTCTATTCACCTCAAGGATCTAGAAAACCTACAGCAAACCAGACCCAAATCTAGTAGGAGAAGGGAAATAATTAAAATCAGAGAAGAAATCAACAGGATTGAATCAAGAAAAACATTCCAAAAAATCAGCCAAACGAGGAGCTGGTTTTTTGAAAAAATAAACAAAATTGACACCCCATTGGCCCAACTAACTAAAAAAAGAAGAGAAAAGACCCAAATCAATAAAATCAGAGATGAAAAAGGAAATGTAACAACAGACACCACAGAAATAAAAAGAATCATCAGAAATTACTACAAGGACTTGTATGCCAGCAAACAGGGAAACCTATCAGAAATGGATAGATTCCTGGACACATGCAACCTACCTAAATTGAACCAGGAAGACATCGAAAACCTAAACAGACCCATAACTGAGACAGAAATTGAAACAGTAATAAAGGCCCTCCCAACAAAGAAAAGCCCAGGACCAGATGGATTCACTGCTGAATTCTACCAGACATTTAAAGAAGAACTAACTCCAATTCTTCTCAAACTATTCAGAACAATTGAAGAAGAGGGAATCCTCCCAAGTTCTTTCTATGAAGCCAGCATCACCTTAATTCCTAAGCCGGGAAATGATGCAGCATTGAAAGAGAATTACAGACCAATATCCCTGATGAACATAGATGCAAAAATCCTCAATAAAATTCTCGCCAATAGAATGCAACAACACATCAGAAAGATCATCCACCCAGACCAAGTGGGATTTATCCCTGGTATGCAGGGATGGTTTAATGTGCGCAAGACAATCAATGTGATACACCACATTAACAGACTGCAGAAGAAAAACCATATGATTCTCTCAATAGATGCCGAGAAAGCATTTGATAAAATACAACACCCGTTCATGATGAAAACTCTAAGCAAACTGGGTTTGGAAGGAACATTCCTCAATACAATCAAAGCAATCTATGAAAAACCCACAGCCAACATCCTATTGAATGGGGAAAAGTTGGAAGCATTTCCACTGAGATCTGGGACCAGACAGGGATGTCCACTCTCACCACTGCTATTCAATATAGTTCTGGAGGTTCTAGCCAGAGCTATTAGGCAAGAAAAAGAAATTAAAGGGATACAAATTGGGAAGGAAGAACTCAAACTATCCCTCTTTGCAGATGACATGATTCTTTATTTAGGGGACCCAAAGAACTCTACCAAGAGACTATTGGAACTCATAGAAGAGTTTGGCAAAGTAGCAGGGTATAAAATCAATGCACAAAAATCAACAGCCTTTGTATACACAGACAATGCCATGGCTGAGGAAGAAATTCTAAGATCAATCCCATTCACAATAGCTACAAAAACAATCAAATACCTTGGAATAAACTTATCCAAGGACGTTAAAGATCTCTACGATGAAAATTACAAAACCTTAAAGAAAGAAATAGAAGAGGATACCAAGAAATGGAAAAATCTTCCATGCTCATGGATTGGAAGAATCAATATCATCAAAATGTCCATTCTCCCAAAAGCAATTTATAGATTCAATGCAATACCAATCAAGATACCGAAGACCTTCTTCTCAGATCTGGAAAAATTGGTGCTGAAATTTATATGGAGGCACAAGAGACCTCGAATAGCTAAAGCAATCTTGTACAACAAAAACAAAGCCGGAGGCATCACAATACCAGATTTCAGGACATACTACAGGGCAGTTGTAATCAAAACAGCATGGTACTGGTACAGAAACAGAAGGATAGACCAATGGAACAGAATTGAAATACCAGAAATCAACCCAAACATCTACAGCCAACTTATATTTGATCAAGGATCTAAAACTAATTCCTGGAGCAAGGACAGTCTATTCAATAAATGGTGCTGGGAAAATTGGATTTCCACGTGCAGAATCATGAAGCAAGACCCCTACCTTACACCTTACACAAAAATCCACTCAACATGGATTAAAGACCTAAATCTACGACCTGACACCATCAAGTTACTAGAGAACATTGGAGAAACCCTTCAAGATATTGGCACAGGCAAAGAGTTTCTGGAAAAGACCCGGGAGGCACAGGCAGTCAAAGCCAAAATTAACTATTGGGATTGCATCAAATTGAGAAGTTTCTGTACTGCAAAAGAAACAGTCAGGAGAGTGAAGAGACAACCGTCAGAATGGGAAAAAATATTTGCAAACTATGCAACAGATAAAGGGTTAATAACCAGAATCTACAAAGAGATCAAGAAACTCCACAAAAACAAAACCAACAACCCAATTAAGAGATGGGCCAAGGACCTCAATAGACATTTTTCAAAAGAGGAAATCCAAATGGCCAACAGGCACATGAAAAAATGTTCAAGGTCATTAGCAATCAGAGAAATGCAAATCAAAACCACAATGAGGTTCCACCTCACCCCGGTTAGAATGGCTCACATTCAGAAATCTACCAACAACAGATGCTGGTGAGGATGTGGGGAAAAAGGGACACTAACCCACTGTTGGTGGGAATGCAAACTGGTCAAGCCACTATGGAAATCAGTCTGGAGATTCCTCAGAAACCTGAAGATAACCCTACCGTTCGACCCAGCCATCCCACTCCTTGGAATTTACCCAAAGGAATTTAAATTGGCAAACAAAAAAGCGGTCTGCCGCCTAATGTTTATTGCAGCACAATTCACAATAGCTAAGACCTGGAACCAACCTAAATGCCCATCAACGGTAGACTGGATAAAGAAATTATGGGATATGTACTCTTTAGAATACTATACTGCAGTAAGAAACAACGAAATCCAGTCATTTGCAACAAAATGGAGGAATCTGGAACACATCATGCTGAGTGAAATAAGCCAGTCCCAAAGGGACAAATACCATATGTTCTCCCTGATCGGTGACAACTGACTGAACACCAAACAGGAAATTTGTTGAAGTGAAAGGGACACTATGGGAAACGGTGACTTGATCAGCATAGCCCTGACTGTTAATGAACAACTTAATACATTATCCCTCTTAGTAGTTTTTTTGTCTGTTCTACTTAATATGACTGATTTAATTCTGTAATTAATACACAGTTATTCTTAAGTGTTGAAATTTAACTGAAATGTGATCCCTGTTAAACATAAGAGTAGGAATAAGAGAGGGAAGAGATATATAATTTGGGACATGCTCAAGCTGACTTGCCCCAAATGGTAGAGTTAGAAACATACCAGGGGACTCCAATTTAATCCCATCAAGGTGGCATGTACCAATGCCATCTCACTAGTCCAAGTGATCAATTTCAGTTCGCAATTGATCATAATGAAAGGACTAAGAGTCAAAGGGAGCACATAAGCAAGTCTAGTACCTGCTAACACTAACCGATAGAATAAATAAAGGGGAGAGTGATCCAACATGGGAAGTGAGATACTCAGCAGACTCATAGAATGGCAGATGCCCTAAATAGCACTCTGGCCTCAGAATCAGCCCTAAAGGCATTCAGATCTGGCTGAAAAGCCCATGAGAGTATTTCAGGCATGGAAAGCCAAGACACTCTGGCAAAAGATCTCTGTGAGTGAGATCTCAGTGGAAAGAACAGGTCTTCAAAGAAGGAGGTACCTTTCTCTGAAGGGAGGAGAGAACCTCCACTTTGACTATGACCTTGTCTAAACAAGATAAGAGTCGGAGAACTCAAGGGGCTTCCATAGCCTTGGAAACTCATGACTGGAGCATAGGGAGATTACTGATGCCATAGACAGGAGTGTCAATTGGTAAAGTCAACAACAGGAGTCACTGTGCACTTACTCCTCATGTAGGATCTCTGTCCTTAATGTGCTGTGCATTGAGATTTAATGCTATAACGAGTACTCAAATAATATATTTCACTTTGTGTTTCTATGGGGGTGCAAACTGTTGAAATCTTTACTTAATGCATACTAAACTGATCCTCTGTAAAAAAAAAAAAAAAAAAAAAAAAAAAAAAAAAAAAAAAAAAGAAAAGAAAAGAAAAGAAACTATCAACTCCCAACTTGACTCTCACTGGGATTAAACATGACAATAGGTCTGATCTGATTTCATCATCATTAAAAAAAATCATCTATTATTTTTCACTTTATGTTTCTGTGTGGGAGCAAACTGTTGAAATCCTTACTTAATGTATACTAAGCTGATCTTCTGTATATTAAGATAATCGAAAATGAATCTTGATGTGAATGGAAGGGGAGAGGGAGTGGGAAAGGGGAGGGTTGTGGGTGGGAGGGACGGTATGGGGGGGAAGCCATAGTAATCCATTATTCGTACTTTGGAAACGTATATTCATTAAATAAAAGTTAAAAAAAAAAAAATTAAAGGAGGTCTTCCCAAGCAGCCGTTAATTCATGAATACACTTAGTAAAGGCTACCCAAAACAATTATAACTGCATAAATCAACTGCTAATCACATCAACACTATCCAATAGGAATATCAATATCTACTCTGTGTGCGTGCATATGAATCAGATAAAATTTTAGGTTTTGGATTTACCACTGTAAACAAGTAAAAAAAGGATGAGTTTAGGTAAACTAATCAGTTTTAACTCACGTTATCACTGAACATCTGTCACTATTTAAAACTGAGCCAAAATTTTACCAATATCACAATGAATTCTTTTGTATCAATGTGTATTTTCCACTTAACAGCAATCTTAGTTTGGATACAACTCCACTGGAAATACTTAATCCATGTTTAGATTATTAAGCTTACAATTGATAAAATGGATTCACATATTCAAGTTGTTCCAAACATACTACAGAAACTAATGGGTTCTAATTTAAACCTAAATAGGAGTAAGCAGTTCTGGGCTTTTATTCCACAGAAGGCTGACTATAGATAATATTACTATACTTCTATACAAGAAGAAAAAAAAACTGGCAGGTAGAATTAAGGATGTTTATGTCACAAAGAAATTTTAAATGCTTTAGGAGATACACTGACTTACTGTGATTACACACTACACAAATGTTTATCATATTGAAACATACCATACCCTATAAATATGCACATTTCCCCAATATCTTAAGATTTTAATAAAATTCTTTAAAAAAAGAAACTAAATCCAAGGCCAAAGGAATGGATTTCCAAAAGGTAACTTATTAGCCTTTATATTAAACTTAATTAAAATTAAATAAAAGTAAAGATTAGTCTCTCAGTCATGCCAGTCACATCTCAGGTGTCCCACAGCCAGACATGGCCAGCAGCTCCTTTACTCAACAGGTTGGATCCACACTGTGTCTCTGCTTTCAGAACATGTAGAAGGAATTCTTGACTTTCTGTGTAGCCTAATATCTGATTTGTTGTCAAGTTTCCCCTCCCAAACTTCAGGGGAAAAGTATGTGCAACAGTATGCCAGTGTTAACTTCTTTCTCCTTTATGAATGCTTTCAACATTTCTGATTGTATCACCTCTAAGTCTTAACCAGTCTTTTCAGGTACAGTTCTACATGGAGTTACTTCATATCCCCAGTCTATTTGGTTACTGTTCTCTGGAGCTTCTCCAGAGTTTTTAGCTCAGCATTAAAATTTTAAAATAATTTTATCAGTACCGGCTGACTTTTAGTAAAAAGCAGTCTGTGCTGTCTGAAATCACAAACATCTAAAAGTGATTTTCCCCTCTCAATAGACCGTAATTCCTAACCTTATCGGGTTTTCAAAATTAGCTTTATCAGTATTAGTGATAAAAAGTGTTATGTTGATTCCCCACTTCAGTCCAATACATTTGGGGCTACACTAAAGCAAAAGAAAGTCTTAATGAAACACAAACTGCTATTAGGTGAAACACTGCATGAGAAGAACAAAATCTAACAGACAGTGAAACACCCACCTTCTCTCCTCCAGGGCCTTTGAAAATAGTCGTCTATAGGTTGGGGTGAAATTATTCTATGTTCTAGGTATTTTTAATAGAAGGGGCAGAACAGGAAATACAGGCTTTGTTATGAAAAGATGCTCTGAGATCCTACCTTTCTAGAAATGGATTTTCAACTATTTCAGGGAGTAAAGGGAAAGAATTAGATGGGGACACATTGATGGACAAGAGATTTCTTGAGCTTGCTTCACTTTTTTAGCTCTCACTGTTGGGAACATAGGTTCAGTGTTAAATACGTGAAGAAAAACTATTGCCTTGTTTAAAGTTTTGTTAGACATCTGACACTGTGCTTCAGACATTGTACTATTCAATCTGAGTGTCTGATTTGCATATTAAAATGTAAATGCTTAATCTGTTCATGGTCCAAGCTTTTCAGACGTCCACCTTCAGTACATTAAGTTCTATACCAATTATTTACAAGCGCTATGCTAATATGAGAAATTTGAAATGCTTTGAAAAATAACATCTTAGTCCTGTTCAGAGTTTGATTCATTTGACAGAAATTCATTAGTTCAACCCGATTGGCTTACTTTAATAATAATAATGAAGCCGAGCCAAATACTAAAGCCCAACAGAGGATAAGATCCCCCAGAAAGGATATGAGATTCCTATTAGGCTGTATAGGATTAGCATCTTATCTCCAGCTAACAAACAGCCTTGATGTAGTAGTCTTTAACTATTTTGTGCCCAGTTTCGCATCTTGTAATCTGTATTTTCAGATTTAACAGTCTCACTTTGATTCTTTTTATGTCTACTTCTCTCTAGTCAATGCCATCCATCACCAATTTGAACTTTAAATTATCTAAAATATCAATGGTACACCTATATTGACTGTCACCTTAAATTCTCCATATATTTCCTTAATAATCCTTCTCTAATAATATTAGAGACCAGCAGTGAAAGTAGAGAACACTATCGAATGATTATGGTTTTATTAATGGCAATGTTAAATAACTCTTTATAGGTAAGGAGATATTGTTTCCGGCGGTGGGGGGAGGGGGCAGGGAGAAGAGAAAGAATTTACAGACTCAAATGGAGTTTTTAAGAGAAAAAACTCATAACATTAATCACAACAACTAATATTGAATAACACAGGCAAAGACTGTCACAGCTTAATGCTGTTCATATCAAGCAATACTGCTTTATTTGCCCTTAGCACATACAACTCGAGTCTACTACAAAGGCAATGACTATAGCAGCACCTAATCATTTACATGAGTGTGCATTTTAAGTGGTGTTTGTGTACCTTGTATTTATTACTGTATTCCATCCCACTGAATTGTACCATAACAAGTCATATTTATGTGGGTTATGTTCCAGAGGTTAACCACTGATATTTAAAATACAAACCAGTAGACTATAAATTGTAGGCATTAAAGGAAGGTTTTTATAGTAAATTGTGGACATTAAAAAGGCATTCATTACACTTTAGTATTTCCACATTTTAACCATCAATTAGTCATTTAAAAATAGATCAGTGCATCTAGAATTCTATAAAATAAATAATTTGCCCAATTATAGAGAATAAAATCTCACTGAAAAATAAAGGGGAAATCAAATATTATCCTCATTTTCCTGTGGGAACACTATATTGCATGGACAATGAAAATGGTGATTCTATGATGTTATTAGTCAACTCACACTTTGCTTAACCCTGACAGGCATTTCTGTGAACATGGTGACATGTGTAAATGTGTTTCATCACCAAATGTAGTATTTCAACAAAATTTGCAGATTTTTATAAATGACCTTTTTAGCACAACTGATGTGCATTAACAAGTACTTCAAAAATATCACAGCTGTTTTAGAATTTCTTCAATAAAGCTAACATTTTGGCAGCACCAGATATACCCAAGGGGGTGGTCAGTCCTCCAAATTCTGTTTCTTTATTTTTATGTTGTTAGTTTTCAAAAGTCAACCGCTCCTGTGACACTGAGCCTATAAAACCAACAAAGCAGAGTCCTGGGCATCTTCATTTTTCAGCTTGAACTCTGTGCTATGATGGAAGAGATGAAGTTAAAGGGTATTCCCAACCAGCTATCTAGGATCATGATGCCACCTGTTCTGATTTCTGCAGAAATTACAAAGTCATTAAATAATCTAGATATTTACTGATTATTTAAGTATATATTAAATATAATCTCAAATCCCCTTTCAGGTCCATTATGTAGATATACAATTTCTATCCTGTTTCAGGTTCATTAGTGAACATCCCATCTTTTAATACACATTTCTTTTAAAAAAGAAATGCATCGGGTAGGAACAACAGCTCATGGGAAAACTGTTGAAATCTTAACCTATTCTGCAGCTAAAGGAATTGGGGAATTCCTTTACCCTTTCTCTGTCTCATTTCCCTCATCAAGAGAGTAGTAGAAATAAGAATTACCTTCTTTAACTCATGGGGTTTTCTAAAATTGAAACTTGGTTACTCCAAAGTCCATGGAAACTGCAATGAAAAAGGTAACATTTCCACACTTCTTTCAATTTAAGTAGCGAAAATATGTTAGAGGTAGAGAGACAGATGCCAAAGAAATTTTCCATCTGCCTGTTGTCAGCTGGGCCAGAGCTGGAGTCAGAAGCTGGGAACTCAATTCTGTTCCTCTACGTGACTGACAGGAGCCTTCCTACTGGAGCCATCACCTGCTGTAGCCACTGGAGACCTACACTGGCAGGAAGTTGGAATAGGATCCGAAATCAGGAAGACCTGATGTAAACCCAGGGTCTCCAATGTGGCACTCAGCCATTCAACCAATGTCTTACTTCTCCAGAGTCTAATAGAATACTACTAGAAAAGCATTAAGATTAAGATTAATGTGCTTTGAGGTGAAAATTGAACAGAATATGGCTGAATACTCAACAGGCACACTTAGGAACCAGCTGTTTGCTAACACTTTGAACAATTTACTGCAGTTTGCCCCTTAAGGAAATTTGGTATTTTTTCCTTTCACTTCTATTCCCCTGCAAATAGATGCTCCAGGAAAATATCAAAGTTTTTTTCAGTCACATCTGTAAACAAAAATAAGAATGCTTAATTCTGAACATTCCTGGGATCATTTCAATTCTGGGGCAAACTATAAATACAACAATAGGGCAAATCTTCAATAGATTCTTCAAGGGGGTCCCATGTATGCCAGGAGAGTTTTCTCAAAAGTGAGCATGTCTGATTGCTGCAGTCCATGAGGGGATGGCTGTAGTCAACAAGTTACACACTGGGACCATGGTGGGAGATGATATAGGAAGGGGGTGCAGAGACAAAGGGAACCAAGACAGTAGTGTCACCCCTCAGCAGAAATGGCTTTTTGAGATAAAACAAAACAAAACAAAATTCCTGGCTATTGCTTAATTTTCTCAGCTCTCATCATTCTAGTAAACTTTGGATCCCTAAAATAGGGTCAACCCAAGCTGGAAGGGTCAGGAACCGCAAGCAGGCTTTGTGCTTCACTTTTGATTTAACCTCAGTTCATGGAGAATCTGCCATGCATAGCCTTTCAACAGCCAGGAGCAGGAGTCCTGTTTGAAGGCCTCGTGTTGTGCTCTTCAGGATTTTGGAGCAGATGTGGGACAAGCCAGGGAAGCACCAGGTTACTAGTGCATCCCAGCCATTCCCACCCACTCACTAGGCTTCTTCCCATTTAGAATGCCAGATTCAAGGACTCTGTTACACCAAGAAGTAGAATCGGAGATAAAATTGTCAAATTCTTGACTTCATTGGAGAGCAGGGTGGGGAAGCCTTCACCTAGATACAGGGGAAGTGTCTAGATATAAAGCTAAACAGGATCTTATTTGTTTTAAAAAAAATGACCCAGACTATAAAGTGATGATCTCTATCCTGACCCCACAAATAGTAGGCAAAGATCCTCTGAGCTGGGGGTGAGAAAAGGTAGAAGAGGCAGAAAAAAAATTGGGAAAATTAGATCCTACTTTGTATCTGAGAACCAAGGGGATAGCACTAGCTGAGTGGCTGAGATCCTCCACTTAGATTTAGAAAGGCAAACAGTTACAGCCTACACAGCCCCAAACAGCTCCCCAGGTTTCCTCATGGCATCTGAGGGGACAGCGGAGACTCCTGCATAGGATGCCCAGGCAGATACATCTAACACAGCTTCTTTGAGTATCCTCGATCACTCAAACAGCACTCAGAAACACAAAGATCTTCCTAAAGTGACCGTGGGTGGCATAAATGAAAGACTCAACGTAGGTGAACGAAGAGAGTTCTCTTGATTAAAATGAGACACGGACTGAAACAGGCATGGATTGGGCAGTTAGGTTCAGCACACAGTGACAAAAGCCAATGACAGTCCAACCTTGGGGCAGGTCAGCTCAGCAGACCAGAGCATGGGGAGACTTCCGTTAGCAAAGTCAGACAAGGACATGAAGTAGGCCAGATACACATGGACACAGAGCCCCATCACATGCTTTTCCTACCGTGTATTTTTACAGATAGACTTATAAAATGCATAGAATTTATTACATGAGTTCATCTATGTAAATATATATAGTATTTCAGATTTTTGTGAAGAGAGGTTTTAGATTTAGCACAGTGGACACACTACTCTGCTGAGCCTTCTGAGGGCACATAGTTCTACACCAGCAACACAACCTATCTGGAAGATTGGTGATGCCGAGTTCCATTTGCCTACAACATGTGTAGAGTGGTGGTGAATACTACATGCCCTTCATTCGCAACAGTGTCCTGGTTTAAGAAATTATAGTCATTCATTCCCCGATTTCTGTTTTTTTAAATAATCTTACAAATGGAAATATCACTTTGGTATCACACAGATATGATGCTACAATGTTGCTGTGCTAATCTTTTTAAAAGGATTGAAGAATAAAAGAAAATCCTTCCAATTTAATTGGCTCCTCATCTTCCTGAGGTGTAAGAGGCCCCTTTGAGAAACCTATCAGCTGAAATATAGTGGTTTGTGTTGCTCAGTCAAAAATTCAAACAGCGAACATTAGCAGGGCAGCATGAACTAAGGAATTCAAGTAGGCGGAACCCTGCCCCCCCACCCAATCATTTGAGTATTTGCGAATTCTCCCAGTTGTCACTGAATGCACTTCCACATATGATTCTGAAAGCCAAATATATACAGTATGAACTCATGCCTTGGGGCTTTTAGAATATCCTGGAAGAATTATGTAGGTTACCGCCTTGTGCTGTGTAGGCAGAAAGATAGACTTCGCATGTGGCAGGGCAATAAAGCAAGTAGTTGTCAGCTTCCAAATTGGAAGCAACAATGGATTGGCTGCTTGCAACCCTGCTATTTCTACAGGCATGATGCAATCTGCCTTTACCCCCGTTTCATGGATGGAAGATCAATTCGAGATGTGTGGGTGACCTGGTATATTTTATCATTATATCATCTTCTAAGAAAATCTAAAGTAGCAACCTGCCCAACAGGCTAGGAGACCGCCTCACTCCTGATTCACAAAGAGGACACATTAAGAAAACCACATTTTTAAAAATGTTTATAATCAAGAAAATTTCAGGATGCACAGGTTCATGGGCAGAGATGAAAACCCACACCAAGGAGATAATAGTTCAGATGCTCCTATTTGTAACCTGCCGTCTTGGAGGTACAGTCAGTATTCCTGTTGCTACAGAGATCAATGTTTTCTATCTTACTGAAATTTTCCTCTAGGTTATAATTTCTTTAATTCAAACTTGCCAAAATAAAAAGGGTTGGAGCCAAGTTATCCTTTCGAGTATCTGTACAACAAGCTTGTATACAACACAGAGCATGAAATCAACTTCCTGGGGTGCTGCGTGTTCTAAATATAGATGAAAATGCAGAGTTGTGAGTAAAGATCCCAGAGGTCATCTTTAAAACTCCCGTTTATTTCATTTAATCAGTAGATACTCAGGACATTTTTAGGGCCTCTCCCTTATTAACAGATACTGGGTTCTGGGGCTGGTGCTGTGGTGCAGCGGCTTAACGCCTTGGCATCCCATGTAGGTGCCTGTTTGAGACCCAGCTGCTCCACTTCTAATCCAGCTCTCTGCTATGGCCTGGGGAAGCAGTAGAAGGTAGCCCAAGTCCTTGGGCCCCTGCACCTGCGTGGGAGAGCTGGAAGAGGCTCCTGGCTTCGGATTGGCACAGCTCCAGCTGTTGTGGCCAACTGGAGAGTGAACCATCGGATGGAAGACCTCTGCCTCTCCTCTGTGTAACTGACTCTCAAGTAATAAATAAATCTTTAAAAAAAATACTGGGTTCTAAGGAGAGAGCATTGACCTCTCTAATTCTTGATTGTTCCACCCATACAATCAAGATACCATGATCCTTCTAAAGTTAGTGATAAACCATTCAGAGCTGTCGCTCCCCCTCTTCGTGGAGGAACGACACAGGACCCTGCGCTGTTCTTTCGTCTGCTCGGCCCTCCCCGGGTTTGCTGCTGGTTCTTCCCGGGTTGGCTACTATCCCTTCCACCTCCGTGGAAGGGCAGTTCCCCCTGGCCACATTCCCCACTTCCGCAGGGGAGCGGCACACCGCCGGCCGGCTTTCTCGGGGGCTGCACGGGTGTTCCTTCAGCTAGATGTTCCCCTTAGATGTTCCCCATAGATGTTCCTGGTGCATGCCGTCTCTCTCCTCCTTTATAGTCCTCCTCTGCCAATCCTAACTCGGCTGCCCACACGCCGAGTACGCTGCTCTCCTCCAATCAGGAGCAAGTCCTACAGTTTATTAGTTGAACTGGAGGCAGCTGTGCGGAAGCTGTTTACTTCTCTCCCAGCGCCATATTGTGGGAGAGCAGATGCATAGAATAAGTCTTAATTCCAGTAACTCAGTCCAGTCCGGGCTGCTCCCCACAGATCCCCCTTTCTTTTTATTTTTTGGCGTTGATACGCGCCTGTCTTCGGTGTCCCGCGGCACACACTCTGCTCTACTTGCTAGAGTTGCCACAGTTTCTTACAAGTCCTATCCATCAGGCAAACCGAATCCGGGTCCTCTCTTCGCCATGTTGTGAGGAGGTTTTTAGGCGCTGATGCGTGCCTGTGTTCGGTGACCTGCGGCGCATAAGCTGCTAGCCGCAGCAGGTGCTCATCGCCTCACTTAATCAGGCAGACCGAATCCAAGCTTTCTCATTGCCATGTTGAGGGGAGGTCTTTCTATTTCTCTATTTCTCTATCTCCGGGCATTCCTATTTTTCCCATTTTACTTCTATCTTCCAGCATTCCTATTTCTCTCACTTTACTTCTAAACTTCTGTTTCTCTTATCCCCGCAGCTTCCCGGCACCTCGCCCTGCCGGCAGGCTCCGCCCCGAGGCTATTTCTCCGCGGCTTTCCGGCTGAGCCACTTCAGCCCGCCTTGCGCGCACACTCCGCAGTCTCGCACTTAACCCTTTCGCGTCTGAACCACGGCCTCGCGCCAGCCCCGTTCCCTATCTATTCACGCCCCGTGCTCTCTCTGCACGCGGCGGCTTCCGCGAGTCACACAGCGTAGCTTACGTGTCCGCCACTAGCATTCAATCTAAGTTCCCCGGGCTAGCCTGGCAAATTCAACCCAGCGTACGTCTCCGCCCCACGGTTTGGCTTCCCGTCCTTTGCTCCCCGGGCTAATCAGACGGATCCCAATCTGGCTTACGTTTCAGCTTCTGGTTTCAACTTTTTGCCCCCTATTCCCGGGCTAACTTGAGAATCCCAAAGTGGCTTTCGTGTCCGCCTTGGCCTGCCCCCCACGGCTTCAATTTCCCTAACATTTTTCTCTACCCGGTATGTTTCCCCAAGCTTTCCTCCAACAATATTCCTCCCTCATTTCTCCTGGCCTCTCCCCACAGTCCACGTCCGAGTCTGTTTGTTCTAGCTTTCACTTTCGCTTTCGACCTTAGAGATTTCTCCCAGCTTCCCCCCGTAGTCCGTATCTGAATCTATGCCTAGGCTTTCAATAGCTTCTTCCGGCACCCTTTTTCGTCCGGCTTTTCCCTAGGCTGTTTGCTAGTCTCTCTCTCCGGTATTTTCCCAGTTCTTCCCATTTCTTCCCTCCTAAGTTTCCTATCCGTCCTAGGTTTCCTATCCGAGCTAGGTTTCCTATCCGAGTCACGGCACCATTATGTCGCTCCCCCTCTTCGTGGAGGAACGACACAGGACCCTGCGCTGTTCTTTCGTCTGCTCGGCCCTCCCCGGGTTTGCTGCTGGTTCTTCCCGGGTTGGCTACTATCCCTTCCACCTCCGTGGAAGGGCAGTTCCCCCTGGCCACATTCCCCACTTCCGCAGGGGAGCGGCACACCGCCGGCCGGCTCTCTGGGGGGCTGCACAGGTATTCCTTCAGCTAGATGTTCCCCTTAGATGTTCCCCATAGATGTTCCTGGTGCATGCCGTCTCTCTCCTCCTTTATAGTCCTCCTCTGCCAATCCTAACTCGGCTGCCCACACGCCGAGTACGCTGCTCTCCTCCAATCAGGAGCAAGTCCTACAGTTTATTAGTTGAACTGGAGGCAGCTGTGCGGAAGCTGTTTACTTCTCTCCCAGCGCCATATTGTGGGAGAGCAGATGCATAGAATAAGTCTTAATTCCAGTAACTCAGTCCAGTCCGGGCTGCTCCCCACACAGAGCTACTGGTACGTATGTGTGAATACACCTTAGTTTGTTTTCCATCATATATTCCCTGGGAAGAAATTGCATAGAGTATTACCTGTAGCAACAACTAATTAAGAGAAATAACCCCTCAGAAGCTTTGGTATTAACAAAAAAGCAAATAGGATCTTAGAGGTAATGAACACTAGCTGAAATGCACTCTCCTTCTCAAGTAGCACTGTCCAACATGGCACTCCCATGCTCTGATTTAGTGTCCCTAACTGGTGAAAAGGCAGCAACCACCCTGCCTAGTACTGATAGTCCAGGTCCACCTGCTCCCTCTTTCCTTAATAACTCAGAAGATGTAAACTTGACTTGATAGCTAAATCTTTATTAGCTATTGTCCCATAAGCTTCTGCTTATAGACAACATAAAGGCATTTAGTTCCATGTGGTGAACCCATATAAGCTGTGCTTACAGGTTCTTGCTCAAAACTGTTAGAGAAATTCTATTTGGAGAACTGCCTTAAATTGTTTCTGGCATACCATTTGTTGCACAATTTACTACATTCTAATTCTCTGCCAGATACCTGTTCCATCTTTAATAAAAGTGCGCCAACAGTCTTTTAGGAATCAGAGGGCTGCTGCTAGTCATTTCAGCAAAAATGTGTAGAGTCACGCACTTGGATGAGCAAGAACTTGTGAACAAAATCTCTAACTCAAAATTGCCAACGTGCAAAGATTTCAAATGAAGATGCTCTACCTAAGTAGCAACTTCTTCCTTCCTCTCTCAAGGTTCCACAGTTACTTGGGGGAATCTTTGACATCTTAGAACCATGGATATTTAATCTACTTTTAAAAATCGTACTTTGAATATTCAAAGTAGTAATAACTGTCAAATTATCAACCATCTGATATGTGCTTGTATATTTACTTTATCAAGTGCTTTGTATATGTTGCTTAATGGCTTCAATTTCTTAAATATTTTATCCCCATTTTTCAAGAGGAAATTAAGAGTCAAAAGGCTGAGTCACTTGTTTCAAGATCACACTACATGGAACTGTTCTCAACCTCGCTCCTGGCAGGTGCATTACAAAACAAAGAGGGAAAGGGGGAGGCAGCGTGGTAGTACAGCAGGCTGGGCCACTACCTGAAATGCTGGCACCCCATTTTGGACCCGACTCATGTCCTGGATGCTCCACTTCCATTTAATATTCCTGCTAACAGCCTGGGAAAAGCAGTGGAAGATGCTCCAGGTATTTGGGCCCCAGCTACCTACAAGAGATCCAGATGAAGCTCCTGGCTCAGCCCTGGCAATTGTGGCCATTTGGGGAGTGAACCAATGAAGGGAAGCTTGCTCTCTGTCTCTCCCTCTCTCTGGCTCAAGTAAATCAAGCTTAAAAAAAAAAAGCACAATTAGAGTTTAAGAAGCTTTTTGGAGCTCTGGTATTAAAAGCCATTATTCCAAGTTAATGTAAGCTACTTTTAATTGACAGTTGTTTTTTACAGACTTCATTTTTAGAGACACACACTCTCTCATCTACTGGTCCATGCTCCAAACATTAACAGTGGCCAGAGCTGTCCTGACTGAAGCCAGGAGCCAGGAACTCAATCCAGGCTGGGTGGCAGGAGGCTAGTCACTTGAGCAACCAACACTGCCTCCCAGGGTCTACATGAGCTAGAAGCTGAAGTCAGAGATGAGCTAGGTGTCCAACATGGGGGTCAGGTATCTTAATCAGATTTTTAAACTAAATACACCTACGATTTTTAATAGGAAATTGTACTCATCCCAAATTTTTGGATGAAAAGACAAGGCAGAGACAAATATTCTGGATGCCAAGTTGGAAGCTAAAGACCTACTTATTAGCACCAAAGTAATTCAACAAAGGAAGCTTTTTTGGTATTGCCTGCAACAAGTACAGCAATGACGCTAATTGTTTATTCCCAATCAAATCCTACTGGACTGAGGCTTCCCCACATGTAACTTCAAAATGAATGAACTATCACGAGGTGAATGCCCCACCCCCGAAAGATCACCCCTTCTGGATGCTAGTGTTCAGTTCGTGCTCCAAGTGCTTCTGTTCAGCCTTCACTTGCCATTCATGACTCATTTACAAGCATTCTTCCACCTGACTCAGGAAGCATTGTTTGCAGGCATTTGACAAGATTGCACCTCAAGGAGAAAATGCAGACACTTTGTGGTAGATGGTCCTGACACATCAAGAACACCTATGCACCGTCACCTGCAGTTCTCCCTGGTGTGAACAGAAACCTAATAACTTCGTTTCTGGAATGGCACTGCATGGCTACAGTCACTATGGGATCAGAGACCTTGGTTTTGAGGTTGTCAAAGGGTGGAGGCAGGCAGAGGTGTTAAGTCATGCCAATTTCAACTAAGAGCTAGTAAAGCAGAATAGATAATGCATAGGGTTTATCGCTAAGTCATTCACTCCCTCCCCTGGCTTTAAATTATGATCATGACATAGATAACCCTTGAGAAGCATTTATGGTGCCCTTTCCCAAGTCCTCATCTGCTTGCACGATGGACTAGTAATGTAAACATTGCCAAAGCAAGAGAGGGAAGCTTTGTATAGGGAATCATTAAAAAGCAACTGCGGAAAACAGAAGATATGCGGCAGCGAACAATACTGCTTCTCTCCCTAAGGAATCCACTCACTGTGATCAAATACTCAAGATGTACTGTCGACAATGTCAAATCCTAACAGTAAACGAAAGTTCCTGAAGTGTCCGTGTTAAACAAGGACTTCACGTTAATGATGGCTGCCAACTAGGTATCTGGTGGGGGCAGCACAGGCCCATCCGGAGAGCAGGGGTGGAATAGCACATTTGCTTACTGCGTTAGGAAAGAAAATGAGTCCAGGTACCACCTGCCCTAGAGCCTAAGTCACATCGAACTGGCAGATATTATAGAGGACTGGCTCTTCCAAATGAATCTGATAAGATTTTTGACAGGTAGAGTTACAGACAGTGAGAGACAAAGAGGTCTTCCCTCTGTTGGTTCACTCCCCAAATGGCCTCCACGGCCGGTGCTGTGCCAATCCAAAGCCAGGAGCCAGGAGCTTCCTCCTGGTCTCCCACGCGGGTGCAGGGGCCCAAGCACCCGAGCCATCCTCTACTGCCCTCCCAGGCCACAGCAGAGAGCCAGACCGGATGAGGAGCAACCGGGACTAGAACTGGCACCCACATGGGATGCCAGAGCTGCAGGCAGAGGATTAACCAAGTGAGCCATGGAGCCGGCCCCTGATGAGTAAGCTTCAATCCCTTTATAGAGATGATATCAGACATGAGGAAATGGACCAAAAGGAAGCTTGAAGAACCTGAAGTCACTCAGCAAACTGGGAGCTTCAAGATCTGGGAGGGTCAGGCTGGGTCATTTCTTGCTGGTGGTCATTAGTGACTCAACTCAGTAGTACAAACATGTTGCTCCAATCCCCATTCTTCATCAGCACCATCTGCATTCAAGTAGCTTGCAATACACTGTAAGGAGGATATGCTGTCATAGATTTATAAGACTAAGTACCAAAATAAAACAGAAAGGACAAGGGGGGACATCACAGATAGGTGAGAGGATTGAGGATGGGGTTAGAGAATATTATGTTGGGCACTGCTATGGACTCAATTCTGCCCTGCCCCATTCCCCCAAATTCAAATGCTAAAGCCCTAATGCCTAATATGACTGTTTCCAGATAGAGCCTTTCAATAATTGATACAATTAAGGATACATCAGGTTATAAGAATGGGCCCACTCATTGGAAGGAGACACACCAATCGTCTCTCCCTAGCATGTGAAGACAGAGCAAAAATGTGGCCTTCTACAAGTCAGGCAAAGAGCCCAAATCAGAACCTGACAATGCTGGTATCATAATCTGGGACTTGCCAGTCCCCAGAATCCTGAGAATTTTTTTGGAGCCATTGGTCCATGCATTTGGTTACAGTAATCCAGGAAGGCAAAGGCAGACATTCAGAGCAGATACTAACCCCAGAGAGGTAAAGAAAAGGTATCATTTAGATCAGGAAGCCACATATGAAACCCAGCCCATGACCTATTCTCCCATGACCCCTGAGCTAAGAATGCTTTCTCCGCTTTTAAGCTACAGGATAAAGAACTTACAGAATTTTCACATGTGAATTTTGTATGAAACTCCAATTCCAATTTTTATCAAGTTTTATCAGAGCACAGCCACACCCATCCCTTTACATGTTTTTTGAGGCCAATTTTGTGCTTTACCAGTAGAGTTCAGTAGTGGCAACTCACTGGCCTCAGAAGCCTGAAACATTTGCTACCTAGCTCTTTCCAACAAAGACGTGTCAACCCCTCTTCTGGACCGCTAAGCTCCTCAAACCTCGTTGTGCAAATCGTCACCTGGGGATCTTGTTAAAATGCACACTTTGCTTCAGTTAATCTGGCTAAGGGTTCAGTCTGCATTTTTAACAAGCTCCATGTGATGTTGCGGCTGCTGCTGCTGCTACTTTACAGGGTCACCCTTTGGTTAGGAAAGTGCAAGATCCACTTCAGGGAAGATTCAGCTTTCCACTTAGAGGAGTATATTCCCTAGTCATCTTGTTGACAGAGTCATCAGCACCAGTTACTAACACCCATTCTCTCGAGATTCATTCTAAAACTTAAAACTCAGTACTAACGTGAGGTGGAGAGAACAAAACCAGAAAGATGACTTCCAACTCACATGTTGGTAACTGCAAGCCACTACAAGAAGGAACACACATCAAAACTGTGCCTTTATTGCTCATATTAAGCTAATGATTCAGGGTTTTCAAAATAAGTTGTTTGCATATTTATTTTGCATTAAATGGAAAATGACTCTTTTCTATGTTCCATCCAGATTTCTTTTGGAATATATGACAGAGGTCAATTATGTGTTGTATCATCAAGCATGGTCGTTTTTAAGCTTTTAAAGTTAGAACATCTAAATGTAAATATTGAGATTTACACTGATGAGACACAGATTGGGTATGGCCTGTCAAAGCCCCAAAGGCCAAAAAAATGGCAAGGTAACAGCCGTCTGAGCTCATTGAAATGCAGGTTGTATTCACTGGGATTTCATATGCATGTCTTCCCTCCACTGTCTCCTTAACAGATGTCATCAAATCAGATACATAGGACCAGAAATGAAGAGCGAATACAACCCCAGGAGCTACTACGATCCAAAGCTGCAGGTCCCGCAACCTGTGATTTACACACGTGCATCTGCATAAGTTTAAATTTGTCAGGCTGTAACCTATTGTGTCATTTACAAAAAAATGAAACCCATCATTTTAAAGATGCAGCTTAAATGATTTTTCTGGTGATTTGAGTACAGAGTGGTTAATCAAGCCACATATAAAACTACTATTTTGGAAAATATATTGGAATGTACACTGCATATTTTTACATTGCCCGTTCATCAGGATGGGGAATAATTAAGCTGTAACTATGGTTTGTGTTCACCTCCACACTTTTCTTTGCTAAAGGAAAGGCAAAAATATGAAATTAGAAAGTTTAACAGTTGTACTAGGACTATATTTGAGTTCTCTCATAGTTTAAAAAGTTAAGGACTAAATGGTAGGACTGAAGAATGATTAGTGATTTCACCTGTGGTCAACATAAAGGCGCCAAGTATTTGAGGAAAGAACCAGCAGATAGGAGCATGCTCTTTCTGCTTCCCAAATATTTAAGAATATACATGGTTATTGTGCATAGACAAAGTAATTATTATTCAATCATCCTTACAAACCAAGGAAATAGTTTCCTCTCTCTACTTGCAAATGATGAAAATGAGGTGAAGACAGATCCATCAGTTTGTCCAAGGTTCCCAATTATAATTGCCAAAAGTAAGTGGCACAGCCAGAGTTGGAATTCCCTAATGCTAGAGCCATCATTCTTAGCTGCTAACAATATTGTCTCAAAACAATGCATCACAAAACTCTAGCCTGCTAAGAACAATAGTAGCATTCAAAGCCTTGACAGCTTTCCAAGCCCACTCAATTTCAAGGCACGAACACCTAGGATAATTTTATGAAGTGTAATTGCTTGAAACTTCTGTTCTTTGGGATAAGATGAAGTCAGCTACAGCAAACCATAGTCCTACTAACATCAACTACGTAAACTAGGAGTAGATGGGAGGCTATCATCCCCAAGCAGTCTGCCGAAACGTGACTGACTTTCCTGAAGCAGAGAGGGGAGGGGTCATAAACATGAGCTAGCGTCCTATAAAAACATTTTACTTGGGGCCTTTGTCAATTCTTGGTGCAAGAAACCAACTTAAAAATTCAAAGTTGCTTGGGCAGAGACCTGTAAATGAGAACAGAGAAACAAGTAGAATCCTTACATGGACCTGAAGGGACACACACACACACACAAAAAAAAAGCTTGAACAGTTTGGATCCCATTGGGAAGAGAAAGAAAGCCTAAACACTTCTAGTTTTACCCTGCAGAGATAGACCAGATGCAAAGTAAATTACGAACCCATGAGTAGCAGAAAAGAATCTTCTCACATCTCTTTCAGTTTTAACAAGGATTCCTGTGTGAGACCCATCAGGCAAGGGTGCAAACAATCACAGCAAGTTGTTGGTTGACAACATCCCAGGACTAACGCTGGTTGAGAGAAGCCATCATCTAGCCTTGTCTCAGCCCAGTTTCTTATTGGGTTAGGTTGATCAGTTCCCACTTTACCTTTCCAGCAAAGAGTAAAGCTCTGTAGCAAGATAGCAAAGGCTCAAGAACCTAAGATTTTTTAAATATACAACATAAACATTCAACAAAAAAGCACTAAGCATGACAAGAGCCAAGGTATTACTGATACACAATTTTTTCAGTGGGGACAACAAAATCAAACCCACAGTGAGCCAGAGGGGAAACCCAGTGAGAACTCAAATCATCTCAACCCTTCCTCAACTTAAAGTTTTCCACTTCAGTTAAAGTCAAAGTCGTATATAGGGCTGCTTATTGCCCTCCTCTTCACACTGCATTGTGCCATTTGGACCTGACGATTTCTATGTTCCAGTCTCATGGTCTTCTTTCATTGTTCCAACAGGTTCTCCCCGTCCTCCACTCATGTTTTTTTTTTTTTTTTTTTTTTTTTTTTTTTTTTTTTTTGACAGGCAGAGTGAACAGTGAGAGAGAGACAGAGAGAAAGGTCTTCCTTTGCCGTTGGTTCACCCTCCAATGGCCGCCACAGCTGGTGCACTGCGCTGATCTGATGGCAGGAGCCAGGTACTTCTCCTGGTCTCCCATGGGGTTCAGGGCCCAAGCACTTGGGCCATCCTCCACTGCACTCCCTGGCCACAGCAGAGAGCTGGCCTGGAAGAGGGGCAACCAGGACAGAATCTGGCACCCTGACCGGGACTAGAACCTGGTGTGCCAGCACCGCAGGTGGAGGATTAGCCTAGTGAGCTGCTTCTTTCTATCGGAAGCACTCTTTTCTGAGCGCGCTCCCAAAAAACGTTTCATTATTTTTTATTTATTTATTTGAGAGCGAGCGAGTGAGCAAGCTCTCATCCTCTGGGTCAACTCACAAAATGCCTGCAAGTGTCACGGCCAAAGCTGGGAGGTAGAAATACAGCCCAGTCTCAGGTGATTGGTAGGAACCCAGCCACTTGAACCATCACCTGCTTCCTCTCGTGTCTCCATTGGTCAAAAGCTGGAGTCAGGGGCTGAGTCTGAAATCAAACCCAGGTGATCCGTGTAGAACAAGGCCATCTCAACTGCTGGGCTAAATGCCCTCATCTTTCTAATGCACTTCTTACCTCCACGCCACCCCATGAAAAATCTAAGCTTGTCTCTCTTCACACCTGACTTTCCTTGCAAGGAATAACTTGCAATTTGCAATTATAAAGGTGTGTGTTTGCATGTTTCATTTCTGTAAATTCCACCAAGATAAAATGTAAATCTTGATCACCTTCAATCCCTATCACCTGGCACAGAGCAAGACCTGCAACACACAGCAGGTGCTCAACTTAAGGGATCGATGAATAAATAAAATGAGATTACAAGAACAGAGGAATCATTAGTAAAATAAGAAAGGAAGATTCAGGGACTGAATGCCTCCTGAGAGCCTTTGATGAAAGGCTGCATGTAAGGTCAGAGAAGTGTTAAGTGGAACTGAAGTTGCTTTTGCCTGCAGTATAGCCCCCTCCTGTGTGTATATAATTCTAATTAATACTAATTGGGTTTAAATCTGTGTCAAGGGGGAAATTATTTTTTTGTTGTTGTTGCATACAGCTCCTGAACATAAGATCTGAAAGGCACAATTATTTTTAGCACAAACCACTCCTCTGTTCATTTAAGAAGCCAAGAGAAAACTTTACTATTGGTCTGGAGACATAATCCTGCCCCTGACCTGCGAAAGCAGCATGGGGCTCCATTCAGGGAGTGAATTAGTGGACAGAAGCTCCCTAGCTCTCTTTCTGTAGTGCTCTGCCTTTCAAAAAATAAGGCATCTTTTCAAAAACTGGAGAGGAGGAGAAAAGCATGACCTCTTATTGACCCAAAGTCAAGTAACTTCCTACTATGTGATTCACATATCAGTAGCATCCAACTCCGGTGATCCCTAAAAACAGGTATGCTGGAGTGGGGGGAGCTAGCATTCTGGGTAGAGGGTGTATAGGTGTGGGTCCCAGCACCAGCTTCCAATCTAGCTCCCTGCTAATATGCCTGGGAAAGCAGTGGATGATGGCCTCAATCCTGGGGCCTCAGCACCCACATGCGAGACCCAGAAAAATCTCCTGTCTTCCGCCTGGCCTAGCCGGAGACTTTGTGGCCTTCTAGGGAGTGAACCAGAGGATGAAAGATGGATCTCTCTCCCTCTCTCTGTAACTATACCTTTCAAATAAATAAAAGTAAAAATTTAACAAAAAAAGATATGCCAAACAACACTGTACAAGGAGGCAGGCTACAAAAATAGAAAACCAATGTTTGTGGTTTGGAAACTTTTGAGGGTTTTTGACTTACACTTAGGCTAAGCAGAAAGAGTACTGGTGTCTACCACAGGTCTGCTCCTGACTCCCTAAAACCGGCTATTTTCAATGTCTTACTCTCAGTCTCCCATTCATGAAACCAAAATAATTCCATTACAAACCAAAGATTGTACAGGTGCTTACAGTTTATGAAACTGTTGCTCAACCCAGAGTTGCATTCATCAGCTGCCACATAAGTATGAAAACACAAAAGAAAAAGACAAAAAAACAAAAATATCCTCTGATTTGATGTCTGTTATTGTTCCTTGAGCAGGTGGTCTTTTTGCTATGAGGAAAATCTATTTTCCCTGTGGCTTTATGGTAGCATGAGCGATGACATTCTTTTTCTACCCTGTTAAAAGCCCCACTTATAGAAATTGCTAGGTCTATTAGTACATCTTAATTACCACATCTAGTGTAGCTTTTAGCCTCTAGTGGGGCAGAACTGCCATGATTTATGCTTTGCTAACAATGATATTTTTACATTAGTAAGCAATTAAAGAGCCCAGCAGCACTCCTGGGAACTTCAAAACCACCACAGAAGGACTGCCATCATTTTGATTTATATCTACTCTAATTATATTTACAGAAAACTTATAAAAGAAGACCACTGTTGCAAAATGTTTACATGTTCACCGTAAATGTTTGTGAAAAAGACAAGCACTTCCGCTTCCCATTTATAGAAGCCCCACATCAAGTAGACAGCCTGGACTCCAGTCCAGTCACTTCAGGGTGATGAGCAGCAGGGTGGGGGGATCGTAGACGTGCCAACCCAGGAAATTCTGATGAAAGAGAGTCCATGCCCAGGTGAACTGTCTATCTTGTGTGGGGCCCAGCCAGCCAGCTGACAGGTAACTCTGATTTACCTATGGCAGGTGGGACAGCATTCCTTTATATTTGAAGTAGCATAGACTCTTAGCAAAAAGACACCCTGTAGACAAAATAGTTTCAAAAGCAAAGGTCTCCTGCTCAACATTAGGTTGAAATGAGGCCAGGAGTTATTGCTCCCACTTCTCCGAGCCATAATGCTACTAGCGATCAATGTTTCTAATTCAACACCAGGATATATTCCCCACTTTTTGAGATCTCAGCAGATCCCATTTATTTGTTTCTTCTTTCATGTGTGTTGTTTTGCCTTCAACCATCTCAGGACTCGACATTTACCATCAGAATTCATTATGTATAAAAAGCCTCTATAGTGTACACGAGTAATTGTAAAAAATTTTATCATACTAGAATATGAATCTTCCAATTCAAATATTTTTGAGCAATGCATATTCAATAAAAAAGTTAGTAGAAATCTAAACTTTTCCTAACATCATGGAGCTTCAGCTGGGGGCTTGTTTGAATGTAGGGGCTCTCCCTAACCCAGACCCACTGCATAGGAACCTGCACTCTTATCAAGAGATCCATGTGTGCATTAATGTTTGATGAACCCAAACATCAAGCATTAGCAGAGACTGGAAGGCAATGTGTCTACCAGGAAACTTAAATGATGATACTACAAATCTCTATAACTCTAAAAAGGATGAAGGAGGAGAGAAAGAAGCAGAAGGTAAACGGGGCAGTAGGTGACATGAAGAGGAAGCAGCAGGAAGTGGGGAAGGGGAAAGGTGGCTTGTTGAAATTATATTACAAAAAACATATCTTGTCCAACTTTTTATAAAATGAAGCAAATCACTAATATTAATTCTCCATGGATATCCTAATCCACATTTTGGGCATGCAGAGAATATAATGCACTTTTTTGATCCCCAGTCACTTGCCTTTAATAAAACCATCTTATAGATGCCTTCTGCCTAGAAACACTGAGACATGGCAGGTGGTCTCATCGCAGCTTGAAATTCTGCATTAAGATAATCAAGTCTCAGTGTCTATAGGGTAAGTCTTTTATAGCATTTCAGGAAAGCTTGGATTAAATAGTAGTCAATGTCAATTCAATGCCAGTTCACATGGAGCTTTCTAGAGAAATGACACAACAGCAGCCAAATCTTGTTTCATTTACGAATTTTCTTCTCTTTTCTGCCTATAGATTGTCCTGCACTAATGCCAGTATTCAATACCCTGAACAATTTCCTGCCTATATCCCCATCATGGATGCCTACATCAGCCATTGCAATGCTACACAATAGCACATCAGTCCTTGGGAAGGAAAACAACCCACAGACTTTGTTTTCAAAGATGTGAGTCCTTAAACATGTTCTTGGAAAATGTGCATTGTCTAAGTTTTCCACTACCCTTTGACATAAACTCATACGATTGCTTCATTAATACCCAAGGGGTTTTTTGTTGTTTTGTTGTTTGTTTTTAAGATTTATTTATTTGAAAGGCAGAATTACAGAGAAAGAGGGAGAGGCAGAAAGAGATCTTCCATCTGCTGAACCACTCCCCAAATGGGCGTAGCAGTCGGGGGTGGGCCAGGCTAAAGTTTTTTTTTTTATTTTCTAGTGATTATATTTTATCAGCAACCTTCAGTTAAAAATTTATATTAGCAACTACAGATAACTACAGTATTTGGAGCACCTGAACAAATGTAGTTAATAAAATAGTCAATAAGTGAGGAATAATTCTGGGGAACCAGATTGGGTGATATGTGCCAGCATAACACCAGCAGGTGAGCTGCTGCCCGGGATGCCTGCATCTCCTAACAGAGTACCTGGGATTGAGTCCTGGCTCTGCTTCCAATCCAGCTTCCTGCTAATGTACCCCTGGGATGCAGTGGATGATGACCTGGTTCCCTGCCCCTCACATGGGGGACCTGGATAGTGTTTCTGGTTCCTAGCTTCAGCAAGGTTATTACAGGCATTTGGGGAAGGAAAGTAGTGGATAGAATACAGATGGATCGTCTCTCTGTCAGTCTGCCTTTCACATAAACAAATAAAAACTTAAAAAAGAAGAATGGTGATAGCACAAATCAATTAAGCATAAACAAAAAACAGCCCTTCCTTTCTTTTAAAATGTTTTCTTTCCTTTTGGTCCTGAAGTCATAAAGACACACTGCTGATCAAGAATTGTTATTTGGGACAACTGGTCAGATCCACCAGCAGTCAAACCTGTGCTATTATCAGCCTTAATGATTTCACATGAAACACTAGAAAAAGCTTTTCACAGAATGAACATCTTGAAGGCGACTCATATCCTGACTAGCCTGATATTCAGAGAGTGTTTAGGTAATTGTCTAAGAGCTGACACTTATGGGTGTTCACTGCTTCCTCTAATGTTTATTCTTCTAGTTAGTGAGTTTTATTATTTCAGTATGCTTTCTATTATTGTGAACCACAGAATCCTGGGGACTCAGATGAGCAGATCACACATTACATGGATGTGTTAAGTGAAGTATCTTAAGGTACAGGGTATCTGTGATAAAATGAAGACCAAAGGTCTGTTAAGTCTCCTCTAAGTGCTTTATCTTTAACAACTTCCAGCCTTTCAAGCTGAATCTACATTTTAAAACAATAGGATTTCCTTTAGATTTCATAGTCACTGGTTGTGATACTATTTATTGTCATAGTCTGGTATAGCCTGCTGGACTACCATGAAATTAGGAAAATCCAAGATAAAGAGGTATTCACTGCCTCTCCCAGACCATACCACACTATCTGGAAGCATCTTCAAACAGTTACCAGCTCATTTTTATTTAAAGACTTCTCCATAAAAACATTTTATGTGTTTTCTTTGCTGCACATTCAAAGCCTAAACCTTGAAACTGTACCCCGCCGAAAAGAGTTTTTCTTGTTCCCCACAGAGAACAATAGCATACGTCTCCACTGCTTGAGAGATAGTGAATAATTTACCAAATCAGAACATTCTGTAAAAGACACCATTTTGCTTTGATTCACTTGTGTAACTGCCACTGAATTTAATGAGAACTACACACATCTGTCATTGGGCAGAATCAACCCCATTATTTATTAAAGCTGAAACCCACCATTTGCTATAAAGCCTTCTAGTCAATAATTAACAGATATAAGACTCACAGATTTGCGGTTCACACTCTATGATGAGTAAAACATGGCTATGAAAGAAAAAGAGCCAGGCAGAAATTTCCCAAGGCTGTAAAACATCCAAGTAGCCGAAAATAAACAAACATTTAAAAACTTCAGAAAAATGGTCTTCCTGGTTTGTATGACAGCATAAGTAGATTATCAATTTTTAGTAATTAAAAGATAAAATACTTCATCGGTGATTGCTTCTTTGCTATCACGGTCTATTGTAGCAACTACTACGAATCCCTTTGATCAGTAGGTATAAACTGCCTACTTTCTATTTTGTGAAATCAGTTGGAGGAGGTAACGTGTATATCAGCGCCAGCTGTCTATTCTAGGAATCTACTTCTGAACACTATCCTTGCTACTCAAATGGTCAGTAAGGTGGACCATCAGCATTGCCATTTCCTGGATAATGTTAGAAATGAGGCACCATAAACGCAGGATTCTAAACCCTGACTAGACTGCTGAAGCCGAAACCCTGGGGTGCCAGTATCTGTGCATTAAGAGGCCTTCCAGGTGACACTGATGCCTCTGGAAGTTTGAGAAACACTGATACACATTGTATAGAGACAAGCTTTAGATCTAAGCCTTGTAAAATAAGGTAAGAAATAAAATATCAGTTGTGAAAGGCTGGAAACATACTAACATTAAAATTTTTGCAATCATGTTATTTATAATATAAAATATGGTTATTTTTTATAAGCAAAAGGTATCCATCACATTTTTGGTTAATGTTATAATCATATTCCACTCTTGTATTTTTTTTTTTTGACAGGCAGAGTTAAACAGTGAGAGAGAGAGAGAGACAGAGATAAAGACAAAGGTCTTCCTTCTGTTGGTTCACCCCGCAAATGGCCACTATGGCCGGCGCTGCACTGATCCAAAGGCAGGAGCCAGGTGCCCCCCGTGGTCTCCCATGTGGGTGCAGGAGCCCAAACACTCAGGCCACCCTCCACTGCACTCCCAGGCCACAGCAGAGAGCTGGACTGGAAGAGGAGCAAACGGGACAGAACCGGCACCCCGACCGGGACTAGAACCCAGAGTGCCGGCGCTGCAGGTTGCGGATTAGCCAAGTGAACTGCAGCACCGGCCTCCACTCTTGGATTAACATGATTTAAAAGAGGTTGCTTTGTCTGTTGAACTCTTCCTGCCATTTAAGCAATGTGTGCCTACTTTGAGCTCCATACTTGTTAAGTCTTAATTTGCTCTGGAATTTTCTCTGCAGTAGTAAAATGTACCAAATGGAACACTCATAATACATGCACAATTGTTTGTGTAGCTTCTCTGCCATTATCTGCTTCTTCAGTAGTATGAAGAACTCTTGAATGCCTTTTTGTCTTTTCTGTATGCAGATGTTTCATTAGGAAGATATGTTGCTCACTGTTGTTTGCTATTGCCCAGGTCTTCCAGTACTCGGTAAGAGCTGCCATTTGTTCTCTTCTCTTTTCTGATGGGGGTAGGGAGTGGGTAAAAGCTATGGGTGCCAGTACGCAGCCAGACAGTGCATGAAAATGTCTAATGATACAATGTATGTGCTAGAGTAAAATACATTCCATTGGATGGAAGAAATAACTCTTTTAGTGCTGCATTTACCCCGTATTCTGCATTCAAACTTCCTAAAATTCTCTGTGGCAACATAGTCCATATTCTGATGATGGATAACTGATCTCCAGCAGTGTTACAAAGTGATTATTAATATGTAACCATCCTCCTGCTGAGGTATTCCTTGGTTTGAAAAAAAAAAAATTAAGGACCATTTCCACACTGCTGGAGCCATTATAATCTCTTCGAAGCCTTTAGTGCAGGACCTCCTGTCTATTACCATATTTCTTTATCAATTCAAACAGACTGCGGAGCCTTCTCAGCACTGGGCACAGTGCAGTCCCAAAACCACAGAAGGAAATCCCATGTCCCGCTTTGAGAAGCAGATCAACATTCATGGTTCTAAGTGGAACTTTTTTTCTCCAACAAAAACAGCACATGAACTGAAAAAAAATTTCAGAAACAAAAAGAAACTTTGAGGTTACCAAACCAGATGCTTTCTTTTTTTTCTTTAATTTTTTCTTTAATTTTTTTTTTTTTTTTTTGGACAGGAAATCCTGATCTTAAAAAAACATTTTGGCCAGCGCCGCGGCTCACTTGCCTAATCCTCCGCCTAGGGTGGCAGCACCCCAGGGTTCTAGTCCTGGTTGGGGTGCCGGATTCTGTCCCGATTGCTCCTCTTCCAGACCAGCTCTCTGCTGTGGCCCAGGAAGGCAGTGAAGGATGGCCCAAGTCCTTGGGCCCTGCACCTGCATGGGAGACCAGGAAGAGGCACCTGGCTCCTGGCTTCGGATCAGCACAGTGCACCGACCGTAGCGGCCATTTTGGGGGTGAACCAATGGAAAAGGAAGACCTTTCTCTCTGTCTCTCTCTCTCTCTCTCACTGTCTAACTGCCTGTCAAAAACAAAAAAACAAAAACATGTTTATCAATCAAACGGCAAACATCTCAGAAGCGCAGGTGGAAACAGACCAACGTGGCCCGCACATTTGTCTTTCCTTTGGGCAACAATCCTCCCAAGTCCTTCCATAGAATGACTGACACCCAGCCAAGCTCAGAATCTTTCAATTTAGCACAACTCCTTCTGTCTTACAGAGGAGGAAACTGAGACCCGGAGGAGCTAAATCACTTCCCCTCCGATCACAGAGAGTACTGACGGCAGAATTTCATGAACTTTCATGTATCACGACTCTAGGCCATTGATTTCTCTACTCAAGTGTGCAAAATCAGCAGCTCAAGGACGAAAGCCACATGCATATTAGAGCAGACACTGGGATTTCCTAGGTCCCTCCTCTCCCCACTGGCAATACAGATTACCAGGCAATCTGACAAATGGCAGGAAAGGGCATGACCAACCAAAAGCAGGCGCCTCTCTGCCCTGAGCCTGGATGAGACTGGGGTGAAACTTCAGACAGAAGGAACCAGCAAATTGAAAATGATGGTCTTGAATTCTTTCCTTTCAACCAGTGTGGACTGAACTCATTTTTTTTTTTTTTTTTTTTGACAGATAGAGATAGACAGTGAGAGAGAGACAGAGAGAAAGATCTTCCTTCCATTGGTTCACCCCCCCCCCCCCCAAATGGCCACTATGGCAGGTGCACTGCGCTGATCCGAAGCCAGGAGCCAGGTGCTTCTTCCTGGTCTCCCATGCGGGTGTAGGGCCCAAGCACTCGGGCCATCCTCCATGACCCTCCAATGCCACAGCAGAGAGCTGGCCTGGAAGAGGAGCAACCGGGACAGAACTGGTGCCCATATAGGATGCAGGAGCCACAGGCAAAGGAATAGCCAAGTGAGCCATGGCACCAGTCCCTGAATTCAGTTTTAAACAAAACAAAGAACAAAAACAAAAACAAAAAGCAAAAAAAAAAAAAAATCATCTTGTCAATAGGCATGGGGCATAAGATTGTTATTTTCTCACATTTCCTACTCTGTTTACATAGGTGGAGAAATAAAGTCAAAACAACATAAAGCCAAACAAAGATCAATATTCCCAGAGAAACAAGAGCAGAAGTCATATCCACTAAAGAAGAACATAATGCTATGAAAAGGGAACAGTCATAAAAAAAAAAGTGTTCTTGAATATTATGAGTGCATGCTAGCAGACAGGGACTGGTGGTGGTGTGCAGTGAGTTAAGCAGCTACCCGCGACATCGGCATTCCATACGAGTGCTAGTTACAGTTCCATTTTCAACCCAGCTCCCGGCCAAGGTGAGTAGGAAAGCAGTGGAAGATGGCCCAAGTCCATAGGCGCCTGCTGCTCAAGTGTTCTCTGTGGCAATTTGGGAAGCGAACCAGTGGGCAGAATCTCTCTCTCCCCTTGTCTCCCTCCCCATTATATCTCCTGTTTCTATCTGTAACTCTGCTTTTCAAATAAATTAGTAAATCTCAAAAGGAAAGCAAGAAATACCTGGGTAACAAATTTAAGGCACAAAAGATAGCAAACAAATAAGAGAAGCAGAATACAAGAAACTCAATATTGAAATATCATGAGCTCCAGAGAGACCAGAACAGGAAAGGAAATCAGCAACTAAAAAAATTAAAGAAAAATTTTCCAGAACTGAAGGGAATGGTTTTCCAGTCTGAAAAAACCAGCAAACGCCTATTAAAATTCAATGAGAGCACTTACATGCTCATAAAAGGACTGATCAACTGAGGAAAAAAATAATTTATAAGCTTCTAGACAGAAAACAACATCACATTAAAAAGGATATTGTTTTGGATGTCTTAAAGGGAGACAAGAATATAACATTTTCAAAATGTGAAGAAACATGATTTCCATCTTAGAAATCTATTCCAGTACAAATTGTGAACAATATTTATAAGAAGAATAAAGGTATTTAAGACATACAAAATCTGAAAAACAATTACCTCCCATGTACTCTTTCTTACAAAGCTACTAGAGAAACTGTTCTACCAAACTGGAGATGTAAAAAGAGGAAGGAAGACAAGGAAAGAGTGGGCTAAATGGTGGCCTCCCCAAAGATATGTCAATTCTGGATCTCTGAATGTGACCCTATTGAGAAGTCTTTGTGTTTTTAATTCGTTAAAGATCTTGAGATGAGGTCATCCTGAAGTTATGATGGCACTAAATCCAATGACATCTAATGGCACCATGTCCTCATTAGAGAAGGGTAGAGGTAGATTTGACAGAGATACAAACAAGAAAGTGATGTAAAAAGAGGGGGTAAAGATCAGAGTTCCATCAAACCAAATGATAGCAAGTCTGCAGCTGACAGAAGCTGGGGGACAACAGGGAGGATTATAGCCAAGGCCTCTGGGGCAGAGCAAGCGTGTCAACCCCTTGATTTGAGAATGCTGTTCTCTACAACTGCAGGCAAATACATTTCTGTATTTTTCAGAAGTCAATGTGTCTAGCAGCCCTAGAATTTTTTTTTTAAAGATTTATTTATTTGAAAGACAGAGTTACAGAGAGAGGTAGAGAGAGGTCTTCCATCCACTGGTTTACTCCCCAACTGGCTGCAACGGCAGGAGCTGTGCCGATCCAAAGCCAGGAGCCAGGAGCTTCTTCAGGGTCACCCATGTGGGTGCATGGGCCTAAGGACTTGGGCCATCTTCACCTGCTTTCCCAGGCCACAGCAGAGAGCTGGATCAGAAGTGGAGCAGCAAGGACTAGAACCACGCCCATATGGGATGCCAGCCCTTCAGGCCAGGGCGTTAACCCGCTGCACCACAGTGCCGGCTGAGCCCTAGAATTTTCATACAAATGGATATAGGAAATGGAAGATCCAACATAGGAAAGAAGTAAAGAGAATCTTTAGGATGAAAGTGAAGGGAGAACCAAAGATAACTGCAACAGGTCTAGACTGGCTTGAGAAGAACTTCTTCAAGAAAATGAAGGCCCTGACCTAAATGTCTGAGTTTCCTCAAACTTGGTATATTGAAATTCTAATCTTCATTGTGATGGTATTAGAAGGTGGAGCCTTTGGGAGGAAATTAGCCCATGAGGGTAGAAATCTCAGGAATAGAATTAATACTGCTATCAAAAGGACTCTGGAGAGATCTCTAGCTCTCTGCCATCTGAAGCTACCACGGGAAGGTGGCCATCTGCAAACAAGGAGGTGGCCCCTATCAGACACCTCGATCTCGGATGATCCATGCACCAAAATGGTCAAAAATAAGTTTGTTGTTTAAGCCACCTGGAACATGGTAATTTTTTATAATAGTCTGATGTTTTGAAGAGAAATGTAGGTGCCTGTCACAAAGTTTGGGTTGAAGTTCACAGGCAATTAAACAAATGAACGTTTAGAATGAAAAAGTAAAAAACGTTTACTAAAAGGTCATACAGGTGAAAATAATGAATACTGTTCTAATCACAGTTATTATAGAGACAGATTAGGAGGATTAGGGACGGAAGCAAGTCCCTGTGTGAGTGCATGTGGATGTATATGTGAACAGGTGGGCACGTGTGTTATGTATGATGGGTAGTGCAGTGGATGGGTTAGGTTAGTGAATGGGCCCAAAGTGAGGAATGAACAAATACCTATCCTCCACAAAACTGAATCCTTTAAAACAAAACTGAACAAAAAGTCTATAATCATGCTAATTATTGACATGATAGGAAATATCAAAATAACCTTTAAGATTATTGAAAATAGTCACCTATAATCACAACACTTTTAATCATAATTTAATAAAATAGCATTTAATAAAATTAAATATGTTCAATAGTATCCATACTATTTACCATGTATCAGATATTGTAGACAATTTACTAGTTTTTTTCCTTCAGAACAATGCTGGAGAAAGGTACTACTATCTCCATTTTCCTGATAAAGACACTGAAGCTATCTAGTCACACAATTGACCACATGAGAGCCAGCATTGGACCCTGAGTGGTCACATTTAGAATTCCTACATTCACCTCAACATTTCTTTCTTTTTCAATTCATTAATTAATTTGAGAGGGAGGAAGGGAGAGAGGGAAATCCTATCACTCACTCACTTCCCAGATGTCCACAGCTGCAAGGGCTGGGTAAGATGCAGCCAGTAGACAAGTCATCCTCCTGTGTCTCCCAGAGTGGCAGCAACCCCATTACTTCAGCCAACACTGCTGCCTCCCGGGATCGGCCTCAACAGGAAGCAGGAGTCAAGAGCCAGAGCTCAGAATTAAACCCGAGTACTCTGGTGCAGTAGTGGGCGTCTTAACTAGGCCAACAACATTTCTTATTAAGTAAACATTTCTTAGTATAGCCAAATGAGGCTGGGCAAACTGTTTAACAACACGCATAGAACTACAAGACTTATAAATTATATACACATATAACTTCAGTTTTTCAAAATAAGCAAGAAATACCCCATCAGAGGATAAAACTCATTACTCTGTACTTTTTGATATTATGTCTTCACCTCAGAATTAGAGTAAATCTGAGACTATAATAGAGGGGAAGAAGGTTTCCCTTGGCAGGTAAAAACTCAGTCTAATAGACTCTCTGTAGATCCTTGTAGCAAACATTCTAGGGTGGAAATGGCCACTTGCAAGACCCTGGGTGAGAGGGAGAAGGTGACCAAACGCACGGACCCATAAGGAAAAGGAACGCTGTCTTGCACCACATGGGCCAGGCAGGCACAGGCCTCTACAGTATTCACAGTCTTGTGTCAGCACTTCATTCCCATAGATTCCCAACACCTATTTAAGCTTAAGAAAGTTCAAGAATTTGGAGAAATTAATTTTCATGAAAATGAAGCAAACTATTTGAACCTCAATAAGTATGTTTGCTTTCTTTAGTTGCTCCTGAATTTATATATGGAAATTATCTCCATTCTACATGAAATGAATAGATGAAGTATTCATTGACATCTCCAGTCATAGATTTAATCTCTAAAATGATACATTGTAATAGAAATTTTTGGAAGGGGAACAAATTATTTTCTTGATAATTTTTAAGAGTTTTCCCTAAACATTTGGACTACTCAAAATATTTTATTAAATTTCTAGATTAGAAACAAATTTTGAATATAATGAATTGGTTAATTTAAATGACAATACAAAAATCCAAATAAAATAAAATTATTATAGTTTCAACAGCTAAAGATCCTTTAGATTTATGACTACCTAAAGGGGAAAATCATAAAGAAACTCAAAGACTCCTTATATTTCTAATAAAGGGAGTGGTTAATATTACTTGAGTATTTACCAGGAGCAAGGTAGTCTTCTAATTGCTCTACAAGTATATTGATTCACTGTGTCACATAAACTTATGAGACCAGCACTACTGTAATCACTGTTTATGGGAAAGTGGTATGCAGAAGCCAAGAGGAACTCTCAATTTATGTTGATAATTGTTTACAATGAGAAATAGGCACATGGTATGTAACTTAAGAACTCAGACCTCATTAATATTTTCCTCATTGAGGTAAATGCATGTTCAAGGTGCATGTGTTTGTTATTCCAAGTTATATTTCTTGTATCATCTTAATAACTTCCAAAAATATGAGAAAATACTCATTCCAAGCCAACAAATTATCGAAAAGGTTGATAAATGAAGAATGCACATTTATCCCTATGCCAACTTAATACATCAGTTAGTAGTTTTGTTTGCCTTGCATTCTGGAATGGTCTTGATATTGAGGATGGTAGACAAGAAGAGTAGTCCATTGGATTTTGGCTGGCCCAGGTCCAAATCTCAGCTCCTATATCCAGGACTATGCAACATGGGGCCAACTATCATCATGCTGAGTCATGAGTACTGATTGTGTTCTGAGGATAAGTATATAGAGTGTATAGCAAAGAGTTAATGCTCCATAAACGTTGGTATTCCTTAATGACTGTTGGAGTCTACTGCCAGGACATAGTTTGCCACCAATCAAGAAACAGCTCGATCTGAGAGCAAAAGCACTCTGTGAGCCACTTTCCCTTAGTATGGTTAAGGCAGAGCTCAGAACCACAGAGTGAAAGGGAGAGTGGAGAAGGAGGAGAAGGAGAAGGAGAAGGAGAAGTAGAGGGAGAGAGAGAGGGAGAGGGAGAAGGAGAGAGAGAGAGTTAGTTTTGAGATCTATTTTACCATGGGAAGTCTTCATTTTCTTCACTGTTTTTGTTTTTAATCTAATCAGATTGGTACAAAAGAAATCAAATTTATAGAAAATGGTGTGCACATCTGTCCTCAAATCACAAGTGAAAGAATTAGAGACCATAATTTTGGAATTAGTGTGTGAAAAAGCACGATTTGAGATAAAAATCACTCTGAGAGACAGAGGGAGAGGAAGAGAAGGAGAAGTGGGTGGGGAGCAGAGAAAAAGGCAGTAGTGGCAGCAGCAGGGAGACTGATTCACAGTAGAGGCTACTGATGTTCCAGCAGCTTTCTTTGTCCAGAGATATTCCCAGAACCATACCTAAACAAATTATAGGCTATAGATTAGAACTGCAAATCAAAGTCTAAGGGAGTATGAAAATAATGATCCCACAGTGCCAAGATATATTCTCCAAAATGATGAAATAGGTCTTCAGTGGTAAGTGGCTCTTCCAAAACAATACAGCAACCCAAAATTACATTCTAGAAATGGCAGCTTGAGAAGACAGACTGAGTCCATCCTCTTAAGAACAAACAATGCACATATGCTTTGGTATACAGAATATAAGAAGCCTTGGGCTTTACAATGAGCTATTTGCTTTACAAATATGCAATATTATCAGACAAGTCTAGAAGATAGTTACCACTGTCCCCACCATATTCAAATGAAGAAAAAAAGAAAAAAAAAAAAAAACTCAAGTAATTTGCCCAAAGATAACACCCGTCAGGTGGCAAAGGACTTTTCTAACAATTTAATGCCAGAAACAAGATTCATTCTGACACTAGCCACGCCATATAATAATTGATTTTGTATTGCCCACATTTTGGAGCACAGTGCCTTACAAATAATAGATGTCCAGAGAGTACTGAATATTCCTCCTCTAGCTAAAAACATTGAAGACTTGTGTGAAAATGCTCTCAGGAGAGGACTAAATACTTAAATCATGATTAGTCATAAATCCTTCATCAGGGATTAATTTATCAGATGAATCCAGGATAGACAAAGGAAAAGGCAGATTAAATATGAGGGGAAAAACGTGTTTCAAGGTGCTTCTGCTGAAGGCACAGTTACCGATACCAGATACCTTCAGCATCTAGTCAGAAAGGTATTATTTCAGGTAGGAATTTTTTTTTTTAAATATGCTAACCTTGACTTCAACTCACTTCACTCCTACAGTATCCTTCATAGTAATCCAAGGAGGCTCTACCCTATTGGAATAGTTGATGGTTGTGGTGCAGCACACTCAACTATGATATCACAACCCAACCCACCACATGCTTCAGAGAAAGTAGGCCACCATGGTCAAGTCCCACTTCCTTTCCAGAAGATGAAAATGTATGGTCCATACATGGAGTCACCAGCCTCTGTGTCTCTAAACAACATGGTAGAATAAGCTGATCCACATTGAGACAAAATGAGTCCAACTCAGAGAGACAATTGCTGAAGGCTAAAATTCCTGGAGTCACCTAAGTGCTTGGTGGTAGTTCCTGTGGCCAACCTGCTGTTGGGCCTTTGCAAGGCTTACTGTTGCTCAGACCACTTATCACAGGCTCATACATTCACTGTCTTCCTTAAACTGGTAAAAAATGAGGCGTTAATTGCCTATGACTAAAAGAGAGGAGCAAGCCTCCCTAAAGGCACACTTTCAGCCTGCTCCTCAATATTTTATCAAGGCACCCATAAGTAACGCTCTACACGAATATCATGATTATGCTGAAGGCAGTTTGTGGCTCGTAATTCACCTCTTTCTGAGATGAGAAATAAAATTCCATTGTGAAAATTCATCATTTTATTGAGCAAACTGACTATTACAGGAAGTGACTTATCCAAAGACATACACAGCGAATTAGCAGATTCAGGACCAGGAGAGGAATCTTCCTGCTTAGTTAAGGTAATCTCCCCAAGACGCTACATTAATTTGTAACAACTTTGTAAAGGTG
Source organism: Oryctolagus cuniculus (assembly GCF_964237555.1). Taxonomy (NCBI): domain Eukaryota; kingdom Metazoa; phylum Chordata; class Mammalia; order Lagomorpha; family Leporidae; genus Oryctolagus; species Oryctolagus cuniculus. Next base: position 25,844,995 of record NC_091441.1, read on the forward strand.
AAAGAGAGTAATTAAACTTTTATTCCCATCTAAGTGATTGCTTTTGACTAAACCAGCATGCATAAAAGGCAGTGGTATTACATGAAAGATTATATAAATGAAAAGCTTGCCATAATCTGCACAACATTAAATGAGGGATAGAAAAATCACTGCCTTCGGCGAAGACAGCAATTCACATCAGTTTAATTAAACACTCACAAGAACCCCCCACACAAGCACATGTGCCCGCCTCTACTAAACAGTTGCAAATCCAAAGCGGAGGTTCCTTGTGCTCACAGGCAGATTTGAAAGAAAACTTCAAATGGTTTCTTTCCAAAATGAAAAGTAACAAAAGGGAAAAACAGACAAGGAGGCCACCATTTATAGAAAATAAAATGTGATTTAAACCCTCCAGTGCTGACGCTACAAGTACCTTATTTTTAGCATTGCGACTCGGGCAGGCCACATTGTGACTTTCACTGAGGCCGGGCTCGAAGTGAGGAAGCTGATTTGAGTGAGAGGGCTGGCTTGTCTACCGCTGGAGCTTTGCTTCAGCTGTTTTAGGACTCCAATGTTTGAATATGGGATTAAACTTCTTTTCAAAATAGGACATGCAGCTATTATCTGGAAAAGAACTAATCTTGGTGAAAATATTCCAAAGGAAGTTCTTTAAAGCATAGCCGATGGAGGAGGCTTGGAATGGGGACAACAGGGAGTTGAAATCCTTGATTGAATTCGAGATCTGAGCTGCTACAGTAATAGCAAACAATCTATCAAACAAAACACCTTGTTTTGGGAAATTCAAAATCATCACCTTGTGCTAATAAGCTACATTTTTTTTCTTTTTAATTCCAGTCTCCCCGTGACCCCCCTGCCTTCTTCCATAATCTCCATAGCCGCATAACTCAGAAAGGTATGACAGAAAATCTTTCTTTTCTATTGGCCAAAATGCAAACCTTCCCCCTACCCCCACCCCTGGTGGTTGATAGAAGATGCTGATGAGAAGAACTCCCTTCCCCTTTAAGGAAATGAAACTGTATCCCAGCCCCTCCCCAACAGGAAAAAAGCATTTGACTAATACCTTCCTGTATCATCAACCCCATTTCTTCCTGTTTCAAGCATAAAAGTAATTATGAGTCCAGCAATAAATACTACATTTTTTATCTTGACAGAAAGTGGGAATGATACAAGGATTTAATGGTATTATTTATTATCCACATTATCCACATTATTTTCTGCCACTATTGGAGGTTTATGCTCATTTTCTTACAAGCAGTTATTTTCACATTAGCTTTACCCTGATGGTGCCTACTGAATTTGAGGGCTTTTAAAACACACTCTATTTTCCATCTGGAAGTTAGTGAAAAGGGCTTAAAACATCCCCATAAAGTTGCTTTGGTCTTATCTATGGCTAGACTTGAAGAAAGCAAAATGCATATTGATGAAGCCTTTGCTGACTTTTAAAGATGAAATGGTGAAGCGCAGGAAGCACCAGTCTAATGCTAAGCTGCTGGGGCGGGGGCAATGGGCTCACGTAAGACAGAAAGTCCTCCTTGACCTTCGGAGACACAAGTATCATAGTAGCAATGGAGGGGCAGAGTTTGGAGTCCTCTGCCTGGGCCTGTCTCCAGCAGGCTGTGTGATCCTGGAGAATTTGCATCACTTCTCTGGACCTCCACGTCTTCACCTGCAAAATTCTGCACCCCCAAGGAGGCTGTGATCAGGAACAGGTGGAGCTGCAGCCTCAGTGAGTGCAGTCAGTGACATGAGTTTCTGCTTGCATCACCAGATGCAGCACAACCCAGGTCAGAGGACCATGTGGCCTACGCTTAAAATCTACTTCCATGTCAAGTGGAAGCCCTCGGCTGTTGGCTCTGACAGGCTGAAACTCGGCAAATGAGCCTTGGGCAACACAGACAGCAAGTGTGAAAAGTTGGTTACTTTAGCAATCTGGATTTTTTTTCCCTTTATTTTTTCTCTGAACGAGTCTTACAGGTCTCCTAACCTCTCTACCTCCTTCTTCTCCACCTAGTTTGACAACCATGGGTAAACTGCTTGTCGGGTAGGGGGGAGTCTCTAATGAGCCTGTTAGAATTTGTAGTCATTTTCTCCTCCCTTAGGTGGAACATGTAGCTTAAGGTAGGGCTGCAGTTGTCAGCTCTCCTGAAAGTTCAGTATGATGACTCCTAAAAGACCTCTGAGACACTGCAAAGTTTCCAGCAGCATTATACCACCTGATTAAAGAAACAGAGTGTCCTGGAAGCTGAGGTCACGGTCATTCAGCTCTGAAAAACACACATCAGAAGATAAATATGGAAGGGACTAGGTGAACCTTCCATTTCCCCAGTTCAAGGATAATTCATGAGAGGGATTGAGCCTATGGTCACAATCAATGCCTCTGCTGAGGAGTGAAACAAAAGGCCTGGAGGCAGGCGAGTGATTGTGAGTTAGACACGGAGGAAGGACGGTTTACCAGGATTACTGGAGATGCCAGAGGACCTGCTGAATCTGTCATCTGAGGTTGAATACAGAGACCAGCACCACCAGCCAAATGATCAGAACCCTAGAATTTTTCACTTTAAAAGCAACCAGGAAGCCACCTTGTCCTGCTTTGTATCTGACAGGTGAGCTACTTTAAAAAGCCATGAAGAAATGCTGGTGGGTCTGTGACAACAACCACACAGCTGGACACAGGGCCCTAAGCGCACCTGTTCTGACTCCTCATTCAGTGTCCTTTCTACTAACTCGTGGGCACACAGAAATCAGCTTCTAAAAACAACTGAACCACCTAGTGGATTTCAAAGCAAAGGTCATTTTGCAAACATGCTTGATCATTTTCTGAAAGTCTGTTTGCCTACCAGCAACCATCTTTCCAAAATAAGATTGTAAAAATGTTTTTAAATACAGTTTTGGCTTTTAATTGTACCTTCTCCCAGTGCAAAGAACGGTCAGCATCCCCTCCCTTTGGGAGATAAGGCCTGGAGCTTGAGAGGAATAGCTCACATAATCAAGAGAGCTTGTCTTTTCCTTCTCTTGTCACTGTTGCTAGCCCAGTAGCCTCCAATCCTGTGGCCACCTCCTTCCTACTACGTATATCTAGGATTTGTTGAAAACTATCCCTGAGTGAAAGCTTTACAGTAACCTGTGATGATTGGCTACAAACCTGAACCTGGGCCAAGAAAATTGAAGTCATTCGCTTGATAATGGGTGTCAAGTTCCCTAAAGAACTCCCCTTTCCTTAAAGAGTGAAAATAGTGATTCATGAAAATGACACACTCACTCGGCTCCAGGTCAACAGGCTTAGAAGCTACAAGTAAAATTCAATGTCAGACTTCTCATCTTTCTCTCACTTCAGCCTCCTGAATCAGCAACATGGAAACTGAATTTTACAAATCCCCAGAGATGTTGTATATGAGGGAGGGCCTTGCTACATGGGACATTCAAGAGTCTCTTTAACATGCTACATGGTTGCTGCTTCTGCAGGAGAGTTCAGAAAACATAGATTATTTTTCAGTCATGTCTTTTGTACCCACTCCTCTGTCACCAAGTGATATCAACAGCGAATTACCAAAACAAGGGGTCTGAGTTATGGGCTCTCACACTTGTAACAACACTACCTCTATTTTTGGACCTCTCAGCTTTCCAACTACCTCTAGCCCTGCAGGCTCCAAGCAAAACAATCACTCTCTTTATTCTTCCTGAAATCCCAAACACTTTTGTTCCTTGGACTTAAAGCCCTCTGAACTGGAGGTCCTTTAAAATATAAATATGTTCCCATACATTACGTTTCAGAAGATAGTATGCCTTTGGATGCAAATCACCCCGATTCATCTCCATAGCCCAGAGAAAGCAGCTGAAAGTAGGTGCCCAATAAGTATTAGTGAAATAAATGGAAGAGAGAAATCTACTCCAACAATAACACTGCCTGTGCCTTGATCAAGTTTGCTTTAGTCAGCCAAGCAGATCACTGTAAGTAAAGGATCCAAGACTAGTTATTTCTTCCTTTTTATGTTTAGACTAGTTGTTACTGATGATATCAAAGAGTGGTAGGAAAACTCAAATAGGTACAGTAGGTGCACATGAACAGGGGAGGAAACTGAACTAGGAGAGACATAGCTCTCCCAGGACTAGAAGAGAGGACAACAGGGAGTTTGTCCATTAAGAGTCAAAAGAATTTCATTGTAGGGCCAGCTTTGAGGCTCAGTGGGTAAAGCAACTGCCTGCAATGACAGCATCCCATATGGGCGCCCATTCAAGTCCTGGCTACTCCACTTCTGATCTAGCTCCCTGCTAATGCACCTATGAAAACAGTGGAGGATGGCCTAAGTGTTTGGGCCCCTGCACATGGGAGACCCGAAAGTAGCTCCTGGCTCCTGGCTCCTGGCTTTCTTTGGCCCGGCCCATTTCAGGTTGTTGTGGTCATTTGGAGAGTGAACCCGTGGATGGAAATTCTCTCTCTTTCTCTCTCTCTCTCCTTCCCTCCCTCCTTCCTTCTCTCTCACTGTAAATCTAACTCTGCCTTTCAAATGAATAAATGAATCTTTAAAAAAAAGAATTTAAGGTGGCTAGCACTGTGGCACAGTGGGTTAATGCCCTGGTCTGAAACGCCGGCATCTCATAGGGGTGCTGGTTTGAGATCCGGCTGCTCCTCTTCCAATCCAGCTCTCTGCTATGGCCTGGGAAAGCAGTAGAAGATGGCCCAAGTCCTTGGGCCCCTGCACCCATGTGGGAGACCTGGAAAAAACTCCTGGCTCCTGGCTTTGGATCGGCGCAGCTCCGGCCATTGCGGCCAAGTGGGGAGTGAACCATCAGATGGAAGACCTCTCTCTCTCTTTTGCTCTCGCTCTCTGCCTCTCCTCTCTCTGGCTAACTATGATTTTCAAATAAATAAATAAATCTTTAAAAAATTGTTTAACAAAAAAGAACAAGAACTGGTGAATTCTTTAAAAAAAAAAGAATTTAATGGCATCTCAGATTTATTTCACTATAGCTGGAGAATCCCTGCAAAATACTATCACATCTCAGTCAAAATCCTTCTTTCACAAAATTTCATCCAGGCAGCACAGTATGAAGTCCAGAAACGGTGTGGATGGTAAATCTAGATAAAGACATTGGGATATTTTATGTAAATCCACTCAGGTCTAGTAACACTACACTGCCGGAACTTTCGAAGGCCTTGGAGAAACCCTGCCCTCTCTCACTGTAACCTCACAAAGCAATTAGGTCATTTTTCAGCTGTGAAAACTGACTTCATTGTTGCAGACTCCTTTTCAGCTCTCTGCCCTTCATGGAAGACAGAACTGCAAACATTTCCGTATGAGAGAACCATTAATGAAAATTCAAGGTACAGCAAGGTCACACAAAGTGTTCCAAAACCTTTGTGAATACCAATTTTTAATAGTCCTTTCTATGATTAAAAAGGGCTTACTTGAGCTCATGGGATTTCAGGGCTTAGACATAGCTGTGAGAAGACTACACCTTCTTGGTCATTACCCTGATTATTATTGACTGCAGGTTCACATCCTTTTAGCTCCATATAATTTCTTACTTTTCTTGTAGGACTTTGGGCTTGGAAATATATTTCAAGTTCTCATTGTATCCCAGTGCTGAGAAAGTGAATTTCTTTTTTTGTTTAGATTTTATTTATTTAATCAAGAGGAAGAGTTATAGATAGAGAAAGGGAGAGACAGAGATAAAGTTCTTTCATCCGCTGGTTCACTCCCCAAATGGCCACAAGGGCCTGAACTGGGCCGTTCTGAAGCCAGGAGCCAGGAGCTTCTTCTAGATCTCCCACATGGTGCAGGGGCCCAAGCACTTGGGCCACCTTTCGTTGCTTTCCCAGGCCATACAAAAGGAGCTGGATCAGAAGAGGAGCAGCTGGGATTCGAACTGGTGCCCATATGGTTTGCCGGTGCTGTAGGCAGAGTCTTAGCAATACTATGCCACAGCTCCAGCCCTGAGGAAGTACATTTCTTTAAAATAATTTCTGTTGTTCTTTTCTAGATTTACGCAGGTCGATTGAATGCAGTCTTCCATAAATTCATAGATGATGTGTCTAATCTAATCAAGATGTACAACTGGAAGTGATAACCCTCAATAACATTACATGCAGATGAAAAAGGCTGGTACATGTCTTCTTTTACGCATCAAGGAAGAAGTCAGACACTTCTGGGTGCTGGCATTCTTCACCCAGGGTGTGAATAGTCATGGGAACAGAACCCACATCCCTGGGGCTTCCATGGAAGGCTGAAGATGGCCTCTGCACTAGATGGGGAGTTTTCTTCTTACACGTCTTACAGTGGGTTCTGCCTACTTGTTTGTGTTTATGACACAGAATCTGATTGGAAGGCTAGCGCCCCCGCCCTCTAGGACACAGCATCTAATCCTAGAGACAGGAAGTGTGCTGGAAAAGATCAACAGATGAGTCACAGTTTTAGACAGTTTTAAACCTGTCAGGGACTGTGCGATGCTGACTCCCACTGGGAAATATATATTTCATGTGTTGAGATTTAGCTAACATGAAGGGTCACTTGTAGAGGATATCACTATGGTTCCTCACTTCGGTATTTTGAGTCTCCCATTTGTTGAGTCCTTGGAAAGCACTCAAGTGAAACATTTTCTATCCTGTAATTTTACGATTCCTCTTCTGCCTCTGCGTGGGCTTTCCTCCACCAGGACTGCCCATCTGCTAGATCCCAGGGCACAGCGACTGAGTTAAAAGACTCAGATCCCCTCGTCAGTACTACTTGAGATTTGAAAGTCAAATAGACAAATGTAGGATAAGAGACAGAAAGTTGGATGCTGTCAGGTACATCTAATTCTTGTAGGGAAAATGTTCACAATTTATGTCTTTTCTTTACCTTCTCTAGGACCCAATTTCTTAAAAGTGGTGGCTATTTGTAGTCCTATGGAAATCTACATGTGTACATATTTGCATAAGCCTGCAATAGGCCGGCAAGTAACTGAGTTGGGGAAAGTGGGAGAAGGATCATGTCTATTTCCACAGTGCCAAACACCATCAAATCCCTGACTATAGTCTCCTTTTAAAGATAAGTTGCCCCATCTATTTCCAGCATTTTCTACATGTTCCTAAATTGTTTTCTGTTTCTTCACACGTTTGACTGACTATGCCAGAGGCAATGCTGTCTAATCAACAAACCGCATTTCCTTTCTAAGTACAAAACCAGGCTATCTTTCCTACGCACCTCTGCCATATGATGTTTCAAGAATGTGAGCAAACACGATGTGTGCCACCTCCAGGCCTTTCCCAGAAATCACCTTTGTGATCTCAACCTGCTGTTTCACTCCTCATTTGTCAGCTGCAGGAAGCAGATTTGAGGATGCAGGGCCAATAGGACCAAGAAGCACAGGTCTCTTAGTCACTACATGGAACAAAGAGAGACACCACCAACTCATATTTACTGTAAATATGAGCAATTAGGAAATTTTATTGGGATTTTACTTGCTATGCAGTTAGTATATCCTGATTAATGTATCAACCTGAATAAAATGAGCATCCAATTAAAGATGAGATTCCACCATTTTTCTCAGACAGCTGTACTGTAATTATCAGTCAACATTTATAAGATTATACTTGTCATTACTAGCATACGTATTAGCCTCCCACTTTCTACTCATTGTCATAAAGTAAGCGTATCTGAATATTCAAACCAGATAAATACTTTTCCATAGGCAAAGATAATAATATGAACTAAACTGTTGGGATAACTGAAGGAGATAGATTAAAAATGCTTTTCCAATGATTAATCAAAGTTTAAATTTAGTAGTTACTTATTTGGTAGTTTATTTTTGTCAGTTTACAAAAACATATGTTGTCAAAAGTCAAACATATAAGACAGTCAGGGACTACTTGTTCTGCTGTATATCTACTTCTGGAACAAGTGGAGCAATAGAAGAAACACTTTACTTTTAAATTAAACCTTAAGGAAAAACACTAACAAAACGTACTGTAGAAAAATCGTCCATGAGTTTTGAAATGGATGTGTAGACTGCAATCACAAGGGAATAAGACAATTGGAAAGACACTATTGGTCCTCTGAGGTTTAGCTTAGTCCTGCGCTACCAATTTCCATGTCTCTTGATAGTGGTTGACCAGGGCAGTAATTTTGCCTCTGTTTTATTAATGCAAATGTTTACATGGCTAAACATATTAACTATTAATAAGCTTTAAAAATTGGCCATTAAGAAACCAAAGAAATTAATGGGAAACAAATGCTACCATTAACTTGAGGTTTTGCTGGAAGGCATGAGTTGAAGCTGGCCAATGAAACTAATTTAAGAAACTAATAAGGATTCTCAATTAAGTGTTTACAAAGAGCCCAGCAAAATTATCCAGTGAGTGTGAAAGACTTACTTGAGGTTTATTCCATTTTTATCCTTGTGTCCGCTCTTCCTTGTCCTCCACGATCATCAGTCCTTTTTGAGGAACAATTTTTATGAACACTACATCATCTCAGTTTCTCATATGAATTCTAAGCATGTGGGACAGAGTATTCCTGGGCTGTATTCTCTGTGTCTTTTGTAGCACATATTACTTCATCTTGAAATTATTTGGTTGTTTCATATTTTATTTATGTGTCCAACTGTACCAACGCACTACAAGAATTCTAAGAGATCTTGCGCTACTCATATGCTTACATTCCTAGTATCTGGAAGAAAACTACGGTTCACACATCTTTGTTGAATAAGTGGTATAACTATATTTCTTATTTATTATTGAAATCTATTCTATAAAATTATCAACAAAGCCACAAAGCCCATGCTTCTGATATTACCATATCAGAACTGTTCTTAAAACAAGAAGATCTGCAGAAAGAGTGATTTAGAATACAGGCACAAACTCAGGCTATTTGGGTTTGAAGTCTGGCTCTGTCCTTTACCACTTGTGTAATCTTGAGCGAACTGATTATGGTCTCTAAGACTCAGCATTCTCAAAATCAGTATGATAATAAAGGCTATTTACAGCAGTTGTAACAAATTGCATATAAAGTGTTTAGCTAAGTGTTTGGCATACAATGAGCATTCAGTAAACATCGGGCACATTTTGTTTTGATTGTGAAAACTCAAAAGGTTCCTTGTGTATTCTGTACATTGTGTTCTGCTTTCATACCTGCAGAAGACTAAAGGTAGTATCATTTCAACCTAACCTATGAAGAGAAAACGTCATCACTGAATTCTGTTATTTTGGCAGAGAGCCAATATTGCTGACAGACCAGATAAATATTGTGAGCTCAATCAAAGTCAGCAAATCCGTGGAGAGGTACAGAATTTTGACTTCTGTGTGCTGGAGGCAAATTGCACTGGAACCAATGATTTTTTTTTAATTTAAAAATTGTGATTAACATGTAATGCTAGTACATTTTTGTGGGTTACAATGCAATATTTCAACACATGTACATAGCATTAACCCATCAAGCCAGACAAACAGCCTTTCTTTTTCCTTATTCCTTCCCTGTGTTGGGAATGTACTATCTTTTCTTCTCCAGTTCCTTATACAGTATATAATATTATATTGTGATACCATTATTGTGAACCACAGTCACCCCACTTTAAATCATTTCCCAAAGCATCTCCCCAGCAAACATCCCCAGAAATAGGCCCTTCTTGCAAAGAACAGAGAAGGTGGAATGAGCATAGAACTCTCCCATGAGGCTGTATTTTTTTTAAGAATCCTGTTTTACATTACAATCCCATGTCAATTTTTACTTTATTTCATAACACATGCATGGTTGATTTAGCATCAAAATAATGAGGTTATTAAGAAACCCCATTATTTTTATGTTAGATCAACCAGGGCTGTTTTACCCCTGGTCCTCATGGCACCCTGCTGTGGCTCCTTTATTTGAGGAGCATGGAACTGGGCCAGAGGAAAGGTCTATAAAACAGCATTGCTCTATAAAGGGCTGAGAAATAGACTTGCAACAAGCCCCACATCCGGCTCCTTGAAAGCTGTTTTTATTGACTTCAACTATGAAACTACCTGCATACCAAATAGTGTGAAAAGAAAACTCAATCATCAATTCTGGTAATGCAATTTATCAACCAGCACTGAACTAATTTTCCTCACAATCCAGCTTAACTGGGCTGGAAGAAGTAAGCATATTTTATTTATATAATAGATGTAAATGTAATCATGTCTGTTTTCCCTGGGTCCACACAAGAATTAAAAGAAATACTGCTCTGCCAGCACTGAGAGTTCCAGAAAGAACTCTCTAAGTTGATGGTAGAATTAGGGTTCTTGTGACCATCCCCCTGGTGCTGACCCTAAAGGAGATATTTTCAACATTACCTAGAGAAGTGAAAGGCCAGCTGCATTCTTTTTCTGGAGAATCACCTTGAACAATGGGGCAGAGGATAGAGAAGGGCTAAGCGATTAGCCCACAACTGAACAGTCACTTCAGGTAAAAGGCCTTCCATGGATGCTTCTTTGTTAGGATAGGGGCAGGAGCCTCTTTCCAGAACCATTGTAATACTCAGGACTCCAGGGGCTTCTCCACAAAACCTTCAGCATCTGAGTAGCATGAGGTGCCTTTTGTGCCGGTAAGGACTGTGAGACTCAGGGAACACGGAGCCAAGGGCAGCATGAGCACACTTGCAGTGAAACCGTCCTTCCAGGTCCACAAAACTCAGCAACAGATATGTGTTCTTTGGCTGGGAGTTTGAACAGAACCCCTTGCCTCAACACCAACTTTAGAAACTGCACTGGTTCTCAAGGGCAGACTAATTCTAAATATTTAGTCACTTTTGTGACCAGAAATAGCATCTGACTGAGATAATAACACATGGTTCTTAGCACACTATGTAACTCTCAGAAGTTACATATACAAACAATTATTATGGTTATTTTGCTAAGTGAGACATCAATCCACCAACCAGACTGGACTTTCCTGGACTTCTTATCTCTAGTCTTGCTTCCAATCATCTGCTCTAGAAAAATGGGCAGTGCAGGAGAGAAGGACAGAATTCTGGCTATGGATGCCTCCTAATTTGTGGGCTGAAGTTATCAAATGCTTCATAGAGTTACCAGTAAGATGCTCTGTAGCAGCCCTGTGTCCCAGAGCATCCTTCATTCCTAGGAAAACTGGAACCATTGATCATACTATTTCTAGAGAACCATCTCTTCTTTTGACCAAAGACGGCCTTTTTGAAAAGTCCTCACCTTTTTTACATATTCACCTAAGGTGATTAAGAAAGGAAATACACTAACAAAAACACAAGTACTCTTCAATCTAATTGCCTCTAAATATCAGGTATGTTACAGACAGGTTTTCTGTTACTCCAAGAAAAGTGCATTTCACATTGCAAACATTAAGTGCAAGCAATGAAATTTCCATTGGGGAGAAAACAAACAAAACTCAGCAAAACAGGCTGCACCAACTGCTTGCAGTGACTCTCCTGGTTTCTCACTGTCTACTCTTCGAAACTCAGTTGAAAGTGGTGCTTTACTATCAAAGTTTGAGAACCGACAGTGCAGATCTGAGAACCCGCTGATGTTATAGAGTCAGCATTTTCTCCTGGTGAATATGTAAAAATGGGTAATTACAAATTAAAAATCACTGTTCATGTTTATCTTTCTTTGTACAGATCTGATAGGCAATTCACCAATCCTTAACTCCTAGTGAATACGCTTGCTTCATTTCATAAAACCCAACTCTTTTTTACAGAGAGCTTGGTTAAACCTCTTCCATTAAAAGTTACCTACAGCTGACATCTGAATATCTTTCTCAAGGGTTCAGGGGAATAAAGCACATTATAGATTTGGGTGTTCTGATTCTATGCCCAGCCACACACAGCTTTTGATAAATTACTTATACTTTCATCTTCCCATTTAAAAGGAGTAAATGTTAAAAAGCATCTCTACCTAGGATGAATTCAATGAACATAAATTGAGAACATTCTCTTTGAAGGAAAGGGAACTAAGAATCTTACACAAATAAAGGAATAAAATAAATAGAGTATTCTTGCATTCAACAGGCCAGTAATAGAGTTAAGCCATTCAAACAGTTGCACATAAAAATAGAAAGTTACCAGTGAAATATTAACCATTTCATAGAAACAAAGGTTAATAGTACTTTGTGTGTGTGTGTGTATATATATATCTATATATAGATATATATACACACATATATAAGTACCTCTCTATCTCTCTCTCTCTCTGCAAACCCAATTGGCCTATTCTAAAAGGAACCTATTTAGACCAACTCACTAAATGATGGTAAGGCATTCTTCCAGCCTGTGGATGAGTTATATTTATATTCACTTCAACATTTAGAAATTCAGATGTCCCACAGTTATGTTTCTCCTTATGGTCACATAATATCTTCTACCCGATCTAGATTGCAGTTCTAACGGGGAAAGAATCTTTCCTCAGTTCTTGTTACGTCCTCTGTACTTAGTACAGTGCCTGGAGCAGAGTGTGCACTTACAAATTGCTGACCCAATTATTCCTCTTGCACTGACCTCTAACCAAAGCCATGGTTTAATAATTAAGGACTATGAGTTCAAATTACCAGGGTCTAAATCATAGAAGTAGCTTCTATTAATTAGTTATGAGGTCCTGGACCAATTGCTAAATCGCTTTAAGCCTCAACCCCCTCATTGTTCTAATGGAGAAAAGATTAGAATACAAGTGAAATAATAATACATGGTTCTTAGCACAGTACCTAACTCTCAGAAGTTACTCAGCATTTGGATCAATATTACGATTATGCCTCTAAATAAAACAGCCCCTCCAACAACCAGGCTCTTCTCCTAGACTCTTTATCTCTGGTCTTGTTTCCAATCATCTACTCTAGTAAAGTGGCCAGTGGAGGAGAGAAGTGTAGAATTCAGCAAGTCAGCAGGAAAGGCCATGTGGCATAGACTAGGAGCTATGCAGGAAGATGGGACTCATTAAGTCACTGTCAGAAGTAAGAAAGGGATACCTTGGTAAGTAACCAGGCCTCACTGGCTATGTCTGTTCCAGAGTTATGAGGCCTAAAATAAAACACATAACCCATAAAGTTTAATACAACACCTAGGACAGAGGTGGCACTCAGCATATACAGCTATTGTTGTGTGCTTGCTACAACTATGATGACTATCGAGTATATGGCAGGAAAAGGACAGGACAGCCATAACAGTAGCCAGGCTTCCTTTTGGATTCCTAAGACTCCATGAAACCTTGCTGGCAGAAAGGGTAGAAGAAAAGAAAGCACAGGGTCCTTTGTGGGGCTATAATTAGAAGCTGTCAGAAAGGGCCAGGAGAGACTGAAGTCAAGAGGATGTTTTTTAACCCACTTATTCTTTCAGTGAAGAGTTCAGAGTACTCACTCTGTGATGGCATGGACACGAATCCCCGTGATCACACAGCTTGCATTTTACTTAAGGGAAATAAGCAATAAATGATGATGATGATGATTATGACATTAACAAATATATAGTATGGTAGATGGTGGTAAGCTTTATGGAAAAAAGTAAGAGAAAGGCAATAGAGATGTGGGGAAAGGATTATAGTTTTGATAAGAGAGGTCAGGGATGGCCTCACAAGTAAAGTAGCATTTGGGTAAAGACAAGTGACTAGAAAGTTCAGGGCATTGCAATGTAAGGGGAAGGGGATTTGAAAGCAAAAGGAAGCCAGTGCAAAGGGCTGGGGTAGAAGGGCCAGCATTGTGGCACAGAGGGGCTTGTGACACTGTCATTCCTTTTGGAGTCCCAGTTTGAGTCCTGGCAGTTCTGCTTTAGATTTTGCTCTCTGCTAATGTGCCTGGGATGCTGTGGAAGATGGCCCAAGTGTTCAAGTGCCTGCCATGTATGTGAGAAACCTAAATGGAGCTCCCTGGCTCTTGCTTTGTGGCTTTGGATTGGCCCAGACGTGGTTGTTGTGGCCATCTAGAGAGTGAACCAGTGAATGGGAGTAGGGGGAAGTCAGTCAATCAATCTCTCTGTAAAATAAATAAATAAATCTTAAAAAAATCAAACCTGAGGTTGAAAATAGCCAAGAGGAGTAGAGTTAGCCAGGAAAAGAATTATAGAATTAAATCCAGAGATGAAATGAAACAAAATTGTATGGTGTTTTTACCACACTGTAAAGGCTTTACTCTGATTCACATGGAAAGCTATTGGAGGGTTTTAAACACAGAAATGATGGGCTCATCTAACTCTTATGGGTATGTTCAATATATTGTAAAGGAACAAAGGTAGAATTCGATCAAGAGATAAGTCAGAAGGTTACTGTCATAATTCCAGTAAGAGATGATGATACCACTTAACCACAGTGGAACAAATAGTTAAATACTAGGCATAAATTAAATTAAATGATTTGCTGATGGATTGCATACAGGATATTCAATAAGAAAAGAAAAAAAGCCAATAATGACACCAAAGTTTTGTCCTAAGCAATTGAAAGGATTGAATTTCCACTGTGTCAGAGAAGCCCACAAAAGGATCAGGTTGAAAAGGAGACAAGGTACTCATTTCTTGGCAGGTTAAGTTCGATGTGTCTATTAGACATTTAAGTAGACATTTATAAAAGAAAGAGTCTAAAGTTCATGGGAGAAGTTGGAGGTGGGGGGAAAAACAGGAGCATATTAAGCAGACTCATATTTACAACACTGGCTGAGATAACCAAAAGAGTACACTTGCCTAGAGAAGTCAATTCTGAGTCTTAAGGTATTTCAATGCTGAGAGAAAAAAAAAAGTCAAAGAGACATCAGTAATAAACTAAAAAGCAGTAAGTGAAGAAGTGGGATCACAAGGAGATTTGGTTACCTAGAAGCCAAGAGAAGAAGGCATTAAATCAGCGGAGCAATGATTTACTGTGTTGTGGAGAGGTTAGCTAAGAAGCTAATTGATAGGCACCAGGTTATATCTAGATAGGAGTAAGAAGTTCTACGGTTCTAGTGCATACTAGGGTTAGTATAGATAATGTTAATGTACTACATATTTACTTATTTTTAAAAACCTAGAAGAAAAAAAAGAAGAAAACTGAGAACTGAGCATTGGCTTTAGCCATATGGAGGCCACTGGAAAACTTATTAAGAGAAGTTTTGTCACAAATAATGGGGTGTGGGTAGAATGTTGACAGCTTGATTGGAGGAAAAAAAATCAAGAGGAAAGTTAGGGATAATATGAAAAACTTCTTCAAAAAGATTTGATATACAGAGGAGCAAGGAAATACAGCAATACCTAGAGGAAAAAGCAGGATCAAAGAAGGATGATTTTAATTTTCTTAGCATGAGAAGTTGATAAGAATGATCTAGCAGAGGTAAGTTGAGGGTGTGAGAGTGATCACAGAATTCTGTAGGTACAGGCTAATATAAGGTTTTGATATGATGAACCTTTTGTAACCACAGGGTAAAAAATATTCAGACTAATTTATGGGATACTTCAAGGTTGAAAGTTAAACCACATTTATTGGTGTGCAAATTACATGGCCTAGCATAGGGGAAGTTGTTAGGTCTTAATTTCTCTTTTCATTTTTAAGGCTCAAGCAACATAATTATTTTAGCCAAAAGCAATAATAAAAAAGACAATTAAATATTTTTTATTTTTAGCGCTTTTCCCTCCTTTTCTGGAATGAGCGTGTTTCAAATAGCATACTAGGCTAATCTAGTGGTAGCATACTTTAAGTTTATTAAAAGAGAATATTTTAAAAACTGTATGTAACATGATGCCCGTTACAGCAAAGATTAACTGCTGAATAAATGATATTTTAAATTGTTATGCTAGGGCATTCTCAAAGAGCAGAGTGGAGATGTTTCACTGAAAAACATTTTCTTTATTCTAAATGAATCACTGGTGCCATATCCTTAAGATAATCTGAATTTGGGCCAGGAAGGACCCATTGTAAGAAGTAGGAGAGAAGGTAGGAAAGAAAAAGGATGTGAGGGAACATCTACACAGTCTGTTTCCCTGGTACTTACAACTGTTTCCTAGAGATAGGAGGACCTGTCTGGATAAAGAAGCCTCAGTATTTGGGGAAGAAGGAAAAGAACCTTGGCTGTCTAAGATCCGATAGCAGAAGACAGTGCACATGGCACTCCCACCTAATACCTGTGGTCAGTGAATCTTCTGAAATCATGTATGTGAAGAACAATAGGTTGGTAACATTGGCTCAATAAAAAGACTGGAGGATCATGAGAGGCACCACTGTCAGGCCACAATGAATGGTGGAGGTGTCCCAGGAGCAGCCACTGCAGCTGTGTGAATGGGCAAAAAACATCTCAATGATGGTGAACGTGAGGCAGAGTGAAACTGTATGGTTCACTGCTAGAGTACCAAGGCTTGGCCAAGAGCTGATTACCAAGGACTTCAAGCATAGATGACAGTATAGGAGTTGTCATCACCCAAAACTCTAGCAGAGTGCTCAGAGAGCGGGTGTCGGAGCCAGGACAGACCCACTGTGGTCTAATTTAATTCTTTTTCTTTCTTTTTATTTGTCCTTTTTTAACCAGTGGAGAATGTGGGAATGGGCAAGACGTCTGACAGGACAGCTGGGATTTCCTAGGACAGAGCACTGAAAGCTTTAAGAATTAACAGGATATTAAACAAGGGAATATGATCATATTTATCTCTGAGTTGGTGAAATAGATCATGTGCTCTGTAATTATTTGGAGAGTTTGAATAAGGAAGGGAGTTTATCCAAATCAACACTTAAAAATAATTGCACACTTTCTTTTCATTTTCATTGTGGTAAGCACATTTAGTTCAGTCCTCTTTTAATTTTTTAACTAAGATTTTATTAAATTTTAGCTGAGAAGCAGAGAAGAAGAGAGAGAATAAAAGAAAGTGAGAGCACTTTCATTGACTGATTCACTCCTATAATGTCTCCAAGTGTCAGGACTGAGCTGGGCTGGGCTGAAGCCAGGAAAAAGGACCTCAACCCAGGTATCCCACATGGCTTGCAGGAACCCAATCAGTTGCCATCACCACTTTCTCTCAGGGTCTGCATTCTCAGAAAGCTGGCATCAGAAGTGTCTGTGTATTGAGCCGAGGCACACTAATACTGGACAGGGGTGTCCTAACTGGTGTATCAACCTCTAGGCCTATCATATGTTTGTCTTTCTGTAATCATACTAACACATACTCTGAACATGTTATTGACAGAAACTGTGATCCTAAAACAAAGTATTTCCTTAATGCTTCAGAACTGAATACAAAATAAAAAAAAATTTATTCATTTAAATATATGTGTCTTCTCTCACCATGCAGGTGTGCCTGCTATCTGAATTTTGTACAATGACTATATTTAATATAGGATAAATACTTAAAATGTGACATGAAGGTATTTTCTGTGTAGTTCTACATCAAAAACACTGGATAAGAAATTCTAAAATATGACTAAATGCAGTATCTTCGTTTCCCTGTCACTCTATGTGACTCTACGCTAGATGAGGGGCCTTGTGATTTCTCTATAACTATCATATTGCATTAAATTCCAGTCTTCCCTTTTCTGCCTTTCTTCTGGCACCTCATTTTTAAATCAAAGATTTCATTGATGAATTTTTTAAAAGCACAATTCATAATTGCAAATGATTTCAGCTACAAAAGTGAAGAGCCTTTTGTGACAAAGAGAACCAGAAATGAAAAGATAATACAAAAAGCTTTTCTTGTGTTCCATTTGCATAAAGTACAGCATAATAGGGATTCTATTCACTCAATACAAATCATAGTAGAAATCCCTTTTGAAAAAAAAAAAGAGTCTAGGGGCAGGCATGTAGCCTATTGGTTAAAGACTCCAGTTAAGAAGACTTGTGTCATATGGTAGTGCTGTGTTCAAAACCAAGCTCTGACTCCTGAGTCAAGTTTCCTGCTAATGCAGACCCTGGAAAACAATAGTAAAGGTTCAAATAATTGGGTTCCTGCTACCTGTGTGAGACCTGAACTGAGTTCTCAGCTTCTGGCTGTTGTCTAGCCTAGTCCTGGGCATTGTGTGAATTTGGAATAATGAACCAGTGAATGTCAGCAAGCACTTTCTCTGTCTCTGTCTCTCTCTCTCTCTCTCTCTGTGTGTGTGTGTGTGTGTGTGTGTGTCTACCTCTCAAATACTCACAAATTTTTTTAAAGGTTAATTATATTTATTTGAATGACAGAGCTAAAGAAGGAGGGGAAGACAGAGAGACATCTTCCATTTGCTACTTGACTCCTCAAATGGCCATAATAGCTAGGGATGGGCCAGGCTGAAGATTTGTTTATCTATTTGAAAGAGACTCAGAGAGAGAAGGAGAGGGAGAGCACAGGAGAGACAGATCTTCCATCTACTGTTTCACTCTTCAAATGGCTGCAACAGCTAGGGCTAGGCAAGGTCAAACCCAGGATCCAGGAGCTTCTTCCAGGTCTCCCACATGGGTGCTGGGAAGTACTTGAGCCATCTTCTTCTGCTTTTTCCAGGTGCATTAACAAAGAGCTGGATGGGGAATGTAGCACCTGGGACTCAAACTGGCACCCAGATGCGATGCCAGCACTACAGACAGAGGCTTAACCTTCCACACCACAGTGCTGGCCCCTGGAGAAAGGATTATCTCCTCAATAAAGTGCTGGCAAAACTGGGTGTATATGTGTAGAAGCATGAATTTAGAGCCCTATTTCTCACTATATATAAAACTCAGGATGGATTCAAGACCTAAATTTAAGACCTATGATTATGAAGCTACTGGAATAAAAGTGGGGGAAACATTTCAAGACAGTGGCATAGGTGATGACTTCATGGATGAGATCCCCAAAGTACAGGCAGCAAAAGCAAAACTAGAAAAATGGGATTATCAAACTCAGAAGCTTCTGCACAGCAAAGGAAACACTCAGTATAACAAAGAGAGATCCAACAAAATGGGAAAAGGTATTTATGTGCAAGCTATCTGACAAAGGATTAATATTCAGCATATATCAGCAACTCAAAACCCTCAACAACAATAAAACACCCAATCCAGTTCAGAAATGGGCTAAAGTCCTCAACAGACTCCAGTACACACAAGAAGAAATAAAAATCATAAGCAAAACATGGAAGAACATTCAACATCACTAGCCATTGGGAAATGCAAATTAAAACTGCAATGAGATATCAACTGACCCCTGCCACAATGGCTATTTTCCAAAAGATAGTCATAAATGCTGGTGACGATGTGCAAAGGAGAACTCTTATACATCACTGGTTGGAATGTAAATTATCGCAGCCACTGTGGAAAACTATACGGAGATTTCTTAAAAAACTAGAAATAGACTTTCCATATAACCCAGCAATCCCACTACTAGGTATATATCCAAAAGATATATACACATCGTATCAAAGAGACACCTCCACCTCCACATTTAGAGCAGCACAGAGCACAATAGCCAAAATATGGACTCAATCAAGGTGTCTATCATCAGATGAATAGAAAAGGAAATGTGGTATATACACACAATGGAATACTGTTCAACTATAAAAATAATTAAATTCTATGATTTGCATCAAAATGGCTGCAATTGTAGGACATCAACTTGAGGATGATAAGCCAGACACAGAAAGATAAATACTGCATAGTCTCCTTTATATGTGGGGGCTGAAATTAAAAAAGAAAAAAAAAAAGGAAAAAAAAAAAGAAATGCCTGTGTGTACCAGCATTGCTGTAAATATAGTCCAGTCAAATTCTGTTTTATATCTTTGTCAGAACAATGGTTAAAAATGATATGCTACTAGTTTTAATGCTCTGTGGTTATTTTAATATACTGTATATGAGTGAAATAGACATCTTTTCACTGATTATTGTTCATAGCCCTTGCTCATATTCCCTCTGAACTGTGGTCTTTTTATTTGTGGAACTCTATACTGGGGAGAGTATGAAACCTTTCACTTTAATGTAAACTAAAAATATGTTATCTAAAATATTAAAATGTAAAGGAAGGAAGAAAGAAAGGAAGGATAATATATTAGTAAATCCCTTTAAAACTAAAATTAAAATTAAATAGAAAGTTACATTTAAAAAATTATGAGAGTCTAAATAAGGAAGCAATATTCTTTGGAAGGTTGATTGCACACTGGAATGACCCCAGACTTGATGTCAGAAAACAGTGATTCTATTTCCAGCTGCTCTTTGCAGTTGATAATTTACACTTCCTCAAGGAGCTTACTTATAAAATAGGAGGGCAGACCAGACAACCCTTGAGTCAAGTCATATCTATGATTCTATGAAATTACCCACATGTATTTAATATCACTCAAAACACCAAGAAATGTAATCATTTTTTTCTTTAATGTCATCTCACTTACTTAAACGATTATGTCTTCAATTAACAGAAATCTTCAAAACTATATCATATATTGGGCACATTAAAATTAAATATAAAATTTGATCTGCATTTCAAATCTGAATATAATTGGTTTAATTTAAACTATACTATACAAACATTACATTCCTATTTAAAATGATTTGGTAACTAACAAAGTTGTCACTAAAATATCTAGCATGTGATGGTGTAATGGCATAGCAGGTTAAGTCACACTTGAGATGCCCACGTCCCATACTGGAGTGTCTGGGATCAAGTCCCACTTCATTTCCAATACTGTTTCTCAATCATGCTACTGGGAGACAGCAAGTGATGGCTGAAGTACTTGGGTTCTTGCCACTTACTTGGGAGACACTGTCGGAGTTCCTGCCTCAGAGCTTCAGCTTGGTCCAGCTCTGGTTTTGAAGGAATTTAGCAAGTAAACTAGAGAGTGGATGATATCTCTCTCTGTTTCTGTCACTGTGCTTTTAAAATGCATACATACATAAAATGTATCTACCATTTTAAATCATGTTTCTGTATCTGAAATGTACGTTGAAGAAAGAGGCTACTTGGCCAGCGCCACGGCTCACTTGGCTAATCCTCTGCCTGTGGTGCCGGCACCCCAGGTTCTAGTCCCAGTTGGGGCGCCAGATTCAGTCCTGGTTGCTCCTCTTCCAGTCGAGCTGTTTGCTGTGGCCTGGGAAGGCGGTGGAGGATGGCCTGAGTGCTTGGGCCCTGCACCTACATGGGAGACCAGGAGGAGGTAGCTGGCTCCTGGCTTCGGATCGGTGCATAGCGCCAGCCATAGCGGCCATTTGGGGGGTGAACCAATGGAAGGAAGACCTTTCTCTGTGTCTCTCTCTCTCTCTCGCTAACTAAAAAGAGATTACTTACTATTTATCAGTATCATTCTAGGATACAATATGCCACCTATGTCACATTAAAGCAAAAGAAAATTATCAGCATTCATTAACATAGAGCTGGGTACTTATTTGTGATAAATGATGACAAACATACTACAGTGTTTACTTATTACTTGAACAATAATAATGGGTATAGCAAAAATAAGAATAATATTTTAGTATCACAAATTTATTGTAGTTTGTCATTAGTTTCCATTACCACTGGAATATCATAAGTCATCTACCTAAATATGAGATCTCGGTTTTAAGGATTGGACTTCCAGAAATATTTGAAGCTTTCTCCTTCAGTACGTGTTATTTTTGAAAATGGAAACCTACAATATGTGTAAATAAAAATAAACCAGAAACCTGCTTTTAACAGAGAACCAGGAACAGAGAGCTCATTCTCTTTTCTACCTCACAACTAGAGATGCTGCAGGATGAGAATGTGAAACGTATTCCTCAGAAATCTGAAAATAGATGTACCATGTGACCCAGCCATCCCACTCCTGGGAATTCACCCCGATGAAATGAAACCAGCATTTGAAAGAGTTCTTTTTATCCCCGTGTTTATTACAGCTCAATTCACAATAGCTGAGATATGGAATCAACCCAGATGTCTACCAACTGATGAGAGGATACAGAAAATGTGGTATATACACAATATGGAACACTGCTCAGCCATAAAAAAGAATGAAATGTTGTCCTTTACAACAAAATATATGTGACTGAAAACCATTATGAATCGTGAAATACGCCAGTTTCCAAAAGACAAATATCATTTGTTTGCTCTGATATCTGGTAGCTACCATAGAACAGAACACATAAAAAAAGTATAGGAATGAAAAGGACATATATGATTTGAATGTGTTTCTAGTTCTTGTTTATAATACTGTAGAACTGTGGTCTTTATTGTTTTTACTTGTTGAATATTATGGTTAGTGGTGCATTAGCTTGTGACTATAGAGTAGCTTGAAATTATGTTTTTGGAACAATTAAAGAAAGAAAGGAAGAAGATTGAGGAGGGGAGAGGGAGAGAAGTATTGTTATCTTCTTAGAATTGTAGTTATGAAATACATGAAATCTGTTCTATTCATATTAATACATTTTTTAAAAGAATAAACATCCGTATGACTTGCAGAAATCCTGATCAAGGCCACTATTTTAAATCTTCTTGGGCAATTTCAATGACAATATTAGATATTAAGAATTAGCATTTTGAAATAAATAAAAAGCAGTGTCCCAATTGTAGGACCAGCTCTGTATATACATGTGTGCATGGACACCATGAAGGCACATGTGTGGTTGTGTATGTTGGTCACCCAGCACGTGTATGCCTTGGTGTGCATGGACACAAGTCATGCTTTCCTTGTCACAGTACACCCGCCACCTCCTCTACATCAGCAAAACATACAGCTACCACCAAATAGGAAACCAGCTTAGCTCTTGCAGTACGTGACATATTACATCAGCTCAGATTTCCATATCTCAAATTGTTCCCTGGAATTAATTCACTAAATAACCCAGGCAGTCAAAGCAGAGAGCCATTAGGCTCAGGAGAACACATTCTTTAAATGTTAGTGCCATACAATGAATATTTGATAAGGACATCATTAATAAACCTTGCTGTGACATAATTGATATGTGGATGTTTAATGACAACTCCAAATGATGTAGCACATGGCATGTACCCGTCCCTCAATCATCATGCAGGTTGCTCCTGTACCATGTGATGGTACAATTGGAAAGGCAAAGTCTTATCCTCATTAGTGGCCATCCATAAAAGGTTTTCATTACAAGATAAATGATTATGCCCTGGCTTTATTAATTAAGCATGCATTTCTTCAGACCGAAGTAATTGAATAAAATGGCCAGTAGCTTTCAGACTACACAAAATCTTAATGTCTCAGGAACAGATTCTACCTTCATTTTATGGTTTTAACCCCCTATTATTTTGAGAAT
Source organism: Oryctolagus cuniculus (assembly GCF_964237555.1). Lineage (NCBI taxonomy): Eukaryota > Metazoa > Chordata > Mammalia > Lagomorpha > Leporidae > Oryctolagus > Oryctolagus cuniculus. The sequence goes on from NC_091441.1 coordinate 25,868,082, forward strand.
GTACAGCAACTGAATTTAAAGTGTTGCTAAATACTAACTGAATTTCACATGTAAGATTTTTTCCTTTTATATCTTGCTTGTGACTTGTCACGACACATCGATTTATTTTCCTTCTCATCTAAACATGTCGAATTCAGCCTGAGCCTAGTCCCATTCTGCAGAATGTAACTCAGGAATACAGACAGGCCAACTACAGAAGTATCGATGCTTTCAGAAATGAAGTGACTTGTTGCATCACGAAAGAGGATTAGTGGCTGCAGAGCAGGTCACTAGAAATCCTTTATTCTCTTGTCATTGAATCACACATAGGAAATGAACTGAACATCTATGCCCAAGTATTCCAAGTCCTTCTTACTTAGGGGTCACAGAGGATGCTTGCAGCATGATATGTCCTTTTAACAGTTCCCTTTCAAGCTTGGACTGCTTCAGTGAGAAAAATAAGGGTTCTTAGAATATCAGCTTTAAACCTTAAAAAACATACTAAGGAATGAACCTTGACAAATTTTTCTTGTTATAGTTTTTTTTTCACATGTACAGTATTGTGTAGCAAAAGAGTGCCAAAATAACCTCACAATACATGTTGTAAAAATGACTTTCCAGGGCCTGCACCGTGGCTCAATAGGCTAATCCTCCACCTAGCGGCGCCGGCACACCGGGTTCTAGTCCCGGTCGGGGCGCCGGATTCTGTCCCAGTTGCCCCTCTTCCAGGCCAGCTCTCTGCTGTGGCCTGGGAAGGCAGTGGAGGATGGCCCAGGTGCTTGAGCCCTGCACCCCATGGGAGACCAGGAGAAGCACCAGGCTCCTGCCTTTGGATCAGCGTGGTGCGATGGTTGCAGCGCGCCAGCCATGGTGGCCATTGGAGGGTGAACCAGTGGCAAAAAGGAAGACCTTTCTCTCTGTCTCTCTCTCTCTCTCACTATCCACTCTGACTGTCAAAAAAAAAAAAATGACTTTCCAGATAGCTGGAAACATTGGAGCTCATGAAAGGAAAGATTAAAATGTGTTTTCACACAATGAGATGACATATAATTTAGTGCCCACATAAATACCCGAAGGATAACTTTGTCAAGTAAAGCAAAATATATATGCATCATACACAATGAGGTATCCAAGATTAATTTAATAAGATTCAAGAATACCTCCATACACCACAACTTTTTCTCCACAATTTTACTATGAACTACTTTTATTTTGTGATCACTAGTAAAAATAATTACATCCTAAAATTAATTCCACATCTATTGACTATGGTCACTGTACAGTTCATCAATTTAGTGCATTAACATAAAATAGAAAGTTTGACCCTCACCTTGTCTAAAGCACTTTTATTTGCAATGCTATTACTTGCATTTACTGGTAATTAGTTCTATCTTTTATGCGTGCACTATTGATTCTTCTGCATTCCTTTCAATGAAAGCATTAACAAACATTCAGCTTTGAATGTGACATTTTATTTCTACCATTTTTACAGGACCTTGACACTCTGACCATAATATTTCCAATCCCCATGAAGACAAAAAAAATCATTTTGACAGTTTGTTGTCTACAGTTCTATCATAATTGCAAGGTGGCCAAAATTAGTCATAGTACCATGGCATACAATTCCTATATGAACTAAAAATACCAAGAGACTATTCAAATGATTCATTTGGCATTAGTGCAATTGCTTTCAAGTATGTTATATCCCATTTTATTCATTCTGGTTTCTTGTTGTAGCATTAACCATTAAACTCTGTATTATACATTCAATTATATATTTAATGTATACAGTAAAGTTAAATGCCTTTATTAAATGTACCACAATCCTATGCTTATTTTGATTCATTTTTTTAAAACTTAGATTATGAACACAGACTTAGAGATAATATAATTTAATTTTAGAGTTAATATAACTTAATTTTTTATTTCTTTTTAAAATATGGAAGCTTCTATCTCTGGGTTCCAATGTATCTGCTTGCTCACATTTCAGATGAGCTCTTTTTGCTACTAGCCTTTTACTTACTTCCTTTACCTTTCCTTACTGATCACTTAAAGATAGCAGAGGACTATCTCGCTTCTAAGCCAGTATACCTTTACTCAAGACCTACTACTATTTTTCATATTGCTATTTATTTTCATTTTATTTGAAAGGCAGTGAAAGTGAGACAGAGAGAGAGAGAGAGAGAGAGAGAGAAGGAGAGAGAGAGAGAGAGGTCTTCCACCTGCTGGTTCACTTCCCAAATGTCTATAACAGCCAGGGCTTGCCCAGCCTAAGCCTTGAGCCTAGAACCCCAACTCAGTTCCCCATAATAGTGGCAAGAACTGAACTACTTGAGCCATCATCTGTTGCCTCCCAGGGTATGCATTAGAAGGCATCTGGATCAGAAGTGGAGAAGTCAAGACTCAAACAGGTACTCCAATATGGGATGCAGATGTCCAAGCAGGGACTTATCTGCTGCCTCAAATGCCCACCCCCAATTGTTATTTTGAGAAATTCTCCTCTCCCTTGTCCCGAGCAGATCTGTCAGCAAGCTGCTACATGATCTGAGGCTCACATTTCTGTCTCTATGAGGAATGGTTATAAAATGAAAAACATCTGACAAGGATGCAGTGATTCTAAGTGAATCAGACCTGGCCTGTGGCTTTTAATTCCTTGTGTTACAGAAACACCCAGGCACGGACCAGATCTTTAGAGGGGCCGTTGAGCATACTTAGGTTGGAATCCCAACTTCTCTATTTAGTGACGCTAAGAACCTGGGCAACTCCTTTAGCCTCTGTGCGCCAGTGTTTCCCCAATTGTGAAATGGCGCTGTTAATTTCTGTTCCATAGGTTTTGCTGTCAGGGTTAAATTAGCAAATGCATCTGAGATACTGAAAATAGTTTTAGCACATAGTAAATACTCAGTGAATGTTAGCAAAGGTTCAAATGTCCTGAAGAAATGAAAAACTGTCTCCTTCTATCCTCACTCTACTTCCATACAGAAGTGAAAATTCAAATTCTGATGCCTCTGTGTGGTAACTTTTGGAACTCTTATTTGAAATAAATGTTAAAAAGCTCAAACTTTTGGCCAGCACCTCGGCTCACTAGGCTAATCCTCCGCCTTGCGGCGCCGGCACACCGGGTTCTAGTCCCGGTCGGGGCGCCAGATTCTGTCCCGGTTGCCGCTCTTCCAGGCCAGCTCTCTGCTGTGGCCCGGGAGTGCAGTGGAGGATGGCCCAAGTGCTTGGGCCCTGCACCCCATGGGAGACCAGGAGAAGCACCTGGCTCCTGCCATCGGATCAGCACGGTGCGCTGGCCACGGCGGCCATTGGAGGGTGAACCAACGGCAAAGGAAGACCTTTCTCTCTGTCTCTCTCTCTCACTGTCCACTCTGCCTGTCAAGAAAGAAAAAAAAAAGCTCAAACTTTTTTGGAAAATATGAAATTTTTTGTTTTCTTTCTCAGCTTTGCTGATATCCAAGCCAGAGCTTCCAGGAGCTGGGCATGAGTGACAGGTAGGCTGTGCCTCATCATAGGATACCTTGAAGTGTCAGTGTTTTATGATATGAAGCAGTGTTCTAGGCACTTGCTTAGATTTTTACAGCAAAACCAAGGACGGGCCACACTGGCAGTGCATGCTCACCTGTTCTTGGAACAGTGACCCTCTTTGTCAAATGTAAAATCATCTGCATCTCTTGGTGAGTCTGGGTGGGGAGTTGGGAGCAGAGGGGAAAATGATGAGTGCCTTGTAGCACTCACATCCACCCCTCCAGTAATCAAGGAGGGAATTAGAAACAGGTTTACAAGCAAGTCACAAAACAGAGGAAGAAGGTAGGGATTCCTTTGGAATAGTTAGGGGCAAAAAGACTACGAATGGGGTAAGAAGACATATAAAATATAAGAAACTAATACTTAATTACTTACTTGGGGTTCTGAATCCACAGAAAGTAGAGTAGGGTTTTATTTGCATAATATTAATGGCATATATTTCTACCTAAAGTGAATTTCTAGATAAATGGACTTCATTAGTGCTAAATATAAATTTTCAAATATTTATCTATTTTTGAATCTTTTTAGGTCTCTGCAATGCCTGTGGCCTAAGCCATGTGAAACCAGATGATCTGCAGCTTCTGTTTAGTGGAAGATCAGAACCAGACCAGATAACCAAATCCACTTTCCTTGTATTTGCAAACTAGAACAAGAAAGAACAATTACTCAGAGCAGTCAAAATATGAAATGGTCAGCAAATTATGACACTGCCAGTGTGGAAATATGAACTAGACAAAAATCACATTCTCCCACATAGAAATTTACCAGAAGAACCCAAAGAGAGTAAGACAGAATTAGAAGTTCACACTTAAAAGAGGTATAAAGAATCCAAATAGGGGTTGGTGACCAAAAGGACAGGAGTCCAACTTAGAAACAGAGATATCACCCAAATAAAGAGTCCAGGGACCTACAAATACGGCAGGCAGACCTATTGGCTGACTCTGTTCTTGACCAATCCTTTTCCCTCGCAATTTCTAGTCCTTAGGCAGACGGACAGACAGACCACACACACACACACCCCTTCACTTGCAGCATATTTAGGTTCTCCTAACTCCTTGCAACTGAGAGAGCCCAAAGGAAACAGCAGCTTTGCTAAAATGGCCGAGGAAATATGTCCTCTACTGAAGCGAGCACAGTCAGCCTAGTGCACCTGCCTCCTGACTGCCCAGGACTGCCACTGCTGACACTGCCCGGACCAGGTATAACACAATGAGATGTTCTGAGCTGCTGGAGGTGCAGGGTGCTTTATCCGTTCCTCATATGGCAATGGAAATGATACTTCTTGGATCCCCAGTTTCCATTTTATGGTTTTTCAATCTCTCCCATTACCATAAATCTGTTTGACTCTAACAACTTTCTTTCTTTTTCTCATCTTTTAGAGGCCCGAAAATAAGATAATCAAGCTTGATGGATTTCAGTGGTAAAATAAGAATATGGCTTAGAGACCCTAGGTCACCTCCTCAAAATATTATGTCTGTATACAGTAAAATCCCAACAAATAGGAGGAATGAAGGGAGAAAAGACTCCCTTTGGGTCTGGTGTTGTTGTACGAAGCTGCTCACCAATTCCCATAGTTATAGATGCTTAGTCCCTGCTTCACAATAGTCCCACAGTGATTTTCAACAGTAGATAATCACCCAAGCTTTAATACTCAAGGAAATCATTTTAATGCCTTTAAATTCATGTACTTAAATTTTATTTTTAAAACAAAATAAGTACATTAAAATATTTACAAAATGAAATCAGATAAGATAATTTCCTTGAACTATTAAAATCATTTTAGACTTTTTGAATCTTCCAATTAAACTTGCTCTTCCAGGCATGGCCTATTCTTACACCTTTGGATAACTGTAGTGGCAGCACTTTTGTCAAATGTTGAAGGAGTTTTAGATGATCCACTAGTTCCTAACATATGTACTCAGCACCTACTACTATGTTCCAACGGTAAGCTAGGCTCAAGGGATGTACTGATGAACTAAACAGACAAGGTTCCTGTCTATATAAACTTTAAATAGTATTCAAAAGACTACAAGAAATCATAGTATATTTCTGGACAACCTAGTAGGGCACATTTGGCCAGACTAAATAGGTTTTCCCTGAGGTGACAATTCCCCAAATAGTCTAAATCCAGAATGACCCTGTAATTTATTGTTCAAAATTGTACACCTTGAAAATGAAAGTGGTATTGAAAATAGAGAGGACCAATAGGCATAACTCTGTACCTTCTAGAGAAAACCAGATGGATGCCCACCTTGTGTACAGGTCAAAGTCTGGTAATAGTAGATGCTCACAGAGCACTTACTGAATAAGTTGGAACAGTATGAATGAAAGGGACCATCAACTTAGTTATTAATGGAAATAGCAATTGTTCCCTGATCAACTTTTTGAACTCCATTCCATATATACGAGAAAACGTAATCAAACCTTGATTACTTCCTCTCTGTCATAATAGGAGATCAAAATAATGTGGTTGATGGTCAATACCCTTGAAAGAACATTTAGGGATATTACATGGATGGGAGGCAGTTCTATTCTGTTTAAGCCCTATTTTGAGACATGCTTGTTTTTAAAATTGTTCTGACTGCCTTAATATCTTCCCCCCAGATGAGTATTAACCCTTTAGCAAATGTTAACTTGCTATTAATTTTCATATATTTATCAGAGTTCAGAGTCATAAATAGTATTCCCATCTAATTGGAATAAAATGTCTTACTCCTAATGGTTCTTCCTTTAAATATCTGCCTTTAAAGACACCATCCTTTCCCTATGAATAGAGAACAAATACTACACTGCTATAATTTTTATCTGATCTTTCTACCTATAATTTGAAAATTGCCTACAATAAGTCATTAGGATCAAACATTGTTTGGACTTTCAAGTTTGCATCCATGAATTTGTCTCAAGGGGGTCTATGAACCCCTGAGGCAATGCACAATCTTGTTTACAGATGTATTTATCTTCCTCAAGAACAGATTCCATACTTTTTGTGTAATTCACAAAGAGCTCTGAGAATAAGACTATTGTGCTATGGAAAGGAACAAGTGGATGCTAATTTATCTATTTTACTTCCCATAAAATATTTTCCCAAATGAAGTTCAAAACATTTGAGTAGCCATGGGCAGCTACTAGAGTGAGAGGTATGGAATTAAGTAAATTAAGTAGGAAGGCAAAAGCACAAGGAGTATTATCACACTACTCAGAATGAGACCTGATTCTCAACTAAGCAGAAACTATATACGGATTATGGCTGCTGGTTTCCACCTCTACCAATCTGATGTAAATACTCAGGATCTCGTTGGTAAATCTGTAGTTGAGCCAGTCTATCCTTGGGGGCCCGAATGAGTGGCACCCTCTCTATGAAGTCCATCTTACCTACTTAAGTTACACAGCTTTCCTGTACTTTCCAGGTTCTATAGTCACTATTGCCTGCCCCTTTCAGCATTGACACTTAACCCACACTGCCTTGTATTTATGTACATCTTTTAAATTTTATGCCTGTCTTCCCAAATATGATGATTTCTTGAAGAAAAAAAAAAGCCATTTTACACACCTCCCTGATTCCCTCACTACCTTTAGCACTCACTATTTGTTAACCATTGCTTGATAACAATTTCAGAAGGTTAGTGGGGTGAGAGTGTTATGGACTAAGATGGGGGAGTATCTCTATTATGAGGGTGCCATATTTTCTTCTTTTGAAATCCGTAGGCTGAGTAAGATGTCCCTTGTGCCTCTTCCATCTGTAAGAAATATTTTGTTTTCATCGGAGACTGAAGTCTTTGTGGTCCTTTTAAGAATACGAAGAAGAGAAGTGTTTCAAAATTGTTCTGAGGTTATTACTGTGGAACCGCGTAACTCTTTCAGAACTACTCAGACATAACCGAGGATGGAAACTGGCAAGCAGTGCTCCTGAGACTGTAACACAAAAATCAATCAATTGAATTCAAATGTCTCTCTGGGCATTATGCCGAATCTAATATAACTCCAAGATTTAAAATGAGAGACAAGTTTCTGCTCAACTTGCCTCAAAATGAACTGCTAAGGAGATGAGGAACCCCTGGAGTCTGAGAAGTTCGATCCAGCACCGTTCTCATTGCAACAGCCACAATACATAGGAGAGAGGATGACCTTGTGTCGTTATGTGCAGACTGTCACAATCGCATAAATACCAAAAATACTCTTCTTCCAATATAGCTCTCTGCTATGGCCTGAGAAAGCAGTAGAAGATGGTCCAGGTGTCTGGATTCCTGCACCTGTGTTGGAGACCTGGGGGAAGCTCCTGGCTCTTGGCTTTGGATTGGCTCAACTCCAGCCATTGAGGCCATCTGGGGAGTGAATCATTGGATGGAAGGCTTCTCCCTCTCTGCCTCTGCCTCTCTCTGTAATTCTACCTTTCAAATAAATAAATAAAATCTTAAAAAGTTAAAAAACAAATGAAAGTGCTCTTTAGGATTATCTGCAAAACAAGAAAAGCAGCACTTTGGAAGCATTTATACAGAAGGGTCAGTAAAATATAAGTCAAAGTCAATTCAAAGTCAATGAATGATCAGCAGTGATCTGAAGGGGTGGTTGAAGGAATGACTGAAGTCTGGAAAATAAGAAAGGTGATGATGTTTTTAGCAGTGTGGCAGGTTCATCTGGTGTCTTAGACGTGGAGGCTCCTACAGGTTGTAGATGAATAGTATGCCCAGTTTCAAATATCCTACAGATTCCGTTGCTGTCTCTCTTTGTAATCGAGGTTAAAATGAACACCAAGGCTGTTTGCTGTGCAGGAGTGAAAGTGCTGCAGAGGCTGCAGACTACAGTGTCCGCATCCATCTATCGTAGAAGACTCAAGGGTAGCATCTCTAACCCCTACACTTTAGCAGTCCTGCAATGCCAGTTCCCAAAGGAGTGGCAGTTGTTAGACCATCAGGGTCCTAGATAAACATCTAAGCACTACTTTGAATTCTAATTAATTCCCAAGCAAAGCATCAGTTTGTCTGAGTCTCTTTTGTCCTTTCATTTCACTGAAAATTCCCCAATTCACATATTCAAAATCCGTTCTTCTGTTAGACAGACTAAACATCTGAATATATCATTACCTTAAGGAGTGAATACACACAGAGATACAAGTAGAGAAGTAACAGATAAACAAGAGCTAACATTTGCATTTGAAAAGCACACGATATATGTGAATATATAAAGTGGGTGTGTTTATAGGGAATTATGCAGTCTCCTAAATTTTGTTACAGTGTTTTTCTCAGTGTCGATGTCTGCATAACCATGCCAGGAAGAGAGAAGTAAACAGTGCAGCTGCAAGATTCTTCCTGGATAATCCTCTCTGAAAATTGAATGTCATCGATAATACCCCTGCCATTCCAAAACCCACATTTTAAATCGGAGGCTACAATAACCCCAGCATTCACCGGAAGCTCTTATTACTACTAATTGTTGTTATTTAGATCTTTAGAGGAATGTGGTGCCATAAATTCTCTTGTAAAAATGACTATTCAGGGATGGCATTAATGGTTAGTAGGTTGATTTTTTCCTTTCTCAGACTCTTTCACCTGGATAATATTCTTATTACAGATGTTCAGTAGATCCTGCACTTGTTTTTATCTTTCATGCCCCACCTCCACTAAAGGATTAAAAAAATAAAGCACCCCTTTCGTAAATTAAATTAGTAGCCTGACTATAAAATATCCACCGACTTTACCAAGGCACATATTTTTTGCATTATCCTCATACAGTGATCCACCGTGTGTGTGTGTGTGTGTGTGTGTGCAATTGCTGAAAGGCTGGCAAACAAACTATATTTGTTCTCTACCATACCTAAGGTTTGGACTTGGCCTAATCTGAAAATATAGATGATCAATTGTTCTCTCTCAGATTACTCTGCCACTGCGTCTAGCTAAAGGGTTGTGGTGAGTGTTGAAACGATTACCCAGAAAACACTTCAGAGAAAGAAAAGATTAGATTTAAAAACAATACATCACAGGAGAAAGTGGTTTAATATAACACTAGGCCAGGGCAGGCAAGAAAAAAAAAAAAAAAAAAAACATCTTTTAACCTTTTCCTCCTGTTTTAGCTAAAGTCAGCTATTTCATATTCAAATGCAAAATAAAATGCCAGGCACATTTGATTTGTATTTGATAAAAGAAAGAGATTCTTGTTTGCTTTTGTCTCCACCTTCTATCTCAGTGCTCATTAAACCAGCTGAGAAATACTATTGGTCATGTTTGGCAGGCATTTATTGGCTTTGCTACTGTTTGTTTTTAGCACTAAAATGTGTTCTGCTAAAAAAATTCAACTGATTTTAAGCTTCTTGGCACAGAAGTCTCCCAGTGACTGGGCATTTCTAATAAGATCAATAGGTTTTTTTTCACTAACATTAGAATGCTTGGATTTTCCAAGTCCTATTTTAGCTTATATTTAGAATGTGCTAGAGAAATTTAGGGGAACGCTTGATTTTCACGGTAAGATCTTCAGGTCAGGGGCTGGAAACACCAAGGAGCTCTGCCTGCCCTCCTAGAGCTGGCACAGGCAGCCTCCCTCCACAGCTCTCTGGACAGGTATCAGCATCCTGTTCCTCTTTGGTCACCTCCTTGGTTAAGGGGGCCACAGTCAGTCCGAGCTCCCCAGCCAGAAACATGGGCATCTGTCCTTCTCAACCCTTTTCCTTTTGCTCTCTCTCAGCCAAGCCAATCAACAACCAGAGCTTGTGACTGTAGCCTGCAACCCATCCCCTTTATCATCTGAACATCCAGAACAAAAAGAGGTGCCTTCGCCCCATTTATTATCTTTAAATATCATCTCACAAGCTCCAAGAGTGGGGAGTGTCCATCCCACAGGAGGTAGGAGGCACAAGAATCATTTGGTCTGGTCCTTGCAAGGCAACCAGAGGCAAGACCTGAAATTCAGTAAACCTATAGCAGGCTAATTTTTAAGCTGCTAACTTTGTATGGCCTGTGAATGATGTTATAAACATGAAGATGGCCTTTGGCAAAATAAAGGTTTCCTAGCCCTAGAAGGTTCAACTTCCTGGCACAGATTGAAACACCTTTCATGGACTAGCTTTCGTCGGCACTTCCAGCCCAATCTCTTCTTCCTTCTCTCCATCCTCCATGCCTTCTGGCCATGCAAATTACCTGAAGCCCTGTATCAAGGCATGAGTTTTCCTCAACTCCTTTCTTGCATGCAAGGTATTTTGTTCTGCATGGAATGCCCCCTTTCTCACCTGTTAGGTAAGCTCCTGTGTATTCCACATGCCTCCTCCAAGACAATTTTCTCTGAACAGAGCTATGCAAGTCTTTCTTCTCTTCCTGGTAGCCCCTCAACACCACAGGCTCTTCTAGGACAGCTCATTTCACCTTCTTGTAGATATCTTTGGTGATACTCCTCTCCCCTCACCAGAATATGAGACCTTGAACATCCGGGAATGTGAACAGGATTTCTCTCAGCAGAGCTTGGTGCTTAGTGGACCCTCAATTAATACTTGTTGAATAAGTGAATGAGGCTGTGTTAAGGATTGTTCATGGGGCTGGTGCTGTGGTGTCACTGCTGCAGCACCGGCATCCCATTTGGGCACTGATCTGAGTCTCAGTTGCTCCAATTCTGATCCAGCTCTCTGTTTATGTGCCTGGGAAAGCAGCAGAAGATGGTCCAAGTCCTTGGGCCCCTGCACCCATGTGGGAAACCTGAAGGAAGTTCCTGGCTCCTGGCTTCGGACTTGCCCAACTCCAGCCATCATGGCCATTTGGGAAGTGAACCAGTGGATAGAAGATCTCTCTCTCTCTCTGCGTCTGCTTCTCTCTCCCTGTAACTCCACCTTTCAAGTAAAATAAACTTTAAAAATAAAAGAGCTAACCTTTAAAAAGAAGTAATGTCCATTAAACAAAAAAGATTGTTCATAAGGTAATTATCAAACATAGTCCATGCATCTAATTGCGGAGATGTTTACATTTTTAGTGTTCCTTGTAACACAACATCATAACATTAAAGCCAATATCAGTGTTTTTTTTAAAGATGTGTTATGTATTTGAGAGAGAGAGAGAGAGATCAGTGTTCCATCTACTGTTTCATCTACTGCAACAGCAGAATAGCCAGGACTTGAATCAGCACTCTGCAATGGGATGCCTGCATCACAAGTGGTGGCTTAACCTGTTGTGCCACAACACTAACCCCTCAACATCAGTATTTCAGGCGACTAACAGTGTTGGCTGAATTTGGCTTGTAAATGTGCTTTATTTCATTGGTACATCAATCTTTTACTATTATTATTAATATTCAATTAAAGTTCTAAGTTATCATAATTATTATACCACAGCTCTGATGCTCTGACTTCAACTAAAGAAAAAAAAAAATCAAGGTATTCTGAGCCCTGTTTTCCAATGACAAGCATCACCTGGAACTGTGCAGCAGCTGCTGACTTTAGGCAGGGGGGTGAGATGGGGCTGAGCTTCTCAGTTCACCAGCTGCTAGCTCCTCAGCCCCTGCAGGCACTGGCTGCTTGACCCCTGATGTAGAGCAGTGTAATGGAGGAGCCCTGCACAGTAGGACAAGCATCTGTGTAGAAGTGAGAATGGCTGCATCTTTACATTTACTCTGCAATTAATGAGTTCTGCAGCTTTTTCCAAATTTACCATTGTCTTTGGAATTGGTGTCTTGATCTGTAAATTGATCCAAAAAATTGACTAGATTGGTCTCAAAGATACCTACCAAGTGGGGTGAATGGGAACAGCTAAGGAAGGCTGAGGAGGCCCCCACACCTGTCTAAATGAAAATTGCTTCTACTTTGGCCATTTTTGTATTTTATATAATATTTGGTTGAAAAATGGCTCCCACACTAAATAAAAGTTAGCAAAATGTTAAAGCAGATGGCACCTAAATGACCTGTCAGCTAAAAATTCTATTAGGATTATGATCTTTAATCATAGCCAATGGACACTAAAAGTTGTATTTTTTTGTCAGTCTGCAGTTAGCTAACACAAGCACTCTGCCTACCTTTCATTAATAACCACAACTAGGAGTTGTCATTTTAGCTAGAGTGCCATCTCTTTGTAGTGTTAGCTATATCACGAATATCCTACACAGTTCTAACTGCTCTTGACAGATGAGAAATAGGAGAAAGTCTCTCTTTATAACAAAGATTAGGAATGTCACTCTTAGATGTTCATGTGAGAATAGAGTTTAGTCTACCAAAAGGGACAGAGGCATAAAAAAAATCACATTCCATAACTGTATTACATTCCTTCCCCATCACCTAACGGACAGGGTAATACCAAGCTCTAATAATGCTCATTTGATTGACTCTGCCCAAACAGCCTTTTATCGGGAGCAAGCTACTTCTCTATGATGGATGACTATGGTTTATGGTGCAGATCTCATTTGCAAACGGAGTTTGAAAATTCGCCTTCACTGGCAGAATTTTGATGAAGCCTGCACCATCATCATTGCATAGTAAACTCATTAGAGCAAAAAGAAGGAAACAGTATCTGGAATTTATAGAGAATTTACTAATCTTGTTGTGTGAGAACAATACATTTAATTTTCTGGACCCATCTTCAATTTCTGTTGTTATTACTTGCCAGAGTCCCTTAGGTGCTTGGAGTGTTTCCTTTTCTACCTTTAAGGTTCAAGAACGGCAATAATTGAATCAATGTCACAAGAAAACACCCCTATGTATGCAAATTTCCCCAAAATGACTATGTCAAGTTGAAGAAGATAAAACTGCTAGCATTCAAAAATTCAGTAGTAAGTTTTCTGAATAAGAAAGAAAAGGCAGAAGTGTCTTCAAAAGGAAACAGTGTCCTGGTTTTATTTATGTTTTATAGTGGTAGGATGTAAAACAATGTACTCCAGATTAAAATAAAGGTAGAAATAAATAAAAGTGGATCTATTGCAACATTTTATAGATGTCAAGGAAAGTGAATTTTGAGAAACAGAGGAGAATAAAACAGACACACTGGACTGTTTTTCAAGCCGAATCAATAATATTTCTCAGTTCTATTATTTCAGCCACTCATCCTATTTTCATGGAATTCCTGACTCCTGATTCAGTATCATGCTGTAAGGATTTCTGTCTCTTAAAACAAATGGTCTCAAACAAATGAGCAACTCTCATGGCATTTCAACTATTCTAGAAGCCAGTGATAGAAATCAGTGGTTCCAAGTTCTTAGTGATTTTCATAGGAAATTAATCATAGGAAGATGTTATTGACTGTTTTCTTATGTCCACAGCCTCAAGGCAAAGTTGAGAAAGATAAATGGGCCCAAAGATTTGCCATTAAGTCCCTATCAAGTGATCCCCAGATGGCTGTGTCACTATCTATGGTTTATAATAGTAGTAATCTATTCAAAATAGATGTCCGTTGTACTATGAAATCACTTGCACTTTTATGATTTGTAAATTTAAATAGAACATAGAATACTTGGACGAGTCTCCTTTAGCCTTCCTTTCTCTGTGCCCTGAATGAACTTCCTCAAAAGAAGAGTCCTGGCATAATTATTGCCAATTCTGATTGGCATGAACCTGCACATGAATCATCAGAAAATGACTGATTTCCTTATACAGCAATGGTGCTTAAGACTCAGGAAGTGTGAAATGAAAAACTTAATGTTCTCCTAACAGTGCAATTTAGAATAATGTCAATAGACCACATACTAGTTTTGCAAACCTAAGGCTTAAAAAATAAAATAAAAAAATGGTGAGTTTGCACTGTGGGAGGCATTTGATACGTAACATCACTCCCTTTCAACTCATTTCTCAACTGGTCAGGGCACTGCGCATAGAAAGCTGCACCATTAAATATCAGTCTTATAATTCACACTCAACGGGTAGGCAAAACAGCCTTTTCATAGGTCTGGGAGGAATGCATGGAGAAGTACTCTAAATAGGGAGCTCTTGTTATTAAAAACAATAAGAAACACAACTGAAAAGAAAGAAAAGACAGCAGTACCTTTCCAAGCTTCCACAGCACATCCTTGAGAATTGGCACTCAGGATCAGCCTGAATGCCCTCCAAGCAGAGGTTTTGAAAACGAAAAGGTGGATGAGTCTGATGGCATTCTCCTGCACATCCCGTGCTTTGTAACTGGCCCTGTGGAAGGGCACAGAAATGGAAGGGGTGTGTGCTTCAACGTGGGTTTGCAGGGAATTCTGCTCTTAGCAGGATCAGTCACAGCACAAGTGAAATTTCAAAATCCGGTGGCTCTTGTATCGCCCCATCCTTTGTCACATTGTCCCCTCTCGAAGCAGACCTCAGTCTTCACCACTGTTTATGCCCTCATCCCCAATATAAACTGCATGTTCTTCCTTGTTTCTTGATAAAACTGTTTCTTCAGTTTGTTTCTTTATATTGTCTCATTTCTTATTCACTTGTTCATTCATTTACTAACTGAACAAATCCTTATTCAATAGGCAAATATTTATTGAAAGCTCTGAAGGATTTTGCTCATCCAGAGGTGACAAAATTTTTTTTCTGTTGAAGAATCCCATCCTCTTTCATGTCCCTTGGAGGTCTGCTCTTAAACAGGTTGAATGAATCTATGCTAAGGCTTCAACAGACTTTGTTATCTTAAAATGCCAGCACATAAACCTACTACCCTCCCCCGGAAACCTCTATCCTATGCAAAACTTTTAACAGGAAAGCTCAGATCTTATCCGTGGAGTGACTAAAGTAGAACATTAGAGCCAGAAGACAGCAATGACCCATACGCCACTCCTGGAACAAGACCATTTCTCACCCTAATGTATTTTATTTGAACTATAGGAAAGAAAATACAAGAGTTTAGTGGATTAATTACCACACTGAAAACTAAACTAGAGCTAATGTGTTCCTGGATTTATATGGAACATAATGTCAGATGTGTTATATTATGCTATTTTAACCTTAAGCTTAAGTTTTCTTTTTGATAGCTACTATCTGCCTATAGCATTTAGTCACTATATATAGCACATTTCTTCCAAAATATTAAGAGTGATGTGTTTACTTTGTTTTTTTCCTGCTGTGTTTCCTTAACCAAACCTGGAAGAAAATGTGTATTAATTTTGGGTCTAATTTGCCTCTCCCATCTGGCTCCCACACATTTTAGAAACAACAGAAGCTCAGTAAGTGTAGAGAAAAATTCATTATTCCTTTTGATGAAAAGTAGGGGAAAAGTGCTCAGCAACTGTTCACACCTCTTCAATTCATCCTTCCAAATCTTCCTAGTTTCTGAAAGGTGGGAATAATGGGTCTCTATTCAGTCTAGACCATGCACAATTTGCCTAAATGTACCCCCATAAGCCACTTACTGTATAATACATTTTGTGGCACTAAATAAGTACATAGTGCCACCTTATTACTGTAGCCTCATTCCATTTAGGAAATAAAATGTATTTTAATTTATATCTCCATCTACATAGAGAATTGGGTTTCAAAGAGTTCTTTGTTTCTACAACTGCCCAAATATAACTTCTAAAGGTTCCACTTTCATATCACTTTATAACTTTTGTTTGGAGCAATCCTTGTATAGTGCTCTGGAATATAAAACTGAATCTTGCTGATATTTCCTAAGGGGAGATTGTGAGTGAAGTAGATTGTGTTAATGTAAAAGCAATTAATAAACTTCTTCATGGTTCCAGGTGGGCTATTAGAATAAGAACATTCGAATATATATATATATATATATATATATATATATATATGTGTGTGTGTGTGTGTGTATAAGAATATCTCTTTCTCTCTCTCTCTCTTTTTTTTTTTTTACAATAGTCTTAGTAACCCAAAATAACACCTGTTGAAACACCAGTCAGAGAAATAGTGCTTTGGGGATTCTTTTGAGCCAAACCAAGACAAAGCAGAGGGCAGAATTCCATGTGGCTCAAGAGATGTTTGCACATTACAAGTTCTAAGAGCCAATCAACAACTGTGCGCTTGCCAAGGATCAAGTGGAGTGGCATGGTGGAGTCTCTCTGTGTGTAAGGGGTTGGGTGGGGCAAGCAGACTAGCCAACAAGGAACGCTAGCCCCTAGGATTTCTTTTTTGAAACTAGGGGTGGTTAACCACAGCAACAACAAGGGCATCTGATCAGTGACTCCTTTGAATCCTTGTTCTACCTGAGCCTTCATCTTTCCATTGGCTTTTTTTTTTTTTTTTTTTTTTTTTTTGACAGGCAGGGTTCAACAGTGAGAGACAGAGAGAAAGGTCTTCCCTCCGTTGGTTCATCCCCCAAATGGCCAATATGGCTGGTGCGCTGCGCCAAGCTGAAGCCAGGAGCCAGGTGCTTCCTCCTGGTCTCCCATGCGGATGCAGGGCCCAAGCACCTGGGCCATCTTCGACTGCCTTCCCGGGCCACAGCAGAGAGCTGGCCTGGAAAAGGAGCAACCGGGACAGAATCCAGCGCCCCAACTGGGACTATAACCCAGGGTACCAGCCCCGCAGACGGAGGATTAGCCTAGTGAGCCACGGCGCCGGCCTCCATTGGCTCTTAATACTGACGTTTGCAAAAAGGAGAAAATGGAGGCAGCCGAGCTTAAAAGTTGGCTACTAAATACCCATTTAAACCTGACCAGATGAAGATTCAAATAGACAATCTCCTAAACTGAGTGACTTCTGGAGAGTGACTCCTGTGCAAGATAGCCTGGAGACAGTGGTTAAACTTTGCATGGCAACAGACAACTGGGATAAGCATTAAAAAATATTTAAGGTAATCTCCTATGATACATGAACAAAAATACATACAGACTTAGAGACTATCCATTGAATTCAATCTCCAAATGCTTGCAAAGGTGCAATGGTGGAGGCCATGCCAGGGCCAAGTCAGGAGCCAGGAGCTCAGTCTCCCACCAGGATGGCAGGAACTCCACCACCTGAATCATCACTGCTGCCTCCAAGAGTCTGCAACAGCAGGAAGATGGAGTCAACAATTGGAGCCAGAGCCAAAGCTGGCTACTGAACCCAGTAACACCAATGTTGGACTCAAGTGTCTTTTTGTATTGTTTTGAAAGTGAGTGAGAGTGAGAGAGTGAGAGAAAGAGAGAGATCTTCGATCCACTGGTTCACTCCCCAAGCAGCTGCAATGGCTGGAGCTGGGCTGACCTGAAGCCAGGATCCAGGAGCCTCCTCTGGGTCTCCCATGTTGTTGCAGGGCCCAAGTACTTGGGCCAGCTTCTGTTGCTCTCCCAGGTGCATTAACAGGTAGCTGGATGGGGAGTGAAACAACCAGGACTGGAACCAATTCCCACAGGAGATGCCAGTATCACAGGCAGAGACTTAACTCACTATACCACAGCACTGGTCCCTGGACTCAAGTCCCTTAACCACTATCTTAACAATTTGGCTAGGGGCCAATGCTGTGGTGTAGAGGGTAAAGCCACTGCCTACAGTGCTGGCATCCCATACAGGTGCTGGTTTGAGTCCCGGCTGCTCCACTTCCAATCCAGCTTTCTGTTATGGCCTAGGAAAGCAGTAGAAGATGGCCCAAGTCCTTGGGCCCCTGCACCACGTGGGAAGACCCAGAGAAAGCTCCTGGCTCCTGGCTTCGGATCGGTGTAGCTCCAACCATTGAGTCCAATCGGGGTGTGAACCCATGGACGGAAGATTTCTCTCTCTCTGCCTCTCGTTCTCTCTCTGTGAACTCTAACTTTCAAATAAATAAAAAATCTTTTTAAAATAATTTGGCTAAATACTTGCTCCAAGATATAATTTTAAAATTAATCTCACTGATTTTTATTCCTATGACTATAATATCCTTGCTAAACAAGGCTTATGCAATCTTATGTATCAAGTGCATGGTCAACCTTTAAACACTCAGGGACTCTTAAACTGTCACTCTGAGGATGTCATCCTGTTCTTTGAGGCAACCCTGAAACCTTCTCAGTATTTCCAGCTACAACTCTCCCTTCCTATTTCTAGTTGTTGTCCAGAGGAAAGGCCATGGTAATTATCTCCTGAACACATAGTGTATCTTGCTGTGGCCATCTTTGCCCTGCCGGTCTGTAGAGAGCCCAGTGTGTCTTTCTGCCATCCGTGGATGAACTACTCTGAACCCTGCATCACAGGTAGCATGCATCACCTCTTCCTGCCCTCTAGTTGGTTGAACTTTAAGAGTTCCATTGCCCACCAAAAATTCTTTTCCATTTGCAATTTGTCATATTAAAGAGACCAGAATATTTTCTTTCCTGATGTTCAAAACTGCATTTTAAATAAAACAATGTGATACCAACTTCATGATGAAAATCAATACAGTAACCCATTTCATGCAAAAACCATGATTGAGTCTCTGTGCTGGCAGGGTTCAATTTCCACTGACACCAGGCAGATCTCTCCACCACTCAGATCATCAGTCTCCTCATCTGTAAAATGTGAGCATTAATAATTTCCTCAAGGTTGCCCTGCGAACAGAATATTTTCATGGGCTAGGAAGCACCTGGAGATCTTACTACAATGCAGATTGTGATTTGAGGGTCTGGGGTGGGTCAGGACTTCATCTCCAACAAGCTCCTGCAGGAAGCCAGTGCTACAGAAGTTATTCTATAAAGATCCACATCTTCCTTGGGGTTACTACTCACTATTTCCTTTCCTCTTTAATCCAGATGAGCTGTTGGCCATGTCTATCATTGGGAAAATAATCCTTGCATTTTTGCTGTTACTAGGCTAGCTTGAGTATGGGACAGAATCAGTAGATGCATTAAAATGACAATCTGAGGGGTGGTAGTACTACAGGCATCCTGGAGTTTCCAGAGAGAACCCTGGACTAGGAAGAGGAAGAAATTAGACAATGTACACTGTACATTGTACAATGTCCCACTTGCTGTGGGACATACCAGCTTTGCTGTGACTTGTCTGGTCTACCAGTACAAATGAACATGCTTATTGGAAGTGGGACTTTCTGAGAATTTGCCTTGGGCAGCTGAATCAGGGAGCAGGTGGAAGACTGATCAGCAGAGAATTCAGAATGGAGCTTCCTGCCCCAGCATGGAGCAGAGAGAGTGATGCTCCTTTTAGCAAACATGCCCACCGAGGCCAGAGCAAACCTGGCCGTGGAAATGGCAAGTATCAATCTCAACAGCTGGCAGCCGAGCAGGTGGTCCCACAGGGAAGGTGGATTGCTATCAGCCCTGTGATGAATGATAGAGGCAGTTCAGCTCTCCAAGAGGGTGATGAGAAACCCGTCAGAGCTGGGTAAGCACCTGAGCAGTTCTGCAGTGACAAAGCTGCAGAGACTAGAGAGCAAGTTTCCTGTGTGTGTGTGTGGTCTCATCCACCTGGTGCTCTGACTGAGGAGTGAGCACCTGAAAGGCAGAGCAGAGATCGGAGTTCTTACTGCCCACCCTGCCTGTGGAATTGAATGCTGTGAAGAAAGAAAAGCACTAAGAGGTGAAAGTCAGGGAACTGAAGGAAGAGTCATCTAACACACACGTGAGCGCACACATGCACACAGGCGGGCTGGGCAAAGAGTTTCTTGGTGCAGAAAAGCAATCAGCAAAGTAGCTGGGGAACTGCTGAAGGAGAAATATACAAGGCAGAAGCTTGGCTGGTTACCCACCCAGGAAGAAGGGCAAATGAGAGAAGGAATTGGCCTCCTGGGGGCCTGATACCAGTGTATACACAAGAAGACACTAAGGAAAAAACAAGAGACAAACTCATGTTTGGAAATCGCTTAGCACTCAAATTGAAGACCTACCAGGTGACCAACACTCCTAATCCTACAAGGCATTGAGATTTTCAGTTAAGGAAACTAAAACTTGACGTGGGCCTCTGGCACAGAAGTGAAGGCTCCACTTCGGAAAGCCAGGTGCCATGTCAGAGTGCTTGGGCTTGAGGTCCACCTCTGCTTCTGATTGCAGTTTCCTACTAATGTGCACGCTGAGAGCCTGCTGATGATGGCTAAAGTACTTGGGTCCCTGCCATCCATGTGGGAGACATGGACTGGGATGTATACTTCCAGCTTTGACTTGGACTAGCCCAGCAGGCATCTGAGGAGTGAACTAATGGATGGAAAATTTCTCTCTCTCTTTGTCCCTCTCTCTCCTTCAAATAAATAAATTAACAACAATTCTGAAACAAAACTAAAGCTAAAAACAAAATGCAATCTAAAGGGCACATATGTGCATGCATAGATATAATGGCATAAGGCATATACACCAAGAACTAGTAGCACCGTAAATGCCATAAAGACTGTAGAATCATTAAGGCCTCTGGGGGAAGTGGACTGTGGTAGGCCCGTGACTGGTATAGGCATCTACTACACTGGAAACAAGAAGATAATTTCCCCTCTTATTTTAAGAGGGAAATTTTTAATAAGATATGAGGATACTAGAAAAAATAATGAAAAATGAATTTAAAGGTAAATTTGGGGCCAGCACTATGGTATAGCCAGTAAAGCCACCACCTGCAGTGCTGGCATCCCTTATGGATGTCAGTTCGAGTCCCAGCTGATCCACTTCCAATCCAGCTCTCTACAAAGGCCTGGGAAAGCAGTAGAAGATAGCCCAAGTCCTTGGGCCCCTGCACCCACCTGGGAGACCCAGAAGAAGCTCCTGTCTCCTGGCTTCAGATCAGCACAGCTTTGGCCATTGCGGCCAATTTGGAGTGAACCAGCAGATGGAAGACCTCTCTCTCTCTCTTTGTGTGTGTGTGTGTGTAATTTTTTCAAATAAAAAAAATCTTTAAAAAAGGTAAATTTATTTTTATTATAATCAATTTTTAAATCTATTCCATGAACTTTTTGAAGACATAACATATTGAGGAAATAGTAAATAGTAATGCAAAGGCTTCAGTTTTCCTAAAGCTTTTTGTCTTTTCTGAAGGTCAGAAAAAAATGTTTAAGTTGCTGCATTATTAGCACTGACATGTCTACATAATGTGAAATGGAGAACAATTTTAATTACCTAAAATTGTTCACATAGCATATCACCATGACATTACTGATATATTTCCTCAAAAATGGTTTTTGCAAGGAGTTGGATTTTATGGATAATTGTAGTAAATTAATATTTTGTCTTATAAGGGGTTTCTCAAAGTGTGCATTGTTGCTATGTGGGGCACAATTGACATTTTTGCCTAGACGACTCTTATTCAGGGGTAGGGGGTTGTCCTAGGCACTGTTGGATTTCTATCAACATCCCTGTTCTCTGCCCATGGTCACCTGACAGTAGCACCTCACTTCACATTGTGTCACCAAAAATATCTTTAGATATCATTAGCTGTCTACAGGGGAGCAAAATCATTCCCATTGGGGAACCAGTGATATAAAGTATATCTAATTATAGCTCTCTAATCACACAGGTAAGTTCAAGTTTGCAGCTGCAGAGACGGCATTGATCAGAAGACGGATTATATAACCATTCAATACTATCTTAGGATTTTCTAGGATGCTCTTATTTTGCAGGAAATTCTGCTAACCAATAACCAAAAGCGCCTTATGTCCCACTTCTGATTAGGAACTCCTGCTTTCCAACTCATTTGTGTTCCCTGAGCCCACCTGTGTGAAGTTTTTTGCCAGCTGGTCTGATGTGACTGCCATACTCACATTTGATGTCATGGTCCATTTTACAGGGAAGCAGGACTGCACTTGCAATTCTGCATATAAGCATTAGCAAAGGATGTATCCTGAAACTTGCAAGAATTCTATTTGATTGGTAGTTGTGAAATGGCCAAATATAGGATTGATGAAATACAAGAACTATTAAAGTAATTATAATTGATGGCAAAATAAAATATTCAGATTTATAAAATGAAACAGATTCATATCTAAAGGGTAGATTAAAATCTATGTCTAATGTCTGCCTAGCTTAGTCATCAACTACAATACATATTTTGTACTCTCTTCATGTTGTTTTCTTGTGATAGATCACTATATTTTAATGTATCTAAAAGCCAATTTTTAATCCAAATTGCTATGTATCGTAAGAGGTGCAAAATTAGACTTTATATAGTAAAAAGAGCACTGAAGTAGGTCAAAACTCCAGTTTCAGCAACCACTGATCTTTGAACATGACCTCACCTGTAATATGGGCCAAATGATAACTGTCTACCCTTCTCACTCACAGGAGATTGAAATGAGGGAATGCATATGAAAGCAATGTGAGTACTGTACACATATAATAAGTTCATATATTCATATGATTCTGAAATTAAACTCCATCCACCCAAGGGTTTCAATGAATGCAGAACTTAATTTTAAAATATTATTGAGTACAAAGCACCCTAATTAATAAATTTTCTATTCAATATTCTACACATCTCTCAAATACCTGTTTAAGCTTTCTTGGCTTTCTCACCAGTAAAGGTTAATAAAAATAGTAAATAAACATATGATTCTTCTGAGATTTTCTTGTGATTTCATTTATTTGCCTATGTCCAGATGAAAGACCTACAGTGCTATTTCTGTCCAGATGTTAGGGAGCAGATGGTGCTGAGAGATGCAAAGTCAGGGCAGAATCACCCTTTGCCAGTTTCTGTCCATCGTGTCTCCAGGGCAGTCAACATCTAGGCCAGTGCAATCCATAGGCAAGTTCAGGCAGTGCTCTTGTATGTCATTGGTTTCAGGACAGAACCATTCATAGGACATGGTTTGGGATGGGTAGCATTTTTTTAAAAAAAATATTAATAGCATACTTAATCATAACATCCATATGTGATTTCCACATACTAAATCCTTTTCAGAAATTCACTTGTTTTTGTCCTCACCTAATTCTCGCTGCGTTAGAGAACTATTTATGCAAATACAACGTGAAGTGAAAAGCTACATAAGATCATATGAAGAACTACATTCCACATGTCTGATATCATCTGCTTTCTTTAAGCAAAGTGTATTATACATTATCCAAAGAACCACTCCCTGACACTCACAGCATCAGGGTGTGCTTAGGCAAAAATTAGATGTGAGAAGCGGGAGGGACAATTCTTTATTTGGTTCCTTTTGAACATAAAAGGAACACAGTGTACAACAAATCAGAATAAGAAGAGCACATCAAAGAAGTTAACAATCTGCTGCTGAGTCAGAAATTTCCTCCTACATCAAAGGAGACCCGAGCCAGCAGGATAAACCTCCAGCTTGGGTCACCGGACAGGAGCCTATCGGCTCCTGAGCCCAAGAGCAATGCATTATTAAACAAGCAGCAAGACACGTGCAACACGTTGGAGATAAGAGGTGCTCAGTGAAGTGCAGGGAGGGGTAGTAAAAAAGGAGCAGCAATGTTTTCGAAGCTCAGACAGCAGCAAGAAAAAGAAAAAAAACACTGTCAGATAAAAGCAGTAAACAGTGCAGCAAGAGGTGCACTGGCGATAAAGTGGGAGAAGGAGGGATCAGCCCAGGCAGTTCTGACATTTCTGACACTCTACTGAAATGTGCTGGGGTTTCAAAGATGTCAGAGGCTGAGGGATGCTTTCTCCAGCTGAATGTCAAGGGATCATCAAGCGAGACGGATGGAGGGACTGAAAGGCATCTTCCCTTCAGTAGGAATGGACAGTGCACCGGGAATCAAATGGAGCTTGGCATTTTGGTGCATGAAGCTTATTGGTGAGACACTTGATGGGTGGTGATTCTGCCCAGAGAAAAAAGGCTGGAGTCCCAGGAACACATGTAGCCCAGGAATTTAAGATTCTTGATCAGGCTGAATGGAGCCATACCCCTCCACTGTCCTTTTCATAGGGGTGCCCTCTGAGCATTTCAGCCAGCATGGGAACCATGTACAGCCAACCCCATCTAGTTGTCCAAAACCATAACACACCATTCACCTTTTATCCTCTATTCAATACACCACACCTAGTTCAGCTCTCTCGCTAACTGGATTCTTAATATATATATCTGTTGAATGGAAACTGAAAAAGATACGAGCACAACCATTGCACCCTGCAAAGAGTATTCATTCACTTGTTCAATGAGAAAGCGAGTACTGACTTTCTTTCCAGTTCTCTTCTTTTCCATTCTTTTCATATATATATACATATATATTCATATATACATATGTACACACATATATATAATGTTAAACACTAAATATAATTAATTACATATATTAATAAAATATATATATTTTACCAACTTCTATCTCTGGGACTACAGCAGTGATTCATAAATTTTAGCAAGTATCAAATACCTGGAGGACTTGTAAAAATGCAGCTTGCTGAGTTTAGGCTTCAGCCTTTCTGATTCATCAGCTTTTGGCTGGGTTCGTGCTGGGATCATTTTTGGGAACCAATGTCTATGGTATCAATTGGAGGCAGAGGCATCTTTCTAAGACGTGATCTCAATATTTGATTCTCCCCAGCTTTGTGGGATGAACCTAAACCACTAATTCTGATCAAAACACATAAATAAGGAACTTATAAGTTCTAAATAAAGTAGGGCATTAAAAGATGACCAAGGAGTTTTTTTTTAAAGATATATTTTATTTATTTAAAAGGCAGGGTTACAGAGAAATGGGTAGAGACAAGAAAGAGGTCTTCCATCTGCTGGTTCACTCCCTAAATGGCTGCAACAGTTGGGCAGGGCTGGGCCAGGTAAGAGCCAGAAGCTTCTGGTCTCCCATGTAGGGGCTGGTGCCCAAGGATTTGGCCCATTCTCAGCTGCTTTCTGAGGTGCCTAATGCACCTCAGGGAACTAGGTTGGAAGTGGAGCGGAGAAGGTATGACCAATGCCCATTTGGGATGCCTGCAATGCAGGAGGGGCTTAACTCACTATGCTATAACACCAGTCCCCCAAGGAGTTTTATAGACCATTTTTGAATGGTCTAAAGGAATAAATTTTGCCTTTAGCTATAGCCTAGATTTTTCTTAGTTAAAAGACTTATTTGGGAATGTTTTCTCCATTGCTGCATACAGTGTGTGAGTTCTTTCAGCATTGTTTTATTTTTTCTTCAACAACTGTGTTTCATTCCAACTGGAAATTCCCTAATGGAAATTACATAACTGTGAAGTTATAAGTATAAACTGATTTATTTCACAGAGTTTTTGCATAGTTTCTTTGTAATTTGCATGATACATTAGAGATGAGAATTAATGAGAATTTTTACTCTCATCCTTTACAAATGCCTACTACAGAACCAAAGCATCCAACACACTCAAGAGGTTCCAGGCTCACTCCCTGCCTCATACTCTCTCCTAGCAAACAAAATTATCAGGTGCTTGGCTGCTTTAGGCAAGAACTTGTGAATCACATTTGACTCTTTCTTCTCTCTACAACTCACAGTCAATTGGCCAAAGCATATTTTGTTTTACTTTTATGGCATGTTGCATCCACATGTTGTTTCTGCCTGACCACCATGGCCCTAGTCCAGAAATATATCCTCATTAACCCAAATCATCACAGCATCTTCCTAAGTAATCTCCCACCTTCAGTTTTTCTCCACTGTCATTTTCATTTACTCAAATCTCTATGCTATGTTTCTAAGGGATGTGTTTCCATTAATCTCATCCTCAGAATCCTCCCTTCACTTCCTACTCCCAACAGAATGAATGCTGGTCTTCTCCTAGAGGCTAAAACACTCTTCGGAATCACCTCTTCAGGTACAGCTTTTATCCACACGTATTTTAGACATACTTGTTACTCTACAGAGATTCGCTTCATGCTCTGTACAGACTGCGCCTTTCTTCTACTTTTCAATATTTTTGCAAATTATCTACTTCTCAAATTCTGTTGATCCTCCCCTGCCCAGCTCAAAAGCCATTATTTTTCTGTAGCCCCAGTATGCTACTTGCCTCTTTACTTGTCTGAGCAAAATCTGCTTTTCTTTTTCTATAAGCTTCTTAAGAGCAGAAGCCAGATTTTAATTACTTTTGGATTCCCAACCTATCTATGACAGTTACTGGTCAAATAGAAATTCTGTACTGAGTTGGATAGAAATTAAATCAAGTTTTGTCATAATGGGACTCTAAATTAGTGTTTTTCAGATGGAATGATAGTATCCTTGAAGATTTAAGAACACAGTCACCTTGTGATTTAGATTAGGCTTAATTTATCCAAATAGATCAGAGGTGGTGAATGTTGATACGTGTTTTTCAGGCACACAAATAATAAATTCAAAGAGGCCTATGGTAAATTCACTTGAATACTCACAGCTAAATAAATTAACAAAAAATATGAAAGCTAATTAATATGCTTTTACAACTCTCACATCATAAGAGCACTTTAGCATCCCAAAAAGCACCTGAAGAATTTCTTTGCCCATTCAGGGGTAATGTATGCTAGCTGAAAGGCCCTCACATATGCCTTGATGTCAATCCCAGCCCATCTCTTACCAACATGCCTACTTTTAGGCAACTTAACCAGACTGAGCCTGTTGTAAAATAGAAATAACACCTACTCTGTACATTGATGAGTGGTAGACTAAGTCAAAGCTCCTAACAGGCATTTAATAAAGGGCCTTCAAACACAATTACAAGAACACAAGGGAAAATTAGTCACTTTAGGGGTTTTATAAATGAGTATAAGTCTCAGAAAGGCATGTGAATGCTGAGATAGCAAAAGTAAAGTAGCCAAAAGAGGGTAAGAGTTACTGATGATGGCAAGAAGAGAATGGTATTCATTTATATGTATCATTTCCTCATCTGTTATATGAATAGTTCAGTCATAGGATAGTCCAAAGACAGTCTATTGCTTCTATTGTGTTATTCATGGGCGGCATTACTGGTCATGGGTGTTAATTCCCCATTGTTCAGTTGTGTGCTTTGCATGCCACAAGTATTTCTAGTGGTTAAAGAATATGCAGTTAGATTAATAATTACCTATAGACTGAAGAGCCAGAGCCTGCTGTTAACTTGTTTGGTGCTTTATTTCAATAAAATAAAGATTTTAAAAAATTATAATTAATTACCATTGCTTCCTCTGTTTCTCACAAAAATGTCTACTTCCAAGTTTATATTCTGCAATTGTTTGGTAACAATAAGGCTAATGATGACAATAATAATTTACATCAGTAAATGGTTCAATTAAAAGCATATTTGATTGAATTACCCATTAAATTCTAAAAACAGGTGTGCAATTTATTGCTGTTAGACTTCAATCCTTCCCATCGAGATACCAATCTTTGAGTCAAATACATCTTCCTTCAGCTCTAAGATCATCCTTTCTATGTCGTAAAATCTGAATTTCTCTCTTATTAGGAAAAATCTTATATTTTTCAGTTAATATTATTACAGAACAAGGGCAGAATTTGTGTTCCCAATTTTTCTTGCACTAAGTCAAAAGACATTCTCTGTAACCTTCATGCAAAAGAATCAGAGAACAGATTTATAGAAACAGTTTGAATTAAACACGATTCTGCTCATCAACCTGGCATGAAGCTAGGCAGAAATGGACATTTTCAGAGAAAGAAACTAGAGAGCTGATAAATATGCAGAGAGGCAATTTTTTCTGGAAGCAGAACTAAGGGAGAGGGAGGGGAATATGAAGAGAGAGGACAAAATATAAATCCAAGTGTATTTTTAAAGCGGAATCATAAGGACAGCAGTATTCAAAACACCATACCAAGCGAAACAATGATGGGAGCCAAGAAGGCAAGACAATGAGTCTTCGAGACATTACTTGGTTGAACAAGAGCTAGTGAAGTGCTTGCCTCTTGGTTCCAGATCAGCTGGCTGAGATAATAATGTGTTTGATTCAGAAAATATGAAAAAGAAAAAGAAAACATTTTACCCATTCTCTGATTCCCAGGAGCAACAAAAGATCCTAAACTTTGAGAACATAGAAATCACTTGCCATATGGATCCTTTACAACTCTGATTAAAACAGAATACATGTATGGATCAAGGAAACTATCTTTCAGATAACCTTCTATGTACTAAATATTAGGTATGAACATTGTCCTTCCAAGAGGAATCAGTCCTGGAAGCAGGTGATCTCTTAGAACAGGAGTGTATTTTTCCTCAGTGACTAACTACAGCTGCTCACCCTCTGCCTTGAAATGAGGCTGTGTTAGAGAGCACACACTTGGGGCTTCACCATAGAAAGCTGACATTTCATTTTGTAATTTAATTTGCCTTGTTATAACTGATCTGAATCTCAGTTTCCCCTTCCCTCTTCCATCAATTCCCTCCTCCCTCCATCTTTCCTCTTCCCTCTATTCTTTCTCTTTTTCTCTTTGTCCCACAACACTCCTTCTTTAATTTTTATCATTGAAATATTTTGAAAATAGAGTATTCTCAATCAATAAAAGTGATACATCACATTAACAAACAAGAAAAAAACATGATTATCTCAATAGATGCAGAGAAAGCATTTGATAAACTACAACATTCTTTGATGAAGAAAATCTTCAGCAAATTGGGTATAGAAGGAACATTCCTCTATCTATGAAAATCTATGACAAACCCACAGCCAGCATCTTGGAAACATTCTGATTAAGATCCAGAATTGGACAAGGATGCCCACTCTCACCATTGCTATTAAATATAGTCCAGAAAGTTTAAGCCAGAGCTGTTAGACAAGAAAAAGAAAACAAAGGGATACAAATTGGAAAGGAGGAAGTCAAACTTTCCCTATTTTCAGAGTATATGGTTTTATATATAGGGGGTAAAAAAGACTCCACTGAGAGACTATTGGAACTCATAAAATAGTTTGGTAAAGTGGCAGGATATAAAATGAACACACAAAAATCAATAGCCTTCACATGCACAGATGCCGTGGCTGAGAAAGACCTTGTATGATTAGCCACATTCTCAATAGCTACAAAAATATTAAATACCTTGGAATAAATTTAACCAAGGAGGTTAAAGATCTCTACTATGAAATTACAAAACATTAAAGAAAGAAATAGAAGAAGACACACAAAAAAGGAAATATCTTCCATGTTCATAGATTGGAAGAATCAATATCATCAAAATGTCTAAACTACCAAAAGCAATTTATAGATTCAAGGTAATCCCAATCAAAATACAAATGATATTCTTCTTAAATCTAGAAAATATGACGTTAAAATTCATATGGAAACACAAGAGACCTTGAATAACTAAAGCAATCTTAAACAACCAAAACAAATCTGGGAAGCATCACATTATCAGATTTCAAGACATGACAGGGAAGTTATAAGCAAAACAGCGTAGCACTGGTTAAAAAAAAAAAAAGAAGAAGACATGTAGACCAATAGAATAGAATAGAATAGAAATTCCAGAAATCAATCCACACATCTACCACCAACTTATCTTTGACAATGGATTTAAAATCTGTCCCTGGAGCAAGAACAGCCTTCTTCAACAAATGGTGCTGGGAAAATGGATCTCCATGTGCAAAAGTATGAAGATCCCTATCTTGCACCTTACATAAAAATCCACTCATAATGGATTAAAGATCTAATCTATGACCTGATACCATCAAATGACTAGAGAACATTGGGGAAGCCCTACAAGCATTGGTATAGGGAAAGACTTCTTGGAAAAGACCCCAGAAGCACAATCAAATAAAAAATAGACAAATGAGGTTATATCAAGCTAAGAAGCTTGTGTACTACAACAGGAACACTCAGCAAAGTGAAAAGGTAACATACAGAAGGGGAGAAAATATTTGCAAACTACACAACTGATAAAGGATTAAAGTCCAGAATCTACAAATAGCAAACAAACAAACAAACAAACAAAAAAACCTCAACAACAACAAAATAAACAATCCAGTTAAGAAATCAGCAAAGGACTTGAGCAGTTATTTTTCAGGAGAGAAAATTCAAATGGCTGACACTTGCAAAAAATGTTCTGGATTGCTAGCCATCAGGGAAATGCAAAGCAAAACTGCAATGAGGTTTCATTTCACCCCAGTTAGAATGGCTCTCAAATAGAAATCAACGAACATCAAATGCTGGCGAGAATGTGGGGGAAAAGGTTCCACTGTTGGTAGGAATGTAAACCTGTCCAGCCACTGGGGAAGACAGTATGGAGATATCTCAGAAATCTCAACATATGCCTACTGTATGACCCCCACCATCCCACTTCTTGAAATTACTCAAATGAAAAGGAATCAGCATATGAAAGAGTTATCTGTACCCCCATGCTTACTGCAGCTCAATTCACAATAGTTAAGATATGGAATCAACCCAGATGCCCATCTACTGAAGAAATTATGGTATATATGCACTATGGAATACTATACAGTGGTAAAAACAATGAATTCCTGTTGTTTGCAACAAAATGGATGCACCTGGAAACCATTATACTTAGTGAAGTAAACCAGTCCCCAAAAAGCCAAATACCATATGGTCTCCCTAATCAAGTAACTAAAAGATAGGAGTGAAATTGACACTTTTGAGATGTGATGATGTTGAACAGCCCTTGCCTCAACTGTTGAGAAACATTTTTTTCATACTATTTGTTGAACACTTAGAGTAAGGTTAATCTTGTTAGTATAAAGTTAACTGAAAATAGATATTTGTTAAAAAAAGAATGGGAATGGGAGAGGGAGAAGGAAAAAGGGTAGGAGTACAGGTGAGAAGAAGGGTAGGATGGGAAGAATCACTATGTTCCTAAATTTACAGTATATGAAATGCATGAAATATGTATACTTTAAATAAAATTTTAATAAATGTGTGTTCTCAAAAAAGTGAGCTGAAATAACAGGGAGAAATAACCCTATGTGTGGTATAGGAAAAGGAACATACTGACTGTAATGTGCATCAGCAAATCTGAGTTCTCTTGGGTTTGTCACTAAATCCAGGAGCTGTGCGATTTTAGCGAAATCATATCAGGTCTCTGGACTTCAGTTTCCTTTTCATCACAATAAGGAGATGGTCTTATATCATCTCCAATTTCCCTTCCAGCTGTCAGTACTTAAGAACTTAGATTTGGCAATTGACTTGGGATTTTTGTACTGACTTCAATGTTTAATGGCTAGCCATGATTTCAAACATGTTATATGATTTCAAACCTCAGTTTCCCTTGCTGTAAAGTGTAGTTAAAAACAACATTCACACCACAGGATTTTTGAGAAAAGCAGGGCAAGAATTTAGAATGTTTCCTGACACATGGCAAGTGCTCAATAAGTCTTCATTATTAGTTTATTCATAAAAGATGTTTTTTGTGTGATTATAGTCAGAGATCCTCATCTTGAAATTTAATTTCTCTTGTATGGGAAGACAATGCTGTATTCAAAAATACTTTTGTAAAGAAATATAAAATAGTACAATGACCAAACTATTTGTAGATGTTTATTCACCTGTTGACAACATAGATCTTCTAAAAGACCAAAGAAAACAGATGAACAAAAATAATTCCAGTCTCAGAACTGCCAGTGAGTCATTAGTTCTTTTTTTTAAGTTATATTCAACATACACTATTCAAAAATACATTTGCCTTGTAGAATTTTTGTTGGGGCTGGCTGATATGGTTGTTGATTTGTTTGGAAAGCTATCCACTTTCCTTTTGGGATTTATTTCTTGGAAAGCATAGACTCTTTCTTTTTATAAATAAAACTGGTCATGCTTGCTGCTCATCAAACACACTTCAGTCTAGATATGTTCTTTGTGCCTACTGGACCCTGATGCTACAGTCCTTTATGTTCATGTTGACAAAGGGAAAAGGAAGATTCTTAAAGATGTCAACTGGGGCACAGCTTTAGCTTGAGCTGTCAAGTTGGTATCAGTGATAGAAAAAGAGTTCTTGCCACCAGAGCAGGCTTCAGTAAGGAGGGATCCATTCACACTTGGCTGCCTCCTTTCTGTTTCTTACAGGGGAAATTAGTGGGATTTACAGCAGAGGATGGAGAACCATAGAATTCTCTCAACACCAGGTTAGGCACTGTGGTCAGGCTGGTTGTTGAAAGCTGTTTCAGGACTACAGCCTTTAGCCATGAACCCAAATCCAGCCTTAGATTAATCTCCAAAAAAGAGAGAATATCTGAGAAATAGGAATTGCTAAATGTTGCTGTGTGAATATGAAACAGTTCAAAAAGAGACCCTCACTAGATAACAAATGTCAGGCCTTTAGCCTATTTAGGGTAACATTTACTATTTGGAAATAGAAAATCACAATGGTGATAGAATTCATTAGCAATTATTGAAGGTTCTGTATGTGCATAAGCAATAAACAACAAATTATTTCAATGACCATGGGAGATAGGTATTATTCCCCTTTTATGTATGAGGACTTCAAGCACCATAAGCCAAAGTCACATCATTTCTGTCAAGTGGAGCTGGAATTCCTTTGCTTCTTTTCAGTCTATATAGAAACTGTATGCTTTTCTTCCTGAAATTCTAATAAATGAAAGATGAGAAGAATCATCCTGATCCCTAGATATTTTATTCTTGCTTTCTTACCCAAATCCAGGAAGATAGCTATAAGGCTCCATTTAGAGTGACATCAGACATTTTGATAGGCATTGGCAATGGAAGTTTCAAATTTGCTGTTGGATGTGCAAAATAGTAATAGGAATCCCAATGCCTAAACATATGTGTAATGAGACACAAAAATTGCTTATGGTACATGCTGCAGTTGAGGTCAATCATCTTCGCATTATAGCAGTGAGCTTGAAATTACCTCAAACACCAACTGAAACCCTCCGCAATTTGAACATCATCTCTCATTTTGGAAAGAGATAAGTCTAATGCAGGAAGCCATAGATTATCACGGGCCTTAAAACCCTGCAACATGCAGGACCCATCAGAGAATAACAAAAGGAATAAATAGAGAAGTGAGACACCAGTTTTGCCACACCTGGTTACATATTTCATCAACGCCTCATTGGGGAGGAATTGACAAATAATATGCAGTAATGCAGTATGAGAACTACATGAGTTTGGCCAATATATGATTTTGTAACCTTAGTCTACAAATACTATGTTTAAACCACTATTGACTATTAATTTTCTGATGTAGGAAGTATCCAGTCTTATGAGCATTAATCAGCAAGTTGTGAGAAGAATGAGGAATGAGTAAGAAAGCAGGAAGAAAGATACTCAGAAATGCATGACAGGAAAATAAATGATAGAAAATTTTTGAAAAGAATTATATTTTGCAATGATCCTAGGTTTAACATATAGAAGGTTTTCTACTGACTAGTCTGGTCCTAACCACCTGTTAAATAATCTGAGAATTTCCATTTTCCCAACCCGTCTATTTTCCCATTATGAATTGGCAGGTGTAACTTGGTAAGTGCTTTGTACAATTTAGAAACAGTGTGATAATCCTAAATGGGATCTGGACAGATCCTGTTACCTGGACTGAGTGTTGGATTAGAAGTCAAAGCCCAATTTAGCTCTACCACTGACATCACCGTATATGGCTTAAAGAAAGTTAATCACATCCCGGGAAACAGTGGGTGAAAAACTGTACCCTATTTCACTGCAAAGTGCTTCTTTGAAAAAAAAAATTAAACACACTGAACACACCTGATGGTTTCTCCTGTTTGACAAATGCGTTTCTCCTACAAACTCTGTCCCTTGTAAGAGAGAGAATACAAATTGGAAAGTATAGTATGATGCACTGTCACTTAGTGATTGAGAGCATAAGCTTCAGAGTTAGAAAGATGTTAGTTTTGGTCCCTGCTATATCACTATCTCTGGAGAACAAGGAAATGCCACCTGTATAAGTTGGAATTTATGATTCCTAGCATATAGGGTACTTAAAATAATTAAGCAATTTAGTGTAATATTTAGCAGACTACTTGATCCACATTGAGTGCTTAATAAATTGTAGCCTTTAATATAATATTAGAATTGAAGCCAGTTTGTCTAGAATGGCATGTAATGCAATTGGAAAGACACCAAAAGCAAGGAAACAAATTTATATACACTTAAAATTTCATCAGCACACACCATGGAGCCCAGGATAAGAATCTGTTGAATTTTCACCACCACTGAGCTGCATCCTGACCTGTACAGGAAGAGTGAACAAGAAACAAGTCTTGGCCCTAGATGCCTTATTGCAATGGAGGGAAAGTGCTGGAAGAAAAATTCTTGCCATTGACATTACCAGAGTGTTATTTTCAACTCACAACACATTACTGTCTTCAAAAAGTTATCTTAGCTTTAAAGATTAAAAAAGAAGACCACAATTTAAGTATGTTTAAGAAATGTGTTTCAGTCCCAAAATACATTTTGCTTTAACTTCCCTGCTGTGCATTATTTATTTTTTCCCTTGTAAAAGAAGCTCTTACTCATCAGTGCTGTAAATCACACAGCTGAAGATAGATTATAGAAGTTTGACTGAAGAACAGCCCATGGCGCATATGTATAGAGAGAAACCAATAGTCAATTTTGACCAGGATTTGCTCTCTCACCTACTCTCTGTCTATTGGGAGAATGGAGACTTTCTTTTTAATCTTCAGACAGGAGAAAAGCATGTGAGGGAATTAGAAGCAGGAGGGGCCCTGCAGGCTTCCCCTCCATCACTTCTCTTCCAGATTCCTATGCAGAGGGTTTAAAGGACTGTGTAGTCTAGAGGTCTCAGGAGATGGAAGCAGGTGCTCCAAACACTCAAGACCCAGCGGCCGCCAAATCTACTCAGAATTCCTCCCCATCTGTCAGAGTTGAGACTTAAATCCCATCTCTCTGTGATGACTCCCCAGACACTCCTTTTGAGACACTTTCCGGGGGTGGACTTAGCTACCTTGATGTTGTGCACTGCTTGTGCAACAGCCTGCGATGCACTACATGGGTCATTTGGGTATTTCTGCCTTTCTCATCAAGAATTGTTAGCCACTTACAGACAGGACTGTAACACTTATCCACACTTTTCCCACAGGAGTTAAGTGTCATATACATATTCTCTAATGAAATGAATGGAAGAATGAATCCATGTGTTCCAGGACAGGAGGTTATAGGATCTAGATATTTCAATTTTCTGACTCAGCTTCAGGAATAAATTAATGTCACTTTGAGGCTTATCTTTTTGACTCAACTCTGTCTTAGCTAACAAAGGTCTGCAAAATTAATATCCTGCCACCGTATGGGCAAACATGCCAAAAAGAAGCTAAGGAGAGTGCTAGAAGACAGACAATTCCAGAACTGGCTGCTGATCACCTTGGATCCATCTATACCTCCTTCACATACTCTATTTTACAGGATATCACATCTCCTACCCTATTCTGCCCGGCCCTGAGCTATTCTCCTTCATCTCCACATTGTGACTGGGTTATGCAGCTGCTCATGAACATTTTCATGTCATGCAGTAGTGAGTGTGAGTGGTTTTACTGGGCATGCTCAGTCAGCAGTCCATTCCTTCTCTGATCATGATTGGGACTACCTATGGTTTTTGCAGCTATCATATTGCAGGTGAAGTGTGATAAGCAAGGACGGAGGAGAAATGTTAAAGTCACCACTCTAGACCAGTTCTGGACCTTCAAATCAACAAAACAGTGTCCACTTTTGATGTTACTTTACGAAGACTAAGAGCTCCAACAACATGCAAAATAAAAAAAGCATAGAATTATTTCTGCATCTTTCAGAGAAAAGATTCAATGTCATAAACATCTTGATGTAAATTGTTTTCTTTGATTAGCCAATCAATTACTTATGAGGGCCTTAAAGAGATGAAATCAAACATGCATTTGCAAATTCTGTTTATTCATTCACTGTTGTTTTTTATTCCTTCCTTTTAAGCTTACAAAGAAAATTAAGATTGAAACAAGAAATATGCAACATGTTGATGTACATGTTGTGATACATGTTGATGAACACTTTACTGTTTTTCTCTGTTATCTGTGCAAGGGAAAATTGGTTGCAGTGTGACAGGGAAAAGATATTGCAGAAAGGTCTGAAACATGTGGGTCCACCATGGATGACAGAGTCACATGAGGACACTGTTGAGGTGCTGCACAATCAGAGATTAGCGTAAGAGCAGGACAAATAGTTCAGGGGCCACCAGGCAGATGAGAGCTGAAGAAAAAGGGGCTTCCCATTACAAAGAATGAAACTTTACCACTCTGCTGCTTGCCCTCTCTTGTTCCTAGCAAACACAGGAGAACACCAAGCAGGGGAATTAATCAAGGATGCTACTCATTCAAAGCAAATTCAGTAACATCCCAAGTGCAAAGACCAGGTGATTCCTTATCAGATGCCAGGGAAGGCTGCAAAGACCTGCAGCAAGTATGACGATCTGGGATGAAGAAATACCATCCCTCAAGAGGGTTGTGGTGGGGTGGGTCCTGCAGTAAGACCTAGGTGAGAGCAGGGATTACATTCAGACTTTTGGCACCTGGGGAAGTTTACTGTTCTTACATTTGGGGAAGGCGCTTCTAAAGGAAGGGAGTTGCCAAAGTCACTCATTGGCATGTGGAAATACAAGCTGTCCTTTGCTCACGACAACTCTCAATGCAGACAACCATGTGCACCTTTCCCATCTCAACTGTGTGTACCTTGCTATGCCTGATTATGTTATTTCTGAGAGGAGTGTCTGCTCTCTCCCCTTTTCTCTTTTACAGGCTATCTGCTTTAGTTTTAAATTTAGAAGCTATAGTAGCTCACGGTAATATGAAGTTCATGGCACAGAAACACTGCAATATCAATAAGTCTTGTATTTTCCCCTCATATTGCATCATAGCATTAATGTTGGAAGAGTGTCTATGTTGCACTGTAGTCACTATTCCATGATAAGAATACTGCTTAATGTTAGAATCCCTGGTCCTCAATTCACTGACTTCTGAACAGCAAATCTATAGTAGTGAACATCAATTGATCTGAATCAGTGTTTAAATTCCAATTTGCCTTTAAATATCTACATCACATTTATTCTGCCTATATCAGATTCCAAGGCACTCCCTTTTAGAATTGATTTCTAAGCTTATGACTTTTTTTCTAGGTTGCCTTGAAGACTTCCCTCTAAGGGTCTTTACTTTAGGCCCTTCCTCCCATGATGAATACTCTCTTACCTTCTCACTGAATAAAATTCTTCACATCTTTAACACTTGCTCTGACTTTTGCAGCACAAATCATCTACACTTCTCCTGAGCTCCCACTGTTATTATCTGGCCCCATCATTTCTCATGTAGTATTTCTGGCTTGCCTGGGTCATTTATTTTCATGTGTTCATTTCTTTTGATAGTCTAAATGAGAGACTGTTGAACTTTAGTATCCTTAAGATTCACCATGGAGGAGGTGGCTTCAATTTTTACTCCAACGTATACAGACATAGCTGGAGATGGGTATTTCTAACAAGTATCTTCATATCTTGATGCGAGAAAACCAAGGATCACACTTTTAAAAAATGTGATTATTTTGAGTGGCAGAGAGTCAGGCAGACAGTAGAGAGAGCTACTAGTTTCCTCTCCAAATGTCCACAATGGCCAGTGCTGGGCGGGGGTAAGGTTGAAGCTGGGAGCCAGGAACTTAGTTCCTGTAGGTGGCAGGAACCCAATTACTTCAACCATCACTGCTGCCTATAAAGAAGTAGAACCAGAAGACTGAGCTAGGAATGGAAACTCGCTATGAACTTTTACCCAGCTTTCTCAACCCTACGCCAGATGCACACTCCATTATGGACCATAATTTAGGAAATATTGAGATTCTTGTATTAGTCAGCTTTTGTTAGTTTAACTAAAACACTAGACAGATGCTTCTGAGGAAGCAGCAAACTTATTCTTATTTACAGCTTGGAGGTTCACAGTTCAGAATTGGACAGCCTGTTAAGTTTGGCATCTGGTAGAGGGGGGCCATGGCAGAACGGGTGTGGAAGAATGATCACATGGCAGGCCAAGAAGAGGAGAGAGACAATAGGCCAAATTTGGCCTATTTAAGCAACCCTCTCCTGAGAACTTCTTTCTGAGGGCAAGCCCCCAATGACCTAAAGATCTACCCGGATCACTTCACAGACACATGAAGTAGATCAAGTCTCCACCCTTAATACCTCAGTCCTTAACAGAATATTTCAGAGTTTAAACATCTGCATGAGTGTGGGAAGCCAAGTCCTGCTCAATCCACAACAATTCAATTTAGAGTTAAGGCTCATGTGGTCTGCCTGGAGTAGTCCCTCTAAGGAACGCCTACATCCTGGTCGGTCCAGTCTGGGCAATTTATAGTTCACAGGGCTCATCTTGTGTCTGAAGACGGAGATTCCTCCATTGTGTGCCAGCTCTGGGCTTTGCTCTATGCTTACTTCTTCTCCATTCTATCACCTCTGGACAACACTGATGACTCCCACGGTATCCTCATGCTGGTGCTTTGACTGATCCATCTGTTCCCACTCCCCAAAACACATGCCTGTCTTCTGCTTCAGGACTCTGCTCTGTTTAGAGATGATCATATATCCCAGAGAGCTGGTCATAATTTTCCTCTTATTCAACTCAGCCATTGTAAACTTTTGGCTACCATGTAGCTCTTGAGGGAAGTGTCTCCTAACCTGATCCTGCCTCAGTGACACTGCTGGGTTGAATATAATTACCACTACCACATCTGCCTACAGGCATTCACTGTTCATGGTATATCTTTGAGATCCAATGATTTCAGCTAGGTAAAGATGGGCAACAACTGCATTCTTAGGGACATCCCTGACTCTCATATTTATTCAGAAACTAAAAATAGATGATTCGGTATTTTTCTATTTATCCTTAATCCTGCAGCATGGTGAATGCTAACCCGTGGAATCTTTAATGAATAAAACAAATACATTTAGAAAAGCATGCTTAGCCTTGGATATCAAGTTTGTTTGGTTTTTCATTTGTTTATTTGTTTTTTAAATGATTTTCCTGTCCTGGGGAAAGAGGAATAAAGAGCAGTGTCTGACATTTGTTTTTGCTTGGATCTTCCTCCCTGAGTTTTCTGGGGTCCTGAGAAAACTGGAAGGGAAGTGTCAATGGTAGAAGGTGAAGCTAATTTATGCTAATTTATACTTCTTCTCAAGCCAAGCTTTACTCGTCAAAGAGCTGTCTCCACCCTGCCATCCAGTCCAGTCCAGCTCTGCAACATGGCAAAACCTCACCCCTCCCCAGCCACCTCTGTGGGAAGAAGCTCTCACTCTTATCACCAACTGTACATCAGAGCCTAATGCACTTCTCAGTCTCTCATGCACTGAGTGACCCTTCAAGGCCAGTCCCAAATCTTGATGAATCTAGATTATAAACTCTGTGAGGGCAAGGTGCCTGTCTTCTTGGCTCACTCATAATGCTTGCACAGTGCCTTGATCTGCAATTGCAGCAAAAGGAAATAGCACTGGCTTTTTGCAGTTTGCATAGCATTATCTCCTTAGGAAGTTGGAACACATCACAGGAGATAGATTCTGTCTGGCATCTCACTACTCCTGCATTCATAGACATTGCACCACACTGAAACCCAGCTCCCTTGAGCCAACATATATTATAATTGGTATCAGTCAGGCACCTCATTCTTTTTATGCCAAATGAGATGGTAGGTGAAAATATATATGAAAAGGTTATGAAAGGGCCATATGGCTTGTAACTGAGATGTAAACAACTTGACATAGTCCCAAAGGAATCAAAAATATGTCATTTCTACACCTGTACAATGATAAGGGAAAGATCTCAGCAGTCTTGGAAAGCCATACAAAGCATTGAGGGAACTCCTTGTCAGTCTTTTAGCATATGTAGGATGCAGACTCACAGATTTTATTTCTCTCCCGGCACTTCTGAAATTGCATTTGTAATTCACTGCTAGAACTAACAAAAAGGCTAATTTTTTGGTGTATAATCCTCTGCAATCGCAGAAACATGCCAACTAGTTTTCCCTGTCTCTTACGGCACAAGATTGTGTTAGAGAGAAGCATAAACCAATTAAATGTCAGGAGCAATTAACTTCTGCATTTTTCACGCAACACAGAATGAGAAAATTTTATAGTGCTCCTATAATTAAAGTTAATAAAAATGAATACAGAATTCTCCAATGGCTCACAAGTCATTCAGGATCCTAGGACCACAACATACAAATATTTTTCACCTCCCCTGTGTCTCATGACGTCACTGTACATGTCATCAGGAATGAACCTCCTCTTGAATTTCACAGCTACTGTGCAGTTTGCCCACCACTTTGTTCTCCTGATAAAGACAATGAACTGAACTCATAAGAAAGAGAAGGGAGCTGGTCCAGCCACTCTGGCCGCTTGAAGGCCTAGAACATAGAGGGAACTCTGTGTTTTCTAATGGCACATCAGTGAGATGAGACACAAAAGAGATTCAAAGCAAAAGAAAGCTTTGAGTCAGATGGGGAAAAAAAGTCTTAATAAAGTCTAACTTCAAGTCCATTTCAAAGCACAGAAAAAAGTTTGAGATCAAGGACTGTCAGTATCCTCGTGCAGCTGACAAATGAAAGGTGTGTGGTAAACACAAATGGCTATTTTTGAGCATGGAGATGCGTGTACATAATGACAGATCACTCTAGAGCATCTTTCTACCAGATTGTATATATGTGTGTGCACGAATACCAGTTATTTTGTACATGATTATAGTTCACAGGAGTAGAAAAAGCACTAAAACTCATGCATACTTCCCCTGATTTTTCATCAAAAC
Organism: Oryctolagus cuniculus; assembly: GCF_964237555.1. Classification (NCBI taxonomy): domain Eukaryota; kingdom Metazoa; phylum Chordata; class Mammalia; order Lagomorpha; family Leporidae; genus Oryctolagus; species Oryctolagus cuniculus. The sequence goes on from NC_091441.1 coordinate 25,908,926, forward strand.
CTGAAGCCATTATTGCTCAAGGCTGGGGCTCGTGTTGTGGTGCAGTGCATTAAGTCACCACCTGGGACATCGACATGCCATAAGAATGCTAATTCAAATCCCAGCTGCTCCATTTATGATCCAGTTCCCTGCTAATGTGCTTAGGAAAGCAGAGGAGGATGACCCAAGGACTTGGGTCCCTGTCACACACATGGAGACCCAGATGGAGTTCAGGCTCTTGGCTTCCGGCCCAGCCTTGGACATTGCAGACATTTGGGAATAAATCAGCAAATGAAGACTGATTCTCTCTCTCTCTCTTTCTCTCTCTCTCTCCTTTTCCCTCTCTCTGTAATTCTGTCTTTCAAATACATAAATAATTTTTTAAATGTTCAAATCCAAAATTGTGTCTATAATCTATGCTAGTATGTTATAAAGGACTATGTTTCCTTTTTTTCCCTTTCAGAAGGATTTAAAATCTCAAGTAAAGCTAAAGGTGCTACATTTTATTAGAATGAATAAAAAATACATATAAAATGTTTATACATGTTCCATATAAAATAATCAAAGCTATCAGAACAGATTGATAGAGTATTAAAAGTAATTATCTCATATCCAGTCACTAATAAATAACTTTAATCATTTGGTGAAACTAATTCCAGACATCGTTTTACAGACATTCACATTGAGAAGAGATGATAGATGACAGACACATGGATATATACGCAAAGGTTGCAAGATAGATAGCAAAGTAATTTTACATAATGTGATCATTTTACACATATTTTTGTTAATTAATGTCAATCATGTAGATATGTCTAGAGAAGAGAAAAAAGATTCAGTTCACACTGAACCGATTATTGGCTGTTTTTGCTTTCTCTCTGGAATAAACATCTAGGCCATTTTTTTATCATAAAAAAGCTATGAGGGGCAGGTGCCACAGCTCAATAGGCTAATCCTTTGCCTGCAGCGCCAGCACACCAGGTTCTAGTCCCGGTCAGGGCGCTGGATTCTGTCCTGGTTGCCCCTCTTCCAGGCCAGCTCTCTGCTGTGGCCCGGGAGTGCAGTGGAGGATGGCCCAAGTGCTTGGGCCCTGCACCCGCATGGGAGACCAAGAGAAGCACCTGGCTCCTGCCATTGGATCAGCACGGTGCACCAGCCGCAGCATGCTGGCCGTGGCGGCCATTAGAGGGTGAACCAACGGCAAAGGAAGACCTTTCTCTCTCTCTCTCTCTCTCTCTCTCTCTCACTGTCCACTCTGCCTGTCAAAAAAAATTAAAAAAAAAAAAATTTAAAAGCTATGAGGTTTGCATATTTTTAAAGTAGCATATTTAAGAAACTTCAGGATTCTCTGTCCAGTGCTTTTCTAATAATCATGGCAATGTGAATAGGTCATCTTAAAGCATAGAAACTGGAAATGAAATTAATAACCTCAAAATATACTCAAATTTCTTTCCAGGGACTAGGAAAGGCAATAATGATGGTAAGTGTCATTTATAATCATCCTTCAGTATATGTGTGGGTGACCAGTTGGACATTCAATCCCTTATAAAATGGCATAGTATTTGCATAGAAAATCTGCATATCCTCCTGTAACTTTGCCATCCCTTGATACCCTACACTATCTAGTATAATGTAAACACTATGAATATAGGTGCTGTGTTGTATTATTTAGAGGAAATGATAAGAAAAAAAGACTGCACTTGTTCAGTGCATATATATACATATATATTCTTCTTAATATAAGAATATTTATATAAGAATATTCTTCTTATATAAAGAACTGAGAGCTTTATAGCTCTCAGTTCCATTACAACACATACAAATCTGATAGTAGGGCAGGTACTTGGTATAGCAGTTGAGACGTCCTCATTCTGTATTGAGTGTCTGAGTTGACTATCCCTACTCTGGATGAAATCTTGTAATCTTGCATGATAGGAAGTGTCCAGATACCTGGGAGCATCTTCTGTTCACAGGAAAGCACAGCTAGTCAAAACCTGAGCCTAGTGAGCACAGTTGCCCTGGGTAGTGACAATTTCAGAGCAGCCCATTTCATTTTCCATGCAGGGTCCAACAGCCTGTATCCTCATCAGAGCTGGGTCAAGCCATCTTCACCCACAACCAACAACTCAGCACTGAAGAGGGGGAACATTACAGGGATCTCCTGAGAGCTCCCTGCTCTTTCACCACCCTGGTACAGAGAAAGTGAAATGGGAACAAATTGCAAAGTCATTTTGAAGAGATCCACAAAGTCCCTTAAGGCAATCCTGGTAGGAAATCCTTGAATGTTCCACACACACCATAATAATGTCAAGACCTTATATAGGAAGCTTAATGTTAAGAATAAAATGGGAATTTGACAAGAAGTAGGACAAGCATGATTTCATATAAAAATTCCTAAGTAAATTGACTTCCTTTATAACTACTTTACCTTAGTGGAAAATTTTCAAGGACCAGTAATAACACAATTTAAATAACTTGAATGCTTTACATAGTCAGACTAAGACTGAGTCTTTTTTTGAAATGTGTCTATAACAAAATTATAGAATATTCTCTAAGTATTCGACCCTGTGTTTCAGTCCTAGTCACAAACTTCATACATTACCATAGAATAAATGTTTTATTTCATTGTAGATATTTTGATTGTCCAAGCAAAGTAAATAGTGCTGTGAGCATCTAGAGACTCAAGATGAAGGAACCCGTCTTCACAGCAGATTACAAAGTTTCAACAAGGAAGGAGTTAGGCATCCCACTCCTACAGGTGAGACATCATGCAAGGTCCTTTGATCCACACTGATCCTCTTTTCTCCACCACTGAATAAGAATGGAAGAGGAATCATATCAACTACCCTACATGGTAGCTCTCATAGTTGAAACACTAAGGCTTTACTTTAGTTCTGCTTTTGAAGGGAAAAAGATTTTAAAAACAGCAGTTGCCAGGTAGCAGGTATCCTCATGACTTCACTGGACAGTGATAAAGCATTACAGAGCACGACCTTTTGAACGATGGGGATGACTTCACAGCAGTGCTATGGTTCGCTGGAGTAGTATCTCTAGTGATTGACTCTGAGAATCCACCAGTGGATACCCTTAAAAGAGCACTGGTGTCTGGAGACTTAGATTTTACTGCAGAAGCACTGGGCTACCTCATCCCCCTTTACTAAATGTCCCTCCATCTCAGTGTCTCCATGGCAAAGTAAAGATAATAATACCTGCCCGCCCTTCTGGAAAACATCCTATGGATGATGAGTAAGGGTGCTAATAAAATTTGAACAGTTAGCCTTCTGAGCACATAGTGGCACTGCCCTTCCATATAACCACTGTGAAGAAGGCTCTCTATCCAGTAACAATTAGGTGAAAAATTGATAAATATCTCATGAATTAGAATTCTCTTTGTTCCCACATGTCACTGTTCAATCTGTAATGGATTTGTAAAGGTCACCCAGCAGGCAAGTGGCGTCACTGTGATGTGGACCCAGACCACTGGCTCTAAATCCAGTGTGCTTTTGACCATGGCAGGTGGCCTTTCGAAGTGGAATAATAAATGTGGAAGTGTTAGATTGAATTATAGGAATTTCCAGTTTTATAAGTTAAGAAAAAACAGTGGAATACCAGCAATTCTCTATGGCTCAATATAATAATTCACACACATGAAAAGGATTATAGATGCACAAATAATGGTAACAAATTATGGCTTATTGGCATGGTCTAAATCCAGTTTTAGTCACAACAGATTCATTTGTCTCAGAATAGCATACCCATGTATGACATGCAGCACATAATTACTTGCCAACATGTTTGTCTACTCTCATGTGGCTGTATCCTATATCTAAGGCAGGTGCAATGTAAATGGAATACATGACACATTCCGACATCCTGGAAAATGTGCAAACTGCTGTAGTACATAGACTGCCTTTCTCTCCCCTTCTCTGGCATCTTTTCTGGAAATAATGAACCAAAGCATTTTTCTCTATAATGAGAGTGCTTTGTGTTGATGAAAACTGAGGAATATTTGTAGGGGTCTATCCCCAGACATTCATTTGACCTTAAAAACAAAGGTGGTTGCTTTCAGATCTACCTCGTAAAGATGACATGAGTTTCATAATTCAACCTAATAAAAACAAATACCAGTCCCCAAACTCCCACAAATCATTTGTCTGCCCTTTAAAGGGAAGTTGGAAGTTTCAAATGAAAGAATTTCATACAAAAAGTTTTGCAAATCCATTACAAAATGCACCATTATTTTGAGAAATGAAGATAAATCCAATGCTTGATATAATGATCAGTTAGGCTGAAATATGCTTAAAGTATGAAATTATATTTTATTAGGATAATAAAACATAGTAAGTCCAGGGTTTTCTGGAGCTATAGAAAACTGATACTTCAGAGAAATACTAAATAACAAACTACACATCTAAACGACATCAATGTGAGGCAAATTTTGCATTTGAACTGAATACTGGAGAACCTGGGGTATAATTATATATAAATTAATTTGCAAGCTCCAGTCATTTTATGTTCCACACCAGGAATTCTCACTGCCAGTGGGGGCTCATAAAAATGCATCTCATAGTTCTAAAATGAAATTCAAAATTTATAATTTCACCTCACAATTCTTCATGCATCCTAAATTCTGTATTTGTGTTGTAGATCCTCCGTAAGAAAATCCAGTAAACAATTTCTCCTTTAAAGGCTTCCCTCCAGGAGAAAAAGATTAAAATATTTTCAAACTACTCTATTATAGAAACAACTGATATTGAATATAATCCCATTCCAGGTGTAAAAAGTCTGAATTTTTGATATATAATCTTCTAAACTTCTTGTTTTTTTTTTCTGTAATTCAGAATATTTTATGTGTATATGATCTACAATATATCCAAAATGGTTTATGTGCTTTTCACAGGTATACTGGACAAATAATATATTTTTGTAAGACAGAGGACTTATTAACATTTATTTTCTCATAAAAACAGTGAAGATTTATAAGTGGATACAAAATTTGTGTAAATGAGTTAGATTTAAATCTTAAACATATTAAATCAAGAGTATGAAAATCACGAGGCTAGTGTTGAATGGAGGAAAATGAGGTAAACAACTGAAATACTTTTATTTTTATTTCTCTCAGTGCTTTCCAAATACGGCATCCATAGCAATACAAGCCATTGGCAAAATGAGTACAAAAGATTTGAAAAAGGAAGCTGTACACAAAATTGATTTCTCAACTAGGAATAGGTTATTCTTTTCTACGAATTTATGATCGACTTTTGAGAACAGTTTAAATGTCTGCTTTCCAACATAATCATTCATTCATTCATCCATTTCTTCAAAGTTGCACCTTGTACAGGTTTTGTATAGACAGATGGAGAAGATGGGAAGATGCCCAAAGAAAAGGAATTCTTGTTCTAAAGAGAGATTTTCTTTCATACTATTTGTAAGAAAATACAGGGAGTTGAAGAACAACTAAAGAATACTTTTTTTTACTTTAATAAAGACATAAGTGTTTGCAGAAACCCAGAAAATCAATATCAAGGAAGTACTAGATAGGTTCTTAATTTTTGAGTTATACTTTGAAGATAAAGATCCGTTTTGAGCAGGGCAACTGATACTATATTAGATGCACATTTGTCTTTTATCAACTTCATATTTCACAATGTCTCCCTCCCTTTTTATTTGACAATTTTCTAGTAAAGCTACCATTTATTTACCCAGAAAAGCACTTTATTTTCAAAACCAAGTTACAAACTTGTTTCTTGAAGCTTGTCTATCAGAACTATTGACTGCAGGGCAGATTTAGGATTGGTCAGCCCAGTTCTTGGGAATTTGGATGACAGCAATAATGAAGCCAAAATAATTGGTTGAAAGTAATCAACCCCCAGCTGGAGTGATAATTATGCCAATACCGACTGATTCTAAAGGACAAGAATGTTGAGAGTGACATTTGAAAAAAAGCACAATAATATAGCATACAAGTGACACAATTCAAGTAACAACAACAAAAAAAATCTCAAGGGCTGGGATACATCCAACAAAGGTTTCCATTGGAACAGAAGAAAATTTAATGTCAAAAGTAACCACACAGATGACACACAGATTCACACAACAGATTCATTAAAAAAAAAAGGAAATATATATTAGCTTAGACTGTCCTAAATCACAACCAATCCACCTAGGTGAATTTGCACAACGAGCCACCATAATTCACAGTCTAGGGGTATTGGGAGAAATGAGCATTTACGGTAATCTTAAAACTGAAAAAATATATTTTTGGCTTTAATTTTTAAGATCACATATGAAACTAAAAATACATAAATAGTACAAGAGAGAGACAGTAATAAGTGATAGGACTAACTAGAACTTTCTCGTGTTTGAATACATATTTTAACCAGAATCACAAAGTGAGATCAAGTCGTCTGAAAATCTGTCCTCCAGAACTCAGGGTAAGCAAGAGCATGTTTTCAGGCTTGGTGGGTGTGTTCCGAGAAGCTCACTCTGACTGCAGTTTGAAAAGTAGAAATCTATCCATCTTTACAAATCTAACAGTTAAGGCCAGTTACTTTTCTTCTTGTATCTGCTCTGTGTTGAGAACAACAGTATACGTGGGTTTTTCTGTATGTTCTAGGAAACAATCCTTTCTGTACTAATTTTGCAGTTATGCAAATACAATCGGAACATGTTTAATGTTATAGAAATGTTCACTCTGTGGCAGGATGGAGAGATACAGTCAATGTACAGCATTTTGGTCTTATGTTATCTTTCAGGTTGAGTATCAGATGCTCACCATCCTGTGAGAATGGCTGCTTCCTATGGGACTAACCCGTTCTCTTTATTAAAAGCACAGTGAACCTGACCTGTGGAACGATGAATTGCCCAGTGATGTCTGTGCATTTCCAAGTCATTAAAACTTGACATTATGAACATAATCATTTCCTTCCTTGATACATGATAAATGGTGTCTCTAGATTTCAGGGAAATAATGAACTGACACCATATTTTTTCCTGATCAGTCCATGCATCATTGCACCTCCATCTTTAAGGATCCCTCCTCCCACCCTTCCAAGGCAAGGGGAACATTCTGTCAGGCCAGGGGATCAGCCCTACTGGAATATTCTTCTGTTCTTCCAGAAAATGACCATTTGGGGCCCATGAAATTCAGTGTAAATCACAGCAAGGGTCAATGCTTACTAATTGTCCATGACTAAAGGCCTACATAATGTCTAGTGACACAGAGAACTCCAAATAATGCCTCCTCTCTCAGTGCACAGCACAGTAATCAAATATACATTACAGGAGGCCTGCTTTTAAGAGCACAAGGGTTGGCATCAAGTGCCGCTGAGGAGGCTTGTCTCAAGTGTGAAATATGTTATTGAATTAGCAGCAAATGCATTATTTAGGCAAGGGTTAGGCTTTGAACATTGAGAAAACCACAAAGGCATTGTTTCTTCCCTCCTTCCTTTCTCAGATGGTCTTTCTTGAATTTTCTGTTTCATTTCCCCTGTACCAGTCTTCCATAGAGTACAGCAAACAATATGAAGAATATGGGGTTTGGGGAAATGGTACAAACCAAGGTATGCAAGTAACATTTTTTTACTACACGATCTTCTCTTAAAAATGTGTCCCATATCTTTGGATTGATGGTTCTTTAGGAAATATGTATCTAACAATGAACTCAAACATAATGAGGGTTATAACAAGCTTCTTAAGGAGTGGTAGGGTAGACTGCAGTTTGAATATGAAGGAACCCCCAGAATTGAAGTGAAGAGCATCAGTGGCTCGTCCTCTTGGCTCTGCCTCTTGTATAGGGAGACAATGTTACAGGGGCACAGACAAACAGGGGCCAACCAGGAACATATGATCTAATATCATCAACCTGGCATTTATCCTCACAATAGCATAAGCATAATAGCACACAGTATAAATAATCTCTTGCTGCTTACTTGTAGGATTGTTTTTTCAAATTTATTAAATAACACAACAAATTTTACCATAAGCAAAGCCTCTGCCTGAAACTCTCAAAAGACAATAGCCATGTGCTTTTTCTCCGTCCTCAAAATTGCTCCCAATGTGTCATTCTCCAGAATATATTAGCTAGCCAACTTATCCTTTAATTGAACCCATTCACCAATTTTTGAGCACTGTCCAAAATAACAGCCAAATATAATCATTGTGCATATTTCCTTAACCAAACCGTTCCACCCATGGTATGGTCTCACTGCATTTTCTCTGCACAGACAACACTCATGCATCTTCAACTTAGCCTATAATTCACTAACTTAACTTCTGTATTTGCCGCAGGCACCGTTGGACGTTGACTATACTGTTTTAATCATAATCCTATAGGTTGAAAAGTAGTTAGTGTTTTTTTCAACCATTCTGAAGAAAAAAGGTGCCTTGTGAACATTCATGATTAACATTCATTAATATTCCTCCTACTAACAGCAACCCAAGTATCCTCTGCTCTTCCTATTATTAAATTTTTCTTTGCAAACTCTTTACAAACATTAATTAATGATGAGTCTAGTCCATAAGCACAGTATATAAAAGAGTGCTATAGAAAAGAGACAGGGAAATTAGTCTCATTAGTTATAGAGTTCAAAATTTAAAATGCAACAAAAAACCATCTTATTCTATAAAAGAAAGAAAAGAATGAAAAGGAAAAACAAAAGGTTTTAATAGGAAGATGTGGGACTGAAGCCAATTCTTAAAGAGGAGGTGGAATAATAATTCCTTGAAACTTTCAAGTCACAGCTTGATATGTACTTCTCTTGAGTACTGAAGAAACAGAAAGGAAGACAGAAAATAGAACAGAAGGAATGAAATGTTAGAGTAGACTTCAAGGAGTTGAAAATGCACCAGAGAGACCCAGACCTACACATTATTTACCAAATGCAGTGCTGCACATAAAATAGAACATTCTGAGCACCCCAAACAAACCAGGGCAGAAGCACAGTTCTGAGACCACTCAAATTGATGACACTATTGGGGTCAGCACTGTGGCATGGAGGGTAAGGCCACTGCTTGCAGCACCGGCATCCCATATGGGCACTGGTGTGAATCCTTGTGCTCCACTTCCCACCCAGCTCCCTGCTAACTTGTCTGGGAAAGCAGAGGAGCATGGGCCAGGTTCTTGGGCCCCTGCACCCACATGGGAGACCTGAAGGAAGCTCCTGGCTCCTGGCTTCAGACTGGCCCAGCCCCAGCCTTTGCAGTTATTTGGGGAGTGAGTCAGCAGATCAAAGATTCTCTTTCTCTCTCCCCCTCCCTCACTGTCTCCCTCTTTCCCTCTTCTAACTTTGTCTTTCAAACAAATAAATGAACCTTTAAAAAATGATGACAGTGTGTTATCATCCTATCCTACTGCTAAGGTAAACATTTAACTGTATTATATATGCCATTAGTATCAGGTAGTTGGTTTTATATAGCATAGAAGAGCAAAACTAAAGTGACTTCTAAACTATAACCCTCTCAAATATGTCCACATTCACTAACCGTACATAGAACCTTGACACACACTCACTTATGAAAAAGTAAATATTTTAAGTCACTCAGCCATTTCAAGTCAAATTTTATATACTATAATTATGTTATAAATTAGGATTTCCTTCCGAAAAAGGTATTCCCCTCTACAAAAGTAACACAATTGATCAGGAAAATAAATGAAATCACAACTATATGCTTCAGTAGATGTTAGTTAAATAAGCAACTTATTTATGCCAAAAAGTTGTGTCAGAAATATTACTTTTGGAGGGCCAGTGTTGTTGGCACAGCAGGTTAAGCCACTGCTTGTGATGTGAGCATCTGATATCAGAGTGCAGGTTAGAGTCCCAGCTGCTCTGCTTCTCATTGAGCTTCTTGCCAATGCACCTGGGAAGACAGCCACCACCCATGTGGGAGACCCAGATGGAGTTCCTGGCTCCTGGCTTCAGCCTGGCCCAGACTTGACTAACAGTTGAGGCCAACTGAGGAGTGAACCAATGGATAGATCCCTCTCTCTCTCTTTCTCTCTCTCTCTCTCTCTCTCTCACACACACACACACACACACACACACACACATACACACACACCTCTCCTGTCTGACCTGTCTGACAAAAACAAATATACCTTTCTGGGGACTCTTTATCACGGGCCAGATTTGCTAAGCCTTCTTAGAATTGTAGGCCACAAAGTTTTAATTGAAGAAAAACTTGTTCTTGGTGAATCTCCTCATGAAAAAAGAAAGCAACATTAAAAATTAGAGTACCAGGACAGGTGTTGTGGTTCAGTGGGTTAAGCAGAGGCCTGCAATGACCACAGCCCATTTTGGTATGCCTAGTTTGAGTCATGGCTCCTCCACTTCTGATCCAGCTTCCTGCTAATGTATCCTTGGAGGCAAAAGAGGGTGGCTCAAGTGCTGGGGCCCCTGGCACCCAAGAGGGAGGACCTGTATGAAGTTCTGGGCTCCTGGCTTAGGCCTGGTCCAGCACTACGTGTTGCAGAAATTTGGGAAGTGAACCAGTGGTTAGAAGATTGAATCTCCCTTTCCCTCTCACTGTCTTTCTTTCTCTGTCCTCCAAGTGGACGAACATAAATACATAAGCATTAAATAAAATTAGAGTACCAAATTATTGTTACTGAGGCTATGTGCATGAATGTATTGATCAAAATCTTTAAAATGCAAATGTGCTGGTAGGGGTTGTTTTCCCTGAGTCTCTCCTTTAAAGGTAGCTATAGACTGAATCAGTTATGCCATTAGAACCTAGATTTTTTGTTGAAGATTCAACTTGCTGTGGTCTTCTCTTGGACATCTACATGGCTTATCAGCATTGCCAGTTGAGTTAATAAAGGTAAGCTTGGTTGAATCATTAAGTGGTCATAATATGAATTCTGCTCTATCTTTATTCTGAGAAGTATAAAAGAAGGTGTTCCGAGTCAAGAAGTAATTAGTTGGATGTTATGAATGCACAGGAGAGAAATGGGAATGCTTTATTCTGCCATGTTCTGTCTATACCATGAATATTCAGGCAGCACACCGGATTCTAGTCCCAGTTGCCCCTCTTCCAGGCCAGCTCTCTGCTGTGGCCAGGGAGTGCAGTGGAGGATGGCCCAAGTGCTTGGGCCCTGCACCCCATGGGAGACCAGGAGAAGCACCTGGCTCCTGCCTTTGGATCAGTGGCCATTGGAGGGTGAACCAACAGCAAAGGAAGACCTTTCTCTCTGTCTCTCTCGCTCACTGTCCACTCTGCCTGTCAAAAATTTTTTTTAAAAAAAGAGTTATGCCCTTTAGGAAGGAATATGACTGATGACATCCTGAAGTCTACCACTCCCAATAATATTGCTTTCTTTTGAGCTTCAAAGGCTACTAGAACTTATGCACTTTGAGTTACATGGATTATTTCATTTGTTCAATAAGGTTATGGCATATTATGATTTTTGTCTGATTATTTAAAACATTATAAGGAGTTAAAATTAGGAAATTAAATTAATTAAATGAAAAATAGAAAATTTTAAATGAAAAATCGGAAATTTCAATTTACAAAAGATATCATGCACATTGCTTTCCGTGTACAAACCCTCCAGATTTGAAGATCACCATTTTTAGCACAATGAAGTTTTTTTTGTTGTTGTTGGTTTTTTGTTTTGTTTTGTTTTGTTTTTTGACAGGCAGAGTGGACAGTGAGAGAGAGAGACAGAGAGAAAGGTCTTCCTTTGCCGTTGGTTCACCCTCCAATGGCCGCCACAGCCGGCGTGCTGCACTGATCCGAAGCCAGGAGCCAGGTACTTCTGGTCTCCCATGGGGTGCAGGGCCCAAGGACTTGGGCCATCCTCCACTGCACTCCCGGGCCACAGCAGAGAGCTGGCCTGGAAGAGGGGCAACCGGGACATAATCTGGCGCCCCCGACCGGGACTAGAACCCGGTGTGCCAGCGCCACTAGGCGGAGGATTAGCCTAGTGAGCCGCGGCGCTGGCCCAGCACAATGCAGTTCTATATTTTCATATTCCTTGATACCCTTAGAAATTGGAACAGGATTTTCATACTTGATATATATATATATATACAGATTGAAAAGTGCCAAAACAAAAACAGGTACATTTGGTTTTGGAATAAATTTTGGAACTCTGAACTGCTTTTGGTGGGATATATCATTGTCAATCGATTTCCATCACAGCATCATCAAAAGAAAGTATACAGCATGTTATTTGGTATAGCTGTATTTATTTAGTAGACACTCATTTGTCTAATAAATACTCACTGGTTAATTGCTTTTGAGTTAATTGTTTATCCACTCATTTAAGTTCATTCATGCATTCATCCTATAAATAGTTATCCAATTATGATTTTCTGAGAGATACTGTCTTAAAATGCTAACTATATTAGAACGAACAATACAGGTTCCTCACCTTCAGTCAACTCAGAGGCCAATGAGCATAACATAGATGTGAATAATTGCTTTATAATGGGGAAAAAAGCACTATAATTACAGTAATCGTATAAAGTGATCATGACAATACAGAACAGTAGAACAAGTATCTCTATCTAAGAAGCTCAGGAGGGCTTCTTAGTTTGACATTTGAGGTGGGTCTTGAAGATGAAGTTGAAATCCAACAGGAAAGAAGAACCAGGTGTGAGTCTTGAAATACCAATGTTTTGGGATTTGTGAGTAGAACAGCAACCTTAGAGCATAGGGGATATGGTATGATAAGAGCCAAGAAAAGGAGTGGTAAGCTTACTTTGGGCCTCATCATAATATGTCCGCCTTTCCTTTCTCCAAGTAGATATTCCATCAACATGGCAAATAAGAGGAGGACATACTTAATGTAGACATGAATAAAATGAACGTGCATTCAGTACTTATGTTCATAAAACACTATGTAAACCCAGTGGAAAAACAAAGACTTATTTAGATCCCTTCAACCTCATTTGAACTGACATATTGTTATGAATTAGAGTTGTTTTATGGTATTTATTTATGTGTGTGCACAGTTTGGCTGTACATCTCGATCATCAATTCTTAAGGAGACTGAAAAAGAACAAATATTCTGCTCCTTTGCATTCTTTCAGCATCAATTTGGATGCCTTATATATAGTAGATGCTGAATAATTATGTACCAAAAGAAGAGATGATTGAATAACTTTGCAATCCAGTTGAAGAGATAAAATTTATACTCATAGAAAGTTACATAACAATACTTACGATGCCACAAGCAGTATGTAATGAAGTGCCACAGGAATGATGGAGAAATTAAGACCTAAGGGTTTGTGATGGTAGAAGAAATACTGTGGAGAGGTAAATGAGTTTTTCCTTGAAGAACGAATCAAATTTTAAAAAGAAAGTAAAACTACATCAGTGTAAGTATCTGTAAAATAAATGGATAAAGACATCTAAACATCGGGTTCCTATAACATAACTTTTACAATTTTGCTAAGAGAATGTGGGTAATATGGCTAAGTTTGTGCAATCCACACCTAACCGGTTAGCCCCGTACCTTCTGTTACTCATGCATGCACCTTCAAAGTCAAAGAGCTACCTTGCAACTGGTGCTATCACTCAGAGAAAACCAGATGAAGACATGTTAATGAGGCCTTGCAGCCCAGACCTACTACTTAAAAATAAACAAAGCAAATACTCAGTCAAAATATATGGCTATCTTGGTCATTCTTTTAAAAATAAAATATTTCTCTGTATTTTTTACATGAGACAGCTATATGTTTGATGTCCTAACTAATCAGATGTACACAGGGCTATCGAGAATTCATAGACAACTGGTTCACTAGAAGCAAATACAGATGAAGGGATTAATTGGAACAACATATACTTTGCAATCTCAAAGGCAGATAGCCAGAGTCAATATTCCTGGTAGCCTCTAATGGCAGCATTTTTATTACTATCTTAATGCCAGCCACCCTATGTGAAGGGGCCTAAGAGTCATACACACTGTTATAGCAACTGTGGGTTGCACCAGCAATAACCAAAGTGAGACAGCCAAGGAAATGATTCCATGTCTGGGCTCGAACCCTAATGGCCATTTATCAGAAGAAGTAAGAAGGGAAAAGAAAAGTCCAACAGCCAAACTCATATGCTGTCCTTCATGGTGAAGGCGTCCTAGGAGCCAAAGCCATGGGTGCACACAGTAATGATGGATTTATACTCCCTCCCCAAGGCACTTCCAACGTATGACCACTTGTTCTAGGGAAGAATTCCCCTGTAGCTGAACAAATAGAAAGTGCCACAGAGCCTGTGCTGAGAGATGCTGTAAGCCACTGCTTCTCAGTGTGCTATCTACAATGTAGCCTCAGATACCTTGAGAATTTAAAAATACCAATTTGGGGCATCCTACCCCAGAATACTGAACCAACAACTTTGGGAGTAAGGCCCAGAAATCTGTGTTTTACAAAATCTATGGATGATTCTGAAGCAAGCTCATGTCTGAGAATCACTGTTATAAGAATTTGCATATATGTATGTGTGTGTGTGTGTGTGTGTGTATATATACTATCTATATATCTGTACACATACAGTTCCTTTGGATCACTTCCCTTCATTGAGAAAAAGCCACAATTACGATGGAACAATATCCTTTTTTCTAAAGAAAAATACTTTTCTATACTTAGCAATCCACTAACTTATTTTATTCAGTCTGAGAAATATTTACCAAGTGTGCACTATACACTTGGTATTGCTCTAGGCATTGACTAAGAAAAAACAAAACAAAACACAGTTCTCTCCTTGAGGATCATAAAGCCTTCCTTCTTCATCTCAGACATTGGTTTAATATGTTTTTTGTTACTGTTCATTAAATTGGGATGACCCATCAGTTATAAAACAACTGCTTGGTTAAACTTATTGATTTTAAATGAAAATGCACCCGTGTTTGTCATTCCTTGCTATATACTACGCTATTCTCTATTTTATTGGAACTTTTCTACAATGAAATAAAAAGGCAACTGCTAGTTGATTAAATATTAATCCCAGTGAGAGTTGTAAAAGCCACAGGAATTAATATTGAACCTTTTCCTAACAAGGGATAGGGATGTGCAGGCCACCTCAGGACTAAATCATAGGGCAACATTCAGGAATCAGCAATCATTTATTAATTAACCTCTGAGTTCCCTCTTGTAACGGAGTCACAAATGGGTTTGGAAGAAGGAGCTGGCCGACTCTAAAGCTGCGAATAAGCAGCTCATGAGAAACGGTTGTCCTGGGGAATTTAGAAGAGCTTGAATTCTTCAATTTGGCCCTAACTGGCCCGAAGTCCTACTTTCTTCAGGCCCTTGGGGCACATGTCTTTTTAAGGGGTGACAATGGGTTTTGCTCAGGTAATGTTCCTGCTGTTTAATTTCATACATCAATACACAGCACTATATGGCCAATCACAGACAAGCATGACTAAATAAATGATACGCAGAACATAGCAGCATTTACTTTCTTTTTTGCTTTAAAAGTGAATACATAGGAAATTCCACAAACGGTTCACACAGGCAATGAAATCACACCCTCCATCAGCCTTAGTACTGGTGCCTGGGTCTGAGATCATCTGACTCCTGTACCCACAGAGAAACCGTTGTCTTCCTAAACTTGACTCCCCATTCTCAGCAGCTGAATAGACTGCATTAGAAAGTGTGTCCTTCTAGGGCTGGCACTGTGGCATAGAAGGTAAAGCTGCCGTCCGCAGTGCCAGCATCCCAGATGGACTCCAGTTCTTGTCCCAGCCACTCCACTTCCGACTCAGCTCTCTGCTGTGGCCTGGGAAAGCAGTAGATCGCCCAAGTCCTTGGGCCCCTGCACCCACGTGGGAGACCTGGAAGAAGCTCCAGGCTTTGATTACCCCAGCTCCAGACATTGCAGCCATTTGGGGAATGAAATCAACAGATGGAAGACCCCCCCGCCTCTCTGCCTCTGCCTCTCTGTAACTCTGCCTTTCAAGTAAATAAACAAATCATTTAAAAAGAGAGAGAGAGAAAGTGTGACTGTCAGCTTAACAGTTTGCCCCCTTCAAGCCGAATTCTTCTGTGAATCTGTGGAAAGATTTAGACATATGATCACTTCCACGAGATACCAAAGAGCTCTGGATGATGAAATCAGTTGTATTAAAGTGAAAAGTACATCTCCAGGAAGAAATCACTCTAAATAATAGAAATTAAAAGTTTTTGTATTCAAGAGGTGCTGTGACCTGTAACAGACATGATGTCTCACGTCTAGAATATTTTGGTTTTGATTTGCCAGAAGAAGTAGCATCATAGGCTCACAATGGGATGGAATACACAGCTGGGTAGAGAAATCTTGGAAGTCTCAGTTTACCTGTCTTCTCATCTGAACTTGGCATCTTCTTAGAATTGGGTAGACTTTGGGTGCATTTGGTGAATCTACTCTTGATTACCTTCATAACATGAATGTCTGTGGCCTTTCTGAAAGGACTAGGGGACTCGTTTTGCCAACTCTTTAATGATAGCTGCAATGCTCCAGAGTTCGTTAAACCACAGGACCCCAGAGTCCACAAACCCAGCAATGCTGCAGGCAAAGCCTTGTGCATTTCTCTCTAAGGAAAACAACTCACCACCTATGTGAACAGCTTGGGGACCATAAATACTAGGTGGGTAATATTATTCCTATCTTCAGATACAATAAGCTCCATTTTCTAGCCCATAGTAGATTTCCATATAAATATCAAAACACTGTTTTGGTCTCTCTTTGCTGGATTCCCCAGAATATGCCTGCTTTTAAATGTGGTGTTAGTCCCCTGAGAGCTCAGGTTGGCAACCTCGACGAGCAGAAAATGAACACAAAGAATCAGCGTTGATTTAACTGCTTCAGCAGGTTTGGCTCACACCATTGATAAATGTTAGAGTGCTGTTTTTCCCTCTCCTGTTTCCCTGTTTGTTTTATTTCTGATAACTTACCTGCAGGCTGTGTGTCTGGGAATTGGAGGAAAGGATAGTCTGCTTCTCAAAGTGACCTACCAATTTGTCAGACATCCCTGAAGCTCTCCAACTTCTCCGTTAACTGTGTTTCAGATACGCCTTTCCCTGCAGCAGCTTGCTTTGGCTGCCTTCTGTCTGATGCCGTTGGCTGCAGCCCATGCCTTAACTTAGGTTCAAAGCCTGTGGTATTGGGGTTCCTGAAGCTTCCCTGAAACACCAGTGTTCACAGGGAAAGAGTTTCAGGTTGACCAAGCCTTGTACAGGTGTTCATTATCACAATGAGGTTCCGGGCAGCAGCAGGAAAGAGTTCCTGTGCCTTCCAAAGGGTGTGGCTCACTGACTGACTTTGAAAACATGGTGAAGTCAGAAGAAAGATCATACCAAGTTTGTTGCTAACAATATCCAAGTAAGTCAATCATGAAAACTAGTGTCGTTCAATACAGCAATGAAAGACAGAACTGCTTTGAGTAGAGGGATGTTGATTCTTTAGGACCAAGTCTTCCTAATTTATGGGCATAGAAATAAGCTTCTGAGGCCCTATCTTTTGTTTTTAGCTCATTGTCTTACAAAAGGGGATGGATTTATCCAACAAGGCCATTGTAGGTGTCTACCATAAGGGGAAAAGCTTACTGAATCCTGGGTGGTACAAAATAAGTAAGCTATAGATTGATAATTAAAGATTGAGAACTAAAATACACATTTAGGAAACAAAACAAATATATGAAAATCATGAAAAGAAACTTAAAGATAATCTAGTTCAGTAATTCTCAATTCTAGCTTCATGTTAGAAATTAGGATATTGGTATGAGTCTGGGGCCTAGTCATTGGCATGATTTAAAAACTCCCCCAGGTGATTTTAGAGTGCAGTTAGTTTTGAGAACAACTTTTCTAAAACAGTGGTTTTCTCAAACTTTCACATTAGTATTTCCTGTAGTTTGTCAAACAGATTTCTGGGCCTTACCACCAAATATTTTGATTTAGTAGGTCTTGAACTGGGTACACAAAACTGCAAATGTAACAAGTTCCTGGTGATATGAATTACACTCTTGGTTCCCCATCGGGGCCAGTAGTTCTCAAATCTTATTGTACACAGAAATAAAAATATTATAAAAGTTCAAATTGGATCACCATGCCCCACCTCCAGAGTTTCAGATTCAAGGATTTACATTTTAACCAATCCCCCTTGGTTCCAGACTCTGAGAACCACTAATGTAGGTCATTCAAGAGTGAGGAAGTACACTTTAGGACACTTTGATGTGTTTTTTTTTTTTTTCAATTCTACATTTAAATCACTTCCTCTGCTTTCCCTACGAATTCATTTGGTTCAAGTTAAGAATCCCTGATATGATGAAGTCATGCTATGAGCTAACAAATCATCTTTTCATTTCACAGGTAAACATGCTAAATTTGGAATGGCAATGACTCAGTCTTGACCACACAGATACTGGGGTAGACCTATGGTCAGTGCCTGCCACACATGCCATCTGACAGAAAAAGCCCAGACAGAAGTTCAGAACAGAAGGAGGGAAGTGACAGTGGGACACAATCTCTTCCTCTCTTGTTTTCTGAATACTGATTCCGAATTTTCCATGAGGAACTGAATGAAAAGCAAACAGCTGCCACTGCAAGAAAATCATATTTATACAATAATGGAAGAAGATACTAAAGGGAGCATATATGATATTCTTCTTCTTAAATCTTCATTTCAGAAGCAAGATACTACTGGTATTACATTGTTTGATTCCAGTCCTGAAAAGAACTGGAAGAATGACATCAACCCTATGGTCTTTCCATCTTATATTTCTCCCGTCTTTCTCTATTTCTGCAAGCAAAATGCGCATCATTGTGTTAAGTAAATAAAATATACCAAAGTATATAACACACCATTAACAAGTGCATCATGGTACCACAGACATAGGAATTAGCAACAGCCACATTGTATTAAGCTTAACTTCACATGCTCAAAAACTGTCACACTCCTGATGCAGTGAGGAGTGATGATGCACTGAGAACCCACTGCTGAGTAGAACTAAGATTTTCTTCTTATTATTTCATCAATTGGAATTGTAGGAAAAGCAAATGTGAGTAGGGTTTCCATCCTTTCTCACTATCTATCCATTCCATTATGAGACTTTGCTATAATGTTTTAGGGAAAGCTTATGCACAGTCATTCCATTAATAGCATCAACATTGTTGATGCAGCAGCCAAGCTTCTTAATTGGTTGAGTTGCCCTTTTCTCTTATGTTAACATGATAGTGGCTCATGTACTTCCACCCTTACATCACAGATGTAGGAATTTCTATTATTAGGCTGCAAAATGCCATAATTCAGTTTACTAAATTACCAACCAGGAACCCTGAGACAATTATTCTACTTCACGCTATTAGCCATCCCTTCATCTTCTACCAGCCCTTACCTCAAGCTTCATACTGCTTCGGAGGCATAATTAATAGAAAGGGTTCTTACACATAACTGGATGAGCATGTGTGCTCTAACGGGCAGACAATCTGGATGCCTCATAAAGCAGCTTCGATTTTGACTTACTGGATTTTATGCCAAGAATTTTGAGAGTTGAATGGTTGACACATAGCACCATGTTGGCAGGTTTGAAGCTGATACACAGATTTGTGTCTGACATTAGCTATCCCAGTGGAGCGGTCCCTAACACTTTCCCCATCCAAGCATCTGTAAAACACTTCCCAAAGCTTTGGTGAAAAAGCAGTGTGATCATATGGCAGCACAGCAGATTAAGTATATTTCCAGTCACCATACCCCCAAGAGATCTAGACATGTACCCAGTGTGGCTTAACCGTGGTATTGTTCTCAGAAGCAATATGGTGCCCAGGCGTCTTCAGTGAATAAGTCAAGTATTTTACTCTCTACTAATTAATTTAAACGGGAACAATATTGAATCTTTGAGCCACTCTGAATATGACAAAATAATAACACTCGCTGACAACCAATTATCAAAGCAGGCCAATATATGTGGTAGCCCATGCTCATGTCTCAGAATAAAAAGCAAGTCTAAACTTTGCATCCCTTCTGATGTCATTATTATTAGACTCAAATATCCTGCCTTGGGACAGGTTGTTGGTTTGGAAATTAGGATTTCTGAAATATCTGCATCCCATATGAGAGAGCGTGGGTTCCAGTCCCAGTTCCAACTTCCTGCTCATGTATACCCTGGAATGAAGCAGGTAATGACTCAACTGGTTAAGTCTCTACCACCAAAGAGGGGATGCAGCTTGAGTTCCCAGACCCTGACTTTGACCTGGCCAGCTCAGGCTGTTGCAGGCATTTGGTGGCATAGGCCAGTAAATGGGAGTACTTTCTCTGTATCTGTTTTCATTAAAATCAAACAAGCAGAAAAGCCCTCCTGACTCTAGTCAAACAACTTCTTTTACAGTGTCCAAACTATATATTTAATTTAGAATGTGCAGAGCCAGAAAAGGGGGTTAAATATAATTGGATGTGTGTTTGCTCCTTAGTTGGGTGCTCCATGGATTTCCTTAAAAATAAACAGTCCGGTTTTAGAGATTAGGATCAATAATAGTGAGGAAACACTTGAGGGTCCTTTTAATTAACCAGTAGCTACAAAGAAGCGAAAAAAAAATCCTTGAGAAATAAGTCAAGAGATTATGGGTTCATTCTGCTTGTCATAAATGATTGTAGCTTGGGATATATTGTTACTATCTCCAAACTTTTGTTCTACTATCTGAATAATGGAAACAATACTCTACAATATTGGTTTAAGAATCAAACGTAACATGAACATAGAATCCTGAGAATATGCAAATGGCCTTCAAAACACTCATGGTAAAAGCATTTTAGATGCTATGCATGGATTTCAAAACTTTTCAACAAAGTTTAATTGCATTTCCATAAGCTTTTTGTATCCTCATATATAACATTATATATAAACATAACACACACACACACACACACACACACACATGGATAAGTTTTTCTACTTTTACATGGATCTGAAAGCAAGAAGATGGCCAGACTTCTGCTGAAGGAGGGTACACACACCCACAAAGTAGATTGCAAAAATTCCCCTTGCTACAACACTGAGTGTTCACTGCATCTTAGACACTGTACTTTGCTGTAAGAAGTATAATAATGAATATAACATGACTCTGGCTTCTGAGAGTCAGCTATATAAAAGACAGATATGAAGAATAGCTAACATTTCTCCTAAAATGACAAGTAGCCATGATGCTTGGCCACTAGGCAGTTGCCCAGGATACAGGATGCTGCTTTTCTTCCCTCTCCTTCTTCCAAAAAGGCTATGGGTCTCCTTGGCACTCCCTGCACTGCTATTTCATATATTAAGGAACAGATGCCAACCTGAATCTCTGTAGGATACACAATGACATGGAGGATAGAAAACACTCTACTCATCAGTAAAAATACATGATTACATTGTGAAATCTCAACTAAAAAATTAAGATAAACTATGAAATTTTTTTAATTTTAAAGTTACTCAAGAAAAAATATCTAAGGATTGCTACTTAATTGGAGTGCTTGTAGGCAGGACCAATCCCTGCCAGGCTCCACAGGAGCCGAGGACTGTCACAGTTGCCCCACTGAGCACACCCTGGCCTGCTCCCCTGATGACTGACAGAAGCAACGTGGAAAGCAGCGGGTATCTCACAGCAAGTAGAGCTTTAGAAATAGATCCGCCTACCTCCAAAGTGGTCTGCAGTCACTGTTCCACTATTGAGGAACTGGGAAAAGACAGAAATAAATTCATGGAAGAAAAGACTGTGGGAGAGCCAACGACTTGAAGATCAGGCAAAGGAGCCTCTTAGAGAGAAGAATGCTTCTCCTGTTGGTGGAGAAAGGATATGGGCTTTGAGAGGGAATCATCCTTACCCAATCCCACCAGTCACACACACTAGTGCTCCGACCCAGGGTGTGTTCAAATGTGTCTGTCTCTGTATGTGAAAAGTTGGGATTGTAATCTTTGTCTTGATCAGAAGCATGGTATGTTAGGGGTTACCACAGACTATAGCACTTCATAATTTCTTAAGAGAGTGTTTTACAATCCTTTGAGTCAATAAACAATTAAGTAAATATACTACAACTTCATGAATGGAAGGGGCTCCCTGTTCTCATGAAATACATTTATTAGTGATGAATCCAGGGAAGTACATACAGTTTCCAAGATTCTGTGATCCAACAAGAGAAATGACTTTTCACTTATCTACATTATGCTAAATTGTCTGTTTCCTGGTTGCAATTTAAAATCCCACCACAGAAGCATCTAACATTACTAGTGCTACCAGTTTTCTTTTGGAAAAAAAAATACTACAGTTTGTTTACTCATTTCCTATTTTATAACATAAGGTATCATAGGAGTTCATGATAACTCAATCTCATCACTATTGATGCATTGGGCTGGATAAGTCCTCATTACCGTCTGCTCTGTCAGATGTTCATCTACCCACTAGATGTCATTAAAAAAGGGCTCTCAGATTGAGCAAATAAAAATACAGGACATTTGTCAAAGTTGAATTTCAGGTAAACAATGAATAGTTTCAGTATGAGAGTACCCCATGCTAAATATATTATTTGCTGTTTAATAAAATTTTAATTGAACTGGAACACCTGCATTTTATCTGGCATATTGAACCTCACCAGTCTGAATCCAAAAGTGTCTACAGACCTGATCAAATGTCTGCTAGGGATATTGGGATTCAAACTCATATTTGTATGAGCCAACACAAAAGGGAATTTACCAACAAGATGAAATGGAAGCACTGATGGACTCCTCACACACAGTAACCTGTGTTTACACAGAAATTAGCAGTTCTTGGGATAGAGCCACGTGTTTTTCCTTCTCAGGGGTGGGGATTGTCTGGCCCCCAAGCCAGATGAGACCCATAAAAACCATGTGGTCTGGCCATGCCAAGGCACTACTGTTGGGACTCAAAATTCAATAAATGTGTAATAGGCAAGGTTTAAGTTGATAATTTCGTGTGGCCTGTGTATGATGTTATAAACACACAAATGACCCTTGGCAGAAAGAATGTTCCCCACCGCACTAGGACAGAGAGTATACAATTAATACTCAGGAAACGATGCAGCCTGTGATGGATGGCTATCCTCAAGCCCAAGTGACCTCTAGCTATTAATGATTAGTTTCACTGAAACTGCTTTGTGTGGAGAAAATTCATTCCCAAAGATGTCCAAGATGCACCTACATTTATATCTCAAACTGTCATTTGTACTTTGCTGTGGATCACATACTTAAGCATAGAAAACTCAAAATATCTGGAAAACTCATTTCCAAAAAACCACTCATTGATACATATTCACATGCGATTAGGAAGGCTGAAGGTGGAACATGAGGTCTTTGAAGAGAAAAGAAAGTCAAAGGACACATCACCCTTTTCCTGCTCTGCAGGAAGCTGACCAAATATGGCAGCCCAATTGAAAGCTTTGTTGAATACTCTTACCAAGGGGCAGTTTGCACACATTCTAAAGGTACTGGAGTAGATAGCCCTGCAAGTAAAGCATGAATTTCAGTGAGGCAGTGAGGAAACAGTGGTACCCATAAAATAAAGTGTTTCTGTGGTGCTTGTTTAATTTGCAACCAAGAAACAATAATTTAGCAGGACCTAAATTATAAGGCAAAAAATAAATTCTCAGCTCACAAAATCTTGAGAACTTGGTGCAACACTCTGGTTTATAGACCATGGCTATAAAGCAACCAATTGACAGACAGACCCACAGTTCATGTGCAGAGTCTTCAAGCTGGAAACGATTTTAGAAATCCCCTTTTCCAGCATCCTCTGCTATACGTTTTCTTCTCTAGATGCCTCAATTAGCAGGGAAGAAGGAAAGCCAAATTGCTATTTAAAATCATGAAGTATATTGGCAGCAAAACTAAGAAAGGCCTCCAAAGCTTCCCCTGTAGTCCACAGATGTTAATATTATTCTCAGCTTCCATGCCCAGTAATGCAGGGAGCTGCAGAGTAGGCTGAGTCCTGACCAGTACTAGGCAGAGCCTCTTGCACAGATGACAATGGGAGACATGTTCCAATATGTTTCTTTCATAAAGAAAGTTGGGGTTTCATTACTTGTGGTAGTTTTATTTAAATACACAACAATGTGTGCACTCAAATGCTTCGAAAGAAACCCCACCAGGGTTGTTGAGGATCACCTCTGGAAATCAGAACATGATAGGTGCTGGAGAATAAAAGAAGGCAACTGCATTTTACTTTTTCTTCTTAAATCTGAGTATTGACTGGATTTTTACAAGCATATACTAATTTCCTATGCAAAGCAAAATGTAAAGAGAAAAAGAGTATCTTGAGTTGAACCTGCTAGGATCCCATCCATTATCATAGAATATTTCACAGAGGTGAGACTGCACTGAGCCTGAGCAAAATTATAGCAAAACATGATGTTGTATATCTTACGCATATATTTTTTGTAAATGATACTTCAATGAAGCTGGAAGAAAGCAAGGTAGACATAGAGGGAGGAAGAAAGAGATGAGGAGGCACAGAGGGAGGAAGACACGGAGAGAAGGATAGGAAGAGAAGGAATCAGGCCAGGAGGAAGGAGAGAAAAGGCTGATTCTTGGGTCCAAATTCCCCTACTTTGGAAGGGTCATAAAGAAAGTTGGGGTTCCAGTACTCATGGTAGTTTTGTCCAAATACACAACAAAGCCTTGAAGAAGGGGATTCCTGCAGCTTTGACATGTGTGAAAACTGAAACACACTATTCTTGTACATACAGAGGCTGGAACACACTATCACCCTTGCTGCCTCTGTATCTCTTGGACCTCTCCAGACTTTGCTCTCTTTGTCCACAATATTCACACATCCATGTGCTGAGGTTTGTTGTGGTATCAGCAGCATTTATACACCTTGAAAAAGTCTTATCAAAGAATCGGACTTGTGGAGGGCAATGTCATACTTGTTGTAAAGCATAAAATCATTGCTTAATACATGAGACAAGCAGCAAAGAATCTGACCGAAGTTCCTGATGTTTAATAATCTTCCATGTGATAGAATTTACTACTGATGAAGTAAAATAGCAATACATCGCACCCTGGTTACTCTCCACTATCTGCTTCATTCTGTTCCGCAAACTGGAATAAAACTATTAGGCTTTAATTAGCTACAAATTGTGGCATCAAAAACGAGAGTGTCTGTCATAGGTACTTTCAATGTGGGAATTTAACTTCAAGGAGGGGGCCTCAGGGGCAGTGGTTTAGATGCCACTTGGGACATCTGCATTCCATACTGAAGTACCTGGGTTCAAGTTCTTGCTTCATGCCCAATTTCAACTTCCTGCTTCCTACTGAAGTAGAAGGTTATGGCTCAGGTATGTGGGAAACCAGAATTCAGTTTCTGACTCCCAGCTTCAGTTTGGCTTTGCCCCAGCTGTTGCAGATTTGGGAAGTAAAGCAGTAGATCTCTCTCTCTCTCTCTCTCTCTCTCTCTCTCTCTCTCCCCTCGTCCTTCTCTTCCTCCTCCTCCTCCCTCTCAAATAAATAAAATAATTTTTATAAAGAAATCAAACTTGGAGTGAAAGGTGGCTATCATTATGTGATACATGTTGTGTAATGTGTACACTACATGTTCATTTGTGATGTATCAGAAAATATACATAGGAAACAACACAGGCCACTGAGAATTTATTTTCCAACCATCTTTTTCCCTAATTTCTAAAACCAGGAGTTACTTCTCCCATGCAGTATTGCTTGGTTGCTTTTCTCTCTGCCTAAATCATCTCAACCAGGATCTCCCAACACATATTTCCAGAAATAATGTATACACTTTGGGGTTTGAAAATCAAGGCTCTTTGAGCTAATTAGCTTGGTTAATTAATATATCACTCCATTTCTTTCAAAACTCATTATGCTCACAAAAGGCCTGTTGGACCAGCAGAAGAGGAATGAAAATAAATGGCTAGGGAAATATCACTCAAGAAAAAACATCATTTACTGATTGAAAAACTAATATGAGGATTATCAAAATCCCCAAATGACTTTCCAACACAAGGTCGAAACTTAAAATCATGTTTGAAGCAAAGCTGAAAGCTATGTCTCTGTTATGATTTCAGAAATGAATTTGAATGCAGGTCTTCTGAATAACAAAGTTTTCAAATAAATTTTTAAGTGAGTCACTGTTGTTTGGCAATCTATCAAGTAGGAGGTAGACTAAGATAGTGGATCAGAAGGACTTGGATTTGTATCCTGTTCTACTACCAGAGGAAATCACTTAAGCTCCCACAGCTTCTGATTTTTTTCATATTAAATGGGAAAATGGCATTATAAATATTGGCTAATGTTGACATCTGACCATGTGCCAAACCCCTTGAAATAACCTAATGATGTCTGGTGAGGATTAAGTAATAATCTACATATATGAGGGAGCTTTAAAAATTTCATATAAAATGGATTGAAAGAATGTGAACTTTCCATGAACTCTGTGAAGCCCCATGGATATGCACACAAGCACATATACTCATACACACATATAAGCATATGCATCTGTAACTACATACCACGCTTAGCATGATCACTGGTCTGTAGAATACACCAAATACTTTTTTACTAACAGCATAACTAACAGGCTAGTATATGAATAGGTAATTTGAAAAGAGAAAAATGGTTGTCAAACAAACACTACTGAACAATATTTAAAAATAAACACCTTACAGATGACTAAGATTGCTTGGAAGAAAAAGATACTAATTTGGTGAATAGGTAAGTTACACTTTAAACTCAATGTTAAGAGTTTAAGGATTTACATCCCTGAAAAATACTACTACTACTATTAAAATAGTAAATTACATAAAATCAATTTATCATCTGCATATTTTTAGACTATAGAACTATTTTCCTGGAATGGAATCTGCTTTGGACGTTGGGAATGAAATAACTTCTCAGAATTTCAACAGGAAGTCTTGAGAAATTGTTAAATTGCTGATTTATGACAAACCCAAAGTCAGCATTATATTGAATGGGAAAAGGCTGGAACCATTTTGAATGATTTAGAACCAGACAAGGATGCCTACTGTCACCACAGATATTCAAGATAGTCCTCAAGTTTTAGCCAGAGCCATTAAACAAGAAAAAGTAATCAAAAGGATATAAATTGGAAAAGAGGAAGGAAGTCAAACTTTCCTTGTTTGCAAATGACATGATTCTATAAATAGGGGATCCAAAATAATCTACTAAGAAACTATGGGAACTCATAAAAGAGTTTAGTAAAGTAGCAGGATATAAAATTAACACACAAAAATAACTAGTCTTTGTATACACAGATGATGCCATGGCTGAGAAAGAACTTCTAAGACCAACTCCATTCACAATAGCTACAAAATCTTAAATACCTTGGAATAAATTTAACCAAAGAAATGGAAGATCTCTATGATGAAAATTACAAAACATTAAAGAGTGAAATAGAAGATAACACAAAAAAATGGAAGAATCTTCAATTTTCATGGATTGGAAGAATTAATCTCAACAATGTCCATACTACCACAAGAAACTTACAGATCCAATGCAACCCAGCCAAAATACTAAGGACATCACTCTGATCTAGAAAAAATGATGCTAAAATTCTTATGGAAACACAAGAGACCCAAAATAGGTAAAGCAATCTTATACAACAAAAACAAAGCTGGAAGCATCACAATACCAGATTACAAGACATACTACAGGGGCTGGCGCTGTGGCGCAATGGGTAAACACCCTGGCTGCCAGTTCGAGACCCAGATGCTCCACTTCTCATCTATCTCTCTGCTATGGCCTGGGAAAGCAGTAAAAGATGGCCCAAGTCCTTGGCCCCTGCATTCACGTGGGAGACCCGAAGAAGCTCCTGGCTCCTGACTTTGGATCAGCAGAGCGCCGGCCATTGAGGCCAATTGGGGAGTGAACCATCGGATGGAAAACCTCTCTCTCTCTCTCTCTCTGTCTCTCTCTTTCTCTGCCTCTCTTCTCTCTGTGTAACTCTGACTTTCAAATAAATAAATAGATCTTTAAAAAAAAGACATACTACAGGGCAATTATAATCAAAACAGCCTGGTACTGGCACAAAAACAAATTTGTAGGCCAGTGGAACAGAATTGAAACTCTAGAATTCAACCCACACATGTACAACCAACTTATCTTTGACAAAGGGGCTAAAATCAATCCCTGGAGCAAGGACAGTCTCTTCAACAAATGGTACTGGGAAAATTGGATCTTACGTGCAAAAGTATGAAACAAGACCCCTACCTTATACATTACACAGAAATCCACTCAAAATGGATCAAAGATGTAAATCTAAAACCTGGTACACTAAAATTAATAGAGAACATTGGGGAAACTATGCAAGACATTGGCATAGGCAAAAACTTCTTGGAAAAGATTCCAGAATGCAATCAATCGAAGCAAAAATAGACAAATATGATTATATCAAGCTTAAAAGTGTCTGCACTGCAAAGGAAGCACTCAGAAAAGTGAAGAGGCTACTGACAGATTGGGAGGAAATATTTGCAAACAATGCAACTGATAAAGGATTAATATCCCAAATCTACGAAGAGCTTAAAAAACTCAACAACACCAAAAATCAATCCAGTTAAGAAATTGACCAAGGACTTGAACAGGCAATTTTCAAAAGAGGAAATTCAAATGGCCAACAGACACATGAAAAAAATGCTTAGGATCACTAACCATCAAGGAAATGCAAATAAAAACCACAATTAGATTTCGCCTCACCCTAGTCAGAATGGCTCTCATACAGAAATCAACAAACAAATGTTGCCAAGGATCTAGGGGAAAAGGTACCCTAATTCATTGTTGGTGTGAATGTAAACTGGTGCAGCAACTGTGAAAGATTGTATGGAGATACTTCAGAAATCTGAAAATATATATACCATATGACCCAGCAATCCCATTCCTGGGAATTTACTCAAAGGAAATGAAATCAGCATATGAAAGAATTATCTGTACCTTGGTGTTTATTGCAGCCTAATTCAAAATAGCTAAGACATGGAATCAACTCAGATATCCATCAGCCAATGAATGACTGGATAAAGAAATTGTGCTATATATACAGTGGGTAGAATACTACTCATCTGTAAAAAAAAAAATGAAATCATGTCTTTTGGAACGATGTGGATGTAACTGTAAATCATTATACTTAGTGAAATAAACTAGTCCCAAAAACGACAGATACCATATGTTTTCCCCGATGTAGTGTAGTGTACCAAAAAACGTAATATATGAGTGAAAGTTACATTTTTAGACTCAATAATTGTTTACAGTCTTTGTCTCTACTGTTGAGGAACAGTGTTTTTTTTTTTTTCTTAGTATTTGTTAAACTCTTTACTTAGTATAGGGTTAATCTTATGAATATAAAATAAACTGATATTCAATTACTGTAAAAATTAAGAGAAGGAATAATAGAGAAAGGAAGAAGAAGCAAGGATGTATGGGAGGGAGGGAGATAGATGAGAAATATCACTATATTTTTAAAACTGCATATATGAAGCACATGAAATTTGATATGCCTATGTAGTGGAATACAATGATAACTGACATTTTATTTGTGTAGAAATTTTTTAAACAAAAGAAAATTATCTTGATGAAATAACAAATGAAAATATGGTAAAAGTGAAGAATAAAGGGTTCAAAGCCAAATTTCCACCTCTGGATGTGCCTCCTACACAGGTACCTAACTACTACATGTTATATAAAAACTAAATTTTGTTTCTGCTTTCCATTCAATTTTCTCTGTCTCCTCTTTTCCCTATTTCCATTAAGGTCATATCAATCTCCTTCCAGACCCAAGGCAGAACCTTGGATGTCATCCTCAATTTCTTAACTTCTATCATCTTCCTGGGTAAATTTGTCACTGGAGGCTGTCCCAAAATAATCTCATCAATTTGCCACCACTGATTCTAGCACAAGAATATTGGTTCGCTTCCAAAAAATGTCTAGTCTAAATACTTCAAATAGTCCTTAATTGTCTTTGTAACTCCAGTTTTATCTCAATATTCTGCCCTATAAGTTTAATCAAAATATTCTCTACAAAACAAAGATCTGATTAAGATACTTTCCTTCATGATACATTTTAAGCACTCTCTGTCATAAGGCCAAGTTCAAAATATATAGTTTGGTGCATAATGCTTTTGATATTTTGGCCATTACCTGCCACTTCAGCCTCATTCTTCCAAAGCCAATGTTTTTCCCCTCTTCATACAAATGAGACATTAAATGGTTGCATGTATTTCTTTAAGAGAAAGAAGACATGTACTTCTGTTACTGAATCCTCTTTAACTCTCTTCCCAGAAATTGTTTTCAAAAATGCAGCATCTTCTACTCTGAGGTCTCTCAAATTGTAGGTTTGATTCATTTGAAGGTCATCTAGTCAATATTTTGGCTCATAACATGACCTATAATTTTTTTAAAAAACAGCAATAGAATATAACAGAATATGTAAGTAACTGTGTATAATTAGTGTAGATAATGCTTTATGAAACTTTTGTTTTCAAAAAGAAATATTTTACTACAATATTTGTACAGGGGTCACATTCAAAAGATGTATGAAGTCAATGCTTTATCCTGAGTTCCTTGGAATTTTATAGATAATTTTATGAAAGCACATAGGTTAGTTTTTTTCTATTTCATCTGCTATAGAGCCAAAGAGAGAAAGAAATATTACCAATTCATTTTTACATCTCTGAATATATATTTAGCCCAATTGCCACTCAATGTTGATTAGGTGAAAGTGTGTGTATATGGATATGCTCTTCTCTTGGTTTCCTTATTACAGAGTCAAACCGACATGTTAATACAAAGGTGTTTGACCCCTAAATGACTAAAAGACAGCATTGCTCATTTCACCTACAAGTTGATTCTAAAGTATAGACAAGGAGACAGCTTTATTTCAAGACTTTCTTTTTTTTTCCATTTCATTTCTTTTTTTTTATTTTTAACTTTTATTCAATGAATATAAATTTCCAAAGTACAGCTTATGGATTACAATGGCTTCCCCCCCATAACGTCCCTCCCACCCATAACCCTCCCCTTTCCCACTCCCTCTCCCCTTCCATTCACATCAAGATTCATTTTTGATTCTCTTTATAGACAGAAGATCAGTTTAGCATACATTAAGTAAAGATTTCAACAGTTTGCTCCCACACAGAAACATAAAGTGAAAAATACTGTTTGAGTACTAGTTATAGCATTAAATCTCAATGTACAGCACACTAAGGACAGAGATCCTACATGAGGAGTAAGTGCACAGTGACTCCTGTTGTTGACTTAACAAATTGACACTCTTGTTTATGGCCTCAGTAATCACCCTAGGCTCTTGTCATGAGCTGCCAAGGCTATGGAAGCCCCCTGAGTTCCCCGACTCTGATCATATTTAGACAAGGCCATGGTCAAAGTGGAAGTTCTCTCTTCCCTTCAGAGAAAGGTACTTCCTTCTTTGATGACCCATTCTTTCCACTGGGATCTCACTTGTGGAGATCTTTCATTTAGTTTTGTTTTTTTTTTTTTTTTTTTCCCCAGAGTGTCTTGGCTTTCCATGCCTGAAATACTCTCATGGGCTTTTCAGCTGGATCTGCATGCCTTAAGGGCTGATTCTGAGGCCAGAGTGCTGTTTAGGACATCTTCCATTCTATGGGTCTGCTGTGTATCTCACTTCTCATGTTGGATCATTCTCTCCCTTTTTTATTCTATCAGCTAGTATTTGCAGACACTATTCTTGTTTATGTGATCCCTTTGGTTCTTAGTCCTATCATTATGATCAATTGTGAACAGAAATTGATCACTGGGACTAGTGAGATGGCATTGGTGCATGCCACCTTGATGGGATTGAATTGGAATCCCCTGGTATGTTTCTAACTCTACCGTTTGAGGTAAGTCAGCTTGATCATGTCCCAAAGACTTTCAAACATTATATTTCTCATCTCTAACCCTGAATTCTTACTACAATGTCTATGATATAATTCTGACATATTTTAACATTTTGCATGGAAATGTCTCAAAAATGTCCTTTCATAACATGAGAATTAGATCAACAATAAGTAGCCAGTTCAAAGAATGAGCTGACAAGGGCAGATGGGAATCGATGATTGTTTATAGTCCTTATTTCTTCTGTTGAGGAACAGTGTTTTGTTTTGTTGTTCTTTTTCTTCATAGTGTTTGTTGAATTATTTTACTTAGAGTAGAGTTAACTATACGATGTTTAAGTATACTGAAAATAGATCATCGTAAAATTTATGAGTAGGAATCCAAGAGGGAGGAGGAAGGGTGGAGCATACGCAGGAGGGAGGGAGATGGGAGGAAAGTGCCACTAAGTTCCTAAGTCTGTATATATGAAATATATGAAGCTTGTATAACTTAAATAAAATAAAAAGAAAAAAGAAATACAAATCAGCAGCCTGAGAGGAAGCAGACTTGCAGCAAAAACAGGGAGGATTGGAAGTGTGCAGATAACAACTCAACTTCTGTGGTCAGATCATTGGGACACTGACACTTCAAACCAGATGCAATGCTTCCTCAGAGGTGGGATATAGGGAGTGGAGTCAGCCTGTAATCCATCCAGGGCAAGACTGGGGTCTAACTATAATGAATACATATGCTAGGCATAGAAGACCCTGTTCTAGGGTTGTCAGGTTCTTCAGTGTCACACAATGCCAGCTCTACTATTTGATGTTGAGTCTCTACCCAAAGCTCAGTGAAATATAAGACTGCTGGTCAAAGACTTCTTTAAAGATAATATATCATGCAATTATGTTTTATTTTAGCATAACAAGATACAACCCATAGATCCTGAAAAATCATCCTTTCTTTCTACAATGCTATAGCAACGTAATACATCGCCTGCCCCTTAAGTAAATCCAAATGATCTAAAACAGACATTTCTTATTTACTGCAGGATCAAAGTAGAGTCTTCATAAAGCAATTTATGCTTTCATAGCAATATCACTACAGTTCAAACGGTATTTGATTCTCTTTTCCTTAATGAAGCCCTTTAACTTATAAATTCAGCAACACTAATTATTCCACTTAAGAAATAATTAGTGCCCCCCTTCTTCCTTGTCTAATTAATACCTTGTATTCAAGCTACTGGGAAAGGTTACAATGTCAAGTTGTTCTTTGTGAATTTTTTTAAACTGATCTTATTATATAGTTTAAGTCTTGTAAGCACTGAGATCATTTCCTTCAAATTGAAACAGAAGCAAAGAAAAGCTTCCATTTCTCCTTCATTGCAGATTATCCATGCTACAATGGCCAGTCCCATATGGCCACATGAGAAAGAACCGGTACAACCATTTCAGACACTGGGTACAAGAAACTATGTACATCATAGACTCATACAATTTCAACTCTGAAATGGATATCACAAATGGTATCTGTTTTACATCACTTTTAACATCATCATTTTACAAGGGGGAAAGCCGAGTCCATAAGACAGTCTATACGATAGACTATCACTTGGAAGTATTCACTTGACACGCAAAGAAACTAACGTGAAAACATAGTTATTTCTACAGATCCAGTGTTCTTCCACTGAATCAAAGTTTTTTTTTTTTTATTTAGGACAACCATAGATGATTAGAAATTAGAAAATATGGAATAAAGAGAATTGTGTTTTAGAGGGTTCTCACAATTTAGCAAATGTTTTCTCTGCTAATTACTTAGGTGAATAAACTATAATTTGAAGAAGCCACTTGATCCACTGGGCAAGATGATATACAAGGAAGATGATACACAAGGAAGCTTGAAAATTAATTATATGTTCTCTGACAAATTTGCTAATGTTTTTAGATAACATCTCATTATCTCAAAAGTGTGGAAACTTTATATATAGAGGATATTAAATAATCATAAAAATCAAAGATATCATAACAGTCTCAAAATCAGGAGTGCCCAGTAAAGATTCAAATCCACTGGGTGACTCCAAAACAAATTGTCAGATTTCTAAGCTTCTTCAGACTTTAAGATCACTTTTCATCACCATTCTGCAAGATTACTAAAGATGTCTAAAAAGGAGACTAGACTAGAGATCTCATAGAGACTTATTTTGCTGTACTCTTCAAAATTTAAGTATTGGTGCCCTTCTTCATTCTATCTGCAATTCATTTTTTCTTGGAATGGAAGCAGTAATGGTCTAAGTGTTTGCTCCTTACCAATCACTATAACACTGGCTTAACAAATGTAAACTCCAGCCTAATTTAGGATTAGATGCTATTACAAATACAATTTCACAGAAAGTAAAACTGAAACTCAGAGAGGTCTCTTTGTCCAAGACTGTGACTCAAAACCACTTCTGAATTGTTTCTACTATACCATGCTTCCTTTTAATCATTAGCAGCCAAGCCTATGCCACCCCAATCCACACACAAAAATATGGGGATACACTGTTTCTAGCCATAGGCAATCACAAAACTCAAAGGAAATTTAATCATGCCTTAGAGAAAGGTTTAGCAGCTCCCAAAGCTGACAATCTCATCTCATATTTAAAGAAAATGACCCCAAGAGATACAAATGTCTATCCTCAAATTATCAAGGGACCTTGTAATTAAGCTGGGATTAGAAATGAAGTCTCCACTTTTGGTTACGTGCTCATTCTGCACATAGACAAGAGTGGGGAAAAGGTAATAATACTATTCGAAAGACCTTTGGCCATTAAGTGATGCGCAAGTATTAAGTGAACTCTCTACAAATGGATAAACACATTAAAGGGCATTGTTGCTAATATTTTGAGTGGAAAATGGTCATAACATGCATGACAGTGGATATGAATATGTTGAACAACAGAATGGATTAAACAATTGATAATAAGTGTTTTCTAGTAGTGAAATAATTTCATTATGAAGAAGGCCCTAGATTAAGTAACCATACTGATTCTAGAAAGCCAATAAGCATTTGAGCCAGGATGTGAAATGAGATTTTCTGGATGCTGCAGATTCCACATTCTATTATACTTTGATTTCTCATTAAGCAATGGGCACTTATTCAGTGTGCAATTGGAAAATAAAAATCTGTACTATTGGAGAAAGGTAAGCAGATGCATTTCAAATCAATATAGGAAAAACTGAAACATAAGAAAATAAAAGCCAAATAAGTCTATAAATAAGAAATATTTAAAAACATCACCTTCCCTATGACACCTGGAGAGGTTTACTATGTAATTTTTTAACTTTTATTTAATGAATATAAATTTCCAAAGTATAGCTGATGGATTACAATGGCTTTCCCCCCTATAATTTCCCTCCCACCCACAACCTCCCTTCTCCCACTCCCTCTCCCCTTCCATTCACATCAAGATTCATTTTCAATTATCTTTATATACAGAAGATCAATTTAGCATATATTAAGTAAAGATTCAACAGTTTGCACCCACACAGAACATAAAGTTT
This sequence comes from Oryctolagus cuniculus, assembly GCF_964237555.1. Classification (NCBI taxonomy): domain Eukaryota; kingdom Metazoa; phylum Chordata; class Mammalia; order Lagomorpha; family Leporidae; genus Oryctolagus; species Oryctolagus cuniculus. The sequence goes on from NC_091441.1 coordinate 25,944,188, forward strand.
AAAATACTGTTTGAGTACTATTTATAACATTAATTCACATTGTACAACACATTAAGGACAGAGATCCTACATGAGGAGTCACAGTGACTCCTGTTGTTGACTTAACAAATTGACACTCTTGTTTATGGCTTCAGTAATCACCCGAGGCTCTTGTCATGAGTTGCCAAGGCTATGGAGTGTGCCAGGGGATTCCAATTCAATCCCATCAAGGTGGCATGTACCAATGCCATCTCACTAGTCCAAGTGATCAGTTTCAGTTCACAATTGATCATAATGATAGGGCTAAGAGTCAAAGGGATCACATAAACAAGAATAGTGTCTGCAAATACTAACTGATAGAATTAAAAAGGAGAGAACGATCCAACATGGGAAGCAGGATACACAGCAGACTCATAGAAGGGCAGATGTCCTAAACAGCACTCTGGCCTCAGAATCAGCCCCTAAGGCATTCGGATCTGGCTGAAGAGCCCATGAGAGTATTTTAGGCATGGAAAGCCAAGACACTCTGGCAAAAAAAAAAAACAACAACAACAACAACAACAACACTAAATGAAAGATTTCTGTGAGTGAGTGAGATCCCAATCCCAGTGGAAAGAATGGGTCATCAAAGAAGGGGGTACCTTTCTCTGAAGGGAGGTGAAAACTTCCATTTTTACTATGACCTTGTCTAAATAAGATCAGAGTCAGCCTCCATAGCCTTGGCAGCTCATGACAAGAGCCTAGGGTGATTACTATGTAATTTTTTTAAAATATTTATTTATTTAATTTAAAATCAGAGTTACAGAGAGAGAAAGAGAGGGTAAGGGAAAGGGAGGGGAGGGAGAAGATTTTCCATCTGCTGGTTTACTTTCTCAAAAGGCCCTGTTAACAACCACTGTTTAGGCCAGGCTGAAGCCAGGAACCTAGAAATCCATCCGAGTCTCCTACATGGGTTCGGGGCCCCCAAGTGTTTGTGCCATCTTCTGCCTCTTTGCAGAGTATATTAGCAGGGAGCTGGATTGGAAGTAGAGCAGTCAGGATTTGAATGGGCACTCATATGCGGTGCTGCCATCACAGGCAATGGCTTAGCCTACTGCAACACAATGTGGCCCCACCATGTAACATTTAATAGCAATAATAAGGGCAATATGCAACAAGATTCATTTTTCTGACTGCCAATAAACTGATTTGTACATGTATTTTATGTGTTGTACATAAACAGCATATACACAAAACTCGTGACACAAAGCAAAATTAGTTTTTCTCTTTGAAGAAGGAAAGGAGTTTATTGTATGAAGAATGGTCATCTTGTGATATGATCATATTTAAATAATATATATATATTTAAATCCTTCTCTGCCTGTTTTATAAATCTTGCTCCACAAACAAGATAACAACTTCCTTAAACGTAGCGTCTGTTATATATAACTGTCATGTTACCTTAACTCCTTTGTGTAGAGTAGCTACTCAAGAGTTGCTGATTTACATTCTAAGGATTCTCAAGTCACAATATTGAGTCATTTTCCTGACTCTTCCTCAATGTGAAATTCTTAATATTTTTTCAGATATTCTTTATGAGTTGGGTGCTTTTTTGTGGTGTTCTCCATTTCTAACCATATTTTGATAATTATTCCATTGGGATAATTACAAAAACAAATGACATCAACTACCAGCAATAATCAGGAGTAGCTCAGATATACCCTTCTAAATTTATCTGGACTGCTGAGTTAATTTATTTTCTATAGTACCTTGAAATTTTCTTACTAATAGTCCATTCAGATGCCAGAATCTGTGATTAAGCCTTGTGGAATTCCAAATAATCACAAAAAGGAAAAGAAATAACCATGAAGTTCATGGTTTTTATTTTATTCTGTTACATTTTCTTTGGTGTTTGAAATTTCTACAAGAAAAATCACAAATGCTATACTGGGTGGCAAAGACCCTGCCCTCACTATTATTTAAGGAAAAGTGAATGTGTGAGTCAGGTCCCCATGGCTTAAGATGAAAGCTAACAATATCTGAATGTGCACCTTAAATCACCATTGTTGCTCTGACTTTTCAGTACCTTAATAATGGTGGGGGGAAAACACAATGTGATAGCTCTCGGTCATTTTTTGATTCATGAGAAAAACTGCTTAAGGGAATGTTACCTATATAAGCATCATAAATAAACTCCTCTGATCACAAGCTGATGGGCATTTTACTTGTCACCATTAGGAAAAGACAAGCTGCACATTTTTAAGTGATCCATTAAAGGTTGAATGAGAATTGCTCAGTATAGTAATGAAGGCTGGTCTCTCTCCTCTGGAAAAATGATAATTTTAACAGCACAGGAACTATTCATCAGCAGCTAATTTAATTTCACATTTAGACCAATTAGAGAAGAAAGAAAAAAAAAGCTAAAGTTAAGCACTTGTTTATAAAATTTCCTAAATGAAATTGCTCACTCAAAGAGCATTGCAATAAGAAAAGTCTGCTCTTTTCTCAAAGGGGGTTTTTGCCTAAAGACAGATATTATCTTCTATTAATAACACCCTCAGAGAGAAAAAAGGAGAGCCAGGCTAGTTACAGCCATCCATTGTCACCACTGAAGGTTCTGATTGAACCACCTGAATGCTCCAGACATGGCTTTGAGGCTTTACATTGACTTCACGTTGGCCAAATCATCCCTTCTCCTATCTCTTCCTCAACTTTTACACATTTGCACCTTAGTTTGTTGTTGTACTTACCACTTCACTTACTCCAACAAACATTAATTGTATATATACCTGAATATATGCCTATTTAAAGTACATGCTACATGATAAAGGGGACAGTAAGATATACAATTTGAGATGAGGAATGTAAAGTTCCTGGAATGATCACTTCAATAGTTATTCACTAAATGGTTGCTGAGAAACTCAATGAATGAATGGATGAATGGTAAAAGACAAGATACGGCAATGTCCCATAGGGAAAAATCACTCAGAAAAAAAGCATGGAAATGGTAAACAACTAATGTTAGGGAGCAGAAATATTTTAGTTTGTTTTGAGGACAGTTTTCCCTATGGGAAGGGATTGTCAGCACAAACTTATGCACATGCACTTACATACACATGCACACACGCGCACACACACACACAACCATCCAACTGTTTTCAGAAATCCAAGTCTTTCCTAGGTATTTTGGATTGCACAATGGAAGTCTTTAGAAACAAATAAACCAATCCCTCTCTCCACCTCCAGTGGAATTTTAAGGAATCTGCCAGCTCATTAGGTCGTTCAACACCCTTAATGAGCGAGATGGTTTTATTTATTCATATTTATCACCACAGTGCTATGTTCTGCACCTTTTAATTGGAGTTTGTGTGGCATGCCATTGCACAGAATGCTCCTTCAGTTGAGGACTCGAATATGCTGTATATGTGAAGATGAATACAGGATATGGCATTATTTTGTGAATTACAATCCACAGTCATTTTATATGCACTTATGAGAGTCTACAGGTTTAGTCCAAGGACTGTCCTCCCGCTGGGGGAAGGGAAACTCAAGAGGAGGGAAACACTTGCTCAATCTCATAGCTAATACCTGCTAGGCTCTGGCATCAGTTCTTCCAGAGTAATATACAGAGCTCATTCCACACTAATTATAAATGGCTAAAGACTCTTCGGCTTCCCTCTAAAACTCTCTAGAACTAACAGCCGTTTCCGTTTCTCTCACTGACTTGGTAATGCAACTGACACTCTGACCACATAAAATTTTTCTCTGGCAGTCAACACCTGACTTTGTATCCCCAAGAACATTTAAGGTAACTCCTATTATATCTCAATTGCCTCATATGTATCCTGATTTTAGACAGGGAAAGCTGAGTTAGATTTTCTGACCACCATTTAAAATCCATTCCACTTAAAATAATAAAGCAAGACTTCTGTGCACAAATTGCTCAAAGCTACACCCAAAATCAGGAAGAGAATGGCAGATGAAGCGGTACAATGCTCACGGTTGGTCCACTAAGAAATGACACTTTGTATTAAACACTGAGTGGCATCTTAAGAGTTGCTATTATACTCATGTCTCTAAAAAGTTATTTGAAATTTCATAATGAATGAAAATGATTAGTTATATGATATGATTAGTGTCCCAAAAGAGTTAAACTAGGATTAGCATTTCCTTATTTCTGTATATTATTAAAACTCTTCGATGTGACATGTGTGTGGTAGTAATATTTTTCTTAAGTTTCAATCCACTCTTAACTTTTTTTCCCTATTCTTGGTTGGCTTTGATATTTGGTTTCTCTTATAGTAATGAGGTTCATAATGCTAAAACCACTGATAATATAATCTTTTTCTGTGTCGAACTCAATCTAGCTTCTGAGCCAGGTAGATGCTCATACTGAATTCATATGTCTTCTCCCATTAACATTCTTTCTTTGCCTGTGTTTACATTTTTTAAAATTCCCTCTCCAAAAAGTAAACCTCCACTACCAAAAAGCCAGGTCATTGATTATAAGCCACAGTGTGTTGTCAACACTCTCAAATCTAGTGTGGGAACAAAGACTCCTGAATCCCTAACACCCCAACAAGATAATGGTGTTAAGCACAGGTTTTGGTAAAATGCACTGCATTTCCCTTACAAACAACGAATTGTTTCCAATGGTAGCCTTTTCTTCTATCATCTCAGCGTTTTTCGATTCCATCCTCTAAGTGATAACCAAGCTGCCCTCAGCTACACAAATTAAATTCAGTGTCCCAGTGCACACTCAGTGCAGGTGCAGCAGCCACACTGCTTCTTAGGTTCCATACTCCCAAAACACTTTGTCTAAACTAGGAGGTGAGAATGGAGGATGATGAGGGACGATGAAAAGAAAGTAAGCATATTCATACCCATGTTCACACTCATTCACAAGTCATAAACATATATTATGTTGCACACTTTTGTTAATAAGGACCAAAAAGTTTGTTGCATGCATATCCATAGACATGTAAACGTATATTAAGGCTCAATACCATATAATGGATAGTATGTACTACTACAGAAAACAGTACTATATCAGTTTTAATCATCAAAATAATGGCTGCAATCAACTCCAAAGGTCAGAGAGACCGTGGAACAAGTTAGACTAGAGCACTGCCCTGGTCACTCAGCCAATTCCAAGACTCTCAAACACTGCATTTGTATTTTGTAAAAGGAAATTAACTCCCTACTCCTAACTGATACTATCCAAGTACATGGCCTAAAAGACACCCTTTGCACTATAGTTAAACCTGATCTTCTATTATGCAGATGATACTTTTCTGGGGTGGAAAGGGGGCTCAGAAATGGGTGCTGCTGTATTAGCCAGCCCTGCTGGAGAGCAAGCCCTTTTACTGGTTGGAGGCATAGAAGAGAGAATAACTCAAGAACCACTCATCCCAGTATTCTGACTGTCTTGAGAATTTGGGATACGTTTCATCTCTTTGTGCAGAAAGTAGTAAAATGAAAAGGAAAGTAATTCCAGATGAGTAGCTGTCAGAGGAGGCCATGCAAAGACAGAAAAGCAGAAGGAAGGCCCTTCTACATCACAGAATTGCCTGGTCACAGCCAAAGTGGGAACTAGGCTGAGGAGGTGAGGCAGCTGGGACACAAAGTTTAAGAAAGCAAAAAAAACTCCCTATGTCCTTAAGCTCCAGCAGATCCCAAACCCAGCACTATGAAGAATCTGGTACAGAGCAAAGAGAAACCTGTGAGATTCACTTGGAGTCCTATTCCCAGCAGTCCCACTGTTCTGGGATCCCATGATCAAAGAACGTCCATTTCTGTGCACATCCCTACAGGTAGTAGAGCAGTATTGTAGTCAGAAAGTCACATTCTTGGGGCTGCAACTCAATAATTTACAAAGGTGAAAAGGGGCAAACAGCAGTGAAATGGAAATTAAAACATTTTTTCCACTCAGAGCTCTTGGCAACCATTAACTAATGAAACTTTTTATTTAAAAATGAAGTATTATATTTAGGAGGTATCCAGGGCTTTTCCTCACTTAAACATACTTCATAAAAGATAAATTACTGCTGAGGTATTAAATAAAAATTTTATAATTTAAGTAGTACTTAGAATACCTTTGAACTACATGCACAAGTGGTATTTGTGCATACCAGATTCCATTCATTCATTTATTCATATAGACAAGTATATACTACTTTCTTAGCACCAAGGTATTGCTCTAATTGCTAGGAATATTAAAATAAATAAGTCAAAATACCTATATCAAGGGGTGATAGTCTAATAAGGTGAAAAGTAAGTCATCCAAAAGATTGTCCTGTCAACAGTGCCAATGTTCTTTGCAGTGCCGTAAGGAGGCGGCATTCAGTGAAAAAGTGGTCAGGCCTCTGACAAAGTACCCTTTGTAATAGAAATCCCACTTGCATAAAATTGTTCCACTGATTCCTGAACCCCCACTTTCCAACAAACCACAGCATTCTCTGTATTGACCAAAGCATGCTATATTGTTGCTATCTGATAGTGGTTTTTGTCTAGAAATCTCCAAGGAACACAAGCAGTGGTTTCCTTGAGGCTTGTGCCATCTTACTCCTTTTCTCTCCATGAAAAAGGAATTTACAGAATAACTGGAGATGGACATTTGGCCTCGTGATGAAGATACTAATTGAATTCCATCCTTCACTCTAGCTCCTAAATTTAGGTTCTTTGCAATGCACAACCTGATAGCAGTGGTAATAGCTCCAGTAGTTAGGTCTTTGCCACCCATGTTGCAAACCTGGATTGAATTCCTGGCTCCCAGCTAGAGTCCAGCCCTTACAGTTATGAGCACTGGGGAATGAACCTGCTATCAGAGTGCTCTCTCTCTCTCTCTGCCTCTTAAATAAATAATTTCTAAAAAAAAAAATACAAAATTTCCAAATAATTTCCCTTACACTTTGATTTTTCTTTAGTTATTGTACCTCTTACCATTTTTTAAGTTTATTTTAGAGTTAACTATACCCATTATATTTTGAACTTTACATTTTCAGATTTGAGGAATATTTGTCTTTCCACGCTTGCTCTAAATCTTTAGATGAAAAAAGGAAATTGTGGTCAGACTTTATTAGCACCACAGTCCTATGATCTCATTGTCCCAACCTATTCTGCTTGACTCTAATGTAGTCATCCTGCCCATGTATATGACAGAACACTGAGCTTTTCATACTTTCTGTGGCCATTGTACTCAAGCCTTACTGGGCTATATAATTTAGGACCAAATCTGTATAGACTCACCCAGGAAGTTCAAGTAATACAGCATGATCTTTGGGTCATAGACACAGTGATGAGCAGTGCACCCTCTGAATACACAGGCTCCACATCTGTGCATTTGACACAGTGTGGTTTGAAAATATTTGAAAAAAAATTATGTTGTGACTAGATAGGCTGTTTCCATTCACACTAAACCTGTACAGATGTCTTCATGTCATGATTCTATAAACTATACAGTATAACAGTGATTTATATAGCATGCTATTAAGCATTATTAGAGATGATTTAAAGTACACAGGAAGATGTGCACATTTTATATGAAACATTATGCCATTTTATATAACATACTTGAGCATCTACAGATTTTGATGCCCTTGGATCCATCTCCCATGAATCCTGAGGACTAGTTCAGTACAGATCTGATTTTCATCACATTTTTTCCAGCAGTGACAACTAAAAAATAGATGTAACAAGCAAAGAGAAAGGTCTCAAGCCCAGGATCTGGTGATTTCCTCCATTTGGAAAGTGTTGGTGCCTTTTAAAAGCTATGTATTTGAAACACACACACACACACACAGAGAGAGAGAGAGAGAGAGAGAGAGAGAGAGAGAGAGAAAGTTAATTTGGGGGCTGGGCCAAACCAAAACTAGGAGTGCAGAACTCAGTTTGGGTCTCCCACATGAACACACAAATGCCAGGGATCCAAGCACTTCAGTCTTTGCTGCCATCCCCAGTGTTTTGGGAGGAGATTGGAGTTGGAAGTGGAGACATGATGTGGACTCAGGCACTCCATATGGGATGTGAGTATCCCAGGTGGTGCCTTAACCACTCTTCCCGCCCTTGTCTGGTATCTTTGTTCAATATCACGAGACACCACCCAGAACTGCCTTCTAACTCACCCACTATTTCTGTGCTCTTCACATGTATGAACTCACCACAGATGGTGTGGAATAGTCACACACTAATCTGTGAACTCCTTCAGCCATTCCAAATGACAGATAGTCAGGTTTCAGAGAAAATCGCAACTGCTGAACAATATTTAGAAGACCTAAATTAGAAGAAATAGCCCATTTGCAAAGCAAAAGAAAAAAAATAACATCCTCAAAGGATGTTAAAAGTAGAGTTTAAACAGATTCTGGAAGCATCTAAAATACACACTTAGGGGGTTGTCATGGCTTTTTAGAAGGAAGAATACCCACTGGTATCTCTAAATTTATCCTGGGTATGGCAAGGAATGTCCACCTCAGTTTTTCAGATGAAGAAATTGAATAAACCACTTGAGTAACCCTGAGAGAAAGACTCCTCAGTCCTGGGCTCTATAACCATGCTCAACAGATGGAAGCACTTTCAGAATGGTTCTCTCTCTCTCTTTTTTTTTTTTTTTTTTTTTTTTTTGACAGGCAGAGTGGACAGTGAGAGAGGGGGGGAGAGAGAAAGAGAGAGAGAGAAAGGTCTTCCTTTTGCCATTGTTTCACCCTCCAATGGCCGCCATGGCAGGTGCACTGCTGCCGGCGCACCGCACTGATCTGAAGCCAGGAGCCAGGTGCTTCTTCTGGTTTCCCATGGGGTGCAGGGTCCAAGCACTTGGGCCATCCTCCACTGCACTCCTGGGCCATAGCAGAGAACTGGCCTGGAAGAGGGGCAACCGGGACAGAATCCGGCATCCCGACCGGGACTAGAACCCGGTGTGCCGGCGCCGCAAGGCGGAGGATTAGCCTAGTGAGCCATGGCGTGGCTCAGAATGGTTCTCTAAAATGAGTCCTTCCTATAGCATCAGGATTCACAACAACAAATTCTTATTTGCAATATGATGCACACTTCTCGGCACACTTTCCATACATAATCTCATTTGACCTTCATGCCCACACTAACAGCCCGATTTTCATTTTGCAAGTTACAATGTTTGGGCACCAGAGTGTTTTGTTCTGGGGAGATGCCTGACTACACACCCAAGAACAGATCACAGCTTTTTTCTGTTCTTCCACATTTTCTTCCAGAGAGTGAATGGATGGAAGCTGTGGAGAATGAACCACCTCACTGCAAGTAGTCTACATACTAAGCAAGCCAGTTACCACATCCAAAACAATGGGGAGGAGTTATTCCTCAATACTGTTTAAGTGTGAACTGATTATGTGGTCCTTTCTCAGCACCTGTTCTCTGAGGTACTTAAGTGTAACAAGACAATTTTTTTCCTGCAGAATGACTCATAGGAAAATAAGGATATGGACTAACACCTGACATTTTGTTTCTCAGGGTGCAAAAGCAACTGTTTATGGCAGCAAGGCTGTGCACTGAGATTTGAAATTAATTTACTTTCTTTCTCCCATGCTTATAACCCAGGGACCCCCAGCCCCCAAAATAACTCTTTACCAATTCAAAATGAAATGTAAAGAAACAGACTCCATGATATTTTTAAAGATTTATTTATGTATTTGAAAGGCAGTGTGTGTGTGTAAGACAGAGAATGAGAGAGAGAGAGAGAGAAACAGAGAGATTTTCCATTTACTGGTTTATTTCCCAATGGCCTCGATGGCCAGAGCTGGACAAATCCTAAGCCAGGATCCTGGAACTCAATTCCTGTCATCCACATGAGTGGCAGTGTCCCAAGTACTTGGGCCATCCTCTGCTGCCTTTCTAGGCACATTAGCAGGGAGTTGGACCAAAAGCAGAGCATCTAGGACTCAAACTGATGCTCCAGTGTGGTATGTTGCTGTTGCATGCTGCAGCTTAGCTGACTGTGCCATAACACCAGCCCTGATCCTATGGTACTGAGGACATGTCCACAAAGAACAAAACAATAGAGATAAGTAGTTACAGACACTCAGAAAATAATTTCAGGAATCAAATAGATTTTAATCATGATTACTTCCTCAGAGTAAGTCAGTCTAGTCACAGGGTGGACAGCCTCACGAGCTGTCTAAATGCTATTCCTCTGCCTCTGTTCAAGGATGGAGTTAACTCAGTCTCAAACAGCAGGGTCTTTCTGAGTGGAAGAGGTCTGAAAACTGCAAAGTTCATGTAACTACCATAGCCTGTTTGCTTATTAGTGAGTTCACAGAAGTCAACGCTTGTCCTGGAACAACCCCTCCAAAGAAATGGGGGCAGGAGGAAAGCCTTGTAATCAATACCTCTGTGGCTCTGAGCAGCATGGAAGGGCCTCTCTTGCAGGAGGAAACCTATAATCCCCACTGCACGGTGGCACATGCAAAGACTTTTCTGTGCACAGCCAATTTCAACTCCTTTCCTTAGAGAAAGATTCCTGCTGGTTTGGATTCAAAGGACCTCTTCAGAGTCTCTGCAGCTGGATCAATGTTCTGACAGCTTGTGTTAACTGGGAAGAGCAGCATACTTGGGTACTGGATTTGCTATGCCATCCCAGAACAGAGCACAACCATCATGGTCAGTAATGAAAAAAAAAGCAAGCAAACAAAAACACTCTCTGCTCAAAACAGCCAATAAATAAAAGGAAGACACAGAAATAGAGATACAAGATAGCTCTCTGTAGAAGATGAAATTGGCTCATGTCTACCAGGTATGCTCTGAAGGGAGAATCCCATGATATAATTAATATTCACACACACACACACACACACACACACATATATATATATATATATATTGAGCTGGGAAGTTTACAGTCAGAAGAGCAGAGTGAGTACATGCTGAAATCTCTCCCTTCTGTTCCATACATCCAAAGATGAAGGACAGCACAAAGGGTGCAATTACAGAAAATTTAAATGATGCAAAGATTTTTAAGAAACTATATTCTGAGCAGCGCAATTCAATATTGTGATACCCTAAGCTCTAAACATGGCTTTGTGATCGAGAGACGAAAACCTAGGACAGGGGTTGCAGCCTACTTTAGTATCATGCTATTGCACCATTCCTCCCTACTCCATTTTTCTCAGTACTCTTTCCAACATTTGGACCTCAAGCCATAAATTTCACCCCAAGTAAGCAGCATGTGGGACTCCCAGTATTCTCATATCCAGATATGTTAAGATAGAGAAGAAGATAATCCTTTCTTTCAGAGATACTAGTATAATTTTTAATTGAATAAATAATTGTGTGTTACCTGTCATTCTTTTCTACTAACGATAAAAAAAAATACTTGTCTGTTGCCCACAGCTATACTCCCCTTGCCGCAACACTTCATGAATGAGCAGATTCGTAATGGAATACAGTAACATGAGCTATATATGGTCAATCACTGATGGGAAAGATAACACTAACACTTGACATTTGCATAGTGCTCCTCTCCTAAACATTCAAGCATCAAACATCATCTACTCATTAATCTTATCAAGACCAGAGAGCAAGGAAGGTGGCAAGGAGACAAGTGTAAATACATCTTATGATAGTGAATTAATGACCATATATTTCCAACTCAAACATGTCCTCTTATTTTTTCCTAAAGCACACTGTGTTCCAACAGAAACGAATATTAGTAAGCATGATTTATTTCTTCTGAGCTTTCTACATCTATATACTTTGCCAATTTGACATAAAAAGCCTGGAACCCCTAGAATAAGTCTCTGAAGAAAAAAGAATATTGAACAATAGGTTAAATGGATCACCTAAAAATCATTCAATCTTATGGTGAAATATTGTTGCTGCCCAATTGTTGCTGCCTTAACTCAGTCAGCTCTTCATTGCCCCGTGAGCTTACCATTTCTATCCCACCTCTACTGTGCTCTGTATGCTAAGGAGGATACAACCAACATCAATGAGAGACAGGAAGAATTTAGGTCAAGAGTAAAGCAAAGTTCTAAAATAACTGATAACTAAAAAGTGAAGGGATAAACATAAGTCTGTAGGTCCCTGTCATTCATAATTTTAAGAAGTAGGAAGATCTTTGGGAAGAATGTTACATAAGAGATTTTTACAGTGATTTTTCCTTTGCAGGAGGTTAAACTAAATGACTTCCTAATTCCTTCTCAATTCTTACAAATCCTTGATCTTAGAACTGTGTTCACAATAAATTGCTTATTTTTATAAAATCATACAAGTACATATAATATTAAGAATATACATATATATATACTATACACTTGATTTATGTGTGTCTATATATATTATATATATACATATATATACACAACAGAATTTTAGTAATTCACTCTGGGTCACATAAGAATGAGTAGTTTATATATTTTTTCTATTTTCCTTTTTTACTGCTTTTTTTTAAAGATTAATTTTATTTATTTGAAAGACAGAGTTACAGAGAGAGGTAGAGATGGAGCGAGAGGTCTTCCATCCACTGGTTCACTCCTCAGATGGCTGTAACAGCCGGAGCTTCGCTAATCCAAAACCAGGAGCCAGGATCTTCCTCCGGGTCTCCCACATGGGTACAGGGGCCCAAGGACATGAAAGAGAGTAACAGAGAGAGGTAGAGACAGAGAGAGAGGTCTCCCATCCTCTGGTTCACTCCCCAGATGGCTGCAACGGCCAGAGCTTCACTGATCCAAAGCCAGGAGCTTCCTCTGGGTCTCCTATGCAGGTATAGGAGCACAAGGTCTTGGGCCACCTTCTACTGCTTTTCCAGGCCACAGCAGAGAGCTGGATCAGAATGGAGCAGCCAGGACTAGAACCGGTGCCTATATGGGATGCTGGTGCTTCAGGCAAGGGCTTTAACCCGCTGTGCCACAGCACCGGCCCCTTTCAGGGCATTCTTAACATCATCACTTTGGTAAATAGCATACAAAAGTTTTTAAAAACATTACAGAACGATCCAACATGGGAAGCAGGATACACAGCAGACCCATAGATTGGCAGATGTCCTAAACAGCACTCTGGCCTCAGAATCAGCCCCTAAGGCATTCGGATCTGGCTGAAGAGCCCATGAGAATATTTTAGGCATGGAAAGCCAAGACACCCTGGAAAAAAAAAAAAAAAAACACACCTAAATGAAAGATCTCTGCGAGTGAGATCCCAGCAGAAAGAATGGGCCATCAGAGAAGGAGGTACCTTTCTCTGAAGGGAGGAGAGAACTTCCACTTTGACGATGACCCTGTCTGAATTAGATCGAAGTCGGCGAACTCAAAAGGCTTCCATAGCCTTGGCAACTCATGACTAGAGCCTAGGGAGATTAATGATGCCATAAACAAGAGTGTCAAATTGTTAAGTCAACAAGAGGAGTCACTGTGTACTTACTCCTCATGTGGGATCTGTCCTTAATGTGTTGTTAAATGTGAAGTAATGCTATAACTAGTACTGAAACAGTATTTTACACTTTGTGTTTCTCTGTGGGTACAAACTGATGAAATCTTTACTTACTATATACTAAATCTATCTTCTGTATATAAAGATAATTGAAAATGAATTTTGATGTGAATGGAATGGGAGAAGGAGCGGCAGATGGGAGGGGTGCGAGTGGGAGGGAAGTTATGGGGGGGAAGCCATTGTAATCCATAAATTGTACTTTGGAAATTTATATTTACTAAATAAAAGTTAAAAAAAAATAATAAACAAATAAATACTAGAACCATGGAAAAAAATTACAGAAATCACAGAATATATTATTATGTTATATAATTTATTGACAAACTCTTCTCATTTCACAAGGGCATTTAATATTATCTCCACACACAGAGGTAACAAAAATGCATGGTGCTTAAACTGACAATAAGGCAGAGACTGAGTCCTCCAGTTGGCCTTACCTATTTTGGAGCTGCTGTTCCCACTGACAGCCATGAGAGGGTGAAGCTAAGCACCAGTCACTCCGGTGGCACAGTTCAGGGAAGCCGAAAAAGAACTGGAGCAACCTGGGCTCCTTGGAAACCAACACAAAAGGGAGCTTGCTTGGGCAATCTAGCTGGCAGGTTGAAAGACCAGAGGGTACCCAGGTGAAGCATGGGCACATCTGCCACCTTCAATGTCACTAGGAGGAAGTCAGTGTTGATATCCTAGAAGCAGGACTTTTGGGAGCTGATAGGCACAGGCAGTCACCAATCAAAACAAAGGAGGTAGAGTACACTGGGAGGCCCGGGAGAGCAAATATTCACCAACTAATGAGTATGTATGCCAATAGTTTAGTAATCCAAATATCCATAATGCTACCTGTTAGCGTAATACTAACAACGGGTTTAAATAATTTATGTAATTTACTAGCATAACCTAGTTTTTCTGCATATGCTCTTTGCCTTCTCCATGGCAATAATATCACCTGTCTCTGAAACTTCCTAGACATTGAATTTTGCCTGAAAAAAATTTTCAGTGATTGAACCTTCTGAGTCTAAGAAGACATGGCCAGAAGCAACAAGGAACGGAAGTGCTGCATCCAAAAGATAACTGTGCATCTTACAAGGAAGAGAAGTGTGTTCCAAATATTCCTTATGGGCTGTGTGATACAAGAGAAAGGAGAAATGCCACCTTGCGGCGCCGGCACACCGGGTTCGTGTCCCAGTTGGGGCGCCGGATTCTGTCCCGGTTGCCCCTCTTCCGGGTGCTTGGGCCCTGCACCCCATGGGAGACCAGGAAAAGCACCTGGCTCCTGGCTCCTGCCAGGATCAGCGCGGTGCGCCGGCTGCAGCGGCGGCCATTGGAGGGTGAACCAACGGCAAAAAGGAAGACCTTTCTCTCTCTGTCTCTCTCTCTCACTGTCCACTCTGCCTGTCAAAAAAAAAAAAAAAAAAAAAAAAAAAAAAAGAAAGGAGAAATGGAGGTTTTTTGAATGGTGACCTCATGAACCTGATTGCCACTTGCATGTTCTCATTTCAAAATTTAAGAGTCCTAGAAATAGAAACAGAACCAATCGATTACATAATTCTATTAATTAGTCTGAGCTAAGCCTGTTCTGCATAGACTTCATGATGAGCTCTGAGTCTCCTATTAGACTGCAAAATATATCCCTAGAAAGGTGTTTGCAATACAGTACAGATAGGTAAATGTTTATGTCAGTTTATATAGGAGGTTAAAAGAACAATGAGAAGTTTTCTTTGATTTTGCCCCCTATTTTCCACCTGCCCATGCCAAGGAGCTTAAGGAGAGATTAAGCTTAGCTTTTCTTATTCACTATTTATCATTACAAAGTTCCATTTTCCTTTGAGATTTATCTTATATTCTTGGTTGAGGAGTTAACACACAATCCAAATCAGAAAATCATAGTTTTTAGAAGAAGAAAATGAAAATATGGGCTAAAGAGTAAAATGCATTATATAATTCCAATGTCCTTTGCATCCCTATCTATCCTCCCATTAGGTACTTTTCAAAGCTTATTTGATACAAATTTAAAAGTATCTATCTTCACTCCAACTGGATAATGAACCAGTTCTTAGAATTAGGGCATAGGGAGATGAGATACATATTACCTTGGCATAAATTCAAGAAATATGTTGATGTTTATTAAGGTCAATATCTCCCCAGCTATAGGAAGGTAACATAACAATCAATAATGGATCTGACGGGTAAATAATAACCATCTTTCACACATTCATAGGAATGGCCAGGTGTCTATAAATAGAACTGCCACACCTGAAGAAAGGAGTTCAGAGGCTGGATCTAACAGCATCAGGATGTGAGATATCACTTGACCTTTCCATCCTGAGGCAGATTAGTTTCAGCCAGAAGAAGACTTTCAATATCAAAATGCCATACACAGCCAAGGGCATGTTTCTCCATTCAATCAGGAGTTTAATTACATTGTTTCTGGAAGGAAAGCAGTACTGTCACAGAATAGTCAAACCACACATCTCAAGACTAGAGCAATCCAGAGCCTAAAACTATTATAAGGAGGACAAGTACATGAAAAATGCCCTCAAATCCATTATTTATTAGAAGCTCAGCTCTGATGCATTAAAATAAAATTCAGGGACCAGCATTGTTGCATAGCAAGGTTAAGCTGATGCCTGCAATGTCAGCATCCCATAGGAGCTCTGGTTCAAGTCTTGGCTCCACACTTCCAATCCAGCTCCCAGCTAATGCACCCGGGCAAGCAGCAGAAGATGGCCCAAGTATTTGGGCCTCTGGTACCCACATAGGAGACCTGGATGGAGTTCCTGGCTTCTGGCCTCAGCGCAGTCTACCTCCAACTGTGAACTAAAGGATGGAAGGTCTCTGTCTCTCCTTCTTTCTCTGTAACTCTATCTTTCAAATAAAATAATTCTTTAAAAATTAAATAATTTTTACAAAAAAGTAAAATACAATTCAGTTCCTTCTAGTTTCCTTCCTCAACATTCGTCTCTGGAGGTCAAGTCAGTGTTACACCGACATGTGATCTGATCTCATCATCACTCTCCAATATTTGTACATCCTAGTAGAGACAAAATGTTGTTATTCTGATGTTTCCCAGAGATTTCCTTGCCATAAAATCATCAATGCTGCTTCAAAAGTACAGATATTTCAATGGAAACCATATTCCTCAAACAGTGATTCAAAATCACAGCATTTATGATATCCTAGATAACACTTATACTCAACAAATTCAGTGAAATACTTGAATAACGATGGAAATATATGGAACCAGTAGTGTCGCTAGAGAGAATATATGGAAGTTCGATTATAATACAGTCTCTTCTAACATTCCTCAATTATTCCTCATCACCTGACTCTACTACCTAAAAATATTTGAATGATGTTTCAGCTCAATTCAAATCAGCCACTTGCATATAGTTTACAAAAACACAAAGTTAGGGTGTCAGGGAGGAAAATACAGTGTCAATGGGAGAAACAGAATAAATGAGAATTTAATGGTATCAGAGAGAAAATAAGTAGGAAACTAATGATACTTTCTATTTTCCTGCCTGCAAAAAGCTGATTCAATTTTAGTGTTAATACCCTCTTTTTGTACATAGTTCTCATGGCAGAAAAACCTAATCTATGTATATTCCAGCTATATTTCAAGAGGAGAGAATCATCACTTTGGCATTTTTTGTAGTATTATATCATCATCGTCATCAAGAACTAACTGAGAGGCTGGATAAATACAATACATTTTTGATTTAGTTGGGGAGAGTCAGTCTATGCAATAGCAAAATAACGTCAAGCTGTACATGACTACCGACAAATTACAGGAAAAGGAGGCATAGTTCTTCAAATGAGTGTGAACTTCAATGTCTTGGGATTTCAGAATAGCTATTGAAGGTCTTGCTCATGGTCACCCTGATCACTGAGAAGGAAACAAGTGGTGTGATCTCAGTGAACAGGATGACTATGAGCTAGATCCTGGGTAGCTCTTCTGATATTGACAGTTATTCTGACATCATGTGGGCACAGCACTCGCTCAGTCCTTTGCAGCAGATTTAGGAGTCATAGAAAAGAATTGTGATGACACTGGCTCCTTCTCTATACACTGTCACTCATTCATGAGCAGCTCATTGCTCTTAGAATATGGTAGAGATCCGAGGGGACACATGCTTGAACTAGAAAGTCTTCTTAAACTTTAATTTGCAATCCCAACACTTAAGGATATTGTTACAATGTAGATCCTGATTCAATAGTATGGGATTAAGCCTGAGTTTCTGCATTTCTAACAAGCTTCCAGGTGACACTGCTGTTTCTGGATCACAGGCTACGCTTTGAGAACCAAGGTATTATAAGGCACTTGGGTATTTCTGTGGCCTTGGGGCAAAAGGTTTTCTTCTTTATGTTGAAAGAAGACAAAAGCCATACCCAGCTCCTGTCTTTCTTGGCAGGCGATACAATTTGTAAAAACCATTTTCCTTTTACTGTTCTTCGGTGTCTAAATGTTAAAGCAATGCTTGAGTTCTTGGTTTTTTGTTTTATTTTTGTAGGTGAAAAGATGTACTTACTTGCTTATTTGGTAGAAAAATACAGTTCAATATTTCAATGCGGCACAAAAATAAACCTCAGCTTTCCCCAACTTTCACAGTAATTGTGTAGTGTATAGAGAAAGACAAACAAGACAGAGCAAAACCAGCAAACAGTGGTACGCTCCAGAGAGATAGATTTACAGCACAATTTCCTTCTCTAACTCCTTTATTTACACAGTATTTGAATTTTCACAATAAGCATATATGTCTTTTTAGGCAGAAATTATGATAAAGTTCTGAATATATATAACTTTGAGAGGGACAGATTTCATCTCAACATGGTTGTCAGCTCTATCACTCTAGTAGCATTGCTTTGTGCTGTATGATATTATGTGAGATGAATTAGGAAACTGAGTATACTCCAACATTTGTACAAAATTGGACAGAATTAATCAATTTTAAAATATAAACCTTAGGATTAGTTTATTATATACTTAATAGATAAACCACTAATGCATCTCTCTTCAGGAGTAAAAACAAGGCATTCTTTCCAGCAAACCCAAATGATGAATTGATCCAGTAGTTGAATATTTGCATCTAATTTCACTTTGGGCTTAGTTAAGCAAAATCATCATCCCATAAAAGATTTTCATGTTTTTCAAACAAGTCTCCTTGCTGAAATGATTCTTTTCATAAAATCATACAAAGATCTCTGATTTTTTTAAATGATGTGCCATCGCTTTAAGAGAAAATTAGGTTATTGATTAATTGATTATATGCTGCTCACAAATGCCAACTTAAGCACAAGTAAGGAGACACTATTGAATGTTCACAACTCAAAGCCTGCAAGACCACACTGCATGGTTGCATCACTACCATCTCCTATTTTAATGAAGACATAGCACAGCACTTTGTTTGCCTAATTACGCAATATATCAAAACTATGTGAGATTCTCTTACACTACAATAGGAGGGAAATCACAACACATATGTGAATTACAGAGTTTCATCTGCTTGTTAAGGTAGGGCATTAGTATTCCAATGCCTTTTATAAGGTGGCAGTGGATTTCTTCTTCAGAGGAAATTAAAGTGCATGAAGCTGTCTTATAATTTGTTAGTGGAAACTGTGACATTTGAAAATGATTAACAGAAAATTGAGTTTTTATTTAGATACTCAATAATCTAGAACCATCTAAATAATAAATGGCTCATAGGAAAATATAATCCATTTTGAGTGGAGAAGTAAATATGATAAAATAACAATAGCATAATAACAACATCAACTATTTATTTGAGAATTATAGCATAGATTTAAGGACATGCGGTTTGGAGAAAGGATTTAAATTATAGATCTGCAATTTACCAGCATAGAGTCATGGGAAAATTATCTAAATCCTTGTTATCGTACTTTTCCCATCTGTGAAAGTATATAATATGTTTCTTCCACATTTTTTTTTTTTTTTGGACAGGCAGAGTTTGACAGTGAGAGAGACAGAGAGAAAGGTCTTCCTTTTCCGTTGGTTCACCCCCAAAATGGCCACTATGGCCGGCGTTCTGCGCCGATCCGAAGCCAGGAGCCAGGTGCTTCCTCCTGGTCTCCCTTGCGGGTGCAGGGCCCAAGCACTTGGACCATCCTCCACTGCCTTCCCCGGGCCACAGCAGAGAGCTGGACTGGAAGAGGAGCAACCGGGACAGAATCTGGCACCCCAACTGGGACTAGAACCCAGGGTGCTGGCGCCACAGGCAGAGGATTAGTCTAGCGAGCTGTGGCGCCGACCTCTTCCTCACTGTTTTACCCTGAGGAGTAAATACCAACATGGGAACAAACTAAGATTGAGTGTGGCTGCACATGACAGAAATCCCACTGTAGGAGTTTAACAACAAAAGGGACTTAGGTCCAAGCAGGCTACCGTCAGTCCGAAGATGCTGTAGCTACTCAAGGATGTATCACTGACTCAAGTTTCCTATCATTTCCTTCTTGTTGTCCTTAATAGGTGATGTAACACAGTATGGCTAGTTGAACTCAGCCCTTACTTCTGATATCTAGACAGAAGACAGCAAATAGGAAAGGGGTGGTACTTAGGTCAGGATAGCAAACTCTCTCTGAAATCTCAGGGAATCTCCAGATTCCATGCCATTCAGCAGAACTTGTCACATGACCTTTCTTAGCTACAATGAAGTCTTGGGAAAGTCATTTAGCTACCAAATTGCTCCTTAAAAAATAAGTATACTCCTGTATTAAATAAGAAAAAAAAAAGGTAGGTATACTGGTACAACAGGTTAAACCACCTCCTGGGATGACAATATCCCATAAAGAGTGCCAGTTCAAGTTCTTACTCCTCTACTCCAATCCAGCTCCTTGTCAATGCACCCTGAGAGGTAGAAGATCATAGTTTCAGTGGTTAGCCCCCAGTAATCTATGTGGGAGATACAGATGGAGTTCTGGGCTCCTGGATCCAGTCTTCAGTCTGGCCCACATCTGGCTCTTGTGGGCATTTGGAGAGTGAATCAGTAGAAGACAGCTTGTTCGTTCTCTCTCTCTCTCTCTCTCTCTCTCTTTCCTTCCTCATATCCCTCTCCCTCTCTCTGTTGCTTAAATAAATGAAAATAAATTAAACTAAACATATTTAAACACAGAAAAGTGGGTAATAAAAATTTCATAAGCAATAACTACCAAATCATTTCAAGACACACAATTACATAAATGCTGGCCATTATTATATTATTTTGATTTTTGAATTTTAGATATGCCTCATAATGAATGACACTACCTATGCTGTATGAGTACAAAAAACATAGACATGTATATTCCAACCGGGGCTGGCTCACCCCTCTTAGGCAACCTGGCGGTCCCCATATTGATGCTAAACTTAGTGTGGACACTGAATTGGCATAGCGCATGACAGCCCAGAACTCCTGGACTCAAGTGATCCTCCAGCCTCAGCCTCCCAAGTAGCCGGGACTACAGGCGCGCTCCACCTTGCTCGGCTAGACATGTATATTCAGGATGCCGTTCATACAGGGGAAACTTCAGTAGTACTCAGGTAAGATGTTCTGTGGGCAACAGGAAGGCTAGAGAAGGAATAGGTCATGTGACATCTGCCCCTTGACCAGCCCTTCTACTGACCCTGAGTCACAGGTAAAGTTCTAGAGCCTAGTTAGATCAATTAGCATTGCAAGGGATTTTGTGACACGAAGGACGGAAGCAATGTGATAAGTTTGGAAGGGTTCTAGGGACAGGGTGTTGGGACACTATTGTCAGTGGATGCAGCTGTGGTCCTGTTCTGGAAAGGTTTGAGGGCATCGATGGCCTTACATACAGCAGCAGCAGTATACCAGGGGAGGTGGGATGCCTGGTGCGATGCTGGCTACCAAAGACAGGGAAGAAGTCCAACAGGCATGCCAGACTGCCAGCTGTGTGACAGTGCCACACAGAGGACAAGTGGCTCAGGATATCCTTCCTAGCCCTCCAAGAAGCAAGTAAGGAAAGCATTGCAGGGGCCACAGACCTGTTTTAGCGGGTGGGGAGTACTAGCGACAATAGGGAATAACTTAGGTTCTATACATGTTGATTTCTGTGACCAGACTGATAATAGCAGAGTCATCCTAGTGCTTACTGAATATTGGATAATAGAGTAAATTATTTGCATTTAGTTTCCCAAGTAATTTTATAAATACCTTCTGAATTGCTGTCTTCCTACCTTAAAGATTAGGAAACTAAAGGACAGGAAGGCAGGATATCTTGCTCTAGTTCTTCCATCTAGAGAGTTCTAAGGCTGAGAGCTAAAGTCAAGTCTAACTGAAAAAAAAATCACATTCTTAGACTAGCTCAATTAGTAGAGAGTTACCATTATTCATTTTTAGGTAGAATGCACAGCACACTACTTCTTAATGTTCTTAAAGTTCAGTGTATACACAAATCACCTTGAAAGTATGTTAAGAGGGCTATTTCCTGGCCCTTCCTGGTCCACACAAGTTCTTTCATTGAGTAGGTATGAGGTGCAGCCAGGAAATATGTATTTTAAAGTGACTACATGTAGTGCTGATGAAACCACACTGTGAGAAATGTGTAGGGATACAGAAATACGAGTGGCAGTTCTCAGAATAACCATACCAGAGTGGCATTATCATCCTTAAAGAGGAAGACATGGGATCGGTGCTGTGGTATAGTATGCTAAAACCTACATTTGCAATGCCAGCATCTCATATGGGTGCCAGTTCATGTTCCAGATATTCCTCTCCTGAACTAGCTCTCTTCTTAAGAGCTGGGAAAACAGTAGAGGAGGGCCCAAGTGTTTGGGCCCCTGCACCTGTATGGGAGACCCAGAAGAAGCTCCTGACTCCTGGCTTTGGATAGGCCCAGTTTGGGCCATTGCAGCCATTTGGGGAGTGAATCAGCAGAAGGAGGATCTCTCTCTCTCTCTGTCTCTCTCTCTCCTGTCTATAGCTCTACCTCTCAAATAAATAAGACACAAGTTTAGTGAGATTAAATATTTTGCTTGGTGTTCTCTTAAAAAACC
The DNA here is from genome assembly GCF_964237555.1 of Oryctolagus cuniculus. Taxonomy (NCBI): domain Eukaryota; kingdom Metazoa; phylum Chordata; class Mammalia; order Lagomorpha; family Leporidae; genus Oryctolagus; species Oryctolagus cuniculus. The sequence goes on from NC_091441.1 coordinate 25,966,599, forward strand.
AGATGGTATTTTCTAATTTTTTTTAAATATTAGAACTATTTTAGATTTATAGAGAAATTGTAAATGTAACTGCAAAAGTTCCAACATACCTGATCCAAGTTTCCCCTAATATTAACAGGGCACAATGTACATTAAGATGGCAAACTTTGGAAAATTTACATATCAATACTGATGCATGATAACTGGTTAAAGCCTATACTTCATTTAGATGTTATTTTTATGTAAAGTTTTTTTTCTGTTCCAGGATTCCACCCAGGATAAGGTGAGCACACTGCATTTCATCACTCATCCCCTTGGACATCATTTCCTCTTGACTGGATGGTATGTCATTTTTCCCTCAGTTTTGAAGACCTTAACAGCTTTGAGACATACTGTTCAGGTAACCTGCAGAGTCTCAGCAGGGGCCTGTCCACTATTTTTCTCATTATGAGGCTAGGGTTATAGATTTGGAGGAGGAAGAACACAGAGGTCAAGAGGCACCCTCATCACACCCTCACAGGAGTGCTCACTACCAACAGGACTTGGTGTGGATGATGATCTTGATCACCTGGTTAAGATGGTGTGTACTTGTCAGGTCACTCCCTTCTTGTCTACCTCACATACTGTACACTTTGGGAGGAAGTGACTAAGCATAGTCAATATGTCAAAGAATGAGGGTTATACTCCACCTTCTTGAGAGTGGAATTCATCTACACAAATTATTTGGGGTCATTCTGCAAGGGAGATTTTTCTACTATCTGTTATTTATCTGTTTATCATGAGGTTTATCAATATGGATTTGGGAAATTTATACTCAGGATTTTATATTCCAGAATTACTTTTTTTTGCTTAAATTTTTCATCTTTGTCCACTGAGAGCTGTTTCAGTTAGCTACTGATTCTTTGGACATATTCTATCACTGCAGAGTTTATTTTTAAATAAATTTCTTACTTTGTAGAACTGTAAGATGCTCTAAGTAGACCATGTGTATCTTCCACCTAGAATCCACTATTTCTCCAAGGAACCTTGGTCACTGGTTTTGCAGAATGGTATTAGAAATTGCGATCTGAGTGCTAGATTGTGTGTATTTTTAGTAGACACACTTTTGGATGATGTTCAGTATACACTCGTAAGTATTTAAAGCCAGATTTTGGCTTTCCTTCCAAAAGAGGTGACTTCTGTAAATTCTTAAACAAATAATAGACCATCAGTCTTCATAGCCTCACTAATAAAACATGGGAGACAAATTATCTATTCTTCCCACTTCCTAAGACTAAGTCTAAATTCCTAACAGGGATCACTTTTCAGTTAAAATTTAAACACCTAAGAATAATTGTGTGTTAATTACAGAGTTCAACCAATGGTACTAGAACAAAAAAAATACTAAAATGGATAAAGTATTACATTGTACATCAACAGTCAGGACAAGAGCTGATCAAGTCACTGTTTCTCATAGTGTCCATTTCACTTCAACAGTTTCCCCTTTGGTGCTCAGTTAGTTGTCGCTGATCAGGGAGAACATATGATATTTATCCCTTTGGGACTGGCTTAATTCACTCAGCATGATGTTTTCCAAATTCCTCCATCTTGTTGCAAATGACCGGGTTTTGTCAAAGGTCACAGTTTCTAATATCTACGGGATGAGACAGATTTGATCAAGGAGAGGCAAGGAGTACAAATTGACATACAGGAAACTACATGCTTAGAACAGAGATGGAAGCAGCCATTGTATTACCATACACGAATACAAACCATCTGTAGCTGATTTGAAAAGAAAGATGGAAATTCGATCTTGAAAAAGAACAGGTCATCAAAGGAGGAGGTACCTTTCTCTGAAGGGAGGAGAGAACTTCCACTTTGACCATGCCTTGTCTAAAAATGATCAGAGTCAGTGAACTCAGGGGGCTTCCATAGCCTTGGCAGTTCATGACAAGAGCCTAGGGTGATTACTGATGCCCTAAACAAGAGTGTCAATTTGTTAAGTCAACAACAGGAGTCACTGTGCACTTACTCCTCATGTAGGATCTCTGTCCTTAGTGTGCTCTACATTGAGATTTAATGCTATAACTAGTACTCAAACAGTATTTTTTACTTTGTGTTTCTGAGTGGGAGCAAACTGTTGAAATCTTTACTTAATGTATGCTAAACTGATCTTCTGTATATAAAGAGAATTGAAAATGAATCTTGATGTGAATGGAAGGGGAGAAGGAGTGGGAAAGGGGAGGGTTGCGGGTGGGAGGGATATTATGGGGGGGAAGCCATTGTAATCCATAGCTGTACTTTGGAAATTTATATTCATTAAATAAAAGTTAAAAAAAAAGACTAAGTCTAGATGATAGATCAGAAAGTCATTGGAAGATGTAAATTATTAGACAACAATAGATCAACATCATCCTAATTTATCAGTTATTATCATAACCTTATTTGTACGAGTATTTGGAAGAAAGGACAAAGGAAAAGCTACTTCAGTTGCTGATTCTGGGCTTGGCTACCTGCACTTTGGCTATAAAATGGATAGCAAACCTTTGACAGACTAGCTGACACCTTTGTTCATTAGTAGGAAAGGGTTTTGGAACCATGAACCAAAGTCTTCTATACATTGTAAAGCTGTGCTGAAAGGAAAAATATGGAAGTGTTAATTTCCAAAAGAGACTTACTCCAACAGTGCAAGTGCCCGAATTCGCTTTCTCAGCTACTAGATTTCAGAGTTCAAAATGCAGTGTGTGATGGTATCTGTACTTTCCTGAGCAATTTGTCCTTTTGAGACCTCCCTAAAATTATTAGGAAAAGCCTTGCAGGTAAAGTCTCTTCATTCTAAAATTACATTATTTATGCTGCCAATGTTACTTCACAGATGACCTTGTCACTTCTCTCTTCCTTTCTTTTTTCAGCTTATCACAAATCTGCTTAAGAGGAGGCCAGGGAAGAAGCAGCCATAGTTGGTGATAAGGACTGTAGCCAGCACAAAGTGGCTGCCAGTGGTGAAGCATCAGTATAATTTTTCTTTTAAAAAATTATTTATTTGCAAGGCATAGATAAAGAGACAGAAAGGGGGCCGGCGCCGCGGCTCACTAGGCTAATCCTCCGCCTAGCGGCGCCGGCACACCGGGTTCTAGTCCCGGTCAGGGCACCGGATTCTGTCCCGCTTGCCCCTCTTCCAGGCCAGCCCTCTGCTGTGGCCCGGGAGTGCAGTGGAGGATGGCCCAGGTGCTTGGGCCCTGCACCCCATGGGAGACCAGGAGAAGCACCTGGCTCCTGGCTCCTGCCATCGGATCAGCGCGGTGAACCAACGGCAAAAGGAAGAGCTTTCTCTCTGTCTCTCTCTCTCACTGTCCACTCTGCCTGTCAAAAAAAAAAAAAAAAAAAAAAAAGAGACAGAAAGGTAGAATGACATACAGACACAGTCCCCCGCCCACATACACACAAGTGGCAAGGATAGTGGGGAGAGATCTTCCTTTTGCTGATTCACTTCCCATAGACCCACCACAGAAAGGGCTGGGACAAGCCAGGAACCCGGAACTTAATCTGGATTTCCTGCATGGATAGCAGTGACCCAAGTACTTGAGGCATCCCCACTGCTTCCCAAGGTGTACATTAGCAGAAGCTGGATAACAAGCAGAGGCAGGACTCAAATTCCAGCACTCCAATATGGGATGTGGATATATCAACCACTGTGAAAAAAGGCCTGCCCATCTGTATTTTTGTCTTGGTTCCCAGGCCTGAACATGTAAAGAACAGTATCCCCATAGGAAAACTCTTCATTAGCCCCAGTTATCTTGCCCTCCATACTCTGTCCTTTCTCATTCATACAACCCTTCCAATGTTTCCTTCTCTCTTCTATCTGCAACTTACACTTAAATGGTTCCTAGTAGTCTATTACCTTGGCAACCTGCTTGTATTTTTGTCTTTCTGCCCTTTTTAAAGTTTTGTTTATTTATATATTTATTTCTTTTTAAAGATTATTTATTTGAAAGACAGACGTACAGAGACAGAGAAGCAGAGTCAGGGAGAGAAATCTTTCATCTGTTAGTTCAATTGCCAAATGGTTGCAACAGCCAGAGCTGGGCCAGGCTGAACCTACGACCCAGGAGATGCTTCATCTGCATCTCCCAAGTAGGTGCAGGGGCCCAAGCAATTGAGCCATGTTTTTCTGCTTTCCCAAGTGCATTAGCAGGAATCTGGATTGGAAGTGGAGCAGCCTGGAACCGGCCCACATATGGGATGCCAGTGATGTAGTTAGTAGCTTTACCTGCTATGCCACAGTACTGAGCCCAAGATTTATTTATTTATTTTAAAGGCAGAGTGATAGAGAGAGAGAGGTGGGCAGGGGAGAGAGGGAGAGAGGGAGAGAGAGAGAGAGATTGAGTTTTCACTTGATGGTTCACTCTCAAATGGCCACAACAGTCAGAGTTGGTCCAGGAAGAAACTTAGGGCCAAGAAATCCATCCAGATCTCCAATATGGGAAGCAGAGGCCCAAGCATTTGGGCCATCCTGTGCTGCTTTCCTGGGTGCAGTACAGAGAGCTGGACTGGTAGTGGAGCAGGCTGGACTCCAACTGTAGCTCTAGTATGGGATACAGACAGCTTAGCTCACTCCACCACAATGCCAATCCTTTATACATTTTTATATAGACCACAGGAGCTAACCAATATGACACCTCAAACAGGATCTTAACAAACATCTATTGAACAAATGATAAAAAAAAAAAATAGGAGCTCAGTGTTTACTGTGTGCCAGTGACTATGACAATCCTTGAATGCAATGCATTTTTTAAAAAATGCAATCCACTTAACAATGGTTTTCCCAGTTGTAGAAATGAGTGCTCTGAATCTTAGAGACACGCAGGTGGTTCAATCCCAGAAGAGCCAAGGTTTACCCCGAGGTGTGTACAATAATGTCTGCATAGTGCTCATTCTTAGATGTCTGATTTGGGAGTTCGTGCAGCTGCCGGGACTCTGTATCCTCAACAGTAGACTCAGGGTCATCTCAAGAAACTGCTGAGTTCCTTCGCAGCCTGACCCATGCTCTGACACAGGAACATTTGTCCTCTTCTTTTTGGGTCATATTATATTCCTATTGTCTTGTCTTAGTTTCTATTAACTTCTATAAAAATAAAACTTTAATTTTTTTTTGCCTCATCTGGGTCCTTAGAATGGTTCTCCAAAAGCAAACACTGAGTCTACCCTTGAAATTGTTATGTAGGAAATGATTATTCACCTGTTTTACCTTGTTCCATATTCATACCTGTGAGTTGACAAATGCCTTAGATGCATTAGTAAGAGGGCTTAAAGAAATAGAAAATTCCATAGACTTCACACACTTGCATTTCAATATTTGTGGGATTTCCTTCATTTTTGAATTTCCTACAGAACTCTGGAATGTTGCCAGTAAAATTATGAATAGTGGCAAGCACAAGAAAAATCAGACCAACAGAGAAGCTGGGGGGGGGGTTGGGGGGAGGGAGGAAAGGAAAATAGAAGAAACCTCTCACCAGTTAAAGCTGAGCAATTCTGCAATGCTATATCCTCAACTGAACCCTGCAAGGCTCATGTGCTAAAGTAGCATCAGATTCTATGCACACCTGAGAATATCATTGTATACAAATTAATTAGTTAATGTCTTGTCACAGGCACAATATAACACATGACAAAGTGTCAGAAATGACTTTTGCAATAAATACATTTTCCTATCACTCTAAAAACTATCCTGATATTGAAAATGAGCTGCTTGTGACAGTGTTTTGGCCAGGTAGTCGATCTTCCCATACCTCCTCCAAAAATGACCCTTCCATTCTGGATGACATGTTTGATTTTACTATAGGATTAGAGGGTGAGGCCTCAGTGACCCAGATATCTTGGCTAAGGTACTTGTAATTGCTTCTAAATATCCAAATCAGTGCCACAGCTTCCACACTGTTGCAATAGGCCCCTTTTAATAAGCCTTGTCACCACTCCCGAATGTTCCTTTACATGGCAGAAAATGTGCTGACTTAACAGCCAGGGTCCTGCACACAACAGTTCCAAGTTTTCCCCATTCCCACCATGGCTGCCACATTCAGGGTGACCAACCACCCCAGCTTACCTGGGGCTATCCCACTGTGGACACTGAAGGTCTTACTTCTTTTGGAAACCTTGCAAATTGGAAAGGCAGGGTCAAGGGCAAAGGCACCCCTGATCACTCAGATTTCTTTCCTTCTGTTTCTCTCTGCCTAGGGTTTTGCTCATTTCTGCCCGGAATCCTTTACTGATGAATGATTAAATTATCTTTCCTACACTCCAGCATGAGAAATGTATTTCTCCCTGAGAGGTAGTTCACTCCTCTACAAATAGACTTTTACTCTGGGGGAACGAAGACATCAGCCTTACATAACCTTTCACAAAAGGCCCACTCATTTTGCACCAGGACCAGAAAAGGGCCTGCAGTTCAGGAGCGAAGCAGAAACCTCTCTCACCAGCAAGGACACTAGTGATTTTCATTCAGATTGACCCAATCTGTACAGCTGAGCCCCTATGTTCTCTTCTTGTAGACTCTGATGTAGAACAGGCCAGTTAAAGCTCGTCTCACTGCCTGGCATTGCAGTGAAAGCTTCAAGACCTCACAAGGAGCTCTCGGTTTATAAAGGCCAACTCTTCAAAACCCTGTTACACACCCTCTTCCCTTCCACAGAGGCCCAGGCAAATGTGCTCTTGGTCTGTTTCGTGCCCTGACAACCATTCTCCATCAAAAGGCAGGTTCAATATGTGGTCAGCACTACCCAGGTCTCACTTGGAGCTTGAGCTTGCTTTCAGCATCAGACCTGACACACAGAGATGGTGGGGAGACAGGGACAGGTGAGGAAGGACCCGGGGATCCAGTGTCCCTTTCAACTGCTTTCCCTTTTCATAAGTCTGAGTATTTTTAAGGAGGAAAGACATTGGACAGAGGGGAAAATGTGGAATCAAAATCAGATCTTTTAAACATGTGCCTCCTTATCTTGAGCATTGATGAGAAAAGAAGGAGAAAGGCAGGCAGAACATCCAAATAGCATTTTCAAGGGTTTTTATTCTCAAGGAAAATGAAATGTGTCACAGCCTCCTGCCATGAAATATTTTAGCCACTAAACTACAAATGGGGATACTCTTCGATGTTGGCGTAGTTTGCCATTGCAAGATCAGTGCGGGGAGTGAAAGTCCTGCAAAGAGGCTCCATGCAAACTAAGCCTACACTAGTGCAACTGATGCATTGTCCCGCTGATGAGATGACAGCTTGTAATTGTGAGAATGGGGAAAAGGATCCCCTCCTTCTATGCCACTTCCAGTAGGCCAGAGAAGTGTTTCAGTCACTTGGGATGCTAACTGAGCTAGTCTGGGCATCTATGTTTCTCATCAGCTCCAGGTGGTGCCTGTGTTGTTGGTCCATGGACCATATTTGAACAGTAGGGCCCAAGGACAGTGGTTCTCAACCTTGGATGAACACAGGAATCACCTATAGAGAATTTAAAAACACTTTTTCCTTGGTCTCATCTCAGAGATTCTAAATTTACTGGTCTGAGGAGGGACTGTGCATTGATAGGCAGTAAAAATAAAAGCCACTCCTCCAGAGAAGACCCTCAATTCAGAAAAATGATGCCTGGTACTACATATTAATGAGGCACGTGTTGGCTCCTAAGTGTTCATGCTGAGTTAATGTGGGATCAATGACCCTGTAGGAAATGGATGTGGTTAACTAGGTAAGTTAATAAGAGAGAATAGTTTGGATGTAGAATCTACAGGAGAAGTGTTATAGGATGCCAAGTTTGATCAGCACAGCACTGTGTCAGGACCTATTAGCCTCTAAATCTAGGAGAGGTATGGACAAGGCCCCACGAAACCAAGATGTGGGTGATTTCAAAATTGCCCTTGGAGTCTATCTTATTTTGCTTCAAAGTCTTTAAACCACAACAGTGAAATTGAGGTAAGTTCTGGCCACCAGTGAAATTTTCTATTTATAAAACTACCTCAGGATAAATGTAGTACACATTAAAACAATACTAATAGTAGCTAGCACTTTCCAGGCATTGGAATAGAGATATTATATATCTAACCGTTGGAGTAATATTATATCCATTTAGAGTTGGGATACAGAGGCTGATCTTGTCTCCACTTGACAAGTGTTGAAATTGACATTTAGTGAGGTTAAAAATCTGAATCAAGCCTTCTGGCTGGCAGGGTTTCCCTCCTAGGCTGTGCCACCTCTCATGACCAAAGACCACACAACCATGGAGCTGGCTGCTTTGCAATGTCTAGAAGGGGGCAGTTCATTGATTTAGCGGCAGACATGGTGCTGGTATCTGTCACATGCAAAGGCTCTAAGTCAAACTTCTGATTGAGCTCAAAGGAACACACATCCATGTTTTTAAGAAATAGTAGTGGGTCCAGATTTGTGGTTTAGTGGGTTGAGCCACACGTGATGCTGGCATCCCATAGGGGCACTGGTTTGTGTCTCAGCTACTCCATTTCCAATCCAGCTCCCTGCTAATGTGCCTGTGAAAGCAGCAGGAGATGGTGCAGGTATTTGAGTCCCTGCCATGCACTGAAGAGACTCAGATGAAGCTCCTGGCTTCTGACTTCAGCCTGGCCCAGCCCAAGCCATTGCAGCCATTTGGGGAGTGAATCAGTGGATGGAAGATCTCTATCTTTACCTTTCTCTGTAACTCTGCCTTTAAAACAAATAAATAAATATTTAAAACAAAAAAGAAATAGTAATGAACACAAAATGTATTGAAAAGGAACATATTGAGAAAATAATCTGAATTTTTAAAAAATCTTAGGTTGAGTTGTTCTTTTTAATTCACCAGGAACAATCAGGCATCACTTTGCAGGAAGCCACAGGAGCAAGAAATGTCTCCATATCAATCCTACTTCAACTGACAAGCTGAAGTCCTGTTCCTTCTGCTCAATGATAGTTTTCAAAGCGGAAGTGGCCTGTTATACTTGCTTATTAATAATCCTCTGCATTAGCTGTATACTTTTCAAAGTTCATCAATTTCAGTTCACAATTGATCATAATGAAAGGACTAAGAGTCAAAGGGAGCACATAAACAAGTCTAGTACCTGCTAACACTAACTGATGGAATAAATAAAGGGAGAGTGATCCAACATGGGAAGTGAGATACTCAGCAGACTCATAGAATGGCAGATGTCCTAAATAGCACTCTGGCCTCAGAATCAGCCCTAAAGGCATTCGGATCTGGCTGAAAAGCCCATGAGAGTATTTCAGGCATGGAAAGCCAAGACACTCTGGCAAAAGATCTCTGCTAGTGAGATCCCAGTGGAAAGAACAGGTCTTCAAAGAAGGAGGTACCTTTCTCTGAAGGGAGGAGAGAACCTCCACTTTGACTATGACCTTGTCTAAACAAGATAAGAATCGGAGAACTCAGAGGGCTTCGATAGCCTTGGAAACTCATGTTTGGAGCATAGGGAGACTACTGATACCATAGACAAGAGTGTCAATTGGTAAAATCAACAACAGGAGTCACTGTGCACTTACTCCTCATGTAGGATCTCTGTCCTTAATGTGCTCTGTATTGAGATTTAATGCTATAACGAGTACTCAAACAATATATTTCACTTTGTGTTTCTATGGGGGTGCAAACTGTTGAAATCTTTACTTAATGTATACTAAACTGATCCTCTGTAAAAAAAAAAAAAAAAAAAAAAGAAATTATCAACTCCCAACTTGACTCTCACTGGGATTAAACATGACAATAGGTCTGATCTGATTTCATCATCATTTAAAAAAAATCATCTATTATTTTTCACTTTATGTTTCTGTATGGGAGCAAACTGGTGAAATCCTTACTTAATGTATTCTAAGCTGATCTTCTGTATATTAAGATAATCGAAAATGAATCTTGATGTGAATGGAAGGGGAGAGGGAGTGGGAAAGGGGAGGGTAGTGGGTGGGAGGGACGGTATGTGGGGGAAGCCATTGTAATCCATAAATCGTACTTTGGAAATTTATATTCATTAAATAAAAGTTAAAAAAAAAAAAGGACAAAAAAATAAAAAAAAATAATCCTCTGCATTAGCTGTATACTTTTCAAAGTTCATCTCTATTGGCTACACTAGTTCTATCCACATAAGCTATCTCTAGACATACAGATGCATTTAAAAATTCAAGGGGCCAGCGCCATAGTGCACTAAGTTAATCCTCTGCCTGCCATGCTGGTATCCCATATGGGCACCAGTTCTGGTCCCAGTTGCTCCTCTTCCAGTCCAGCTCTCTGCTGTGGCCCAGGAGGGCAGTGGAAGATGGCCCAGAAGCTTGGGCCCCTGTACTCGCATGGGAGACCAGGAAGAGCACCTGGATCCTGGCTTCAGATCGGCACAGTACCGGTCGTGACAGCTGTTTGGGGAGTGAACCAATGGAAGGAAGATCTTTCTCTCTGTTTCTCTCTCTCACTGTCTATAACTCTACCTGTCAAATAAATAAATTAAAAAAATCTGACATATATGAAAAGCATGGAACACATTGCTTATATAACTATGTTAAACATTTAAATCATTTTCCTGCAATTAGAAAAAGGTTCCTTTCCATGAACTCATTTCAATTTATTCAACTGGGGCCGGCACTGTGGTTAACACCATGGCTTGAAGCACCGGCATCCCATATGGCGCCAGTTCAAGATCCGGCTGCTCCACTTCTGATCCAGCTCTCTGTTCCGGCCTGGGAAAGCAGTAGAAGATTGCCCAAGTCCTTGGCCCCTGCACCCACGTGGGAGATACAGAAGAAATTCCTGGCTCCTGGCTTCAGATCAGTGCAGCTCCAGCCATTGTGGCCAACTGGGGAGTGAACCATTGGATGGAAGACCTCTCTCTCTCTCTCTCTGCCTCTCCTCTCTCTATGTAACTCTGACTTTCAAATAAATAAATAAATCTTAAAAAAATTATTCAACCAATATTTGCTAAGTAAGATTTGCTGTTATTAGAATGAAAGTATCCTAATGTCTTCTCCAGTCTTAGCTAAGCCACTATCACACCTGGTCTCCTGTAGCTAGATACACTCACTGGTCTAGGAATTCACCCTCCTTTACCCCACCAGAGTGCCTTTATTTAGACAACATTCTTTCCCTTGCCTCTTCCAAAACGTCTTCCTACTTATGTATGCTAATTCATTCTTTAGATATAAACTCAATCACAAGTTTTTCAGGGAAATCATCATCTCTCATGTGTCTGGGTCCCTCTCCTACAATATTTTCTTTTCCTTAAAGCCTTACCTCATTTGAAAGTATTGGTTTATCAATATGGTTATTTTAGTAGCATGTCTATCCCACTGGGTTCTCTAAGTTCTATCGCCACCTTAGCACAATGTCTGGAACACATTCAGTAAATATGGGATAAAAGAGTCAGCACAGAATCAGCACGCATCAGCACAGAAGGGGAAATAGCACCAAATGGGAAAACTAGAAACCAGAGGCCCAGTCTCAGGAATGATGGGAAGAACATTTGGAACAGGACTATTTAAGATGAACTGTAAAATAAGTTTTAACAGAAAAAAAAAAAAAAAAGCAGTATCTGACGGAAAGCTTCCCAAGGGAAACAGTCAACAAACTATAAAGAGTCATGGAAGCCTGGGAGTAGGTTTATAGTAACAAGATGCCAGACCTGCAGAAAAGTCTTTGATTACCCAATTGTTAAAATACCATGCAGTGTTTTAAACATATTGACAACTCTTTACACCACTTTGCTTCCTCCACCCCTGCCTTTGGCCCAATCAATCTAAAGATACAGGGATGAGTCAATTATAACTGTCAGCCCATCTGGCTAATATTAATATATTAATGATGTAATGCATAAACATGACAGTTTATATTTTCAGCATGTCCCACTTTGTACTCTATTTTAATGAGCACTTTCTTCTGCCTTGTTTCCCAATTAGCTCTGTAGAAGCCTATTCCTTCACTGGAGCATCAACCCCTGGAGGATACAAACATATCTAAACCTCCCCGTCATCTCCTTGCAACCCTTGGTAAATGCTCAGTAACTATGTTCATGAAACAAATACTTGATCCCATATGATCCTTGAAATATCTCAGTGATTTTCTTAGCACTGATAATCCTACCTAGAACCTGAGAACACAGGTTTTGAGAGACAAAAATATGTGCTCCTGGATGTAGCATCAGTCACAGACTATACTAAATCTATATTTTATGACATATGGCTTGGGAGATCTTACTTGGAAGAACACATTAAATTGGGAGCCCTTGATTACCAGAAAGATACAAACAAATTAGAGGGAGTTTAGGTAAGAGAAATAAATGTGATTAAACTTCTGGAGGGGTATGAGGAAGATGAAAAGAACTAAATATTTACAGTCAGGTTGAGTAAAGACTCAGGAGGGAGGCAAGAATGGCTTGTAGCCAGAATTGTTTAACACGCATCAGCACAGAAGAGCAAATAGCACCAAATGGGAAAACTAGAAACCAGAGTCCCAGTCTCAGGAATGATGGGAAGAACATTTGGAACAGGACTATCTAAGATGAATTGTAAAATAAATTTTAACAGAAAAAAAAAAAAAAAAGCAGTAGCTGACGGAAAGCTTCCCAAGGGAAACAGTCAACAAAAACAGTCAACAAACTCTCCCTGGAGATACCTCAAATCAGAGACAGAAAATAACTAGAAATTGTCCTGTAGGGAACAGATATGTCCAAACATTATGTATGAAAGGGAAAACTTTACAGAGTTTCTCTATAATTTATATTGTCCTGGGATCCCATGAGGATGAGGAAAGACATAGGAACAACAGACTGAGGACTGCAGGTGCAGTGGGTATGCTTTCCAGTTTCAGCATTGGCTCTCATCTCTAGATTTGGTTTAGGAAGCAGCATGCTACAGAGGCCACTGTGAGCATATTCTATGCTTTATTGCATCCCGGGGCCTTCATAACCAGGCCAATGTCAGTAGATGAAACAATTATTTGAATACCCCATAAAAATAGGGGAGTTACATATATGTAAACACAGGTGTGCTTTTGAAACTCAGAGTCATACATGTTATAAGTGTAGCAATGATATTGGGCCTATGTATTTCACCAAGTTGGAAATATATTGAAGTTCAAACGGGTAGATGAGCATTTTTAACCCAGGGATAGTGTCTACCACTGTAACTGTGATTCAGTCATCCTTAATTCTGTCATACTCACAGGAACCAGAATGTCCATATTAAGCCTGTGACACAAGCATCCTGCTTCCTTACACATGATTCTCTGAATAGGCCTAATAAACAGAATAAGGAGAGAAACTGACAAAAGAAACGGCTGTTTTGAGCAATCAACAATCTCACTGTGACCAAGGATCTCTTCTCCATTTCAGAATCAGTGTACATTTTGGGAAGAAGCTTAGGTAAAACTTTGCTAAAATAAACATGATACATCATTAGGCAACAGTTTCCTAGTAGTTAAAACACTGATGGCATTCATGCCTAAAAGCAAAAGGTTGCCGGTGAAACAGAATAGCCACTGATGACATTGACGTCTCAAAGCTAATGGCTGCTCAGTTGGAAAAACAGACTCATAGAATTATCTTACTGAAATCACAAATGGCCAACAAATTTATGGAAAAAAATGCTCAAGCTTATTAGCAATCAGGGAAATGCAAATTAAATGCACAATGATACATTAATTCATATCCACCAAATGAGAGCAAATTAAGCATATGAAAATATCAAGTACAGGTGGAGATGTGAAGCCAATGGGACTTTCATGATCTCCTGGTGAGAGTTTCGATGCAATGTGTCATAAGCTCCTAAAAGTAATAGTGTCTTTCCCATGATTCAGCAATTTTATTCCAAGTTATGTGCCCTAGAAAAATTTATACTGTATACAAAAATTTATGCTGTGGGGCATGTATAAGAATGTTCACAGCACCATTATTGCCAATAGAAAAATGTGCTCCCAAAATTTCATCAATAGTAAATTGGGTAAATTATGGCTAATAAAATTGTGAACTATTATCCAGCAAAGAGAGTGACTGAAATATGGTCACATGAACCCATACAGGTGAATCTCAAATATCTAATGTTTAGACAAAGTACAAGTCAGAGAACAAAGCAAATATTTAATGACATGTGAAACATGCATGCAGGGAACAGGCATTTAGCCCAGTATTCTAGGTGCCCACATTCTGCACTGGAGCCTAGGAATGTTAAAATCTGTTAGTTAAAACCATTTTTTTTCCTCTTTATAGAGGAACTCAGATACTAATTTAGAATCTCCTCTTTTACCTAAGCACAATCTCAATAAAACTTAGTCCCCTATTTCTTTTTTTTTTTTGATTTATTTATTTTATTTGAAGGGAGTTACAAAGAGACAGGCAGACAGACATACGCACACATACACACAGAGAGAGAGAGACAGAGAATTTCCATCTGCTGGTTCACTCCTCAAATGGCCACAATATCAGAGCCTGGGCCAGGTCAAAGCCCAGAGCCCTGAACTCCATCTGGGTAGCAGGGGCCCAAGTATTTAGGCCATCTGCTGCTATTTCTTTAGCACATTAACAGGAAACTGGATCAGAAATGAAGCAGCCAGGACTCGAACTAGCGCTCATATTGGATTTCAGTTTCACAGGCAGTGGCTTAACCCACTGCACCATAACACTAACCCCATTCCACCATTTCTTAGTAAATCAAAGGAAAGGTAAAAAGACTGCTTTGTGAAAGTCTAGAAACAAGGAGAAGCCTCATTTGGACACAAGGAAGTAGTTCAAATGTATTTATAACTCATTTTTCTAAAATACTTTAGAAAACAAAATTAGCAGACCATGGTTATTTGGTAGAAATTTTTTTTTAAAGTATATGGTAAAATAACCAAGAATTATCCCTATAATATCACATAATACACATAGTAGCTTTCTCTTAGCGATGTGTTGGATCTAGTAAGAATGGATTAAACTATGCTGTATGTACTTCTTAAAAGGCAGCTCAGAGGCCAGCACCACAGCTCACTAGACTAATCCTCTGCCTGCAGTGCCGGCACCCCGGGTTCTAGTCCCAGTTGGGGCGCCGGACTCTGTCCCGGTGGCTCCTCTTCCAGTCCAGCTCTCTGCTGTGCCCCAGGGAAGGCAGTGGAGGATGGCCCAACTGCTTGGGCCCTGCACCCGCATGGGAGACCAGGAGGAAGCACCTGGCTCCTGGCTTCGGATCGGCGCAGCACGCCGGCCATAGTGGCCATTTTGGGGGTGAACCAATGGAAAAGGAAGACCTTTCTCTCGGTCTCTCTCTCTAACTCTGCCTGCCAAAAAAAAAAAAAAAAAAAAAAAAAAAAAAAAAAGGCAGCTCAGTGAGTGGAGAAATATTTCTAAAAGAATAAAAAAAGAGTAAAATCTAAAAAATGCTGGTGTTTAATAAGAAATTTCGGTTACTAAGACAAATGACTTGAGTTATCATTTATATTAACTTCTTAACTCCTCTATTCACTTATAAAGACATCAAAGCAGATTTAAGAACATTTGAGACAGTCCAGAATGTTACGTTGATAAGCCCTCTTATTACGTCACCGCATACTAATGAGTTGGTATTTTCATGAACTCTTATCATAATGATTTAATTAATTCTGGGAAATATTTTTGTCCTACATATTCTCAAGAGTGGCCTTTTGGTAAGAACCAATATTTAAAGGATGAACACAGAACAAGAAAAAATTTCCAAATTGCAATAAATATCCCTGATTAAGCTCCATTTAACAGTTACAAGTGGTCTAAAGGAACTTCCTCCATGGAAACTGGGAAATAAACAAACAAAAAGTCATGGAATTTGGATCTGTGAAATTAAGACCAAGTATATCACAAAAACCAGAAGTGGGTTATATGCATGGGGCTGAAAAGATTTAGCAGAAAAGAGACACTTTCCTACTTTAGTCATGCAACTACTTTAAAAATATGATCAGTAAATATGAAAAGATTTGTGTGTGCCTTAGTTGAACTTTCCCCCAAGAAATGAAAGCTGTGAATGATACGACTGTTTGGAACTATACATAAAGAGCAGTATGAATTGGTTTCACCATTGGTGAATTAGCATCAACAGTAAAAATGAAGGTGCATTCAATCATCTACCTGTTTATGTATTTCTAAATCACATCATTGGACACAGTTCAGGCAGTTCTAAACTGTCAAGGAAAATATTTTTCACTTAGCAGTTCAGTGAAAGAAGTTTTGTTTCTAAACCTCAGGCTAAAATTTAGAAAAGAACTGTACAGACCTATAGTAATTTTGATCGTCAATCCGTCTACCTGTACTTTTCTTATGAGAGTTGACTTGAGAAATATAAGAAATCAACACTATAGAGTGAGGAAAGCAAAAGCAAGGTACTAAGTTGTGCTGTAATTTACCTGAGTGCTGCAATTATAAAGGTACATGATAATTTGCATTTTACTTTTTTGCTATTATGCACTTGGCATATGTAATTTTCTGTTATACCCTTTTTTATTGGCCTGCAGGGAAAAGAACTGGATTGCTATTTATTTATTTATTTATTTGAGAGGCACAGAGAGAAGCAGAGAGAGAAAGCGCTCCTGTCTGCTGGTTTATTTTCCCAAATGCCTGCAGTAGCAGGTATGGGCCAGGTAGAGCCAGGAACTCAATTCAGATCTCCCACAGTGGTAGCAGGAGAATTATTTGAGCCATCAACACTGCCTCCCAGGGTCTGCATTTTCAGAAAGCTAGAGGTGACTATGGGAGTGAAGGAGGGAGTGATCCAGGCAATATCATTATATCCTTAGAATTGTATCTATGAACTACACTGAGTGTGTTCCCTTTGTATTGGTATCACATTAACATGAAAAAAAGCAAATACAGTTTTTAAAAATAAAATGTTATTTTAAAAAGAAGATGACATGAGAAAACAGGTCATTGTTTTAATAAAGATTACATGAAATCAGAAAAAAAAAAAAAAAAAAACCTGGGTCAATAGCCAGGACTGGAACCCAGGTACTCCAATGAACAGCACTGCATGTATCTTAACCTCTGGATCAAATGCCTGCCTGTCCCGTTCATCCCTTTTTATTGACAAATACATATTTGCTTTAGGTTCCGAAGGAAAGTATCTTAAAAAAAATTGGATCAATGCCATGCTGTTGATATGGTATCTAATGCTTTGATCTCTGAAAATATAGCAACTTTGAAGGAAACTAAAGTTCTATTATCTCAGCCTGGTAACACCTTTGTGAGAAAAAAAAAGCCTGGCACAGTTGGCATAGCTTTTTATCCTGGAGGGCTCACTCCTGTCTCTTCCTAAGCTTGTGAGCACCAGATCTGTAATAAGATTGGCTGAGAGGCCACAAGTTAGAGTGTCCTACCAGAAGAGTACTGTACATAGCTGTTTTTAGAGCAGAGTTTACTCTCCCCTAAAAGAAACACTCATGCAAAGTTAAAAATCCCTGGAACCTTGCAGAGTGTAATACAACATGTTAAACACAGTGCCTGTGGACCAGGGCCTTGGTTCCACGGCGGGAAAGGCTTTCCCGAGCTGTGGCAAGGGAGGCAGGATTGATGCTACACAGCTTAGAGATGAGAGCTGTAGTGCTTCAGGGCTGGAGAGGAGCAGGCAGCCCACAGCAGGGCTGAACAGCTCACGGGGCCTTGGCTTGAGATTTAATTCAGCATGTTTCAATCATGAGTTAGGAATATTGCAGGCTACGATTCATGAAGGCATGACTGTCTTCACCACTCAGTAAAACCCACTGGCCTCCTCTGATGCACCATGAAGAAAGAACAACAAATACTCCAAGTTGTACACTTTATGAACTGTAACCATACTTAGTATTTACCACTCCAACTTAGGGATGATAGCATTTTTTTTTCCCAAAACCAACTGACTTTTTATCATTAGTTAATCAACCAAGTAGCCCTCAGCAAATTTATGTCATTATACCTTTTTTTATCAAGCAAAGCTAAGCTTTCCTGAAATGTATGTATAGAGTCCATCTAAACGATTATCATTGGAGATAGATTAACCCATGAAAAGTGTCTCATATCAGCTACCAAGGCATGGTATGCGGTCCTAATTTGCTGCAAGTTTCTGATAGCAATGCAGGCCATATCTATGGAAACTGGAAAAGCTCTAGCCAGAGAGGAAGATCTCATTAGCTAGTGAAATCACAAGTATCCACAGATAATTAGAGTTAGCATAATTCACCCCAAAGTTACACATTTGGAGGAAAAGGCATTGGGGGAGGGTGGAACCTTCTCATCTTTGTGCCTGCTTGTGTTGTAAGAAAATGTCCCAAACAACTGCATTCTTTTCTTAAGGAGCGATGATCCTGGTTGGTAGAAGCATGAGGGAAAAGTGTCCCGAACAAAATGTAAGATGGCAAATTCTGCAAAGAAACAGGAAGACTATTCGCTGAAATGCAATCTTAGGGCACAGTCTCCATGGGAAAAAATATTCTTTTCAGAAACTTCAGCACTGACTGTTGTTAAATGTAGGGCACCAGGTAAAGACACAAAGTGTTTTGGCCAGGAAGTCAAGACTTAAATTAAGGAAGGTTTCCAAAGGAAGACAATCATACCAGACTAGAGGACCATATTGTATACAGCTGGAAACATCCAGGAACAAGTTACATGCATTTGGAGATTCCCAGGTTATTGGATTAATGAAAGAGGGAATGCAAGTTGGGGAGAAACATTTCCTCCCTAAAAGATGCCCAAGAACTAACTGGAGTGCTGGGATCCCCTTGCAGGATCCGTTGTCATCCCCTCTCTCCCTAGAAATAAGTAGAAATATCTCTCCCTAAATCACTTCTAGCATCTCATGTGGCACTTCCTAGTGGCCTAGAAAACAGTACTCCAGCCTGCAAATGCCTCGGACTTCAGACGAACTGCAGCTGAGTTTCATTGAGAAATTTAAGGAGCTCTTCTTCTTCAAGGAAAACAATAAGGAAGTTTGCTGAGAGGTTAACTTGCCAGAGAATGAATGTGTAGTCCTACATGCTGAGAAGTTATAAATCTCCAGAAAAAAAAAAAAAATGCCTATCAGCAGCTCACGCCAGCCCAGCTTTTAAGAGCATTAAAGCAAATGCACCAAGCCTAATATATTCACATAGAACACATGTGGTGGCCGTTTCACATGCTTCATAACTCAGAGGGCAGCTGCTGCGGGGGAGGAAATGGATACTGTGACAGGTCAGGGGTGATTTATACGGCAGCACTCAGGAGTGGACGGCGGGCCCGGCCAGGCACACTCAGGTCCTGCCACGCTCCCTCCACTCGGCAGCAAACCCAGATGGGGCATCTTAGCTGCTTTGGTTGGGGGGATATTAAGGGAGTGGGCACAGCAAGCAGCAAGCCTCATTTCACCATGCCCACATCGTAGGTTTTGTTCAGCCAAACATGCATGAGGAATTAATGAATGTGTATACTTCTCATTTCATTCTTTAACAGCTGACGTCTAGGACTTCTGTCTAACCTCAGATCCGGAGATCCTGCTTCCATGCTTCATGCCAAGCATAGAAGGTGGCATCTGACAAATCCCAACTAAAAAGCCATCTTTCTCCTCCTCCAGCATCAAGTCCTCACCCTTTGCTGACCCTGCTCAGGGATACCCTTTGTTATGTGCAAACAACTTCATAGAAATCTGCAGCAGCTTTAGACTTTACCTAGAAAGTGGGAAAGGGGCCAGTGTCATTGTGCTGCTCTCCATAATCCTTTGTTACCCATCAACAAAGTCTTTAAAACACCCTGCTGAACGGGAATTTCACTGTCAGTAAACTAGGCGCGTGGCCTTATTAACGGCACCTCCTACTGGTCCTTTCATGGAATGAAATATGCTTTCTTTATCATCCAATTCCCAGCTATGTTCTCAAAGGGGGGAAGTTGCTACTGAAAGAAAGAGGTGAAACTCAGATTAATGAGCAAAGCAGAACGGAGAGATTTGAATTCCCAGTATCTTAAAAGGTTGCCATCCGCTTTCCCGAGAACTGTGCAAACTGCATCACAATTCACTTGCAAACAACAGAACTGGTTTTAGAAGTGTAGATAAGTTTAAAGATTTAGATCCACAAGTCCATCGGTGGACATATCCCTTGTATATTTTTCTTCTGCTTTTTCAGGCGTAGGCTTGTGTGTTGAGAAAGGAATCAAAATAAAGCAATTTCTGGATCTCATTCTCTGGACAAGAAACTTAAGTGTGCAAGGGATGTTTAATGTATTTACATAGTAATAAAACACTTCCATTCATTCACTCCCACCCCTTGCCACACAAAAGTCACTTGGGAAATGGTTTTACACTGCTTTCTTGCAATTAACACGACATCATTGTCCATTTTTGAACACCTTGCCTACTGCAGTACTTGCAGCCGGCGCACTTCGGGCCTCGGGTTCCCTGGTCCGCAGACTTTTCAGCCCCGCGGTCAGCGCTCCCTTCCGAACTTGCCCCGTTCGGCCCGCGGCGGCCCCCAGACCGCCCCAGAGCGCTCAGGTCAACCTTGGCGCCTGAGGAGGGTCCCTCGCCCCGCAGTAGCAGCCGCAGGTCTCGAGCAGGGAATCTTAAAGACATCTATTCATTACTGCGAGGATGCCCCCCCGCCCACCTTCCGCGGGAGTAATTGAGGAGGACAAAGCTCTGCAGGAGAGGAGCCCCGGGAGGAGGCGACGGGCCCGCGGAGGCGGGTGCGCGGGAGCGCGCGGGGACACACGCACGCACGCCCCTCCACTCCCGCGCGCTGTCTGGCCAAACGCCGATGAGGAATCGAGTCCGTGTGCACGCGCCAGCGGATTCCTGCCTCGGGCGGGCTCGGTCCCTCAAGACCGGGGGAGGCGCGTGCTCCGCTCGCGTTCGCAACCCTTGGCCATGCAGCGCCTAGCGGGAGCAAGAAAGCCCAGGCCGCTGGCTCCGGGTGGCCCAGGGCTCGGCCGCCACGAGGGAGTTCCATTCCCAGGCAGGCGCAGGTCGCGGCTCTCCCACCCAGGGCTCCCCTTTCCTCTGGACTGGGGAAAAGGTCGTTTGGGAAGGGATTTGAACGCTCAGCCCACCGGCCCCCTGTCTTTCCCCACCTGGCCAGCCCCTGCATCCCAGCGCCCGGTCCCTTGGAACGAGAGGTCCCGCAGAATGAACGGGCGGTAGAAGAAGACGCGACGCTCTTTTTTCTTCTTTGGGCCGTCGAAGCCTCCCGGCTCTGTCTTCCGGGAGACTGCAGCCGCCCGGAGCGGCTTCCAGATTTCCCTTTTCCCCTGCCCTAGCCCTTTGCTGTCTCCAAACAGTTTTGACATTTTTCATGAGAAACTGCGTTGGCCCAGGGGCCGGGCCCGTTTCCCCCCCACCCCGGACCTCCTCAGCAATCATTTGGAGTTTGGAGGTGTCCTGGGGGGTAGCTGAGACTTAGCTTCCCAACGGCACTGGCCATTCAAAAATAAAACGAAATCCGACGCGCCCCTCTTTCCCTGGCAACTCGGTGCCTCTGAGCGCCGCGGCCCCCTCCTCGGAGGAGCCTACACTCACTAGCCAACCCTTTCCCGGTCCTAGATCGGCAAGTCCAGAGATGCAAACCCAGCCGAGAGGCGCACACAACCAACCATCACTTCTGCCGCCTCAGCCCCACCACCTGCATCCCGCACAGACTTCCCCAAAGCCCCTTCTGTGCCCTCCTGCACCTGCCCCCGGCGCCCTGAACCCTCGCCGGCTTCTGAAGCTGCGAGATCCAGCCTCGCTCCTTTCAACAGTATCCCCATGAGCTGCCTCAGCCCGCCAGCCCTGCAAGTCAACACGAGTATTCACAGACGCAAAGACGCCAGAGGCACCCGGTTTTTAAAAAAGAGCGAAGGGGCGCCCCTCTCCCCTGCTACCAGCATCCTCCGCCCCCAGGGGAAAGACAAAAAAAAAAGTCTTCTTTTATTACCGGCGAGAATAGGGGGACAGAGCGAGCGCTGAGGGTATGGCTTTTTCTCCTCCACCCCAGTTCTAGCAGTCGCCAAACGAACCGAGAAGGCAAAGGAAGGGGGTGCGAGGAGAAGAAAGGAAAGAGGCTCTTACCGGTGACTTGAAGATGCGCGCTGAGCAGGGAAGCTCCGAAGAGTACAAAAGCCAGCTTGGGTACCCAAACACATCCAAGACTATTCTCCATATTTCAGCCAACACCTTCGGGGCCGGGGGTCCTGGGCAGCGGCGGCACTCACACACATGCACTCACACACGCATGCACACATGCACACTCGCGCCGAGCCCCTTCGGCTTCCTCCTCTTCCTCCTCCTCCTCCTCCTCGTCGTCGTCGTCCTCCTCCTCCACCTCCCCTGCGCCTCTTCTGCCTCGAAGCCTTGTTCCTTGTCCAGAATCAGCAGCAGCAGGCGGCAGCAAAAAGTTCCATTTGGTGCAAGAGCTCCCAAGCCCAGGGAAAACCTGGGGACATTAACTCAAGGAAGCGCAAGGCGCGGGAGAGAGGACAGCTGTCCTCGAGGCCGGTGGGGCATCAATTCACAGAGCATCCTCGGGGACCAGGAGGAGACAGACGGGGAGCCATCCCGCGGCTGGGCTGCGCATGCAAAGGTTGAGGCCGGCTGCACGTCGTCGGCGGGGTAAAGTTACGGAGCAAAATCCGCGAGAGAGCTGCTGATGCCGGCCGCGGTGCTTCTAGGAGCCGCGGGACCACGGGAGGGGAGGCAGGGGGCTACGGGGCGGAGCGCGCTCACTTGTTACCGGGGTGTCTGCCAGCGGCGTGCGAGCTGGGAGTTGGAACCGTACTCTCCATTGATCCGGAGGAGTGGACGGCTGGAAGGGAAAATGTGGAGAGTGGAGGGAAGCGAACTGGATCGGGCAGCGCTTGCACGGGAAGGGGGTGGGGGCAGAGAGGCGACGGCTTGGGGAAAGCGGAGCGGACGGAGGAGGCTCCCGGCGGCTGCGTTCGCCGGCGGTGCGCAGCATCAGTGCTCAGGATGCCCTCTGTGGGCTAAGCGTGGGAAGTCAGTTTTGTCAATGGAGCCCGCGAACCTGGTGCGCGTCTGCTGACACTCAACCGCTAGGAAATTGGTTTTATTTGACAGTAAAACCTAGGCAGGTGTTTAAGCTGGGGCAGGTGGCCAAGCGGTTTACTTCCTTCCCTGCCCCCAAGGTTGCTTAGATTATTTGCATCTGGAAAGAGTCACCAACTCCAGCTTCCTTCTAGGAAGGACCGGTGGGGTACTGAGGTCCCTAAACACACAGAGGGCAAACGCCAGGCCAGGACGTCCCGAAACACACACACACACACACACACACACACACCTGTCTTCGCGGGACATCATGTTTCATCTGTGTTCTCGCTTCTCTACTCGCGAGCCAAGACTTTATTCAGCATCTTGTAAAGCACTGACCATGTTCCAGGTGCCCTGTTGGCTTCCAGGAAATCTGGGTAGGAGATTCAGTCTGACTCAGTCTCTGTCCCCGAGGGTTTTGCGATATGTTGGGAGAGAAGCATACATGGATAATTCAAGAACAGCATGATAAATATGATCGTCTGTGGAATGAGGAAGGACACTTTCCCAGTCCCTGGGACACAAAGTGAAGCAAACACACACACACACACACACACACACACAGAGAGAGAGAGAGAGAGAGAGAGAGAGAGAGAGAGAGAGTCAAGAGCCTCTGTGAGCTAACTTTCTGTGCATACCAGACCTTCACTGTGAAACCTGGTGCTCCTTTGAGAGCAGATGTCAGAAGCCATCCACTTTGCTCCCACTGAAGATATTAGGAGAGGATTTAGAATACAGCACATGTCAACATGTTTTTGCTGAATAAGTGAATTTACAAACCAATGGATCTGGCCAGGGAGGATGAGGAATAGAAGTACCATCCTCTAGCAAGTGTTCATGTTCAAGGAGATGCTCAGGTGTAGCTTCTTTCCATTCCTCCCTGTGTTCATATTATCCATCCGTTCTCTTTCTTCTCCACCCTCTATTGTCACCCTCACCCCTAGGCTCACTAGATAGAAGATAGAATGTGAATATCTATTTAAAAAGAAGGGGAGGGGCATGAAAAAATGCATGGTAAAATCATCATCAAGAAAATTCCCATCATACTAAACTGGATAACGGTGTTTTACATCCTTAGTCATGCCTGTTGCTTCCTGTCCTGAAACAGTTACTGTAAGATTTAATATAAGAACTACCTGTCATCACTAAATCAAGCCCTTCTGTATTAGCTTAGCTGAATGGATTCTTTAAAGGGAAACGCTGTTGACCCGCACAGCAAGGCTTCCATTAGCTGAGGATGAAGCCGGGGGCTATAGCAGGTATTCTTAACCAGGGCCTTGGGTCTTTCTGGTGATCTCTACCAACAAATTTTAGGGAGCTCGTGAATAACCAGACATTTTGTGAAAAATAGTTAGCGTCTGTGAACACTCGCTTTTATTTTCGAGAAAGGTATCTTTAGCTTTCATTAGATGCACAAAGTGAGTTCAAGGCTACCCCCTGTTGAAACAAGGTAATGAACCACTGGATGAAAAAGAAGGGAGAAGGAAGAATTACAGTTCATTGTGAAATCATGAAGTCACCTGTTATTGACCTCAGTTAAAGATGGAATCAATGAATGGGGATTTAGGAATCAGAGCTGGGCCATGTTGTTTGGCATCCTTTCCAGGCACCTGCTCAGACCCACCCAGCGGATCTACTGATCAAGTTGCTCTTCCCTATGGGCTCTGACTTGTGCCCAGCATAGTCCAGGCCACCAGGCCACTGGCCAATGAACTTCTACAAAAGGTCATAGATTTCTCTTCCCCTTCAATACTCAGCCAGTCCCACAATTAGCTCCTGATAGCTGCTTATACGAAAGTATAAGCAAATACACCATATTCCCTCCTTTATCATAACCAGATGTGTACAGCTTGATTTTGGAGTCTTATCACAGCTTTAGTATTTTCTAATTCACAGGTTGGTGATTTACCAGTGAGATATGCAGCACTTCATTATCCCTGCGTTCAAAGGCATCAGACCCTTCCCACTCTGCCTCCTCTTCCTCCATCAGGCATGAAGAGGTAAGAAATGGAAGTCATAGAATATTTTCATAATTAATGCTCTTCACACAGTCATTCAGACATTAGTTGCTGAGAGCCCCTCTTGGAGTTTAATCTAGTGATAAAATGTATAGTACTCAAACACACTATTGAGTTCTATAGGCAAATACTAATACTTTAACTTCTTCAAATCACATATGGCATTAAGTTATGCTTGAATGCATGTAGAGGGATCATCAGGAACCCTGATTTTCTGACATTATCTCAACAAGATGATCCAAATTAAAAATGCATATTTTAGGATTACACATTCCCTCTTGTTCTATAATTCAGAAAATTAGCTATCTTTATTTGTTTCTATTCTACCAATATCATGATCTGACTTTGGGTGTTTCCTATAATATATTTTAGGATATTATTTGCAATGTGTGCATTAGTTTATGACTGGACTGCACTGAAGATCAAATCATGTGAATACAGAAATTTGATAATTCAGGAGTTAGAAGATTATTTAAGAAAATCAGTATTATGTTCATATCAGACATTTGGATTGGATTCTTGCTACATGCACATATAATATATAAATATGAATGTCACATAGTCATTGACCTTGGGTAATTTATAGTATGGAAAGAAGGGATGCATTTTAGTTGACACTTGCTTTCATTTTTTATTTCTATTTATTTGCTTGCTTGCTTTTCTTAGTAACCCTTCTTCCTTATTTTTGTAACAGGACTCAGTTTTCTCTGAGGATACTACCCTTCTACACTCTTAACTACAAATGTGAGGAAGTGAATCACAACACTGTACTAATGTAACACTCTACTAATAACATGTCTTTCTGTTGATGGTGATGAACTCAGGGCTGCATCATCAGCCAGTGAGGGTAGAGGGGACATTTGCTAGGCTTTCTAAGAATAAGCTTTGTGTTTCTCAGAGAGATACTGAGACATAGCTCCACTGTGCCTCACCCCTCACTCTCCACTCCTCACACTGAACCGTGGATGAATTGGAGCCTCAGTGAAAGTGCTAATTTAGGAGAAATCTTGGAGCTTTTCTCATATGCACACGAGGAACCATGATAAGCAGAATAATGCCTCCAGTGCCAAAATGCCTACAACCTAATCCTTGAAACCTGTGAACACGACAGCTTACAGAGAAATAAGAGATTTACAGACATGATCAAGTTAAGGATAATGAGATAAGATTTTCCTGACTATCTAGGTAGGCACAATGTAGTCACCAGGGTCCGTAGAAAATGAAAGAAGGAGACAGAAATCAGAGGCAGAGAAGAAGTGATGAGAAAGCAAAAGCACAGTCAGGCAGAGTGATGCCATTCATTGAGCCATGTGACACTCATTGAGCCACTCATATGATGCCATATCATGAGCCAAGGGACTCAGCTTTTGAAAACCAGAGAAGTAAAAAGAAAAAAAAAATCTCCCCCCAAAGTTTGTACAAGTACAGTCTTGTTGATGCCATGATTTTAGCCTTATAAAATCTTTAACATTACATCTCCATAACTGTAAGACAATAAATTTGTATTAAGCCACTAAATTTGTTTCATGTGTGATATGAGACTAATACATATTTTTAACCACGACATAGATGCTACTTATAACAAATACTTTAAAATGTGCAGGTGACATTGGAATAGTAATAGGCAGAGGCTGAAAGTATTTTAAGAAGCATTATAGAAAAAAATTCTAGACTGCCTTCAATAGATATTGGTAGAAATGTGGACACTAATGGTGTTGACAACAAGGGCTCAGCACAAAATGAAAAAAGGAAATCTTTGTTATATAATGGCAAAAAGACTTTAGCAGTATTGTGTTATTTGGGAAGTATAACTTGTAAGTGATAAACTTGAATATTTTCTAAGATTTCCAAAGTGTTGAAGATGTGATAAGATTTCTTTGCTGCCTGTAGTAAAATATAAGAGGAATGAGTGAGAAAGAAACTATAAAACAAAATAGGACTTAGGCCTGATTATTTGGCTAGTTCGCGTCCTATTTAGATAATAAAAGATACTGAAGTTAGGAGCTTCATGGTAAGTAATGAATGCTTTAGAGAGAAAACCAAGAGGATGGTAGGACAAGTTTGTGTTCATTCCTTAGAAAGATCAAAACAATATCATTGTCAGTCACATAGAGGGCTTTCTGCAGAGACTAAGATGTGATTTATGGATCCTCTTAAATATTTCAACAGAAGCCAGGAATAAAAGAAGTTATTCAAGAAAGGTCTAAGAAGAAGTCTCCCATCTAATGAACTGAATCCCCAGGATATACATGGTTAAACTCACACATATTAAAAAAAAAAAACCTAAATGGGATATCAGAAAGATTTTTGAGAATGTTATAGCATCAGAAACACTACCAGCTTGGACTGCAAGGGCTAGAGAGGAAACAGCCCCTAAAAATTATGTATGCAGAAAATAGGTTTATAAGAGTACTCAGTTGTAAATGTGTGCTGCTTTGTAATAAAAATAAAGAAAAGAAGGATAATTCCAAAGAGAGAGATGAGCCCAGAAGGCAGAGCTATGAACCAAGAGGATGGAGCTACAGACCACAGAGAATTATTCCCAAGACTTTGAAACCAATGCTGCTTATGTTCAATTGGATTGCAAAATTAGAAATTGGTAGCATTGGCTCATTTTTTTCCCTCTGCTTTTCACCCTTTTGAACAGGAATACCTAATACTAATTTCCTATGCCTTTTGCAGCACTGTATTTTGAAATCATTTAATTTCTAGTCTCACAGGTGGACAAATAAAAAAGTTCCCCTATATGGATTACACCCCAAGTTTCATCCATGCCTGATTGAGATGTCGGATATTGGAGCTGGTGATATATAGATGGTATTTTAGACTCGGTGTTAATGTTGTAATAGATTAAAACTTTGGAGTTTCAACTGGGAATGGGTAAACATACAGTTCATGTGGGAATGGATGTGAATCTTCCAGGTTAAGTCTCTCATGGTAGAATAATAGACCTCAAAGATGTTCACTTCCTAATCCCAGAGCCTGTGAATATGTTAAATTACACAAAGTAGTGAGATTATCCTGGATTATCTAGGGAAATCCATTATAATCACAAGGGTCATTAAAAGATAGAAGAGGGAGGATGTGAGTCAGAGTTAGAGAAGGAGAGGTGAAGTCAGAATGAACATCATTGCTGGGTGGGGTCCACACACAGTGGAATGTAGGCAGCCCCTGGAGGTTGGGAGAGGCCATGAACACATTCTCGCCCTTGAACCTGCAGGAGGAGGACTGTGCTGTGAACACCTGCTTTCCAGCAGCGTGAAAAGCTATTTCTGACTTCTGAGCTGCAGAACTACTGGAAAATAAATTTATTAGGTAATAAACTTGTGGAACTTGCTACAGAAAAAGAATTAGTTAAAAATAAATTTAAAAATACCTAATTCATAATCTATAATTAGTTTGAAACTGTAGAATCAAAATTAGGAGCATATAGAAATAAACAGAGTTCTTGATGACATTGTTTAGGTCCCTGGACTATGCTACCTTACTGAACACCATCCCTGCCTTTGGACTTCTCAGCTACTTTGCCAATTAATTAATTCTTTTATTATTGAATCCATGTTAAGGAGGTGTTTCTCTCTTATTATAAATAAATGAATTCAAGACAAAGATGATCTTTATTCAGTACATTTCCCCTCCATGACATGTGTAGCTTTTATCCACTTCTAGATTTATAAATGATCTTTGGAAACAGAGTTCAGCAGAAGTCAAACTTGCTGAGTGATGACATGACAACGATGGCTTCATTGTTGCTCTTGGCTGGCACTGACTTTCTTAATGCCCACTGTTTATGTCAGATACCTTGGTGGATAAAAGGAAAACAAAACAAGAGTTCTTGCTCTCAAGCAACCTGCAATCTAGACACAGAAGATAGGGACCTTTTTTTACCTAGAATATAAAACTATCTGCAAGTAATAGTTAAAAACAACAACACTACAGTAACATACAGGAAAGAGGAAATGACCTCTCAGAAATAACAGGACTCCAGTGATCCTGTTGACCTAGCAAAGAGTTTGATGTCTTCAGGCATCTGAATCCTGGTGGATGCTGAGGCTGAGCAGTCTGGCAGAAGAGGGGTATTTGTTAGAAAATCCACAACAGTGAAAGGGTTCTAGAGAGCGTAAGCTCCAGAAATACCTCAACTGTGTTCAAATATTTTCTAAGGTGCAAAAATTACTTGCAAAAGAAATAGCTTAGTCACTTTTTGTTAATCTTTCAATAATAGGAGTGGCATTTATGACTGAAAATGGACAACTTCATTTGATTTAAAGAAAAAGAAATGAGAAGACTATAGTTATTTCTAACTACAGGAAAGTATCATCCTGAGTAGGAGATGAAAATTAATTATTAAAGAGGCGAATTATGAACACTTGAGACAGGATGCAAGGCCACTGGTAACCAGCATGGGTACACTTAGAGTAAATCATTGCAGACTGAAACAGTTGGAAAATATCACAGACAAATCATATCAGGATTTCAGTAGAACATTTCACGATATATTATTGATATTGTTATAAATTCCTATGTTAAAATATGGCCTAATCTATATGCAATGTGGTAAATCTGTAGTAACCACTGCTGGAATGTGTATTAACTGATCAATCCCCATTAAAGCCCAGTTAGATTATTCCTCTGTGACTTATCATAGGGTATTTATAGAAAACTTTTATTTAATACATATAAATTTCATAGGTACAGCTCTAGGAATATAGTGGTTCCCCCCATGCCCACCCTCCCACCCCCATTCCCATCCTACCTCCTACTCTCTCATCGATCCCATTCTTCATTAAGATTCATTTTTGATTATCTTTATATGCAAAAGATCAACTCTATGCTAAGTAAAGATTTCAACAGTTTGCACCCACACAGATACACAAAGTATAAAGTACTGTTTGAGTAATAGTTTTACCATTAATTCTCATAGTACAACTCATTAAGGACAGATGTCCTACATGGGGAGCAAGTGCACAGTGACTCCTGTTGTTGATTTAATGATAGAAAGTCTTATTTATGATGTCAGTGATCACAAGAGGCTCTTGTCATGAGCTGCCAAGACTATGGAAGCCTTTTGAGTCCACAAACTCTGTCAGTATTTAGACAGGGCCATAAGCAAAATGGAAGTTCTCTCCTGCCTTTAGAGAAAGGCATCTCTTTCTTTGTTATCTTAGGTTCCTATGTGCCCTCAACCACATGGAAAATGTTTTCCAGTTGATGCTTGGGGCAGAGATACTAACAAGCTCAACAAATCAGTTGTTGATGTAAAATGAGAAGAGATAACTTATACTGATATCTGTTAACATAACTTAAAATTAAATAATCTCATCAGGATGGAACAATTTATATTTAGATACATTTAGATAAATGAAATTTATCTAAAGAACTAAAATATGAAAACATACACTCCCAATACCGGAAAATGACTTCTGCAAATAAATTATGTAAAATAAGATATTTGACTTCAACGAAGTGAAAAAACATGATAATTTTTCTAAAAGATTTATGTATTCATTTGAAAGGCAAAGTTACAGATAGGCAGAGGCAGAGAGAGAGAGAGCTCTTCCATCCCTGGTTCACTCCCCAGATGGCTGCAACAGCCAGAACTGTGATTATCTGAAGCCAGGAGCCAGGAGCTTCCTCCACGTCTCCCAAGGGAGTCCTTGCAAGGGCCCAAGAACTTGGGCCATCTTCCACTGATTTCCAGGCCATAGCAGAGAGCTGGATCAGAAGTGGAGCAGCCAGGACTCAAACCAGCGCCCATATGAGATGCCAGCACTACAGGTGGCAACTTTACCTGCTACACCACAGTGCCGGCCCCAACAATTTTGATTGACTCTAATTTTGTTTGAAGAAACAAACTTCCACTGGAAAAAATGCATTGCTTTTTATGCCACATTCAATATGACAGTGGCCCCAATTTAGGGTAGCAACCACTGCTCTGATCCCAACTAACAGTGTACAACACAGTTCACTGTTGAGGAAGAATTTTAATTCCAAATATTGTGCACTTCTCTTTGTTTTTTTCTAACACAAACTCTTCTTTTTTTATATCCCCTTTGTAAGTGTATCCGCCTCCTGTTGAGGATAGAATTAAAATTAGTATGTTATTGTAGATATATATATATATAATAAGCTTTCACGTTTAATATAATTGCTTAATGTGCCATATATTATAATATATATATATATATATATACACACACACGCATAATCTGAAGCCACTTCACAAAGTTCCAGAAAAAATTGAATTAAAAGATAGTTTTATCCCAGGGCAAAAATTTTTGAAACCCATGTATACTTCACTCATAATACATTTTCCCATGTCCTCTTTGAAGACTTTTTATGTACATTGGTTTCAAAACTTTTTGCACCTTCCACAAACTTTTTATATTCATCTTGTCTACATTTAATTATTTAATGTGATAATATTGTAAAACTAATTTTGATAATATGTATTACAATAAGTAAAAGTTTAATAATTTGGAAATGCTTATAAGTGGCTAGGGTCTGACTCTGCGAGGAAGTAGATCTGAATATTGAAACTAGGAAAATGTCTTTTTATGGTTCTATCAGTGGAAAGGGTATGGATAGTGAGAATGTGTGTGTAAGTACCACTTTGAGAATAGACTGGATTTCATATGGATTTGAAGCAGAGCCTGCACCACCATCTACAAGCCCATTCTGTATCTGTCTTTTTGCCAGGCATTTCAAATATGCTATCTCACTTAACCTTCATAACCTTGTAAAATGTTTCTCTTCCTATTCACATACAAGAAGCTTGAAATAAAGCTAAAAGCAGCAGCCCAGAGGCAGGCATTTAGCATAGCCGTTAAGACACCTGTGCCCCATATCAGAGTGCGTATGTTGAAAGACCCAGTTCTGGCTCCCAAATTCAGCTTCCTGTTAATGCACACCCCGGGGGGCAGCAGGTTCTGGCACAAGTAATCGGGTCCCTTTCACCCATGTGGGACACCTAGATTGAGTTTCTGGCTCCAGTTTCACCCTCAAGCTATTGCAGGCTTTTAGGAAGTGAGCCAGTGCATGGGAGATCTATCTGTTTTTATATAACTGCTTGCTTCTCAAATAGATACAGATATATTAAAAACAAAATTAAATTAAAATAGAGCCTAATGTTCCATAGTAAATAGAGGAGCACAAATTGGAGTAAGCCCTACTCCACTGATGCCCATTTTGCTGGAACTTTGGTGTGGTTATGCTGCCCCCCCGCCCCCCCATTCTCACTGCACACACAAAAGTCAAGCCATTACAAGAACCAGTGCCTTGGAGAACCAGCATCCCTTTTCTGGAGCAGGCAATGCCTTCCTTGGATATGGCTGTGACTCCCGAACTGTCAAAGAATCCGACAGCCTGCCCAGCGTGTGTCCTGGTAATGGTTTGACCTGTGAAAGGCTGAGGAACTCACCCTGAACCTGAGCATTGGAAACCTGAAGGGGTTTCCTCCACTTCTTCAGAGCTGCCAGCCTCCAGGGGGCTGCCCGCAGGGAGAGCAGAGCTGGTGCCATCTCTATAATCACCTTCTGGAAGAGATGTTCAGGAACATGGATAGCTTTTTCTATAATAACTCATGACAATGGAAGAAAAAAGCTTTATTGATTTCCAAAATGGGAAAGGAGCTTGCTTTCTATCTCAGAGAATATCAAAAGTAAGTCCTTTTGCAAGTAGGAAAGTATCATTTCTGCAGTTGAATACTCCTAAAAATTGGTATTTTGGCATAACTCTATTCCTGCTACTGAGGGAATTCTCCTTCAGAGGCTGGTAAAACTGCTTCAGAAATAGCCTATTTGTTGCTGCAGTGGGGAACTACAGAAGTTTAATTGAATAATTTCCTGCTTCTACTTCCACTGTGTGAAGTACTGCAGAAGGCTCAACTGCCGGCCTTGATCCATGAGGAACTTGTGATTCTTTTTTTCTTATATATTATATGGGTTGTGAGATCTCTCAAATCCATAGCACTGTGAGTACATGAGAAAAATGGCAAAGGAGACAAGTTCATCTTTTTGGAGGCACAATGGTAAAGGAGGCACAGGGAATTTGAAATGCCTAGAAAGAAAAGCTGAATTCCGTATTGAATAGGCAAGGTAATAGACATGACGACAGATGAGAAATTATATTGCTAAACTGCTACAGAATGATGCAGAAATGGCACCTTTATGAAATCATCATCATCCAACCAATACAATCAAGACTTCATGCTCTAGAAGGTGAGGCAAGACCATCTGCTTACTGATCCTTTTTAAAATTAATATGAAAATATATGCACTTTAACTTCTGCACGTGATAATGCCTTTAGTTATAAACACATTGGCTGCATCTCCAAATAGGATTAATTAATAGATTTGTGTAGTTACATGCTTATTTCACAAAATGTGAAAATGTGATACTTGAAGAATTAATTTAAAACTAAAAAGGCCAGGGCAGTCATATAATTTAAATTGTTTTCTCATGTGTGAAAGATCACCTTCTCAGGGCCAGTACAGTGGCATAGCAGATGAAGCTGCTGCCTGCAGTGCTGGCATCCCACGTGGGTGCTTGTTCAAGTCCCAACTGCTCCACTGTTCCAGCTCTCTGCTATGTAATGGGAAAGCAATGGAAGGTGGTCCAAGTACTTAGATCCTTCACCGACATGGGAGACCCAGAGGAGGCTCCTGGTTTCTGGATTCAGATTAGCGTAGCTCTGGCCATTGCAACCATTTGGGGAGTCAACCAGTGGATGGAAGACCTTGCTCTCTCTCTCTCTCTCTCTCTCTGCCTCTGCCTCTCTGTGGATCTGCTTTCAAATAAATATATAAATCTTTTTTAAAGGTTTATTTACTTATGTATTTATTTGAAAGTCAGAATTACACAGAGAGAGAAGGAGAGGCAGAGAGGCAGAAGGAGAGAGAGAGAGAGAGGTCTTCCATCTTCTGGTTCACTCCCCAATTGGCCGCAATGGCTGGAGTGGCACTGAGCCATAGCCAGGAGCCAAGAGCTTCTTCCAGGTCTCCCACATGGTTTCAGGGGCCCAAGGACTTGGGCCATCTTCTATTGCTTTCCCAGACCATAGCAGAGAGCTGGATTGGAAACGGAGCAGCCAGGATTCGAACCAGCACCCATATGCAGGCAGCATCTTTACCCATTATGTCACAGTGCTGGTTCCAAATAAATCTTAAAGTAAAAAAAAAAAAAAAAAAAAAAAAAAAAAAAAAAATCACCTTCTCATGAGCAGAAATTGTTTTCAAACATTTTTCTTAGGATATTTTTGGCTTTTCCCTGAAAAGAAATGAAGAATTCCTGGAGAAAAAATTATCTTAGGTATTCAATAAAAAAAATAACAAAACGGGCTGGCGCTCTGGTACTGCAGGATAATGCCCTGACTTGAAGCGCCAGCAACCCATATGGGCGCCAGTTCAAGATCTGGCTGCTCCACTTCCCATCCAGCTCTCTGCTATGGCCTGGGAGGGCAGTAGAAAATGGCCCAAGTCCTTGGGCCCCTGCACCCATGTGGGAGACCTGAGGAAGCTCCTGGCTCCTGGCTTGAGATCTGTACAGCTCTGGCAGTTGCAGCCAATTGGGGAGTGAACCAGTGGATGGAAGACCTCTCTCCCTCTCTCTCTCTGCCTCTCCTCACTGTGTAACTCTGACTTTCAAATAAATAAACAAATCTTTTAAAAAATTAACAGAAAATTGGATATTTGAAGATGTTATGTCTGTACAATGGACTAAGGCATAAGCCTTACATATGACATCATAAAAATAGTATTTAATGTCATGACACTTCATGACATCATAAGCAGAATTTTGGAAAATCTCCATATTTCATGTATTATATTACCCTATTTTTCTAGTTAATACCCTCATGTACACACACACACACACACCCACCATTCTAACTAGGTGGAAAGAGCACGAGTCAGCCAAATCCAAGTTCAAGTCAGATCTCAGAGCTATATGATGTTAGCCAAGATCATATCTTTGTGCCTCCATGTCCTCCCCTAAATATGGGAAAAAATTCTCAGGAGTCTTCATGATTCCAGGTTTTACTTTACACAATCTCTGCTCAACACAGCCAGGCTATCTCTTTTAAAGTACGTCAATCAAGTCTCTGGTCAAATCCTTTCAGTGGTTCCATACCTACTTCATCTCCCTCAAAACCCAAATTACTTACAGTGCTCTGTGACAACGACAAAGACGTGGGACATGCTCCTCTCCCAACCTTCACCTCTGACTTTGCCTCCTAGTGCACCTTCACTTCGCCAAGTGTGCCAGCCAAGAGTCCCCTGCTGTTCCAGGGTCATACAGTGTATTCTCCCACCTCAGGGCCTTTCCATAAAATTCTTTTCTCTGGCTCATTTCTGGCCAAACATCTGAACAGCCTCCTTTCTAACTGCTTTACTTTCTCAAACTTAACCTTCTCAGGGAACCTTTTTCTGACTTCCTGTCTTACTAAGGGTACCCGAGGAAGAGTACAATTTTAAGAAAAAGAGTTGGAGTATCAGGGGATTCTTTTTTTTTTTTTTTTTTGACAGTCAGAGTGGACAGTGAGAGAGAGAGACAGAGAGAAAGGTCTTCCTTTTGTCGTTGGTTCACCCTCCAATGGCCACCACGGCCAGCGCATTGCAGCCGGCACACCACGCTGATCCGAAGGCAGGAGCCAGGTGCTTCTCCTGGTCTCCCATGTGGGTGCAGGGCCCCAACACTTGGGCCATCCTCCACTGCACTCCCGGGCCACAGCAGAGAGCTGGCATGGAAGAGGGGCAACCAGGACAGAATCCAGAGCCCCGACCAGGACTAGAACCCGGTGTGCCGGCGCCGCAAGGAGGAGGATTAGCCTAGTGAGCTGCGGCGCCAGCGTATCAGGGGATTCTTCTGCATTCTCAATTTTTTTCCCATCCCACTATTTTTCTAGTTACTGTTCACTCTTCCCTCAGGCTTTAACTCAACCACTATTTACCTGGAAAAAGACATTGCTGAATAGATAAAATTTCTCTAATATCAGCACTCATAGCTCTATATGCCTCTCTGCTTCACTGCACTTCCCACAGTGATAATTTGACATGTGATGCTGATTACTGTCTATCTTTCTCACTAGCCTGTGAGCAAGATGAAAATACAAGTTTTTGTTCACTGTTGTATTCACAGCAGTGGTAATAATGACCAGTATATAACAGGGGCTTATTATATCTAACTTTTGAAGAAATGAATATTTTGCTATTGCATGCAGTGGCTATGAAGGCATAATAATATGGGACTCAGCAGTCCAGCCACCTTCCAACTTGTCTCAGCAGATAGCTGATGCAGCAGCTACAGGCCAGCTAGAAAGAACAGCTTCGGTGCAACATCTTGTGCTGAAGCTGTGTCTTGGAATGAGTACTGGGCAGCTGGACTGAGCCACAGTGAAGTCCCAGTAAACATGTGGAGGTCACTCATTACCAAAGTGTTGAGTAGAGGATTGAGGAGGACAAGAAGACAGAGAACAAGACAGATCAACCCACACAAGTAAGAAATAGCAATGAGTATATCAAATGGGGCGATTTTTAATGTAGTCATCAAGATTCCATATAAAAAACTGTATACCATATGGTTAAAATACTTAATCTATGTGGAGACACCAGATTTATATCCATAGTATGATTGACATTGTATAAAACTAACACAAATAGAAAAAAATTAGGATGAAGCATCACAAAATGAAGTTCAAATTGGTATCTCTAGAACTGA
Organism: Oryctolagus cuniculus; assembly: GCF_964237555.1. Taxonomy (NCBI): domain Eukaryota; kingdom Metazoa; phylum Chordata; class Mammalia; order Lagomorpha; family Leporidae; genus Oryctolagus; species Oryctolagus cuniculus. Next base: position 26,003,268 of record NC_091441.1, read on the forward strand.
GACTCTTGGTGATACATTTATTTCCTGTTATTCTGAGTAATACACAATGAACATAGAATATTGTAATAAGGAGGAAACTGAAAAAATAGGGTGAGCCTCTGTTGGTTTTCCTGCCTGCAACCATTCATTCTTCTTCACACTGATGAACTTCTGCTCCTCTTTGAGGAAGGAAGATTTTTTATTCCTTTAGGATGTTCACTTGGTTTTTTCCCCAGCCAGGAGATACGCTGGGGATTTGAAAATGACAACACTAAAACCAAGAAGATGCACAGAGATGAAACAGGTATGCTTGGACAGGGAAAGACTGTGTTCCCATTGTTCTTGGCCCAAGGGACAGGGCACACTTTGGACATGAGCTGAGAGAGGGCACACATGTGTTCCTATTGAATTATACGTTAAGATGACTTTAGGCTTTGAGCTACTCTCTTTTGTTTCAATACGAGGAGATAACCCGTCTGAGGATTGGCCACACAAGAAGGGAAAAGAAGTTAAGAGATCAGGGGAACAGGGACCTGGTAATGTCTTCTGTGGCTTTGATGGAGTAGAAGCAGAAGATAATCATGTATTCAGACTTCCCAATAACTTGAACTGTTACTCCATTTTTAAAATTCAGTTTGGTTGGGTTCTTATAATTAACAAAGTCACAACTGATGTGGGAAAATGAACTTTTTTCTTCTATGAGCAAATGGGGTGATGGTGGCAAAGAGTGAGTTAGGCCTTTACAACTGCAGTGACTCTGACAACCACATAGTCAGAGTCTCCTGGGGGAATCCTCCCGGTTTTGAGATATTGAAAATATGTGGTTCTAAATGGAGCACTCGGAGGGCAAATCTTACAGTCCTAGATCCTGTATCAGTCATTGTGGTATTCAGTGCCTCCAAAAACAACAGATTGTGTTTTCTCCAACATAAAGTATTTTCATGAACAATATAACCTTTCATTTTATAATAAGAAAATCACTATTATCCTTTGGTTAACATAAATGTAAAAACAGCTTTCAGGATGTTAATAAAATAGTCAAATTCTACCTATATCATCAAATTCTACTTATATTATCTGTTCATTTGGGTTCATCTACATGTTACAAACAGAATGTATATCGCTAAGATGTTGATTTAAATAATTTAGAAAATTGTCTACTCACATTTTTGCAGTTGTACTCATCCTTTTTATATGCATTCTTCACATCAGCATGGAGTCTTTGTGGGAGTCATTCCTCAGTCCTGCTCAGTTATTCAGAGTTCATCACTTTCCCATCCTGTTGGGTTGAGATGCAGCCATTTTAAATCTATATACGAGTACTCAAACCACATGCGGTCATTTCCAGAGTTATGGCAATTCTATTTCCTATTCTTTCCCTAAAACTAACATCTTCACAGCATAACCGCTTTCAGTCTTTTACTGCTTTTAGTAAATTGATCATTAAAATTTTGTTTACCATGACCTCAAATACTTGCAATGCCGGGGTTATATCATCAGGAATTATGACTAAATCTATGATTTTCTTTGCTTCTAAAAACCCTAATTATGTTATTGACTTGTGTAAACATATGAAATTGTCATTGATTGATATCAGCTCAAAGCTATTTCTTTCATGATGAATGATGTTTTCATAATAAAGTGATAGGGAAAGTTCCCCCTTAATATCTGTGTGTGTAGGAGAGGAGATAACGTCCCTAGAAAAAGAAAATGCTTAGCTTGGCACATATGAGACTCTTAAGGTTGGATTACAAATAAATACACGAAAAACTCTTCTCTGCTCATAATACTGTTGGCTCTGAAAATGTAGGTTTTCCACACCAAGCAGATCGCTAGTTTTCTGTGGACACAACTGGGTGTCCTACAATTTTCTTCAGTTCTGATATTGTAAACGGCACCGGTCTCAAAGCTATGTAAAGGGCCACGTCCCGCCAAATCACACCATGCTTCAGATGCCACTTGCATAAGTGACTCCCAGGTTACTCTTAGTTCTACCTAACTGGCCACAAATGATGTGTTGCCACAACCCCCTCCTTGTGTTTGATAGCTTGCACTAATGACTCAACAATACTCAAGGAAACACATTTACCAGTTCATTATAAAGGATGCAAATGAGAAATCAGATGAAGGGGAACAAAGGGTGAGATGTAAAAGATCCTGAGTGCAGAAGCTTTTGTCCCCATGGAATGAGGGGGCAACATCCTTCTAGTGCATGGCTACATTTAGCATCCCTAAAGATACCCAAACCCCTTAGCTTGAGGTTTTATGCAGATTCCATTAAACAGTCGTGATTGGTTGTCACTGGTCATTGATAACTGAATTCAACATCCAACCCCTCTCCCCTCCCTGTAGGTTTGGACGAGGGGGTCTAAAATTCCCAACCCCCCAGAGGAACATGGTTGGCTTCTCTGGCAAACAACTTCGTTACAGAAGCCATATGGGGATCCCAGCCACTAGTCCTATTGTTGGCTTATGCTTCTACCACTCTAAAGATCCTAAAGCTCTCTGGAGCACTCATACCAGGAATGAAGTACTGAGTCCTAGTGCTATAACACAAGGTGCTCCTGTCAGACCTATTGCAAATGGAGTTATGAGTGTTTTAGGAGCTCTGTGTCAGAAACTGGAACAGAGAACAAATAATCTGCTTCTTGTTATGTCATAACAATTCACACAGGACCCACATTCACAGAACCTGCAGTCTGTCTGGAGTATGACGCAGAAGGATGAATGCAGCTGGGGATGGGGTGCACCAAGGAGACATAAAGAAGAGCAAACTCTTGGACTCCAGAAGATGAGGGAAGACTCCCTCCCCCCTCAAAAAAAAAAAAAAACCCCTTCGGTCTATATAATTAATAAGTAAAAATGAACAAAACGTGTGGGGGAGTGGGGTGGGGAGGCTGTGGGTGGAAGGTAGATTGCAGATGGGAGGGGGGATGACAGAAAGTTTTAGGCAGAGGATCTAGCATATGCAAATGCACAGGTGAAGGGAATATTGTATATTTTATGGAGAAAGCCCCATCCTTCTCTTGAAAGAAGAGTTAGGTATTTTTTTTGCTTGTTGTTGTTATTTTAATATTTTATTGTGTTGAAAGCTAGTGAGGATATTGTTGGAAAAACAGCCCCGATTTGTCAAGGCTCTAGTGTTTTCCAGAATAATATGCTTTACCCTGCCAGATGGGGAAATGCTAGGAATAAGCATCATTTGTATTAAAGGCCATATTCATGATCATATTTGAAGTACATGAAATTCCAAGACATGAGCTTCACTTTAAAGAGACCTGTAAGTCAACCCTTGGCAGTTCCTGTGTGGGCAGAGCACCTCATGCAATAGATACTTGTCTGCACCCCTGGCTCTGCCAGCAAGTCTGCACTGCTAAAAGTTTGGGACACATCTGCTGAATGGGAGTTGAGATGCATTCCTAAACTGGCACCCTCATTCAAAAATCTACTTTGGGCATTTACCCTCTGTAATGCATGGTACTAAGTAGTATGCAGAAGCCAAGTTCCCATCACAGTTTATATGGTTATTCAGCATATACTCTATGTAATTATTGTTTACTAATTTCTTACAACTATCAGCCTTTAACATGTTATTAACAAATATAAAATTAAAACTTTGAAAATATGAAGAGAAATGGAGAAAACTCACAATTTTGGTGTGATAGCCATTACATTGTTTTTACAAGTTTGTCAGATCAAATGAATTGAAACAAGTAAGCTATATAGGAATCAGCAATTGAACTGGATGCAGAGCTACTGGTTAGGGGCTCTTCATATTTTCACTGCCTTAGGACAGAATTTTTCTCAGAGTCAGGGACAGAGTGGACCTTCAAGTTTCTGTTAATGAGTTTCAACACCTAAGGCCTGATAATTTAGGTCCATGAAGCCAACCAGACAGTATTACAAAGTCACACAGTAGTGAACAATTTCACAGGAATGTGACCTGAAGTGGAGGAAGGAGAGCTGGCAGTGAGTCTATATGACTGAGAGCTTGGCTTTTTCTGACCCTGGGAAAGTTTACCTACATAATAGGGGAGCTGACCATGTCAGTGATTCTAGAACTACATTGCACATCAGGGTCATTGGGCCTGGTAGGTAAAAATGTAGATTTACAGACTCTCTCTCATAGCTACTAAAACATTAGCTCCTTAGGGCCACATGGGCAGCTACACAGTTATGAAGATTCTCCTATAATTGTATGAAGAAGACTGGCATGGGCCCACTGAGCAGTGTTTGGAAACCATTCCCTTAAAAGGTGACTAGACATCATTTAAATTCTTTTTTTAACTTTTATTTAATGAATATAAATTTCCAAAGTACAGCTTACGGATTACAATGGCTTCCCCCCCCCATAGCGTCCCTCCCACCCGCAACCCTCCCCTTTCCCACTCCCTCTCCCCTTCCATTCACATCAAGATTCATTTTTGATTCTCTTTATATACAGAAGATCAGTTTAGCATACATTAAGTAAAGATTTCAACAGTTTGCTCCCACACAGAAACATCAAGTGAAAAATACTGTTTGAGTACTAGTTATAGCATTAAATCTCAATGTACAGCACACTAAGGACAGAGATCCTACATGAGGAGTAAGTGCACAGTGACTCCTGTTGTTGACTTAACAAATTGACACTCTTATTTATGGCCTCAGTAATCACCCTAGGCTCTTGTCATGAACTGCCAAGGCTATGGAAGCCCCCTGAGTTCACTGACTCTGATCATATTTAGACAAGGCCATGGTCAAAGTGGAAGTTCTCTCCTCCCTTCAGAGAAAGGTACCTCCTTCTTTGATGACCCATTCTTTCCATTGGGATCTCACTCGCGGAGATCTTTCATTTGTGTTTTTTTTTTTTTCCCCAGAGTGTCTTGGCTTTCCATTAAATTCTTAATCTTTCTGATTCTGTAATCATACATGATCTTCCATAAGTATGGCTAAGTGGAGGTTTTATAAGAACTGACTTACTGAATGACCAAAAGTGCCTGAGTGGTAATCCTATCCTAAATTAATTCTCAGATAGCAAAGTCAGAGCATGCCTAAATTGATCTTGGCTCTCACAACTTGATAAGTAAGTGCCTTAGATAAACAGACAAGGCTCCTATTTCCTTGCAAAAAGTCTTTGGTTAATGTTTTTGAATGCACCAATTACCATTAAAAGAATATATCTATAGTTAGCTAACTAAGGTGCTATTTACCATGTGAATTTGAATTGTAAGGATGCACCTTGCTTCATTGGCACATGATCTTAATCAGAACTTTGCTGAGGAGTTTCAAGGTACAGGTCCCAAAGGCCATGAGCTTTTCTGGGAAAAAAAATCCCAAAGGAGGAAAGGTGAGACTGTAAAGTATGCCCTACTAAAATTAAACAAATATATACATCAAACTTCACACTGAATTATGTCTTCCTACATCACTCATATTTAAATTGTACAAGCTAAGAATTCTGTAAAGAGTTTTTAGAATTTTTATAACTTAGGGAAAATTTTGAAATTATTTTTTCACTTATGCATGCTTATGGAGTATGTTGAAATGATTCATTTAGCTAATTTAAATATTATACAACTCACACACTTAAACATACAAAAGTATTTCAAAAAGTTCATGTAAAAATGCAATTAAAGATAATGGGAAATTTGCAGGAGCTTTCTGAAGGACCTTGTTGTCAGTTACCATATGTTAATAGTGGAAACTGCCAACACATCAGCTTAGTATTATCAAGTTTGTGTCTCTTCCTGCAGGCTTCAGAATAATGGTCCTTTTGCTTTGTATGAATTTGCACTTTTAAATGCATCACTGATTATGAACACATTCAACTAACCTTCCCATATTCAGTTGGCTAGTCTCATTTAATCTAGCAAATTAGTATAGCATCGGGTATTGTGCTCAGTGAGTCGAGAATCCAGGCTCAGAACGTGCATACATGACAGTGCAGCTGTCTGATGTTCCAAAGCAAGTGAATGTCCACCCTGGTATAAATGAATGAGTTCTTTCGAGCCTGTTGCCATATCTGGAACTCTACTTGTTCCAGTGTACATCTTGGTCCAAATTGTCCCTAAAGCTTGAGGCCTCCTTATCTTCATAGGGTCAATTCATTAAAGACTTCTGGGAAGAAAATTACGCTACCAAGAAAATATTTTTCAGACCACTCTTTTAACTATTACTCAATATTTTTACAAGTTCTTATTTTGTGGCATTGCTTTCAGAGTCAAATTATAAACTTTGTAAGAAAATGTTTCAGTGTTTCAAAGCTATATTTAACTTAACAATTCTGACTTTTTTTTAAAAGGGGAGGGGTATATAGTCTATCCTCAAAGTATGATGGATAAGGGCCTTTGAAGATATTAAAAAAGAAATGTGCCACAGGCTCTAAAGGCAGCCTCCAAAGAGTTCCAAAAGGATTCTGAACAATGGCATTGCAGTTGAAATAAAACCCCTCATGGTGATTATTTTAAAAGAAAATGTAATGTTTTGAAAAATACATAGATTTTGCTTCTCAGGATCTGGACTGAATTAATGGTCTGCTTGTTACTGGTTGGATTATCTTGGAAATTAATCTCTTTGAATTCATTTTCACTCAAATATTTTTGTGTTAAATGCAGTAATATATGTAAAACAGTTTTATAAGCCAAATTGTGCTGCACAAAATTCAGAGTTGTTAAAATTTTAAGGAAGCGGTATGCATGGGAATAGAAAAATCAATATTTGATGGGAAATAATTTATTACTATTTTTGAAAGTTCTATTCCATAGATTGAGTTTGTGCTCCCAACCCACCACCAGACACACATCCTGTCATGTTCGTTATAAAAACAACAAAAATTGTATTTTGACTGCGAGTTTCCTGTATAAAATAGGGGCTGGGAGAAGATGAAAGGAGAGAAGGGAGGTGCATATTAAGTATGGACTGGTCTCAGCCTCAAAGAACTCTCAGAGCTGAATTTACAATCAACACATGTACTTTAGGAAAAATTAGATTTTGTCTGATTCCCAAGGTCGCAAGGTTATCATTTACATGGCCAAGCATATGTTGATATGCTTCAGATGAGTAACCCTGTGTCCATTTTAAATATCGAGAGGCTGAACTTCAGACCCATTTTGGGGAACTCTGCATCACCCTGGTAAGTGACTGTCTCATAAGCACACAGTCCACACACTGGAGGCCACGTGACCCTCCAATTCTGGACTCCTGATCCCTCAGGGAGATTGTTGGCGGGACACACGACAGGAGTGAGGTTGGCATCACAGGCCATTCTGTGGGTCTTAGCTTCCATGTGGGGCTGTATCACTTCCTGAGTGCTCCTGGGAGCATCTTTTGTTCCTGCACTAAAGCAGTGATGCTCATAGACCTGCCATTTCAACCCCGAGGGGACATTCCACAATGCTTGAAGACACGTTTGTTCTCCTGGCATCCTGAGCCCAGGGGTGCTGGTAAACATCCTATAATACACAGCACAGCCCCCGACAGCAACAGATTACCTGACTCGAAATGTCAGTTGCGCTGAGGCTGAGGAACTTTATTCTAAATTGAACTTTATTTTGTCTCACAGTTGGGTCCCTGGAATGAAATACCAGTGGCCTCTGGAGGTAAGGCAGGGTTTTGTGGGCGATCCTCTCCAGAGGGCCTCCAGCGTCAAGAGCTATGCATCTGCCCTGCCTGACTTCGGGAAAGTAAGTTCACACCTCAGAGCCATTGCTTGGTCATTGCTAAAGTGAAAATTAAGGAGTCAGGGTAGAATTTCAAAAGATGTGCTTCTGGGTCAAGATTTTCCATGAAGGCATCTCTTACAAGGGAAATGTTAAGAGCCTCCTACAGATAGACAGTGTGTGGGGCCACTACACATGCGTACAAGTCAGGTAGGTTCCACGTGCTTTCCAGGTACGAATTCAATCAACCTACACAACATCAAGAACTAGGGACCATTATTACCCCATTTCTGAGAAGACTGACATACAGAGGGAATAGTTACCCGAATGTGACGGTCTCTCAGGTATTCTGGGACCTGCCTCAGTATCTGGCTTGAGCACCACCTTCAGAAGAGGGAGAACCCAGGAAAGGCCCAAGCTGATCAAGCAGGAAGAGCAGCAGCCCCCACCTCTGCTTCCTCCAGGGCAGCGCTGCTTTCCGTCTTTGTTTTTCCCAGATGTGCCATGTGCTGTGTGTGTGCAGCCTGAATAAAACTTTACCTATATTTCTGAAAAACACTAAGCATTTGATTTCTGAGCTTTTCTCCCTGTTTAAGATTTTATTCTCTCACTTTTCCAAAATGGGTAGCCCAAAATAAAATCTATCTGACTGCATGAGTAATAATGAAAATTACTAGATGTTATTATGCTTACATTAATAAAGATCATCCTGGATTCATAATGACTTTTCTTTGAAAAAGTACAAAGCACATTGAAGAACAGCCCAACATGAAAAAATACAAGTTTCTGAAACTATTGAATGTGGAACTAAGCATCTGTGATTCAAATGGAGTCCTTGCAATAGTGATTCAGTACAATGTTCTTTTAAATATCAAGTTTCCCCAGTGCATTTAAAATTGATTCAATTTACAGAAATTCAATGTATACTTGACTTTTCAGGAGCTCGTTTATGGCATGCAATGAAATACACCTGCAAGAACTCATTTATCCTCCCCATATCCCAATTTCTCCCAAAGCATTATTTCTCACATGTTTGAGATAAACATAGAAAGATAACACAACATCTTTTATAAGCTGAGAGCTAAATGAATGCTATCTGATGAGAATGATTCACAGTAATGATGATGCTCACAATGAAGGAAATGGTAAATGTGAGTTGTCCATGGTCCTAGAATTAGAGGCAATGACTTTTTATTTTCAGAATAGAGGGGTTTTTGTTAAAATAAGCTACCATCTTGGTACTTGCATACTGTAAATGGTGTATCCTTTTCCATTGTCTACCACATAATTTCAAGACATCACCATCAAAGAGAAATTAGCATATTATTTCATTCAAAAATTAGGTATCATAATTCTTCCATGCTTTACTGTAGCCATCTCTGCCAGTTATTTGCTCAATATCATTTATTTCTTTACCACATCCACTTCTTCCTGGTTGGCACAGTCTGTTTTCCTTGACAAGGGGCTGATAGGAGAAATTCTTTGTGACCCCAAGTTATCCTGAAGCCAGGACACAAGTAAAAAGATCAAGTACATCAAGAACAATCTGCTGGAGGTGTGGGGAATAAATTCTCCCCTTTAGACATCATTGTGTAAAGGTAGGAGGACTTGCAAAAATAGTAGAATGGGTACATAAATGAAAATCACTGTTGTGAAAAAAGTAAACTAGAAAGATAGAAAACACTTGGGTGAACTAAAGATTTGTAAAAGGTATAGAGATAAATGTGAAAAAAAATGTGAAAAACACTGGTATTAATCTGAATGACTGATATGAAGTACTTAGGTTGTGGTGTCAAGTTATTAGTGATATTGCCAGTCTCCTTCTCTGGACACTGAGTGCCAGCAGGAAATGAATCATGAATTTTTTTCATTATTGTATACAAAGAACCAAAATTAGTGCCTGCAACATTATAATACACAATTAATGGATGTTAAGTGAATGTTGAAACACAGGGAAACAGAGGAAAATCATGCATCGAACAAATTCCTTCATTCATCTCTCAAATGTTGCCAGTTCATTTTATGAGTGAGTTAGGAAGATAGAATGATAAAATCAAAGGTAAACTAAGGTATATCTGGGTGCTTCTCAGTGCTTACGACAAGAACCAATATTGAACAAGCAGAGTTGCAAAATCAGCCCTAACAATCTCATGGTAATGTGTAGTCACCCAGGTGTCCTGCTGCTTTAGGAGAGTTTGTACTATCTGCATTAGAACACTCTCAAATAAATGCAGTGTCTTTATTCATTTCCTGTAAAGACTTGGTCAAATTTCCCCTTCTCATTGGTAACTCCCAATTAGCACCACCACTAAATACTGACAGCCTGATTCCTATTTTAAAGCTGCAAACAGCTCCGCCATACCACTGATGCAACTCACTCCATTTTATTTTCCATAGCTTTCAATCTTCCAACATATTCTATAGCTACTTTATTTTTGTATTAATTATTCCTGCTTCTCTCACTGTTAAATTATAAACTATGACAGTAGGACATTTTGTATGGGAAACTGATAAATCTCCAGTGCCCAGAATAGTATTTCACCACAAAAAAGGCTCAGTCTCGACCGGCGCCATGGCTCAATAGGCTAATCCTCCGCCTTGTGGCGCCGGCACACCGGGTTCTAGTCCCGGTCAGGGCACCAGATTCTGTCCCGGTTGCCCCTCTTCCAGGCCAGCTCTCTGCTGTGGCCCGGGAAGGCAGTGGAGGATGGCCCAGGTGCTTGGGCCCTGCACCCCATGGGAGACCAGGATAAGTACCTGGCTCCTGCCTTCAGATCAGCGTGGTGCGCCGACTGCAGTGCTCCGGCCGCGGCGGCCATTGGAAGGTGAACCAACGGCCAAAGGAAGAGCTTTTTCTCTCTCTCTCTCTCTCACTGTCCACTCTGCCTGTCCAAAAAAAAAAAAAAAAAAAAAAAGCTCAATGATCACTTAAATCACTTAAATAATCCTAATATGCAACCACATATAATATTTATAATTATGTATAAGGACTTCCTGTTCCTAAAAACATACTCTCCAATTTCCCCTCATCTTTTCTGATACATTTTATGAAATTTATGAACATATAACTCTATGATAAATTGAAACAGTTTTCTTTTATATTTACATGGCAAAATAAAGCCACTAGCACACCAAATCCAGCGCAATTTGCTGTTTTTTTTTTTCTTCTCATCTCATGAGTATGACTTTTTTTTTTTTTTCTTGTTTTTTGACAGGCAGAGTGGACAGTGAGAGAGACAGAGAGAAAGATCTTCCTTTTCCATTGGTTCACCCTCCAATGGCCACTGCAACCGGCGTACCGTGCTGATCCGAAGCCAGGAGCCAGGGGCTTCTCCTGGTCTCCTATGCAGGTGCAGGGGCCAAGCACTTGGGCCATCCTCCACTGCACTCCCGGGCCACAGCAGAGAGCTGGACAGGAAGAGGAGCAACCGGGACAGAATGCAGTGCCCCGACCGGGAGTAGAACCCGGTGTGCTGGTGCTGCAGGCGAAGGATTAGCCTATTGAGGCACGGCACTGGCATGAGTATGACTTTTTTTTTTTTTTTTTGACAGGCAGAGTGGACAGTGAGAGAGAGACAGAGAGAAAGGTCTTCCTTTTGCCATTGGTTCACTCTCCAATGGCCGCCGCAGCCGGCACGCTACGGCCGGCACACTGCGCTGATCTGAAGGCAGGAGCCAGGTACTTATCCTGGTCTCCCATGGGGTGCAGGGCCCAAGCACTTGGGCCATCCTCCACTGCACTCCCTGGCCACAGCAGAGAGCTGGCCTGGAAGAGGGGCAACTGGGACAGAATCCGGCACCCCGACCGGGACTAGAACCCGGTGTGCCGGCGCCACAAGGCGGAGGATTAGCCTAATGAGCCACTGCACTGGCCCAAGTATGACTTTCATAACCAGCCCTTAGTCATATGATGTTGCTTCAGCTTCAAGTTGTACATGAAAAGCTCATGGAAAATTCATATTTTGAGAAAATTATGTGTGGGTTTTAATTTTTTGGCACCAAAATAGACTTGCATTGTAATTGCATTTTTCATAAAGTACATGTAGTCACCTCACACACATAATTTGAAATTTGAAAATTATTTGTTAGGGTCATCATGAAAATCTTTTTTCTCCTTTTAAAATTGCAAGCATTAAAGGCAGCTGACTCTTTTAAAACAATCACTGTCCAATTGCTTTGTTATTATGTCTTTGTTTGCCAGAAAAAGACAATATTGTCCACACATTGTAGAATCTACTGGGACTGCCTATGTGTCTGGAACCTATTTATTATAAGACATGGCTCAAACAGAAATCCACACCAAGAACTTGGGTTTTAAATAATTTCAGCAAGTCTGACAGGTTCTTTTGTGCCTTGAGATGAATGTGCACATCAATCCTGAAGACTGCTTAGTGCTCTGTTTGTCCAAGTGCATCAAAATGGGAGATATGTTTTCTAACATGGCATTCCCTTTTATTTGTGGGGTTGTGCATACTTTAGGCTGTGTCCCTTCAAGATGGATGAGATCAAAAGGGCCCAAAAAAGAATAATGAAAATTGTTAGCAATGGAGAAAATAAGAGAACCTCAACAAATATGCGGGTGTTGGTAAAATAGAAACATATACTAGAGGAAATAGGTACATTATAAAAAGAATCACTTGTGACAGAAGAAGTTGCTTACATCTTCTGATTTTTAATGTTTTCTTACATCTTGCTTTCACTGTTGATAGATATTTCCCAATGCACAAACATACTCAAGACGAACTCTTGTCTGCTTCCTTCACCCAGGTCACATCAACACATTCTGGAAGACTTTACCTTTATCAGCATGGTGAAACTTAGTCACTAAAAGAACTGCTTTATTTCCACTGTAAAATTTGTCTACTGGGGAGAGGTCCAAGATGGCAGAGGAGAGAGGGAACTTACTGTTCTAGCCCAGGAGAAGAAGGTTTAAAAAAAGTGGAGATAGTGTTGTCTCAGGGAAGAGTTGCAGAAATATGGCAGAGGAAACTCTACCCGAATTAGAGGGGCATGGTGGACTTACGTGGAGGGCATGGAGGGCTCTGGACTCCAACAGCCTACGTGCCTGCGCTGGAAAGTGAGGTGAGAGCAGACCGCAGCAGCCCAAGCCACTGGCAAAAAAGCAGCAGGAAGATCCTATAGGGAACCAGACTTGGAGCCTGTAGGGGAAAGTGTACCAGTCAAACTAGAGGAGAAAAAAAACAGGGTGGGACAGACATGTTTCTCCCCCCCGCCATCACTTTACAATGGCATACTGTAACAAGCCGATAGAGCAGGCACCATTTTGGACATACATAACAGCTGCACCAACTCGGGTCTGCACCTGGTAACCAGGTAAGCAGAGACTCTGGACTCTGGTGGGGAGAACTAACAGGGCAATAGGAGCTTGTGGCTGTGTGAAACTTCTGAACTGGGACTGTGAAAAAAACTGAGGGTGTGTGGTAGGATTCATGGTGTGCCTGAGACTTTGAGCAGTCTCAGTGGTAGACTAAACCAGCTCAGGGGTCCCTGATTTCCTGGTGGGAAACATTGCTGGGGAATCTGAACTTAAACTGAGGACTGCACAGATTTTTTTGTGTGGTCCTTGGGGCAGAGCAGACAAATATTATACCCACTGGGGCTAGCACTCAGGCACTAGTCTCCATTGAGGAGAGGAGCTTAGCTGAGCAGAATATACCTCCCTTTGAAGTAGGTAGGCATACAGGTTAAAATCGATTAGATTTGTGAGCTGGAAGACCATGCCTTCGACTCACGCACTAAAGTGACCTCACGCACTACCTGATACCTTCGCCATGCCCCTGTGTGACCTTATGCCCCTACTTGGCCACACCTGAGTGCCCATTGGCCCATCAGGTTAATTAACCACTCCCCTTTGGAAGTGGGTTAAAAGCCTGGGACACAGTGTGTCCGCCTTTCTTTTCTTTTCTCTGGCCTCTTTCCAGGAGGGGGCTTGTTGTAGCCCTGTGCCTCCAGGGTGCATGGCCGTTGGGCCACCCGCCCTAGGCTTTCTGGCCTAGATGCTCTTTCACGTGGCTGGTTCCTGGTACTGGGTATGAACCCAGATTTACCCCTCTCTCTTAAATAAAGCTCTCACTCTCCTATGCATCTTTTGCACTAAATAAAAGCTTAAAATGTACCATGCTTCCTTGTTTATTGATGCTGATATTTAGAATTCTTCCCTAAATATTAGGCAAGAACCCTCTCGGGCTTGTTAATATTGGGGGTTTATTAATAAGCATATGGTGATATCGATGGCACCCCAAATTCCAGTAACATATGTGGCATCCCATATGGTGCTTCTGGGGAACTTTAAGGGGCCACATTTTTGTATATATTTTAGGGGGTCATTTTGATATCACCTTCTGATAAAAAAAAAAAAGAGAGGGAGAGAAAATTTACCATGCCAAACCTGGGTGTGTCACCTTAGGCATATCTTTAACCTCGGAGAACTGAATAGAGCTCTCTGGCCACACCTACTACAAGCCTCTAGAGATTCTCTGAAAGCAGACATTCCACTTACCTACAGAGTCATAGCATAATGAAAAAAGCCACCACAGTAAAAAAAAAAAAAAAAAAAAAAAAAAAAAAAAAAAAAGAGAGAGAGAGAGAGAGAGAGAGAGAGAGAAGAAACCAATGGGCATCTCCACAAATGCAGAACAACAAACACACCAATCCAAGAAACAAGAATAAGGAAGACAACATGATACCCCCAAAAGAACATGACACTTCAATACTAGATTGTGAAGACAATGAGACAGGAAAAATGCAAGAAATGGAACTAAAAAAATTGATCATAAAATCACATAAAAGTAATCAAAAACAAATGCATGAACTACTGAAATCCATGCAGGACATGAAAGAAAATTTCTCCCATGAAATTGAGATCTTAAACAGGAATCAAAATGCAATGAAGAATTCAATAGGACAAATAAAAAATGCAGTGGAGTTTTAAAACCAGCATCAGTGAAACAGAAGAGAGAATATTGGACTTAGAAGAGAAAACACAGCAAAGCATACAGTCAAACCAAAGACAAGAAGAAGAAATCTGAAAACTAAAAAAAAACGCTGTTGGGAATCTACAGGATAGTATTTAAAAATCACAACATATGGGTTCTAGGGGTTCCTGAAGGCATGGAGAGAGGGTAAGGTTAGAAGACTTTTTTAGTGAAATAATAGCAGAAAACTTCCCAGGTTTGGAGAAAGAAAGGGACATCCAAGTACAGGAGGCAAACAGAACAACAAATAGACATAACCAGAAAAGATCCTCATCACCTACACTGTAATCAAACTCAGCACAAAGGATGGAATGAACATGTTTCTCTCGCCCCCATCACTTTACAATGGCAACCTGTAACAAGCCAATAGAGCAGGCACCATTTTGGACATACATCCAAACATAAAGAGAAGATTCTAAAATGTGCACAAGAGAAACACCAGATTAATTTCAGAGGATCTCCAATTAGACTCACAGCAGACTTCTTATTGGAAACCCTATAGGCTAGGAGAGAATGGCAAGATATAGCCCAAGTCCTAAGAGAAAAAAACTGTCATCCCAGAATATTATAACCTGCAAAGCTCTCATTTGTGAATGAAGTTGAAATAAAGACTTCCATAACAAACAGAAATTGAAAGAATTTGTCACCACCCATCCAGCCCTGCATAAGATGCTTAATGATGTGTTACATCCAGAAACACAGAAACATTAACAACAATAAAAAGAAGTTAAAGGAAGAAAATCTCTCCATAAAAGATCAAAGAAAGTTCAAAGTATAAATTAGGAATACTTTTGGAAAAATGGTAGGGCAAAGTCATTACTTATCAATGGTCACCTTGAATGTAAATGGCCTCAACTCCCCAGTTAAAAGACACAGACTGGCTGAATAGACTAAAAAACAAAACCCTTGGGTCCAGTGCTATGTCATAGCAAGTAAAGCCACCGCCTGTAGTGTTGGCATCCCATATGGGTGCCATTTTGAATCCTGGCTGCTCCACTTCAAATCCAGCTCTCTGCTATGGTTGGGGAAAGCAGTGGAGGATGGCTCAAGGGCTTGGGCCCCTGTACCCAAGTTGGAGACCTGGAAGAAGATGATGGCTCCTGGCTTGGGATTGGCCCAGCTCCAGCTAAGCAGCCAACTGGGGCGTGAACCAGCAGATGGAAGACCTCTCTTTCTGTCTGCCTCCCCTTCTGTCTCTGTGTGACTCTTACTTTCAAATAAAAAAATCTTCAAAAAAATCTAGTTTCTGCCTATAAGAAACACATCTCACCAACAAAGATGCACACAGACTGAAAGTGAAATGATGGAAAAAGATATTCCATGATGACAGAAACCAAAAAAGAGTTGGGGTATCCATCTTAATAACAGAAAAAATAGACTTTGTCACAAAAACTGTTAAACAAGGCAAAGAAGGGTGCTATAAAATGATTATGGAATCAATTCAACAGGAAGATGTAACTATTATAAACATATATGCACCTAATTACATGGCAACTCGCTATTTAAATGCTGAAGGATGTAAAGGGAGACTTAGACTGCAATACAATAGTATTGGGGGACTTCAATACTCCACTTACAGCAATGGACAGATCAACCAGACAGAAAAATCAAAAACAAAACAACAGATTTAATTTATACCATAGACCAAATAGACCTGAAAGACATCTACAGAACTTTTCATCCTACAGTTGCAGAATACACATTCTTCTCAGCAGTGCATGGAACACAAGGATTGACCACATACCAGGCCATAAAGCAAGTCTCAGCAAATACAAAAAGAATTGAAATCATACCATAGATCTTCTTAGACAATTTCAATGGAATGAAGCTTGAAATCAGCAACTCAGGAATCTCTAGAGCATATGCAAACACATGGAGAATGAACAACATGCTCTTGAATGAATGGTGGGCCAGAAGAAATCAAAGGAGACATCAAAAACTTTCTGGAAATAAATGAAGATGACAACACAACACATCAAAACTTAGGGAAGGCCGGCACCACAGCTCAACAGGCTAATCCTCTGCCTAGCGGTGCTGGCACACCGGGTTCTAGTCCCGGTCGGGGTGCTGGATTCTGTCCCGGTTGCCCCTCTTCCAGGCCAGCTCTCTGCTATGCCCGGGAGTGCAGTGGAGGATGGCCCAAGTGCTTGGGCCCTGCATCCCATGGGAGACCAGGATAAGTACCTGGCTCCTGCCATTTGATCAGAGGGGTGCACCAGCCACAGTGCATCAGCTGCGGCAGCCATTGGAGGGTGAACCAACGGCAAAGGAAGACCTTTCTCTCTGTCTCTCTCTTTCTCTCACTGTCCACTCTGCCTGTCAAAAAAAAAAAAAAAACTTATGGGATACAGCAAAAGCAGTCTTAACAGGAAAGTTTATAACAATAGGTGCATCAAGAAATTGGAGGCATCAAGAAATTTTAAAGGTACCAAATAAATGAGCTATCAATGCACCTCAAGGATCTAGAAAAACTACAGCAAGCCAAACCCAAAACAAATGGAAGAAAAGAAATAATTAAAATTAGACAAAAATCAACAAAATTTAATACAAAAAATACCAAAGATCACCGTAACAAAGAGCTGTTTTTTTTAAAAAAATAAAATAAACAAAATTGATACATCATTGGCCCAACTAGCCAAAAAAAAGGAGATACCCAAATCAATAAAATTAGAGATGAAAAAGAAAATGTAAGAACAGACACCACAGAAACAAAAAAATCATCAGAAATTACTACAAAGAGCTGTATGCCAAAGAATGGGAAACCTAGCCGAAATAGATAAACTCCTGGACACATACAATCTACCTAAGTTGAACCATGAAGACATAGAAAACCTAAACAGACCCATAACCAAGACAGAAATTGAATCAGAATTAAATGCCCTCCTAAAAAAGAAAAGCCCAGGACTGGATGGATTCACTTTTGAATTCTACCAGACATTTAAGGAAGAACAAACTCCAATTCCTCTCAAGCTAATCAAAAACAACTGAAAGGGAAAGAATCCTCCCAAATTCTTTCTAAAAGCCAGCATCACTTTAATACCTAAACCTGAAAAAGATAAGCAGAGAAAGAGAATTACAGACCAATTTCCCTGATGAACATAGAGTCAAAAAACCTCAAGGCAATAGAATCCAATAACACATTAGAAAGATCATCTACCCAGACAAAGTGGGATTTTTTTTTTGACAAGCAGAGTTAAACAGTGAGAGAGAGAGAGACAGAGAGAAAGGTCTTCCTTCTGTTGGTTCACCCTCCAAATGGCCACCATGGCCAGCACGCTGCGCTGATCCAAAGCCAAGAGCCAGGAGCCAGGTGCTTCCTCCTGGTCTCCCATGGGGGTGCAGGGCCCAAGCACTTGGGCCATCCTCCACTGCCAGGAGGACAGAACCCGGCACCCCAACCAGGACTAGAACCCAGAGTGCTGGTGCTGCAGGTGGAGGATTAGCCAGGTGAGCCACGGCAACAGCCCAAGTGGGATTTATCCCTGGTATGCAGGGATGGTTCAACATTCACAAATCAATCAATGTGATACACCACATTAATGAACTACTGAACAAAAACCATATGATTATTGCAATAGATGCCGAGAAAGCATTAGATAAACTACAACATCCTTTTATGATTAAAACTTTAAGCACATTGGGTATAGAAGAAACATTACTCAAACACAGTCAAGGCATTTATGACAAACCCATGGCCAGCATCATATTGAATGGGGAAAAGTTGGAAGCATTCCCATTGAGATCTGGTACCAGACAGGGATGTCCACTCTCACTATTGCTATTCAATATAATACTGAAAGTTTTAGCCAGAGCCATTAGGCAAGGGAAAAAAATCAAAGTGATAAAAATTGGGAAGGAAGAAGTCAAACTATCCCTATTTGCAGATAACATGATTCTTTATTTAGGGGATCCAAAGAACTCCACTAGGAGATTATTGAAACTCATAGAAGCATTTGGTAAAGTAGCAGGATATAAAATCAATGCACAAAAATAAACAACCTTTATATACATAGACAATGCCACAGCTGAGAAAGAACTTCTAAGCTCAATCCCATTCACAACACAAAAAATTAAATATCTTGGAATAAACTTAACCAAGGATGTCAAAGATCTCTATGATGAGAATTATAAAACATTGAAGAAAGTAATAGATACAAAAAAAAAAACAGAAAAATCTTCCATGTTCATAGATTGGAAAAATCAGTATCATCAAAATGTCCATTCTTCCAAAAGCAATTTACAGATTCAATGTGATACCAATCAAAATACCAGGTATTCTTCTCAGATCTAAAAAAATGATTCTGAAATTAATTTGGAGGCACAGGAGACCTCGAATAGCTAAAGCAATATTATATAACAAAAACAAAGTCGGAGGCATCACAATACCAAATTTCAAGACAAATTACAGGACAGTTATATTCAAAACAGCCTGGTACCGGTACAAAAATAGATGGACAGACCAACAGAAAAGAATAGGAGCACCAGAAATCAATCCAAACAACCAACTTATATTTAATCAAGGAGCTAAAACCAATTCCTGGAACAAGGACAGTCTCTTCAACAAATGGTGCTGGGAAAACTGGGTTTCCACATGCAGAAGTATGAAGCAAGACCACTACCTTTCACCTTACACAAAAATCCACTCAACATGGATTAAAATTCTAAATCCATGACCTAACACCATCAAATTACTAGAGAACATCAGAGAAACACTGCAAGATAAAGGCATAGGCAAAGGCTTCTCGGAAAAGTCCCCAGAGGCACAGGCAGCCAAAGCCAAAATTAACAACTGGGATTACATCAAAATGAAAAGTTTCTGTACAGCAAATATATATATATATATATTTATATATATATATATATATTTAGGAAAGTGAAGAGGCAACCAATAGAATGAGAGAAATTATTTGCAAACTATGCAACTTATAAAGGTTTAATAACCAGAATACAGAGATCAAAAAACTCCACAACAACAAAACAAACAACCCACTTAAGAGATGGGCAAAGGACTTAAACAGATATTTTTCTTTCTTTTTTTAAAATTAATTAATTCATTATTTGACAGGCAGAGTGGACAGTGAGAGAGAGAGACAGAGAGAAAGGTCTTCCTTTTTCCATTGGTTCACCCCGCAATGGCCGTTGAGGCCAGTGCACTGCAGCTGGCGCACCGCGCTGATCTGAAGCCAGGAGCCTAGTGCCTCTTCTTGGTCTCCCACGCGAGTGCAGGGCCCAAGTACTTGGGCCATCCTCCACTGCACTCCCAGGCCACAGCAGAGAGCTGGACTGGAATAGGAGCAACCGGGACAGAACCGGCGCCCCAACCAGGACTAGAATCCCGTGTGCCAGTGCCACAGGCGGAGAATTAGCCTAATGAGCCACGGCGCCAGCCCAGACATTTTTCAAAAGAGGAAATACAAATATCTAACAGATACATGAAAAAATGTTCAGGATCACTAGCTGTCAGGGAAATGTAAATCAAAACTACAATGAGTTTTCACCTCACCCCAGTTAGAATGGCTTTTATACCGAAATCAACAAACGACAAATGCTGGTGAGGATGTGAAGAAAAAGATACCCTAATCCACCTTTGGTGGGAATGCACATTGGTAAAGCTACTATGTAAGTCAATTTGTAGATACCTCAGAAATCTGAATATTGTCCTACAATAGAACCCAGCCATCCCACTCCTCGAATTTACCAAAGGGAAATGAAATTGACAAATAAAAGAGCTATCTGCACCTCTATGTTTATTGCAGCTCAATTCACAATAGCTAAGTCATGGAATCAACCTCAATGCCTGTCAATGGAAGACTGGATAAAGAAATTATGGGATGTGTACTCTATGGAAAACTACACAATGGTAAAAAAATAAATAAATCTGGTCATTTGCAACAAAATGGAGGAATCTGGAAAACATGGCTGAGTGAAATAAGCCAGTTCCAATGGGACACATATCATATGTTCTCCCTAACCTGTGACAACTAACTGAGTACCTAAAAGGAAACTTGTAGAGGTGAAATTGACACTATGAAAAGCAATTATTTGAGCAGCCCTTCTCCTGGCAAGGAACAGCTTATTATTTTATTATTTTTACTATTTTCTTTTTTTACTAAATACCATTGGTTGAACTCTTTACTTAACATAGGATTATTCTTAGGTATTTTAATCCAATTGAAAATTGATCCCTGTAAAAAATAATAGAGGGAACAAAAGAGGGAGGATATGTACAGTTCAGTACACATTCCTACAGACTTACATTTAAGGGTAAAGCTAAAAACTTGCCATGGGACTCCAAATCCCATTAAGTTGGCAGGTAAAAATGCCATCTTACTAGGTAAAGTGATCATTTTAAGTGCATAACTGATCATAAAGATAGGAATAAATGTCAAAGAGATCACATAAATAAGACCAAGTGTCTGCTAATAACAAAAGATAGAATCAAAAAGGAAAGAACAATCCAACATGTGAAGCAGGCCACATTCATAGAATGATATACACCCTAAACAGTACTCTGGCCTCAGAATCAGCCCTTAAGGCATTCGGATCTGGCTAAAAAGCCCATGAGAGCATTTCAGGCATGGAAAGCCAAGACACTGTGGCAAAAAATGGCCTACATGAAAGACCTCTGTGAGTGAGATCCCAGTGCAAAGAAGGGACCATCAAAGAAGGAGGTACCTTTCTCTCAAGGGAGGAGAGATCTTCCACTTTGCTTGTGGCCCTGAATAAATAATGACAGAGTTTGTGGACTCAAGAGGCTTCCATAGCCTTTGCAGCTCATGACAAGAGCCTTGGGTGATCCCTTATGAATAAGAGTGTCAATTTTAAATCAACAAGAGTCACTGTGCACTTGCTCCCCATGTAGGACTTCTGTTCTTAATGTGTTGTACTATGAGAACTAATGGTAAAACTTGTCTTCAAATAGTACTTTCAACTGTGTGTCTGTGTGGGTGCAAACCGTTGAAATCTTTACTTAGTATAGAGTTGGTTTCCTGCATGTAAAGATAATTAAAAATGAATATTAATGAAGAATGGGATGGGAGAGGAAGTAAGAGGAAGGATGGGAGTGGGAGTGGGAGGGCAAATATGGGGGAAAAACTGATATATCCCAAAAGATGTACCTATGAAATTTATATTTATTAAATAAAATCTTTCTAAAAAATTGTCTACTGTAAGGAACAGCATTGATTACCTGTCTTGCCCTTTACATTTTTCTATTTTTTCTCTGTTCATTGAGAACAAATTGGCCAATTACTTTGTATATATTTAAAGTGTACAATGTGATGATTTGACATAAATACACCTGTGAAATGATTATATCAAACTATTTTTTATTTCTGTTTGTAAATTTTTAACCAAATTTTGAGGTAACATATTTTCAATTTTCATTACAGTTGAAGGCTCAGTGCTTCACTAAATAAATAGTTCAGTAGACAAAAAGCAGACAGATCACAGTTCAGAAAGGCCATTAAAACAATCAAATGAAAAGATGTCAAACTCATCAATATATAGTAAACTTCTACCAAGTGCAGAGCTACCTTTTCTTGCCTGAGTGAAACACTTAATTATTCTCTTAAAATGTTCAAATATATGAGGGAGCTTCAAAACTTTGTAGAATATGCAATTAAAAGAAAAGCTTAGTGCAAAAAATTTGAAATCTATGAATAACTATTTTCATTGCAGGCATTTTCCATGAATATTTTGAAAATCCTTAGTATAATACATATTAACTGGACTTGGTTGACTGTTCAATAGATACTCAGAAGTTATTCTTTTAACAGAAAGTTGCATTCTTCAGCCAATATTTCCTCATGTCTCCTATTCCCCAGGCTCTGCTAACCATCACCATACTCTGCTTCTGAGTTTCACTTATGCTTTTCTAGATTCTACATATATTTTATACAACACAGTATTTATCATTCTCTGGCTTATTTCACTCAGCATAATGCTCTTTAGTTACACCCACATTGTCACAAATATTAGTGTTTACTTTTCTTGAATGACTAAATAATATTCTACTATATATGTTTATGAGGGTA
The DNA here is from genome assembly GCF_964237555.1 of Oryctolagus cuniculus. Classification (NCBI taxonomy): domain Eukaryota; kingdom Metazoa; phylum Chordata; class Mammalia; order Lagomorpha; family Leporidae; genus Oryctolagus; species Oryctolagus cuniculus. The sequence goes on from NC_091441.1 coordinate 26,025,918, forward strand.
CTTCCAAAAGTCCATGTAAAATTAGAAATTAAAGTTTATTTTGGTGCCAAAAAGGAAGTCCACACAGCTTTTCATAAGAGACATTTTTCATGAACTTTTGGAAGACCCCTTATATGCATGGGTTTAAAAAAAATTCTGCACCAGGATGAAATTCCATTTGCATATCTCCTCTGTTATTGATTTCTATTTTCCCACCATTGTGGTCAGAAAATATTTTGATATGGTTTCAATATTTAAATATTTTGTTAAGAACTGTTTTGTGACCTAACATGTAATCTATCCTGGAGAATTTTCTCTATGCTCTTTAAATAATATGTATTCTGTTACTGTTGAATGAAATGTTCTCTTATGTGTGAGTTATACCCATTTGATCTAAAGTGTATTTCAAATCCATGATTACTCGTTTGTTTCCTTTCTGGATGATCTATCCCTTCTTGCAAATGAGACTTGGAGTCTCCAACTGTTATTATGTTTCTATCTATCTTGATATCCATACCTGTTAATATTTGCTTAATGTAGTTGAGTGTTCCAATGTTGGGTGTATACATTAAAAATTTATTATATTTTTCTTTCTCGGTTGCCTCTTCACTTTCCTGACTTTTTTTTTTTTGCCAAACAGAAACTTCTCAATTTGATGCAATCCCAATTGTTATTTTTTGGTTTTGACTGCCTGTGCTTCTGGAGTCTTTTCCAAGAAGTCTTTGCCGGTGCCTATATCTTGCAGGGTTTCTCCAGTGTTCTCTTATAATTTTATGGTGTTGGGTCATAAATTTAGGTCTTTAATCCATGTTAAGTGGATTCTTGTGTAAGGTGAAAGGTAGGGGTCTTGCTTCATGCTTCTGTGCATGGAAATCCAGTTTTCCCAGTACCATTTATTGTATAGACTGTCCTTACTCCAGTAATTGGTTTTAAATTCTTGATCAAATATAAGTTGGATGTAGACATTTGGATTGATTTCTGGTGTTTCTATTCTGTTCCATTGGTCTATCCATCTGTTTCTGTACCAGTACCATGCTGTTTGGTTACAACTGCCCTGTAGTATGTCCTGAAATCTGGTATTGTGATGCCTCCAGCTTTGTTTTTGTTGTACAAGATTGCTTTAGCTATTCGAGGTCTCCTGTGTCTCCATATGAATTTCAGCATCATTTTTTCCAGATCTGAGAAGAATGTCTTTGGTATTTTGATTGGTATGACATTGAATCTATAAATTGCTTTTTGGGAGAATGGACATTTTGATGATGTTGATTCTTCCAATCCATGAGCAATGGAAGATTTTTCCATTTTTTGGTATCCTCTTCTATTTCTTTCTTTAAGATTTTGTAATTCTCATCATAGAGACCTTTTACACCCTTAATTAAGTTTATTCCAAGGTATGTGATTGTTTTTGTGGCTATTGTGAATGGGATTGATAAGTAACCTAGCACCAAAAAGGAAACCTGTTGAAGCGAAATGGACACTATGAGAAAAAATGACTTGATCAGCCCTTGTCCTGACTTTTGATTGAACAACTTAATACTTTATCCCTTTTAGTATTTTTTTAGTTCTACTTAATACTATTGGTTGAACTCTGTAATTAACACACAATTATTCTTAGATGTTTAAATTTAACTGAAAAGTGATCTCTGTTAAATATAAGAGTGGGAATAAGAGAGGGAGAAGATGCACAATTTGGGACATGCTCAAGCTGACTTGCCCAAATGGTAGAGTTAGAAACGTGCCAGGGGATTCCAATTCAATCCCATCAAGGTGGCATGTACCAATGCCATCTCGCTAGTCCAAGTGATCAGTTTCAGTTCACAATTGATCACACTGATAGGTCTAAGAGTCAAAGGGATCACATAAACAAGACTAGTGTCTGCTAATGCTAATTGATAGAATAAAAAAGGGAGAGAACAATCCAACATGGGAGGCGGGATACACAGCAGACTCATAGAAGGGCAGATGTCCTACACAGCACTCTGGCCTCAGAATCAGCCCTTAAGGCATTTGGATCTGGCTGAAGAGCCCATGAGAATATGTTAGGCATGGAAAGCCAACATACTCTGGCAAAAAAAAAAAAAAAAAAAAAAAAAAAAAACCTAAATGAAAGATCTCTGTGAGTGAGATCCCAGTGGAAAGAACGGGCCATCAAAGAAGGAGGTACCTTTCTCTGAAGGGAGGAATGAACTTCCACTTTGACTATGGCCTTATCTAAATAAGATTGGAGTGGGCGAACTCAAAAGGCTTCCATAGCCTTGGCAACTCATGACAAGAGCCTAGGGTGATTACTGACGCCATAAACAAGAGTGCCAATTTGTTAAGTCAACAACAGGAGTCACTGTGCGCTTACTCCTCATGTAGGATCTCTGTCCTTAATGTGTTGTACAATGTGAATTAATGCTATACCTAGTACTCAAACAGTACTTTACACTTTATGTTCTGTGTGGGTGCAAACTGTTGAAATCTTTACTTAACATATACTAAATTGATCTTTTGTATATAAAGAGAATTGAAAATGAATCTTGATGTGAGTGGAAGGGGAGAGCGAGCAGGAGATGGGAGGGTTTCAGGTGAGAGGGAAGTTATGGGGGGCAAAAAGCCACTGTAACTCATCAGCTGTACTTTGGAAATTTATATTTATTAAATAAAAGTTAAAAATTTATTATATCTCCTTTTTAAAAAAAAAGGATATTTTCATTAATTTGAAAGGCAAAGTTATAGTGAGGCAGAGAAAAAGAAAGAGAAGTCTTCCAACTGCTGGTTCACTCCCCAAATGGTTGCAATGACTGTAGCTGAACCTATCTGAAGACAGGGGCCTGCAGCTTCATCTGAGTCTCACACACAGATGCAAGGGTTGTATTCTACTGCTTTTCCATGCCATATATTGAAGCATTTCTTTAAGGGAGCTGTAGTGGTGTTGAATTCCCTAAAGCCTGCTTTTTCCTTAGGAGGTCTTTATCTCTCCTTTATTTATGATGGGCAGCTCTCCCAGGTAAAGTATTCTTGGAGGGCAGGTTTTTTTTTTTCCTCTTTCAGCACTTTGTGTATATCATTTCACGATCTCCTGGCCTGGAAGGATTCTGTTGAGAAATCTGCTAATAGCCTTATAAGGGTTCCTTTGTGTCAGATGAGTTTATTTTCTCTTGCTGCTTCCAAATTCCCTTTGTTTTTGATTTTTGACCATTTTGTTATAATGTGCCTTAGTGAATTCTTCTTGGGACAATTCCATGTGTAGATAGACTTCTTATACATAAAGCTATGCTTTGAATAACTGAGTGTCCAAATTACCTTTGCATTTTGAGCATTTTCAGCCACTATTTCCTTACATGAGTTTTTTTTTTATAGCCCTTTCTCCTTCTTTTTTCCTTCAAATCCTCCCCTTACATAAATATTGTTTTGATGAATAGTTTCTCATAATTCACATAATGTTTCTTCACTATTTTCCATTCTCTTCATCTTTCTCCTCAGAATAATTTTAAATGATCTATTTTTGAGCTCACAGATTTTCTTCTATTTGATTAAATCTGTTCCTTTTGCTGCCTGATGCATTTTTCTTTTCATAACAGTATTATTCAGCTTCAAAAGTTGTTTAGTTCTTTTAATAACTCCCTTCTCTGTTTTGAACATACCGTTTTCTTGATACATTTTCTTCTTTATATTATCGAGATGTTTATTCTCATAGCTCACTGAGATTTTCTAAAGCAATTATTTAGAATTCTTTGTCTACTAATTCATAGATCTCAATTTCTGTGGGATTGGTTATGGAATGGTTATTGTATTATTTATACCTGATAGGCAGTATAGTGAGCACAGGTCCTCATGAAGAGCTGCCACAGAGCCAGGTCATGAAGCTCAGGAACATGTGAAGCAACTATGGCTCTTAGGTCCACAGATCATACCTGGTATTTTCGCATGGAGATGGCAGCCCCAGTCCAAGTCCCCCTATGGTGTATAGCAGTATATTCATTTCCAGGGGGCCTGCAGTGTTGGTCAAAAGTTGTCTGTGTCCTCTAAAAAGCAGGCCATTGATGCAACCCCATGGTGCGTTCCACTATTAATGCTGTCGGAACTCTCTGGCTGTATTAGGCTGTTATGATACACACCATCAAATGTTGCCAGGGTTCTCTAAAAAGCAAATCACTGGGGACTAGTAGAGTCCCCATCATGTCATGATGGCACATACCTTTATTCTCCATTTTTAGCCATCTCCAAATGTCACAGGCAGGCGGGCCAACATCTATAGCTACTCTCTCTGTGTGTTATTCTCCTTTCCTTGTTCCACAGTGTTACTATAAGTTCTAATTTGGCTTTTGAATCCTTCCAGGATGATTTCATTTATGGATAGCTGTGTAATTGCTCTGTGTGGGGGCTGGGAGCAGGTGGGAGGTACATGATGAAAGCTGGTTGGTATCTCCTGCTCTTCCATCTTTTTTTTTTTCCTTTTTTTTTTTTTTTTTTTTTTTTTGGACAGGCAGAGTGGACAGTGAGAGAGAGAGAGACAGACAGAGAGAAAGGTCTTCCTTTGCCGTTGGTTCACCCTCCAATGGCCGCCGCAGCCGGCGCACTGCGCTGATCCGATGGCAGGAGCCAGGTACTTATCCTGGTCTCCCATGGGGTGCAGGGCCCAAGCACCTGGGCCATCCTCCACTGCACTCCCTGGCCACAACAGAGAGCTGGTCTGGAAGAGGGGCAACCGGGACAGAATCCGGCACCCCGACCGGGACTAGAACCCGGTGTGCCGGCGCCACAAGGCAGAGGATTAGCCTAGTGAGCCGTGGCGCCAGCTTCCATCTTTCTGATGTCTTCATTTTACATCTATTGATATAGCCAATGATCTGGATTTGAAATTATTTATGAGTTCAACAAACAGATTATATACCTGTATGGTGTTTCTGTGTTTGGATACACAAATGGGGAACCAAGGAAAATAATACTGAATGGCAAGTTATGACAGAGGAACATCAATGTAAAGATCCATGGGACATCAGTTACTAAATTATATTGATTGATTCTTCAGGCATTGATTAATTCTTGGGAAGTGAATAAATCTTTCTATTTTAATTCATAAAACATAGATATGCATATGGTAAACAAATATAGTATAACTATGGTATAAAAATTTAATGGGAAAACACTAATAAGTTAGGAAAAGTAAAACTCATTAGAGAGAGGCAGTATTTGGTAAAAAGAGAAGGCTTATAAATACTGATGTACGAAAAATAAACTTGGGTTACAAAATCTGTTCTAAAAGATTCACGTCAGGCAAAGCAAAATAGGAAATATTCTAAATGTCAAAATACCCACATTTCATGAAACATACCCAATTCCAAAAAAAAGAAAGCATTTCTATACATTTGTATACAGAAGGTTCTTGTGTGTCATTATGTAGCAGATCTATGACGCATTAGTTTTTCAGTAGATATTCATTGTTTGTTTCATTTAATACAATGTCAAAATACAAGTGATGCGGTTGGGGAAGATGAAAACAAGGCAAGATAATCCAAGTACATATGAGTGGGATTGTCTGGCTAAATCCAGGGCAAACAAAATCAAACAAGACCTCAGAAGGGAATGAATAGCATGTTTTTCAAATGATTATGTTCAACACTGTTTCTCTTCACTAAGCAACGGAAAAAATCAAGGGAAAATTTTTTATATTTTTGATAAGTGCCTGGAATACACATATTTGGTGTTGCTGCATAGGATGTGTTTGACAATAAAACAGTTTTACTCCTATTTGATTATAAATATACATATATACATATAAATAGCATAGCTAATACTCAAATATTATAACAGAGATCAATTATATGAAATAAAACGTCACCTGAACTCCCAAACTTTTGGGATAATCATTAATATTTTGATAATCATATATTCATCAAATTGTTTATACAAGCATTTTATTTATATACACATATATAAATCTATTTCCACACATAGAATTATATGTGTACATGCATGTGAATATATTAATATATATCCAGTGATTAATGTTCATATGTATATAATGTACAAAAGCCCATTAAATGAGTTATATCTTCATTTATTTTTAACTTTTGTTTAATAAATATAAATTTCCAAAGTACAGCTGATGGGTTACAATGGCTTTTCCCCCCATAACTTCCCTCTCACCTGAAACCCTCTCATCTCCTGCTCCCTCTCCCCTTCCACTCACATCAAGATTCATTTTCAATTCTCTTTATATACAGAAGATCAATTTAGTATATGTTAAGTAAAGATTTCAACAGTTTGCACCCACACAGAAACGTAAAGTGTAAAGTACTGTTTGAGTACTAGGTATAGCATTAATTCACATTGTACAACACATTAAGGACAGAGATCCTACATGAGGAGTAAGCGCACAGTGACTTCTGTTGTTGACTTAACAAATTGACACTCTTGTTTATGGCGTCAGTAATCACCCTAGGCTCTTGTCATGAGTTGCCAAGGCTATGGAAGCCTTTTGAGTTCGCCGACTCCAATCTTATTTAGATAAGGCCATAGTCAAGGTGGAAGTTCATTCCTCCCTTCAGAGAAAGGTACCTCCTTCTTTGATGGCCCATTCTTTCCACTGGGATCTCACTCACAGAGATCTTTCATTTAGTTTTTTTTTTTTTTTTTTTTTTTTTTTTTTGCCAGAGTATGTTGGCTTTCCATGCCTAACATATTCTCATGGGCTCTTCAGCCAGATCCAAATGCCTTAAGGGCTGATTCTGAGGCCAGAGAGCTGTGTAGGATATCTGCCCTTCCATGAGTCTGCTGTGTATCCCACCTCCCATGTTGGATTGTTCTCTCCCTTTTTAATTCTATCAGTTAGCATTAGCAGACACTAGTCTTGTTTATGTGATCCCTTTGACTCTTAGACCTATCAGTGTGATCAATTGTGAACTGAAACTGATCACTTGGATTAGCGAGATGGCATTGGTACATGCCACCTTGATGGGATTGAATTGGAATCCCCTGGCACGTTTCTAACTCTACCATTTGGGCAAGTCAGCTTGAGCATGTCCCAAATTATACATCTTCTCCCTCTCTTATTCCCACTCTTATATTTAACAGAGATCACTTTTCAGTTAAATTTAAACACCTAAGAATACTTGTGTGTTAATTACAGAGTTCAACTAATAGTATTAAGTAGAACAAAAAAAAACTAATATTAAGTTGTTCAATCAAAAGTCAGGACAAGGGCTGATCAAGTCATTATTTCTTTTTTTTTAACTTTTATTTAATGAATATAAATTTCCAAAGTACGATTTATGGATTACAATGGCTTCCCCCCCATACCGTCCCTCCCACCCACAACCCTCCCCTTTCCCACTCCCTCTCCCCTTCCATTCACATCAAGATTCATTTTCGATTATCTTAATATACAGAAGATCAGCTTAGTATACATTAAGTAAGGATTTCATCAAGTCATTATTTCTAAAGTGTCCATTTCACGGAGACCAGGATGGAGTTCGTGACTCCTGGCTTTACGTTTGCCCAGCCCTGTCTGTTGTGGCCATTGAGGGAGTGAACCAGCAGATGGAAGATCTCTCTTTATCCTTTCTTTTGTTTTTATTTCAACTATTTTTTAAAAATATATTTATTTATTTATTGATCCAGTTGCGGCAAGATGGCGGAATACGAAGGGAGCACACGGATAGTCCGGGAAGAGACAGTTTGATAAAAGTGGAGATACTGTAGGTTCAAGGAAGAGTAGGGCAAGAAACAGCAGAGGAAACTCTTCTGGAACTAATGATTCACAGTGGGCCTTTGTGGAGGGCGTGGGAGCCCAGGGCTTGGGACCCCAGTTGTAGAATCAACGTACCAGTGCTGGAACGTGAAGTGAGCTGAATCTCAATAGCCTGCGACACCGGCGGGAAAGTGGAAAGAGGAGACTAGAGGGAACGAGGCTTGAAATCCCATGGGGAAAATTTCACCAGGCTAACTAGAAGAGAGAGGGAAAAAAAAAGTGACCGTTACGGGCACCGGTTTGTCTCTCTCTGCTCACCTCTCAAAGGTGAGCAAGACAAAGAGCAGGCACCATTTTGGACATATGTCATAAGTGGTGCAACCTCAGGGCTGGACCCGCCCTCAGCAAGCAGAAAAACCTGACTCTGGAGTGGGTGAAATAACAGGAGATTAGGACCTAGTGAATGTGTGGTGCTAATGAACTGAGACTGTGAAAAAAGAGATGGTGGGTGAGAAAACTCACGGAATTCACGTGAGTACTCTCCAGAGACGCAACAATTCGGTAACTTTGGCAACCCAGTGGTAGATTGCAGGAGAATTGAGCCCACACTGAGGACAGAACAGATTCCCTGTGTGGTCCTTGGGAAAGAGCTTCCAATCTCTGGCTCCTGTGGGTATATCATTTGCCTGCTAACTACCTTCAATTCCACTCAGCTGTGAAGAATTACTTCCCTTCTGAATGAAAAAAAAAAAGAAAATAAAGAAAGAAAAAGATTTATCATGCCTAACCTGGGAGTGTCACCTTTGGCACACGCTTAACCCTGAGGAATCAAACAGAGCTCTTAGGCCACACCCATCTCAAGCCTCTAAGGATCCATCAGAAGCAGACAGTCCAGTTAATACAGTCATAGTATAACAAGAAAAAAACACCACAGTGAGGGAAGAAGAATCCAAAGAATATCTCCACAATGCCAAGCAACAAACACAGAAACTGAGGAAAAAAGAACAAGGGACACATTATGATATCCCCGAATGAACAAGACACCCCAACCAAGATTATGAAGATGATGAGATGGAAGAAATGCAAGATACAGATTTCAAAAATTTATAAGAACTTTTAGAAGTTTTCAAAAACAAATGCTTGAGCTACATAATTCCTATTGGACAGGATAGAAAATCTCTCTTGTGAAAATGAAATCTTAAGGAAGAATTAAAATGAAATTCAGAAACTAGTAGAACAGGAAAGTGTGATAGTGAAGAGAAATCAAAATGAAATGAAGAACTCAAGAGATCAAATGACAAACACATTAGAGAGCCTTAAAAACAGGTTCAGTGAAACAGAAGAGAGAATATCAGACTTAGAAGACAGAGAACAGGAAAGTATACAGTTAAACCAAAGAAAAGAAGAGAAAATTAGAAATCTAAAAAATATTGTCAGGAATCTACAGGATACTATTAAAAAACCCAACATTCGGGCTCTAGGAGTTCCTGAAGGCATGGAGAGGGAGAAAGGATTAGAAGGCCTTTTTAGTGAGATACTAGCAGAGAATGTCCCAGGTTTGCAGAAGGACAGAGACATCCTAGTACAGGAAGCTCATAGAACCCCTAGTAAACATGACCAAAAGAGATCCTCACCATGACACGTTGTAATCAAACTCACCACAGTGAAACACAAAGAAAAGATCCTAAAATGTGCAAGAGACAAATGTTAGATTACTCTCAGAGGATCTCCAATTAGACTCACAGCATATTTCTCATCAGAAACCCTACAGGCTAGAAGGGAATGTGAGACATAGCCCAGGTACTAAGAGAGAAAAACTTCCATCCCAGAATATTATATCCTGCAAAGCTCTCATTTGTGAATGAAGGTGAAATAAAGAACTTTCATAGCAATCAGAAATTGAAAAAATTTGTTGCCACTCATCCAGCCCTGCAAAAGATGCTTAAAGATGTATTACACACAGAAACACGGTCATCAATATGAAAGAAGGTAAAGGAAGGAAACCTCACAGCAAAAGATCACAGGAAGTGCAAAGCATATATTAGAAAATATCTTTGGCAGATGGCAGGACAAAGTTACTACTTATCAATAGTCACATTGAACGTTAATGGCCTGAACTATCCAGTTAAAAGACACCAATTGGCTGATTGGCTTGAGGAACAAAACCCATCTATTACAAAAAACACATCTTTCCAACAAAGATACATACAGACTGAAAGTGAAAGGCTGGAAAAAGATATACCAAGCCAACATAAATGAAAAAAGAGTGAGCGTAGCCATCTTAATATCAGACAAAATAAACTTTAACACAAAAACTGTTAAGAGAGACAAAGAGGGGCACTACAAATTTATTAAGGGATCAATTCAATAGGAAGATATAATGGTTATCAATGTATGTGCAACTAATTACAGGGAACAGGTTTATTTAAAAGATTTGTTAAGGGACTTAAAGGGAGACTTAGACCCCAATACAATCGTACTGGGGGACTTCAATACTCCACTCTCCGAAATAGACAGATCATCCAGACAGAAGATCAACAAGGAGACAGTAGATTTAAATGACACTATAGCCCAAATGGATCTAACAGATATCTATAGAACTTTTCATCCTATACATAAAGCATTTACATTCTTCTCAGCAGTACATGGAACCTTCTCTAGGATTGACCACATACTAGGCCAAGTCTCAGCAAATTCAAAAGAATTAGAATCATACGATGCAGCTTCTCAGACCATAGGGGAATGAAGTTGGAAATTAGCAACTCAGGAATCCCTAGAGCATATGCAAACACATGGAGATTGAACAACATTCTCCTGAATGAACAATGGGTCAAAGAAGAAATCAAAAGAGAAATCAAAAACTCTGGAAGTAAATGAGGATAACAACACAACATAAACTTAACCAAGGACGTTAAGATCTCTACGATGAGAATTACAAAATCTTTAAGAAAGAAATAGAAGAGGATACCAAAAAATGGAAAAATCTTCCATGCTCATGGATTGGAAGAATCAACATCATCAAAATGTCCATTCTCCCAAAAGCAATTTATACATTCAGTGCAATACCAATCAAGATACCAAAGACATTCTTCACAGATCTAGAAAAAATGATGCAGAAATTCATATGGAGGCAGAGGAGACCTCGAATAGCTAAAGCAATCTTGCACAACAAAAACAAAGCTGGAGGCATCACAATACCAGATTTCATGACATACTACAGGGCAGTTGTAATCAAAACAGCATGGTTCTGGTACAGACACAGATGGACAGACCAATGGAACAGAATAGAAACACCAGAAATCAACCCAAACATCTACGGCCAACTTATATTTGATCAAGGATCTAAAACCGATTCCTGGAGCAAGGACTGTCTATTCAATAAATGGTGCTGGGAAAATTGGATTTCCATTGTGCAGAATCATGAAGCAAGACCCCTACCTTTCACCTTACACAAAAATCCACTTAACATGGATTAAAGACCTAAATCTATGACCGAAACCATCAAATTATTAGAGAACATTGGAGAAACCCTGCGAGATATCAGCACCAGCAAAGACTTCTTGCAAAAGATCTCAGAGGCACAGGCAGTCAAAACCAAAAATAACTATTGGGACTGCATCAAATTGAGAAGTTTCTGTACTGCAAAAGAAACAGTCAGACAAGTGAAGAGGCAACCAACAGAATGGGAAAAAATATTTGTGAACTATGCAACAGATAAAGGATTAATAAGGGGAAGCTACGAAGAGATCAAGAAACATCACAACATCAAAACAAACAACCCACTTAAGAGATGGGCCAAGGACCTCAATAGACATTTTTCAAAAGAGGAAATCCAAAGGGCCAACAGGCACATGAAAAAATGTTCAAGATCACGAGCAATCAGGGAAATGCAAATCAAGACCACAATGAGGATTCACCTCACCCCAGTTAGAATGGCTCACATTCAGAAATCTACCAACAATAGATCCTGGTGAGAATGTGGGAAAAAAGGGACACTAACCCACTGTTGGTGGGAATGCAATTGGTTAAGCCTCTATGGAAGTAAGTCTAGAGATTCCTCAGAAACTTGAATATAACCCTACCATTCAACCCAGCCATCCCACTCCTTGGAATGTACCCAAAGGAAATTAAATTGGCAAACAAAAAAGCTGTCTGCACCTTAATGTTTATTGCAGCTCAATTCACAATAGCTAAGACCTGGAATCAACCCAAATGCCCATCAACAGTAGACTAGATAAAGAAATTATGGGACATGTACTCTATAGAATACTATACAGCAGTCAAAAACAATGAAACCCGGTCATTTGCAACAAAATGGAGGAATCTGGAACACATTATGCTGAGTGAATTAAGCCATTCCCAAAGGGACAAATATCATATGTTCTCCCTGATTGGTGACAACTAACCAACCAGAAAAAAGGAAACCTGTTGAAGTGAAAGGGGCACTATGAGAAAGAGTGACTTGATCAGCCCTTGTCCTGACTGTTGATGTACAATTTAATACTTTATCCCTTTTAGTAATTTTTTCTTCTAGATAATACTATTGGTTGAACTCTGTAATCAATGCACATTTATTCTTAGGTGTTGAAAAAATTTAACTGAAATGTGGCCCCTTTTAAAAATAAGAGTGGGAATAAGAGAGGGAAGAGATGTGCAATTTGAGAAATGCTCAATCAGACTTGCCCCAAATGGTGGAGTTAGAAACGTGCCAGGGGATTCCAATACAATCCCAACAAGACTGCATGTACCAATGCCATCTCGCTAGTCCAAGTGATCAATTTCAATTCACAATTGATCACACTGATAGGACTAAGAGCCAAAGGGAGCACACAAACAAAACTAATGTCTGCTAATACTAACTGATAGAATTAAAAAGGGAGAGAAAGATCCAACATGGGAAGTGGGACACACAGCAGACTCATAGAATGGCAAATGTCCTAAACAGCAATCTGGCCACAGAATCAGCCATTAAGGCACTCGGATCTGGCTGAAGAGCCCATGAGAGTATTTTAGGCATGGAAAGCCAAGACACTCTGAAAAAAAAAAAAAAAAAAAAAAAAAACACAAAACCTAAAAACCTAAATGAAAGGTCTCTGCGAGTGAGATCCCAGTAGAAAGAACCAGCCTTCAAAGGAGGAGATACCTTTCTCTGAAGGGAGGAGAGAACTTCCACCTTGACTATGACCTTGTCTAAATAAGATCGAAGTTGGCGAACTCAAAAGGCTTCCATAGCCTTGGCAACTCATGACAAGAGCCTAGGGTGATTACTGACGCCATAAACAAGAGTGTAAATTTGTCAAGTCAACAACAGGAGTCACTATGCACTTACTTCTTATGTGGGATCTCTGTCCTTAATGTGTTGTCCAATGTGAATTAATATATATATATATATAGTATATGTTCTATATATATAATTAATATAACTAGTACTCAAACAGTATTTTACACTTTATGTTCTGTGTGGGTGCAAACTGATGAAATCTTTACTTAACATATACTAAATCGATCTTCTGTATATAAAGAGAATTGAAAATGAATCTTGATGTGAATGGAAGGGGAGAGGGAGCGGGAGATGGGAGGGGTGCGGGTGGGAGGGAAGTTAATGGGGGGGGAAGCCATTGTAATCCATAAAGTGTACTTTGGAAAATTATATTTGCTAAATAAAAGTTTAAAAAAAATAAAAAGAAAATGTCCATTTCACTTCAACAGGTTTCCTCTTTGGTGCTTGGTTTGTTGTCACCGATCAGGGAGAACATATGATATATGTCCCTCTGGGACTGGCTTATTTCACTCAGCATGATGTGTTCCAGATTCCTCCATTTTGTTGCAAATGACCGGATTTCACTGTTTTTTACTGCTGTATAGTATTCTATAGAGTGCATGTTCCATAATTTATCCAGTCTCTGTTGATGGGCATTTGGGTTGATTCCAGGTCTTAGCTATTGTGAACTGAGCTGCAATAAACATTAAGGTGCGACTTCTTGGAAAAGAACCCGGAGGCACAAGAGTCAAAGCCAAAATTAACTATTGAGATTTCATCAAATTGAGAAGTTTCTGTACTGCAAAAGAAACAGTCAGACAAGTGAAGAGGCAACCGACAGAATGGGAAAAAATATTTGTGAACTATGCAACCGACAAATGTTTAATAACCAGAATCTACAAGAGATCAAGAAACTCCACAACAACAAAACAAACAACCCACTTAAGAGATGGGCCAAGGACCTCAACAGATATTTTTCAAAAGAGGAAATCCAAATGGCCAACAGACACATGAAAAAATGTTCAAGATCACTAGCAATCAGGGAAATGCAATTCAAAACCATAATGAGGTTTTACCTCACCCCAGTTAGAACGGCTTTTACACAGAAATCAACAAACGACAAATGCTGGCGAGGATGTGGGAAAAAAGGGACACTAACCCACTGTTGGTGGGAATGCAAACTGGTAAAGCCACTATGGAAGTCAGTCTGGAGATTCCTCAGAAACCTGAATATAACCCTATCACACAACCCAGCCATCCCACTCCTTGGAATGTACCCAAATGAAATTAAATTGGCAAATATATCTTTATTTTTAAATCATGAGCCCCTTTTGACTCAACCACATTATTTTTTAAAGATTATCAAGCATATAGTAGTACTGAAATTAAATTTTGTAAAACTAAAATCCTTCTTTGATCAGTTGCTTCCTACCTACCTACGCAAAGAAGTGGGTTTAACTCATGCCACAGCTCAGATGGACAGAATTAGTTGGATAGCATAAGGAGTCATTTTCACCCTTATTTCTTGTCCTAAAGCTGTTGGGTAGAACTTTCATTTACAGAGGACTCCACAAGGGTCTCATTTAAAGTAGAAATCAATTCCTATTCATCATGGTACATATAAAATGATGACTGACATATGGTAGATACTCAATAAATGTTGTGGATTGGGAAACTTGTGTAAAGCTCCATGGGGAGGTCATAGGCCTACATTTATTATGATGTAGACTATTGACAACCCTCTCGCAGTACTAACTACATCTCTCATATCTTTCAGGCTATTGAAACCCAGATTGAAAAATTTATTCCTGTACAGAGATTTTTCTTTTTCTATTCCACAAATCAGAGTTAGCTAAATGACCAGGCAGAACCTTGAGTAAGGAAGCACTTGACCATAGCTCACTGATCCTGAAGAAAAATGAATTCATTGAATACCTTGGCAGGATGTGAACAGATGAAACTCTTCTGTGTATTCCTGACATGAGGATGTCCTTGATTGAGGACAGCTGACTAGGCCTACCCTCTAATAGCTGAGTTCTACTTTCTTTCAAATACTATTCATGGGGGAGAGCTATCACACGCAACAATGTAAAAACATCTGAAAATAGAAAGAACATTTAGACAAATCTTTACCTCTAACTGTCATTTCATTCTGGCTTCAGGACACATGTTTGGGTGTATTGTATTGTATTTAATGGTTCTGAATCTTACTATGGATAATTTGTGGGTAACATAGTACACAACAGATTTTTTGAGACATGTCTGTACTTCCAATGTTTATCTTTTGGTTTTGTATTTTTGTTTAGTAAGAGTGCTCTTCATTTCCCCATCTTCACTTCTAAAGGAATGTGGGCAAAGGTTCACATGCTTATGCACACTGCATTCGTCTCAAAGTTGTTTAGTTGCACATTTCTGAGGTTTAAGAAAACAACTAAAATTTCACCTACAGAAATGATACCCTGAAAAGGGAAGTTCTATCAGTTCATCTTCAAAGGATTATAAGGAATTGGAGAAATACAAACTGGAAAATTCCTGTTAGGTCAGCTTTCATCTAGTAACAATGAACCTTATATAATTCTGCCACAGAATACTTCTTCCTTTTGAGCGTAACTATGTGCTTTTACTTCTGTATGACTCTGGCTCATCTCCTCCAACTCCCTGGTGAAAGGAAATACTTTGATTCAGGTAATGACTTCTCAGGACAGACATAAAATTTGACTTATAAATCTTCCTGTGAAAGAAATTGAGGTAGCTGAGTTCTGAGAAATTAGTGATTCAACAGGTGTTCTCATTGGTGCTTATTCCAAGTTGCCTTCCGAGAAGACCCCCAGAGTGCTAAAAAATAGTTGTAAGATGACTTGTAGCATTTCCTGACCATTGAGCTTTTTCTTCCAGGGATTACCTAGTTCCTGGAAAACAAAGTACTTCTGTCCGTATTATTAGGGAGAGCTAATACTGCTTTGCAATTTCCTAGAACCTAGTAGGACTTTTTCAGATATGAGGAACTCTGTACTACTCTTTTGCCAAACAAATTTCTCCATGTTTCCTTCCAGCCTGCCCAAAGCCTCCTCTTTCAAAGTCTTTGCCCACACTTACCTCATGCTTTCCATCCTATACTTTACCCCTTGCTTAAATTAATGATTGACAAATGACCTGTTTTGGAAAATAATGTTTTATGGGAACACAGCCACAGCCATTTGTTTATGTATTGCCTATAGCTGCTTTAACAATATAGCTTAGCTGTGACAGAGACCAGATGGCAGGCAAAACCAGAAATACTTGCTATGTGTGACCCTTAACAGGAAAAATGTTTCCAAGAACTGCTTTAAACTCACAAATTAACCCCCTTATCCCAAATGGAGATTTTCTGAGACCTATTCAGATAACTGTCTAAAGTTATCAGCAGTATTTCCTTTACATTTGTGATTGCAAATTCCTGCAAAGTTTAAATGTTTTTGAAAACATAATAAAGTTTATTTTTAGATACACTTTAGGTTTATAGTGAAGTTAAGCAAAAATGCAGAGTTCTCATATATTTTCTGTTCCCATACACACATAGCCTCCCCCACAATTGACATTTCTAACTACAGTAGCACACTTTTTATGAAGGAGCCTACACTAACACACCATCATCACCTAAACACTATAGTTTACAATACAATTACTCTAAATATTGTACACTCTACAGATTTTGATGAATTGCACGTTTTATGGATTTTGGTGAATGATATGAAGTCACCTTTGCAGTATCAAACAGAATAGTTTCCCTGCCCTAGGAGACCTTTGTGTTCTGCCTATTCACCATTTCTTTCTCCCCAACCTGTAGAAACCACTGATCTTTTAAATATCTCCACCAGTTTTGAATTTCCCAATGTATATACTGGAAATGGTATATCCTGGATATTACTAAATATACCTTTACAGATTGGCTTCTTTCACTTAGTAACAAGAATTTAAACTTTCCCTACATGTTTTCATAGCTTGATTGCTCATTTCATTTTAAAAAAATTACTTATTTATATATTTGAATAGGTAGATGGAGGTGGAGGGCAAGAGAAAAGTGTATGCTACTTCAGCAGGGTGGGGCTGGACGAGGGTTAAATGTGGAAGTTGGAAACTCAATCTAGGTCTCCCATATGACTGACAGGGCTCCAACTACTTGAGTCATCACTGCTGGTTCCCAGATTTCACATTATTAGGAAACCTAGGTCAGGAGCTGAGGGCAGGCACTCTGATGAAGGACAAAAGTATCTTATGTGGTATCTAAACCACCAGGCTAAATGTCTTCCCTTGTTTGTTTTAAGCATGTGATAATATTCCATGAGCAGAATGTATCAGAATTTATTTGCATATTCACACATTGAAGGACTTCTACTTCTTGGCTGCACCAAGTTTTGGCCATTGTGAATTAAAGTTCCATACACCTGCATTTGCAGATCTTTGTGTATCCATATGTTTAAATTCATTTAGATAAATACTAAACGGAGGGACTGCTGCATTGTACAAAGACAGTGTTTACTTTTTTAGAAACTGTCAAACTGTTTTTCAAATGCTTTTAAACTGAGAAATTCAGCACTGTTTTGTTTTGCTATCAGCAATGTCAAGATCTCTGGAAAACTCATGGAAAATGGAATTAAAAGAATAGTTTGTTACAAGAAAACTATGAAGTTCAAGTAGAGTTTTTTCCCCCATTATATGTATTTTCCATGAACATCTTGAAGACTGCTGATATCTTCACCAGCAGTTTTTGCTGGTGAAGAGCAGTTTTGCTCTTTTGAATTTTGACCATTCTAAAATACATGTAGTAGTATCTAATTGTTTTAATTTGCAATTCCCAAATGACACATGATGTTGAATATCTTTCCATACTATCATCCCTATATCTTCCTTGATGAAATGTCTGCTAGTTCTTCTGACCATTTTTAAACCAGATTGCTCATTCTATTATAGCTGAGTTTTTTTTTTCTAAGATTTTTATTTATTTATTTGAAAGTCAGAGTTACACAGAAAGAGGAGAGGCAGAGAGAGAGAGAGGTCTTCCATCCTGTGGTTCACTCTCCAGTTGGCTGCAACGGCCAGAGCTGCACCAATCCGAAGCCAGGAGCCAGGAGCCAGGAGCCAGGAGCCAGGAGCTTTCTCCGGGTCTCCCACATGGGTGCAGGGGCCCAAGGACTTGGGCCATCCTCTACTGCTTTCCCAGGACATAGCAGAGAGCTGGATCAGAAGAGGAGAAGCTGGGACGAGAACTGGCACCCATATGGGATGCCGGCGCTTCAGGCCAGGGCATTAACCCACTGAGCCACAGCACTGGCCCCTCCATTATAGCTGAGTTTTAAGAATTATAGGATGTGGGGCTGGCGCTGTGGCACAGAGGGTTAAAGCTCTGTCCTGAAGCGCCAGCATCCCATATGGGCACCAGTTCTAGTCCCAGCTTCTTCTCTTCTGATCCAGCTCTCTGCTATGGCCTGAAAGGGAAGTAGAGGATGGCCCACGCCCATGGGCCCCTGCACCCACATGGGAGATCCAGAGGAAGCTCCTGGCTCCTGGCTTTGAATCGGCACAGCTCCGGCCATCTGAGGAGTGAACCAGCGGATGCAAGACTGACCTCTGTGTCTCTACTTCTCTCTGTAACTCTGTCTTTCATATAAATAAAATCTTTAAAGAAAAGAAGAAATTATAAGATATGTACTCTATGGACTACTACACAGTATTAAAAATATTGAAATCCAGTCATTTGCAACAAAATGGATGAATCTGGAAAACATCATACTTAGTGAAATAAGCCAATCCCAAAGGGACAAATATCATATGTTCTCCCTGATCTGTGATAACTAATGGAGCACCTAAAAGGAAATCTGTAGAAGTGAAATTGATACTTTGAGAAGCAATGACTTTTTTTTCATAATGGAAAATGGGACTGGGAATAGGAGAGGGAGGAGGTGTGAGTGATCCTGTGCCTGGCTGGGACACTGCCTGTCTAGCCCATGCAGGAGGTTAACAGGGAATGGCACACCACGCCTCCCTGGAAGGAACCTATCACCTGACTGCTGGCAGGTGACAGGAGCCCCAGGCACATTTCCCCCACCCCTGCTTCCTGTTGAAGGGCCTTGTAATTGTCAGTCAGGTAAGGGACTCCCAGGTGTGGCCAGACCCATAGGACCACCTGGAAGGCTATGTATGCTACGTGACCTTCAAGCTGATTGGAGAAGCATAGCGGCACCACTATCTGCTTTATCCTATAGAATTAGTGTTGCCCTGAACTAGCTACACTCCCTCTGCCTGTCCTTTAAACGCTTACGCTTGATCCGTAATAAACAGACATGTTAATAAACGAAATTTGTCTCTGGTGCTTCTTGTAGAAGAATGCCACTGCCCTACTACCATCCGGCCAGTACAGGCCTCGCAGGACAAGCCCACAGTGAGGAGGCGAGTTGGAGTTTGGAGGGTAGAGATGGTGGGAAGAATCACTATTTTCCTAAAGTTGTTCTTATGAAATTTGTACTCATTAAATAAAAGGTTTTTTTGGAGAAAAAAAATTCCTGTGTATTTGTATAATATTCTTTGTTTAGATGAGTTTGTTGAAAATATTTTCCCTTGTCTTTATTAAAGCTGAATTTTTTGAAAGTGCTATGTTGAATTTCAATTATTTGAACCATGTGATTAAATTGCTATAATTCATAGAGAATAAATTTAGCTTTTTAAATGTTATACTATAACACATATTTATCCTGTAGAAAATTTGGAGAGAAAATATACACACACATAACTGATTGCCTTTTGGTACATGTATATTTTATCACCAATATAAAGAATAATATATATGTTATTATACAATTATTAATACAAAAACAGAAACATCTTTAAATATATTTTTAAATAATAATATACTGTAAATATTGATTGAGACATTACATATTATTCTATATCACTGTTTTAAATGAGGGCATACTTTCACTTGTATAATAATTTACACAACTAATTCCTCATGTTAAATACAGTCATCCTTGTATTTTACCTTTTTAAATAATGTATTGATAAGTCTCATAGACAAAAAGTCACAGCAAACATTTTTGTTTCTGTAGCATAAATTTCCAGAAGTGAAATTATGCTTAAACATATAGAAAATTTTAGTGCTCATGATAATATGGGCAAAATGTCCTCTGTGAAGTTTATTTTCTTTCTAATTAACACTCTTGGGAAATCATTATGGCAGTGTCATAAATACTCAAAGATTTCACTTCATGAGGCACATAATACCTCTTTTTCATTTATTGTATGATCAATCTCTTTTCAGGCACAAAGCAATATTAAATAACCTGATCTATTTACTAGCCATAAGTTTGACTCCAAATTAATGTACCAATTATCAAACACCAAACAATTTTAGAAGATAAAAGCTGGGAAAAAATACCTAGCATTAAAATAAGTCAACAAATAAATGAAAACAGAAATCCTATGCCTCCAGATTTGGAGAAAGTTTTGACAATGCTTTCAACAATGTTAGACTAGGGATGTAAACTTTTGGTATTCGAAGGGGAAAATTAACTCTTATATGATACTCCTACTCTGGAACAGTAAAATATATTTGACCAATACTTCAAATTTGCACATACATACACAATAAGTACTAACAGACTCCCTCTGAGTGTGACCTAGCATTGTGAGACATGGGTGGCCACAGGACTAGGGCTCTGTACCTACCCCAACTCTAGGGGGAAGATTGTAGTAATTGGCTACCAGTTTTTTAGTGCTTCCCCAATTCATTCTATAAAAGACACCAACTGTGAATTTGGAACAAATATGAGTTTGGGGAGTATAATAGAACTGAAACAGTGAAAAAGCTTCAATTGTGGAAATGTAGAAAACCTATACTTAGGTGCTTTTTCTAGCATGGAAATAGTAGAAGTCTCCATAGAATCAGAGCAAATAAATAGACTGCTTGGAATTCGTGGATAGATAACTGCAAACCAAGCCAAATTACTAGAACCGATCCTTCAGTGTGTGGACAGTTGGCCTATAATTTAACAACCAGTTAAGATGTCGGTGTCTCATATCACAGTGACTGGGTTTGATACCTAACTTTGGCTCCTGACTCCAGCTTCCTGCTAATTCAGGTCCTGGAGGCAGTGGCTATGGCTCAGGTAGCTGGGTTCCTATACCCATATGAGTAACCTGGATTGCATTTCTGGCTCATGGTTGTTGCTCCAGCCCAACCTGTTGCAGGCACTTGTGGAATTAACCTGTTAGAGTCGACCGCCCGAAAAATGTCACCAAGAGACACGTCTCTTATGCAAACAGCACGGGGAAGTTTTATTGATTATCCAGCATGCTGGGGCTGTCTGATCATCATGAGCAGAGCAGCCCCGAATAACCAAAGGTTAGGGTTTATAAAGGCAAAAACTGCAAAACCGGGAAGGGGAAGAGAATACACGGTTGTTAAGTGGTTGCTAAAGTCTTACAATCAGCAATTATGATCTTAAGACATAGACAAATCACATCTTCATTATTAGCCCAGGTAACCCAGGTGCAACCTTTCTACTTTAAAGCTTGAGCAATCATGCTAGGGGGTTTTTGTGTGTTGCCAAGGGTGATGTAGTGCACTGCTATTGTCCGACTATTTGAGATCATAGTTTCGGACCAGAGTCTCACGGTGGGGGGTTGCTTTCCCAGAATGCAGTCTCAAGTGCTGCAAAATGGAGTCCCTACTGTCAAGGTGCTACTTCACTCTGTTTTATTTTCACAGCTGCACCAGGAAGGTTTAAACCTGTAAGCTTAAGCTTAACTTTTTACACCCGCACATATACAATTTTAACTCTTCAAGCCAATGGATGAGATATCTCTCTTCTCTCTGCACTGCTGCCCTCCCCCTTCACAAAAACTAAAGTAAATCACAATTAAAAAAAAAAAAAACTTCCAGGGGAAAAATGATCTCACTTTAAGCAAAATAAGGTGTCAGAAGAGCAACCATCTAAGAATTGAAATTTTCAAATACTCAGATGAAAATTTCAAAATAACTGTTTTAAGGAAATTTAACAAGTTCCAAGAGAACACCAAACAATAATTAAATACTCTAAAAGAGAGACTTTATAAAGAGATGGAAGCAATTTAAAAAATTGAACAAATTTTTAACTGAAAGGTACACTAACAAAAGTTTACAATGTGATAGAAGGCATAAACAGCAGAAGAGATCAAACAGAAGGAAGTCAGTGAGCTAAAAGGCAGGATGTTTGAAAACATACAGTGAGAGGAGAAAAGAGAATCAATAGGAATGATAGGAATGAAGAAAGATTGTGGGAACTTTAGGAAAGCATGAAAAGGATAAATATTTGAGCGAATGGGGTTCAAGAAGAATTTGATAACGCCAGAGGGGTAATGATAGAAACTGTCTCAAACCTAGAGAAAAATACAACTGTTCAGGTACAGGAAGGCTGAATGTCAACAGTTAGATTCAACCAATCAAATCTACTCAAAGCCCTATTATAATTATCAAAAAGGAGATTCTTGGAGCTGGAGCTGTGGCATAGTGAGTAAAGCCTCCACCTACAGTGCTATATGGGTTCCAGTTAGAGTCCCAGCTGCTCTTCTTCTGATTCAAATCTCTGCTATGGCCTGAGAAAGCAGTGGAAGATGGCTCAAGTCCTTGGGCCTCTGCACCCATGTGGGAGACCTGGAAGAAGCTCCTGGCTTCGGATTGGCCCAGCTCTGGTCATAGCAGCCAGTTAGGGAGTGAACCAGAGTATAGAAGACTTCTCTTTTTCTCTCTGCAACTGCCTCTTTGTAATTCTATTTTCAAATAAATAAATCTTTAAAAAAAAAAAAGATGATTCTCAAAGTTCTGTGAGAAAACTAACAACATAAAAAGTGGTCCTAATTCACATAGTGGCAAACATCTTAGCAGAAAATTTACATACCAGGCTGAAGGGAGAAAAATTGCCAGTCAAGAATACTGTGCCCAGCCAAGCTATCCTTTAGATCTGAGGCAATGATAAAGACATATCCAGACAAAGAAACACTGACAGAATTTATCACCACTAGCCCTGTATTACAAATATGTTAAAGAGAATTTTTAAAACTGAAAAAATACTAATGAGTAAGAAGAAAATATTAGAAAGTAGAAAACTCATTGTTAATAGTAACTATACAAGCAAATTCAGAATGGTTGACTACCATAAATATGCATATTTTTATAATGATTTTATAACATGACTCAATTAAAAATAATGAATATGTTATAGTGTTAAGAGACAGGCAATGTTAGAAGAGGTAAAATGGGACATCCAAATATCAAAATGTGGGGTGAAATGGAGTGCAAATGCAAAGTTCCTTATTAGTATGTCTCATCATTTTTGCTTGTTTCTCTGTTTCCCTATCTTTATAATCAATGTTAAATTGCTATTATTTCAAAACAGCTTGTTATAAGCCAAAAAAAAAAAAAGGTTTTTGTAAGCTTCAGGGTACCACAAAGCAAAAATATCAGATAGACTTACCCAAAATAATAAGCAAAGAATCAAAGCACCACTACCAAAGAAAAATCATTTAAATACAAGAAATTGTAAGAGGGAGAAAGATATAATGGAACTACAGTAGAACTAGAATACAAGGATAAAAGTGGCAGTAGTAAGACCTTACCTGTCAATAATTTCCTTAAATGTAAACGGATGAAATCCTCCCATTAAAAAGCACAGAGTGACATAAAGGATAAAAAGCCAACACTCAGCTATATTATAATATGCTGCTTACAACAAATTGAAAGATGTCCCAGGCCCATGGATTGGGAGAGTCCATATCATTAAAATATCCACACTACCCAAAGCAATGTAGAGATTCAACACAACCCGTATCAAAATGTTAATGACATGTTTTCAGAACTGGAAAGTAATACTACCAAAATTTGGATGGACACACAAAAGATCCCAAATATCCAAAGCAATCTCTAGCAAAAAGGACAGATGTATTACGCTATTGAATTTAAAATACATTACAGGGCCAGCACTTAATCCAGCTCCATGTTAATGGCCTAGGAAAGCAGCAGATGATGGCTTGAGTGCTTGGGCTCCTGCCACCCACATGGGAGACCCAGAAGCTCTTTGCTCCTGGCTTTGGCCTGGCCCAGCCCAGGCCATTGCAGTCATTTGGGGAGTGAGCCAGTGGATGGAAGATTAAATCCTCTCTCTCTCTCAATAACTGTTTTCCAAAATAAATATTTTAAAAATAAAATACATTAAAATGCTAAAGTAATTAAAAAAGATCAATATTGGCATAAAAACTGACATGCAGAACAATGAAACAGAATGGAAAACCTACAAGTAAACTCACATATCTAAAGCCAACTGATCCTTGAAAGAGATGCTAAGAATATGCATTATAAAAGAGAAAGTCTTGTCAATAATGAAGACTGGAAAAATTGGAAATCCATATGCAAAAGAATGAATCTAGACCCCTGTTACTCACAAAGTAAAAATATCAACTCAATATATGTTAAAGACCTACATATAATACCTGAAACTTTGAAACTACTAAAAGAAAATCTGGAAGTATATCAGGATATTGGACTGCGCAAAGATTTTTTTTCAAAGCCCAAAAGCACAGCAAAGAAAAGCAAAAATAGACAGGCCTTCCTCAGACTGAAAAGCTTCTGCACAAAATAATCAACAGGAATGAAAACCAACAGAATGGGAGAAAATATTTTTAATCTATAAATCTAGCAATGAACAAATAATGAGAATATATAATATATATATGGTCTGTATTATATATAATCAAACAATGAAATTGAAAAAAATAATTCAACTTCAAAATGGGAAGTAGACCTAAACAGACATTTCTCAAAGGAAGACACACAAATGGTCAATACATACATGGAAAAATGATTAGCATTATTAATCATCAGGGAAATGCAAATCAAAACCACAATGAGGAATCACCCAACTTGAATTAAACTGGCTTATACAAAAAAGATAAAATATAAAAAGTGCTGGCAATGATGTGGAGAAAAAGGAGCCACTGCATAATGTTGATGGGAATGGAAATTAATAGAGTCACTATGGAAAACAATATGGAAGTCCGTGAAGAAGCTAAGGATAGGACTGTTGCATGATCCAACAATCCTATTACTGAATATTTATACAAAGAAATAAAAGCAGTCTGCCAAAGAGACATCCATACTTTTATGTTTATTGAAGCAGTCTTCAAAATAGCCAACAAATGGGAAAAACCCAAGTTTCCAACCAATGATGAATGAGTAAAGGAAATATGGTACATATACACAATGTTATCCTACTCAACCAAAGAAAAAATATGAAAACTTGTCATTGGCAATAACATGGATGGAACAGGAGGCCATTAAGTAAAATAAAGCAAGCACAGAAAGAAAATTTTCATATGATCTTGCTCACTTGTGGAGTCTGAAGTCAAAGGTATTCTCACAGAAGTTAAAAGAACATTGGTGGCCACTAGAGGCTGGGAAGGGCATAGCATAGGAAGATAGGAAGGTAGGGGAGAGGTACACTGACTGAGCTATAATGAGATAAAAATTTTAAGTTCAAGGTTTTTATTGTGTGGTAGGATGTCCACAATATTAGCATATATATCCTTATTAAAAAGACCTGTAAGATAGGATTTAGATATTTTTACCAAAAAGAATTATTAAATGTCTGCAAAGATCATTACATGTACACTGAGTGGACATTACAAAATATGTACTTGGGGCCGGTGCCACAGCTCAATAGGCTAATCCTCCGCCTTGCGGTGCCAGCACACCAGGTTCTAGTCCCGGTTGGGGTGCCGGATTCTGTCCCGGTTGTCCCCCTTCCAGGCCAGCTCTCTGCTATGGCCCGGGAGAGCAGTGGAGGATGGCCCAAGTGCTTGGGCCCTGCAACCCATGGGAGACCAGGAGAAGCACCTGGCTCCTGGCTTCAGATCAGTGCAGCGCTCCAGCCGCGGCGGCCATTGGATTGTGAACCAATGGCAAAGGAAGACCTTTCTCTCTGTCTCTCTCTCTCACTGTCCACTCTGCCTGTCAATAAATAAATAAATAAATAAACAAATAAGATAAAATATGTACTTGGACTAAAACATTATACATACCTTTTAAATATATATATATATATAATATTATAAGTCAAAACATCTTTTAATTAAGAAAACAAAGTTATTTCCTTTGGGTAGAATAAACAATCCCATAACAGCTTCCCGTGAGAAACATCACAGCTGGGTGAGCTTAGGGTCAGATTCTAACTCTGGTAAATCACTTTGTCTAGATAGGACTCAATTACCTTGTCAGTGACAGGGCAGACTACGTACATCATTAAAATTCTTAAGAAGTTTAAATAAAATAGCAGATTGAGCATATCAAATAATTGACCTCATTTTTGTAATTCCTAGTTCTTCAACACAGAACAGCTCTGTTAGGGAATATGACAATGGTGAAAGGGAATATTCCCAAAGGAAATATATGGTGCCAAATGGAAGCCAAGCCCAGTCAATGCGCAGCTCAGGAAACTTCAGCTTTGCTCAGTGCTAATAACCGTGGCCTGGATAAGCAGCTACTGGGAAAAATCATATTTCTGAGGATGTCAAACTGGAATAAAGAAAGAATTCCAGCATCTCAGTAATAACAATGAGGAAAAGAAGAACAAAAAGCTGGAAGCAATGGTTAAGCACTGTAGTTTGCCATTGAACATGAAAGCAATTTTTGGGATATTCTGATTTTTATTTAAAAGAATTTGCCCCAGATTAGATGGCATTGTAATGCCACCAAATAAATAATGCTTACACTCTGGTTCCACAGCTGAATGATGGCTTCTGACTAGAAATTGAATGAACAGTTTAATGGTAGTTCAAATAGTAGCAAATAGTTGTTTGCCAGTTTACAATCACTTATTCTCATTCGCTCTCTGTCATTTTCTGAGCTATGCTGCAGTTAAGAAAGCTGTCATACAAAATGAAAGTGGCTTTTTCAAGCAGAAAACAAATGTACTCTGGCTGGCAGACTGGCATTTAATCATTCAGTCTCTTAGCGTCATTACTCTACTGCTAGCATAAAACATCCCGCATTGTTTATGAAGGAGGAGATAGGCTGTGAACACCTGGCCCTTGTGGCATCTCAGGCCAACCTCTGCCAGCAGGTACAAGCCAGGTCTGGGAAGTTATCTTTCTTGGTGTGACATCTGAGTTTATCAGCAGCAGCAGCAGAAGGCCTAGAGGGGCTAGGATTCCCAGATTTGGAGATGAGGATGGTGAGGCAACTCTCACTCATTGGCTGGTATCAGGCTAGCAATCTCTGGGCTTCGTAGCTGGAAGCTATTCAAAATTCAAATCTGAGTGCCTCTGATTTCTCACTCAATTATATAAATGAATTAACAAATATGGAGTCCTCTAAACAGCACTCTGGCCTCAGAATCAGCCCTTGAGGCATTCAGATCCAACTAAAAAGCCCATGAGAGTTTCTCAGGCATGGAAAGCCAAAACACGGTCATAAGAAAAATGACCTAAATGAAAGATCTCTGTGAGTGAGATCCCAGCAGAAAGAATGGGCCATCAGAGAAGGAGGTACCTTTCTCTGAAGGGAGGAGAGAACTTCCACTTTGACTATGGCCTTGTCTAAACAAGGTCGGAGTTTGTGAACTCAAGAGGCTTCCATAGCCTTGGCAGCTCATGACAAGAGCCTCAGGTGATTTCTGATGTCATAAATATGAGTGGCAGTTGTTAAATCAACAATGGGAGTCACTGTGCACCTACTCCTCATGTAGGACCTCTGTCCTTAATGTGTTGTACTATGTGAATTAATGGTATAACTACTACTCAAACAGTACTCTATACTTTGTGTGTCTGTATGGGTGCAGTCTGTTGAATCTTTACTTAGCATATACTAAATTGATCTTCTTCTGTGTATAAAGATAATTGAAAATGAATCTTGAAGAATGGGATCAGAGAGGGAGTGGGGGATGGGGTGGTTGCAGGTGGGAGGGAGGTTATGGGGGGAAAACCTGCTATAATCCAAAAGTTGTACTTTGGAAATTTATATTTATTAAATAAAAGTTGAAAAAAAAACCAAAAGACGAATTTCTTTTAGTCATTCCATTGTGTGTAATCAATAGATGCTATGGAATGCTCTGAGAGAACACCTAAATACAATATGTAAAAGTAAAGAATTTTGCTAGTGATAACAGAAAAGCACATTTTTTGCTTATAGAATTAACCAAACTCAGTTCATAGCTGATAGGCTTCTACTGAGAAACCATGAAGAAAAGCAAACACTGGTCATATTCTAAAGAATTGTTCTTAACAGCACACACATGCAGAAACCCTGAATGTGACCTTGATTATGTGATACTTGGAGAAAATGCCACGGCTTTCAATATTCTCCCAAAACCTCCTTTTACTGGAAGGATTCAAAACCATGACGGTAGAAGGAAATATTTCAAATGCTACATTACATATGCAAGAAGACAAAGAAAAATAGATGACTTCTCCCTCTGTTACAGGGTATCTCCGCCTACTACTTTTCCAGGTGGAGGAGTCTCCAGGAAAATATATTTCTGAATGTTTACTAACAGTAAAGTGTGATACTGAGCCACCTGGGACTGGTGCCAGAGAGCCCACCAGTGGGCATGCAGGATCTGCCCCTGCTCTGTACAGCAGAACTGAAACATCTTTCCCCTTCCAAGAAGGCAACCGCCCACTAAAGCTGGGGGTGGATGCAGGAGCTTGGGATGGAACCGATGATCAGGAAAAACCTGGCTTTTCTGAAAATGAAGGAAACATCTATTATTCTCAACCTTTCCAGAAGAACCTGGAGTCGATTTTTTTCCCAACTTTTATTTAATAAATATAAATTTCCAAAGTACAACTTTTGGATTATAGCAGGTTTTCCCCCCATAACCTCCCTCCCACCTGCAACCACCCCATCCCCCACTCCCTCTCTGATCCCATTCTTCAAGATTCATTTTCTTTCTTTCTTTCCTTTTTTTTTTTTGGACAGGCAGAGTGGACACTGAGTGAGAGAGACAGAGATAAAGGTCTTCCTTTGCCGTTGGTTCACCCTCCAGTGGCCGTCACGGCAGGCGCGCTGCTGCCGCTGCTTCGCGCTGATCTGAAGCCAGGAGCAAGGTGCTTCTCCTGGTCTCCCATGCGCGTGCAGGGCCCAAGGACTTGGGCCATCCTCCACTGCACTCCCTGGCCACAGCAGAGAGCTAGCCTGGAAGAGGGGCAACCGGGACAGAATCCGGCGCCCCAACTGGGACTAGAACCCGGTGTGCCAGCGCCGCAAGGCGGAGGATCAGCCTAGTGAGCCGCGGCGCCGGCCAAGATTCATTTTCAATTATCTTTATACACAGAAGAAGATCAATTTAGTATATGTTAAGTAAAGATTCAACAGACTGCACCCATACAGACACACAAAGTATAGGGTACTGTTTGAGTAGTAGTTTTACCATTAATTCACATAGTACAACACATTAAGGACAGAGGTCCTACATGAGGAGTAGGTGCACAGTGACTCCCA
The DNA here is from genome assembly GCF_964237555.1 of Oryctolagus cuniculus. Classification (NCBI taxonomy): domain Eukaryota; kingdom Metazoa; phylum Chordata; class Mammalia; order Lagomorpha; family Leporidae; genus Oryctolagus; species Oryctolagus cuniculus. The sequence goes on from NC_091441.1 coordinate 26,055,339, forward strand.
TTGTTGATTTAACAACTGCCACTCATATTTATGACATCAGTAATCACCTGAGGCTCTTGTCATGAGCTGCCAAGGCTATGGAAGCCTCTTGAGATCACAAACTCCGACCTTATTTAGACAAGGCCGTAGTCAAAGTGGAAGTTCTCTCCTCCCTTCAGAGAAAGGTACCTCCTTCTTTGATGGCCCATTCTTTCCACTGGGATCTCACTCACAGAGATCTTTCATTTAGGTCATTTTTCTTACGACCGTGTCTTGGCTTTCAACGCCTGAGAAACTCTCATGGGCTTTTTAGTTGGATCTGAATGCCTCAAGGGCTGATTCTGAGGCCAGAGTGCTATTTAGGATATCCGTCATTCTATGAGTCTGCAGTGTATCCCGCTTCCCATGTTGGATTGTTCTCTCCTTTTTAATTCTATCAGTTAGTATTAGCCAACACTAGTGTTGTTTATGTGATCCCTTGGACTCTTAATCCTATTATTATGATCAATTGTGAACTGAAACCTGTCGCTCCCCCTCTTCGTGGAGGAACGACACAGGACCCTGCGCTGTTCTCTTCATCTGCTCGGCCCTCCCAGGGTTTGCTGCTGGTTCTTCCCGGGTTGGCTACTATCCCTTCCACCTCCGTGGAAGGGCAGTTCCCCCTGGCCACATTCCCCACTTCCGCAGGGGAGCGGCACACCGCCGGCCGGCTCTCTCGGGGGCTGCACAGGTGTTCCCCTTAGATGTTCCTCGGTGCATGCCGTCTCTCTCCTCCTTTATAGTCCTCCTCCGCCAATCCCAACTCGGCTGCCCACACGCCGAGTACGCTGCTCTCCTCCAACCAGGAGCAAGTCCTACAGTTCATTGGCTGAACTGGAGGCAGCTGGGTAGAAGCTGTTTTCTTCTCTCCCAGCGCCATATTGTGGGAGAGCAGATGCATAGAATAAGTCTTAATTCCAGTAACTCAGTCTAGTCCGAATTGCTCCCCACAGATCCCCCTTTCTTTTTATTTTTTGGCGTTGATACGCGCCTGTCTTCGGTGCCCCGTGGCACACACTCTGCTCTGCTTGCTAGAGTTGCCACAGGTTCTTACAAGTCCTATCAATCAGGCAAACCGAATCCGGGTCCTCTCTTCGCCATGTTGTGAGGAGGTTTTTAGGCGCTGATGTGTGCCTGTGTTCGGTGCCCTGCAGCGCATGCTCTGCTCTGCCTGCAGGTGCTTACAAGCCCTATCAGGCAAACCGAATCCAAGCCTTCTCATTGCCATATTGTGGGGAGGCTTATTGGTGTTGATTCGTGCCTATCTTCGGTGACCTGCAGCTCATACTCTGGTCGAGCTGCCTGCTGGTGCTTATCGCCCTAATCAGGCAGACCGAATCCAAGCTCTCTCATTGCTGTGTTGTGGGGAGGCCTTTCTCTATTTCTCTATCTCCGGGCATTCCTATTTCTCCCATTTTACTTCTATCTTCCAGCATTCCTATTTCTCTCATTTTACTTCTAAAACTTCTGTTTCTCTTATCCCCGCGGTTTCCCGGCGCCCGCCTGAGGCTGCTTCTCGGCACCTTGCCCCGCGGCAGCTTCACGGCTCTGCGCGGCTTCCCGGCGCCTCGCCCCGCCGGCGGGTTCCCGGCTCTGCGCGCACGCTCCGCGGTCTCCACGCACTTCGCACCCGCACCACGGCCTTGCGCCAGCCCCGCGTTCCCTATCTATTCACGCCCCGTGCTCTCTCTGCACGCGGCGGCTTCCGCGAATGTTTCCGCCACCACCGGCATTCAGTCCAAGTTCCCCGGACTAACCTGGCGAATTCCAACCTGGCGGCCCACGTCTCTGCTTCTGGTTCCAGATCTTCGCCTCTTGCTCCCCGGGCTGACTTGAAGAATTCCAAGATGGCTTGGCCTGCACTCGCGGCTTCATCCTCCCTAACATTTTTCTCTACCGGTATGTTTCCCTAAGTTTTCTTCCAACAATATTCCTCCCTCATTTCTCCTGGCCTCTCCCCACAGTCCGTATCCAAGTCTAAGTTTCTTATAGGTTTCACTTTCACTTTCAACCTGCAGTCCGTATCTGAGTCTAAGTTTCTTCTTGCTTTCACTTTAAATCCTAACTTCTTTCCCACAGTCCGTATCCGAGTCCAAGCCTCCTCCAGGTTTCACTTTCGCTTTCAATCTCCTAGCTTCCCCGCCATAGTCCACATCCGAGTCTATGAAAGCTTTCACTTTCGCCTTCAATCCTAACTTCTTTCCCACAGTCCATATCCGAGTCTATGCCTAGGCTTTCAATAGCTTCCTCCGGCACCCTTTCCGTCCAGCTTTCCCCTAGGCTCCTTGCTAGTCTCTCTCTCCGGTACTTTCCACTTCTTCCCGTTTCTTCCCTCCTAAGTTTCCTATCCGTCCTAAGTTTCCTATCCGAGTCACGGCACCATTATGTCGCTCCCCCTCTTCGTGGAGGAACGACACAGGACCCTGCGCTGTTCTCTTCATCTGCTCGGCCCTCCCCGGGTTTGCTGCTGGTTCTTCCCGGGTTGGCTACTATCCCTTCCACCTCCGTGGAAGGGCAGTTCCCCCTGGCCACATTCCCCACTTCCGCAGGGGAGCGGCACACTGCCGGCCGGCTCTGTCGGGGGCTGCACAGGTGTTCCCCTTAGATGTTCCTCGGTGCATGCCGTCTCTCTCCTCCTTTATAGTCCTCCTCCGCCAATCCCAACTCGGCTGCCCACACGCCGAGTACGCTGCTCTCCTCCAACCAGGAGCAAGTCCTACAGTTCATTGGCTGAACTGGAGGCAGCTGGGTAGAAGCTGTTTTCTTCTCTCCCAGCGCCATATTGTGGGAGAGCAGATGCATAGAATAAGTCTTAATTCCAGTAACTCAGTCTAGTCCGAATTGCTCCCCACAAAACCAATCACTTTGACTAGTAAGATGGCGTTGGTACATGGCAGCTTGATGGGATTGAATTTGAATCCCTGGCACATTTCTAGCTCTACCATTAGGGGTAAGTCCGTGTGAGCAAGTGCCAAACTGTACATCTCCTCCCTCTCTTATTCCCCGTCTTATATTTAACAGAGATGACTTTTCAGTGAAACTTAAATGCCTAAGAAAAAATGTGTGTTCATTAAAGAGTTCAACCAATGGTATTAGGTAGAGCAAAACATACTAAAAGGAATAAAATAGTAAGTTGTTTCTCAACAGTTGATACAAGGGCTGATGAAGTCATTGCTTCTCATAGTGTCCTTTTCACTTCAACAGGTTTCCTTTTAGGTGCTCAATTAATTGTCACTGACCAGGGAGAACATATGATATTTGTTCCTTTGGGACTGTCTTATTTCACTCAGCATAATGTGTTCCAGATTCCTCCATTTTGTTGCAAATGATCAGATTTCATTTTTTTTTTACTGCTGTGTATAGAGTACATTCCTATAATGTCTTTATCCAGCCTTCTGTTGATGGGCATTTAAGAACTTATTCCTTATTCAATATTTTAACATTCAGAATTTATTTGTGAGGGGCTAATGGTATAAGAGGTGCAGAAAACAGAATTCCCATCCAACATGCTATTTTGTGTCACATGATCCTCTATGTATCAAAAAATATAAATCAGTATGTAAAGTACAGACACATTGGCAAAAAGGATTATCATCCACAAGAAGGGAAAAATTAATCTGGAAGAAGCCTCATGTGACAACTGAGTTTATTGTTAGGAAAGCTTAATGAATTATATTGATAAAAAGTTGCATTGCTATAATACTGATTTATAGGATTTTCTATTATATGTTAAAAGATTTATGTAGACTCAGGAGCAGGTATTTGGTTAAGATTCTTTTAAAATAAATTGTGTTATAAATAAAGAAATGGCAGTTGCCTTTACTCCTCTGTGGTCCTTTCATTTTTTTCCAAATGAATTTCACAGTATCCTCTAAACCAAATTAGACTACCCATCATAGGAATGAAAAGTCAAACTTGGGGCTGGTGTTGTGATGTAATGGGTAAGTTACTGCCTGTGATGTCAGCATCCCCTTTGGGCATCAGTTTGAGTCCCGACTGATGCACTTCTGATCCAGCTTCCTGCTAATGTGTCCAGGAAAGCATCAGAGGATGGCCCAAATCCTTGGGCTCCTGCCCTTGGGTGAAGCTCCTGGCGCATGGCACCTGACTGCAACCTAGCTCAGACCTGACCATTGAGGCCATTTAGGGAGTAAATCAGTGAATAGAACATTTCTCTCAATATCTTTCCCATTCTCTCTTTAACTCTGCCTTTCAAATAAATAATAAATATTTTTTTTTAAAAAAATGGCAAAGTCTTGGGCTGTTGCTGTGGCATAGTGGGTAAAGCCATCACCTGAAGTGCCAGCTTGATGTGCCAGCCATATGGGCACTGGTTTGAGTCTCGGCTGTCCACTTTTGATCTTGTTCTCTGCTATGACCAAGAAAGCAGAAGATGACCCAAATGATTGGGCCCCTGCACCTGCATGGGAGACCCGGAAGTATCATGGCTTCAGATCAGCCTTGGTCTGGCCATTGTGGCCATTTGCGGTATGAAAAAAATGCATGAAATATCCCCACCCTCTCGGCCTCTGCCTCTCTGTAACTCTGCCTTTCAAATAAATAAATAAATAAATACATCTTTGAAAAAGAAAGTAAAATTCTTCAAGGGAAGTCTTCACTGCAAAAATAATCTCCATTTTCTGCTTTTTTAGAAAAGATCATGATTAATCAATGCTGAGCTTGAAAGTACAGTTGTATCCTCACTAAAATTCAGCACCCGACTGAGTTTCCCAAGCATAGGAAAGAAGAGAAATACCAATAATGTTTTCACAATAGAAAGTGAAGAAAAATGTTGTCTTATTCACCAGTTCCCAAGACTCAGCTTCAAGAGCCAAAACTAAAACCACCACATATTAGCAGGAGTTAATAATAGGTTATTTGCTTTCAGCAAGAAATAGAACAGAAAGGCCAAGGGGGAGCATAAGCTAACACCAGTTAGAATGAGCTATTTGTGTTATTAAAGTGTCAGGCCAAAGCTTACACCCACACAGGATTTTGTGAATTGCCTGGCACCCCTGCGTGTCAGGGCCATCCTTTCTACATAGTTGTGTCTTTCCTCTTCTCATCGTGCAGTCATACAAGTGTCCTTGTTATTAGATCTGGTTTTATTTCCACCCCTTATGGAAACTTGTTTAATGCCACTGTTAGAGCCAACAGTGCCTGGAATGTTTTCATCTTGTAGAACGTTCCCCTCAGTTACACAGGGGAGTCCGCTTTTGAGCTTCTGAGGCTATCATGAACAATAAGGGCCCCATATACACATCTCTCCAGTTTCTTTTATTGACTTCCCTAACAGCCCAGATAATTTAACTTGTTGTCATTTTTCATATGCCTCTTAGAGTTAGCAAGTTCTTTCTAAAGTTATCTCTATAAACACACGCATTTTACTCTCGGCATAAACTGGCCAGCATGTGAATGGTGGTAGTGGAGGGGACTAGAACGACCTGTGGACAGTCAGTAATGCTGCCAACCAGCCTGCTGAGAGGAGGGATGTGTGGTTGGTATGGAAAATGCTAGCATAGGGAAAGGGAAAGAGGATAGAGCAAGTTAGGGCATAGAATCAAGAGGAAGAGATGTAAGTGGGAAAGGGGAATCAAGTGATTTCTAAGGTTTGAGTTTAGACAAGAGGAAAGTTGCCAGGGATAGTTTCTTACCAATCATTCAGCAAGAATTACTGATAAACATTTAATTGCTTCTTTATTCATTCATTAATTCATCGTTTTGTTCTCACCTGTATTGCCTGTCTATTGGGTTACCAGTAATCTCTGAGAATATAAAGAGAAGTAAGGCACAAGCTCTCATTTCAAGGCTTCCACCCTCTGGTGGAGTAGCAGACAAGTGTCCAGACTCCTTTAATTCAATGAGAGACAGGTCAGTAAGAGGATATGACCATCACCACACAGAAGATCAAAGTATTATCCCTTCTGGTGTGGGGGAAGAAGACAAAGCATTGACTGGAGACAGAGGAGCAAGAGGGAGTGCCAATCAGCTCTATAGAAAAGTCACATTTAGATTGAGCCTTGGAGAATGAGGAAGAATTCATCAACAAGAAAAAAAAATCAAAAGATCATTTCAAGCAGAGGAAATATAAAACAGGGCAAATCTGGGGCAGTCTTTCCCCACCTTTTGGTATCTCTTCACACCCTTCTGGTACTCTGATAGTACTAAATTCTTGTGGTGCTCTATACCATGGCTATCATCATTATCTCCACAAAAAGTCATCTATTATGTAGGCCAATTCTTCTCTCTACACTCTCATTCCTGCTCATTCATAAATGCACTGGTTTTAGAAATTTTGCTACAGAGCATTTTGCAGTAAGGTCTGACCAAGTTAGGTGCAATGCCTTGACCTAGAACAGCAAGGCCAGAAAATTTTCCTTTTGCATTAAAGCTTTGTTTTCTCAGAATGACACCCAAAGCATAGACTCTTGTCATCTACCCAGAGGAAGGACAGCTAACTTCTTCATGTAGTTGGAGAATTCAGGACAATTTGTGTTGTAGGTGTACAGAGTAGGTAGAAAAGAATACTGTGGATACTATATTCTGTCCCAGGAAAGGAACAGTTTTGCCCCAAAATTTTTAACATTAAATTGAGTAATCATAAACCAGGAATGACCAGCAACAATCAATGCAATCATAAGGCTTCAGAGCCCTGTATTTGGGAACTACAGATGTGGTACAGAAGGGATAAACTAAGATTTATCTTGTGCACCTAGAATTGCTTTTGTATTTTCCTACCATATTGATCTTGTAGATGAAATTTAAGTATGTTCCTTAATTTTGAGCACTCGGGAATACTAGAGCTCTGTCCAATGTCCTGATTTTACTCTCCAGCAATAATAATAATAATAATAATAATAATAAAGAAATCCTTCAGAAAAGCTCTGAAGAGAACAGTGCTTACATACTTTCTAAGATGTAATTGCCTTATAATTCTGGAGTGACTTCTTTTCCCAGCAGATATCACTTTAGTGATATTGATAATATACCATAAGCACTAAACTGATTTAACAACAACAACAACAAAAAGAATCTGAATGCTTGTTATGTTTCTCAAGCACTCCAAGTTATTGGGATCAGTGGTTTCAGTTGCAAACATTTTATTTGTTCATGTAATAAAAAGAACATAATTGTTATTACTCCCATGATTCCTTCTATTGAATACAATAGAGTTTGCCTTTACCCCAGACTTCATTGCTTTTTATTCTGCATCATGCACTTTATTGACTTTGCTGTTACCATTATTTCCTTCAATAAGCCATTTTAAAATAACACAAATTCTCTTCCTCAAAAATTGTTGGCTTTATTCCTATCCAATCTCCCCCAGAGCTGAGTTTAGGACTATGCTACAGTTTTTCACTGCTCTGTTTTTTCTTTTTGCCCCCTCTTATTTATCTTCCTGCGATATTATGTCAAGATTTGATTGTTTTTTATGAGGAGATACTTTCAAAACAAATTTTATTGGACAAGTGGGGGAGGAGGGAGGGACTTATAGACAGATGGACAGATCCCATGCACAGGCTCACTCCTCCAATGTTCACAATGACTGGAGCTGAAGCCATGACCCGGGAATGCAATGTCACTGAACCACATGGTTGGCAGGGACACAACATGAGACATCATCTACTGCCTTCAAAGGTGAACATTAGCACGAAGCTGGAGTCAGAAGCTAGATCAGAGCATCTAACCCCAACACTCTAATATGTGATATAGGCATATTAACTGATATTATTATAAATTTATATATGGTGAACAAATTTCACTTATTTCATATATTTAAAGATTTAGGAGCATAGTGATACTTCCCACCCTACCCTCCCTCCCATCCACACTTCCATCTACCTTCTTCCCTTCATATTCTTTCTTTTAATTTTTACAGTGACATACTTTCAGTTTACTTTGTGATCAGAAGATAAATACTACATTAAGTAAAGAATTCAACAACTAATAATAATAAGAAAAAACAGTATCCCTTAATAGAAGAGACAAGGGCTCTAAACAATCATTAGATCTAAAACAAAAAAGTTTATTTCACTCATATATATATATATATATATATTTTACTTTTTTATTTTATTTTTTAATTTAATATTTTTTAACTTTTATTTAATGAATACAAATTTCCAAAGTACAGCTTACGGATTACAATGGCTTCTCCCCCACACAACTTCCCTCCCACCCGCAACCCTCCCCTTTCCCTCTCCTTCTTCCCTTCCATTCACATCAAGATTCATTTTCATTTCTCTTATATACAGAAGATCAATTTAGTATATATTAAGTAAAGATTTCAACAGTTTGCACCCACATAGAAACACAAAGTGAAAAATCCTATTTGAGTACTAGTAATAGCATTAATTCACATTGGACAACACATTAAGGACAGAGTTCCTACATGAGGAATAAGTGCACAGTGACTCCTGTTGTTGACTTAACAGATTGACACTCTTGTGTATGGCATCAGTAATCTCCCTAGGCTCCAGTCATGAGTTGCCAAGCCTATGGATGCCTTTTGAGTTCACAGACTCTGATCATATTTAGACAAGGTCATAGTCAAGGTGGAAGTTCTCTCCTCCCTTCAGGGAAAGGTACCTCCTTCTTTGATGGCCCTGTGGGGAGCAAACCGGACTAGACTGTTACTGGAATTAGGACTTATTCTATGCATCTGCTCTCCCACAATATGGCGCTGGGAGAGAAGTAAACAGCTTCCGCACAGCTGCCTCCAGTTCAACCAATTAACTGTAGGACTTGTTCCTGGTTGGAGGAGAGCAGCGTACTCGGCGTGTGGGCAGCCGAGTTGGGATTGGCGGAGGAGGACTATAAAGGAGGAGAGAGACGGCATGCACCAGGAACATCTAAGGGGAACATCTAGCTGAAGGAACACCCGTGCAGCCCCCGAGAGACCCGGCCGGCGGTGTGCCGCTCCCCTGCGGAAGTGGGGAATGTGGCCAGGGGGAACTGCCCTTCCACGGAGGTGGAAGGGATAGTAGCCAACCCGGGAAGAACCAGCAGCAAACCCGGGGAGGGCCGAGCAGACGAAAGAACAGCGCAGGGTCTTGTGTTGCTCCTCCATGAAGAGGGGGAGCGACAGGCCCCATTCTTTCCACTGGGATCTCACTCGTGGAGATCTTTCATTTTAGTCATTTTTTTTTTTTTTTGCCAGAGTGTCTTGGCTTTTCATGCCTGAAATACTCTCATGGGCTTTTCACCTGGATCCAAATGCATTAAGAGCTGACTCTGAGGCCAGAATCCTCTTTAGGACATCCGTCATTCTATGAGTCTGCTGTGTATTCCGCTTCCCATGTTGGATCGTTCTCTCCCTTTTTTGCTCTATCAGTTAGTATTTTCAGACATTAGTCTTGTTTATGTGATCCCTTTGATTCTTAGTCCTATCATTATGATCAACTGTGAACTGAAATTGATCACTTGGACTAGTGAGATGGCATTGGTACATGGCACCTTGATGGGCTTGAATTGGAATCCCCTATTTCACTCATATATATTACATTTAGTTACCACAGATCAGAGAAAAAACTGTATTTGTCATCCCACAGATCAGAGAAAAAGTATGATATTTGTCATTTGGGTTCTGGCTTATTTCACTAAGTATAATGGTTTACACTGCATTCATTTTGTTGCACAAGATGGCTGAGTAGTATTCCATGGTGTACATAAACAACATTTTTTTTGTCCAGTCATCAGTGTTTGGATATCTGAGTTGATTCCATATCTTAGCTATTGTGAGCTGAGCTGCTATAAAGATTGGGGTACAGATAACTCTTTCACATGCTGATATCATTTCCTTTGAGTAAATTCTCAGGATTGTGATGGCTGGATCACATGGTAGATCTACTTTCAGATTTCTTGAAGAATGTCCATATTGTCTTCCACAATGGCTATACCAGCTTACATTCCCACCATCAGTGGATTAGAGTACATTTTTCCTCAGATCCTCCCCCAGCATTTATTGTTTTTTTTTTTTTTTTTAATTTCTGTCGTATAGCCATTCTCACTGGGGTGAAGTGAAAATGCATTGTGATTTTTATTTGCATTTCCCCGATGGCTAGTGATCCTGAGCATTTTTTCATGTATCTATTGGTCACTTGAACTTCATATTTGAAAAATGCCTGTTCAAGTCCAATTTATAACAAACCCATGACCACCATCCTATTGCATGAGGAAAAGCTGGAAGCAGTCTCTCTAAGATCCAGAACCAGACAAGTATGCCCACTCTCACTATGGCTATTCAATATAGCCATGAAAGTTTTAGCCAGAGTCATTAGGCAAGAAAAAGAAATCAAAGGGATACAAATTTGAAAGTAGGAAATCAAACTATCCCTATTGGCAGAGGAAATGATTCTATATATAGAATCATCCCTTCTACAGAAGGGAACCAAAAGACTCTGCTGAGAGACTATTGGAACCCATAAAAGAGTTTAGTAAAGTGACAGGATATAAAGTCAACATGGAAAAATCAATAGCCTTTGTATTCACAGAAAATGTCATGGCTGAGAAAGAACTTTTAAGATCAGTCCCATTCACAATAGCTCCAAAAAGAATTAAGTACCTTAGAATAAATTTAACCAAGGATGTAAAAGATCTCTATGTTGAAAATTACAAAACACTGAAGAAAGATATAAAAGACATTCAGAAATGGAAAATTCTTTCATGTTCATGGAAGAAGAATCAACATTATCAAAATGTCCATACTACCAAAATCAACTTACAGATTCAATGTGATCCCAATCAAAATACCAACAGAATTCTTTGCAGATCTAGAAAAACATATGCCAAAATTTATATGGAAATACAAGAGACCCTGAATGGCTAAAACAATCTTATACAATCAAATATGCCAGAGGCATCAAAATACCTGATCTCAAGACATACTGCAGGGCAGGTATAATCAAATTAGCCTGGTACTAACACAGAAACAGACTCATAGACCAATAGAACAGAATAGAAACTCCAGAAATCAATCCATGAATCTACAACCAACTTATCTTTGACAAAGGACCCAAAATTGATGCCTGGAGCAAGGATAGTTTCTATAACAAATGGTGCAGGGGAAATTGGATGTCTACCTGCAGAAGTATGAAACTTGATCATTCATTACACTTTGCACAAAAATCCAATCATATGGTTTTTATTCTTCAATTGGTTAATGTGATGTATCACAGTTGATATGCATATGTTGAAACATTCCTTGAATACCAGTGATAAATCCCACTTGGTCCAGACAAATATCTCTCTGATGCATTGTTGGATTTGTTCAGGTAATATTTTGTTGAGGATTTTTGCATCTATGCTCATCAGTGATACTGTTCTCTATTTCTCTTTCTTTGTTGTATTTTTCTCTGGTTTTATACATAAGGTAAGGTTGGCCTCATAGAAGGCCTTTGGGAAGATTTCTTCCCTCTCAATTGTTTTGAATAGCTTGAGAAGAGTTGGAGTTAGTTCTTTATAGTCTGGTAGAAATCAGGAGTGACTCCATCCAGTCCTGGGCTTTTCTTCGTTGGGAAGGTCTTTATTACTGACTCAGTCTCTGTGTTGCTTACTAGCCCGTTAGGTTTTCTATGTTTTCATGACTTAATTTTGTTAGATTATGTGTGACCGTAAATCTATCCAGTTCTTTTAGATTTTCCAATTTGTAGTAATTCCTTATGATTCTTCATATTTCTGTTATATCCATTGTAAATTTGCATTTTCATTTCTGATTTATTGATTTGATTCTTCTTTCTCTTTATGTGGTTAGTTGTACCAATGGTGTATAGATTTTGTTAATTTTTTGATGATTTATTTATTTATTTGAAAGGTGGAGTTACAGAGAAACAGAAGTAGAAAGAGAGAGAGAGAGAGAGGTCTTTCATCTGCTGGTTCACTCCCCAGATGAGTGCAATGGCTGGAGTTGCACCGATATGAAGCCAGGAGCCAGGAGCTTCCTCTGGGTCTCTCACATGGGTGCAAGGGCCCAAGCACTAGAGCACACAGGTGCAGGGGCCCAAAGACTTGAGTCATAATCTACTGCTCTCCCAGTCCATAGCAGAGAACTGGATCAAAAGTGTAGCAGCTGTGACTTGAACCAGCATCCATATGGAATGCCAGCACTGCAGGCAGCAGCTTCACCTGCTATGCCACAGTGCCGGCCCCGTAGATTTTGTTAATTCTTGTTTAAAAAATTCTTCATTTCACTGATCTTTTGTATCACTTTTTATTTCTTCTCTATTCTTATTTCTTTCTTCCTACCATTTTTGTAGTTTGTTCTTGTTTCTCTAGATCATTGAGGTCCATTTTTAGACCATGTATTTGATGCCTTTCCAATTTCTTGAGGTAGACACTGATTGCTAGAAACTTCCTCAAATATCCCATAGGTTTTGATATGTTGTGTTTTCATCTTCATTCGTTTTGCAGGAATTTTCTTATTTCCCTTTTGATTTCTTCCATGATTCACTGTTCATTCAGAAACATGTTGTTCAGTCTCCATGTATTTGCATATTTTCTGAAGTTGTTAATTTCCAGTTTTTTTCTATTGTGATCAGAAAAGATACATGGTAGTATTTCAGTTTGTTGTTGTTGTTGTTGTTGTTGTTGATACTTTCTTTATGGCCTAGAATTTTGTCTCTCCTAGAGAAAGTTTCATGCCCTGATGTGTATTCTTTAGCTGTGGGATAAAATGTTCTGTAGATATCAATTAGGTCCATTTGGTCCATAGTGTTGATTAGCTCTGTTGTTTCTCTTTTTATTTTTTGTCTAATTGACCTGTCCATTGATGAAAGTGGGCGTGTTTAAGTCCCCCCATTATAATTTTATTGGAGTCTATGTCTCCCTGTAGAACCAATTATATTGTTTTTAAATAGCCAGCTTCCCTGGTATTGGGTGCATATATGTTAACTATTGTCACATTTTCCTGTTGAATTGATTCTTTAATCATTATATAATGCCCAGTCTCTTTTAACAGTTTTTGTGTTCAAGTTGTTTTGTCTGATATCAGGATGGTGACTCCTGTTCTTTTTTGATTTCAACTGGCATGGAATATTCTTTTCTATCCTTTCATTTTTAGTCTGTGTGTATCTTTGTGGTAAGATGTGTTTCTTGCAGACAGTAAATAATTGGATCTTGTTTTTTTAAATTTTTTTAATTTTTTTAAACTTTTATTGAATAAATATAAATTTCAAAAGTACAACTTTTGGATTATAGTGGCTTTTCACCCCATAACCTCCCTCCCACCTGCAACCATCCCATTTCCTACTCCTCCCATCCCATTCTTCATCAAGATTCATTTTCAATTACCTTTATATACAGAAGATCAACTTGGTAAATACTAAGATTTCAAAAGTTTGCACCCACACAGATACACAAAGTATAAAGTACTGTTTGAGTAGTAGTTTTACCGTTAATTTGCATAGTACAACACATTAAGGACCATTCAGTCTGTATCTTTTAACTGGAGAATTTAGGCCATTTACATTCAAAGTTATGTTGATAAGTAATGATGTGTTCTTGTCATTTTTCCATAAATTTTCCTGTTGTTTGCTTTGAATTTCCTTGGTACTTTTATTGGGATATTTTCTGCCTTCAGCTTCTTTCATAATGATGGCTATCTTTATGTGTTTCTATGTTTAGAACATCCTTAAGCATTATTGTAAGGCTGGACAAATGGTCACAAATTCTTTAAAATTCCAGGGTTTTTTGGAAGTTTTTTTAGTTCACCTTCAGTCATAAATGAGAGCTTTGTAGGGTACAGTATTCTGGGTTGACGGTTCTTTTTTTTCTTTTAAGACTTGAACCATGTCTCTCTATTCTATTCTAGCCTATAGGGTTTTTGATGTTAAATCAGCTGTCGATCTAATTGGAGATCCTCTGAAGGTAATTTGGCATTTCTCTTTAAGAAGATGGCATCTCCTCCTGATGCTGATTCTGATACTAGTACATGCAGAACAAAGGGGCATGGCTCTACTTTTCACCATTAAGTATGGCATTCTGCAGGAAAGGAGAGGGAAAGAAGCAGATTGGGTTCCTTGCTCCAAGCCTAGCAGTAGCTCAGACTCCAGTCACCTCCCAAGGCTAAAGTAATAGTCATGAATGACTGTGGGATTCCCTCTCAGCTAAAACTGTGAGTGGCAGGTCATGTGGCAATTTTTTCCTTCCTTGTGGATCCACCTTTCCTCATGGTGGATAGTGGCTGACAGCTGGCAGTGCCATGTGGCTGGTTGCAATGCTGTCCCTAATCTCTTTCCTGTCCCATGGAGTTTTCACTCTTCACTGTCTTTTTTTTCAGTTCTTTTCCAAAAATTTCCATCAGGCAGATCCCTGGAAACACGGTCCTCCCTTGTTCTTTTCGTATCCCAGAGCAGCTGAAGTTAGTGTGGCTACACCTTATTCAGCCATCTTGGATCTCAACCGACGTCTTAACTGCTAGATCAAATGTCCATCACTTGTGTAAAGATTTTAGAGGGCGGAAGTTAGTAAATTGTGTTTTGTCTTCTCATCTTCATTTTAGAGCCAATTAGGAAAATAAGTAAGCAAACTGAAATGAAGATTAAAATGCCATCCTTTGCTACTGATAAAGCCAGTTGCAGAGTTCAGCTTCAGTATAATGACAATTTCTCCCTGAATTAGACACACTTAGTCGTTCAGTCACATACAGCCCTGGAAAACTGAAAGACTCCCTCACGCTAGGAGCCCCTGCATGCTCTACAAAGCTGAAAGTTTATGTGTCTCCTGCATAGGCTGGGTCTGAAGGAGAGAAAAAGAGGGTCAGAACTCAAGTACATTCTGAGTTTCTTTTGCTGACCCAATCTGACATAAATTTCCATACATTCCAATTTTAAAAGTACATGGCAGTATGGAGAGCAGCTGGGAACTTCCTCCATTGGAAGCCACTTATGTGGAATCTAAGGCCAAGAGGAGCACTCAGTTCTCCAGAAAAAAGTCACAGAGAATGTCCCCTCAGACTCAGTTAATGAAGAAGTAACTCCAATTATGAATTTTTCTTCTCTTTAATTTCTCACCTGGTACTTGGGTAGTGAAGAAAAGATCTCAACAGTATTCATATGGACCTGTTTTTCAGTTTGAATGTCTACTATTAAAATAATTGAACAGGTCAAAGAACCAATTACTACTGTGATGTTGAAACCTGAAGGGTAAGCCTTTGTTGATTGGGGACTTAAATGGTCATTTAAGTAAAAATAATTATATTGCACATATACTTGACCTGCACTTCTCATTCTAGGATTAGAAACTGAATTTTCTTGATACTTAGTTGCTTATACTTTATCTTAATGTCTAGAGAGACAATATTTCCCAGATTAATGTTGATGTAATGGTTAAATGTGCAACAACACTTAAATGAGGCACAGAATTTAATGATTTGGTCAATACTAATTTCCTTGCCTTTCTCCAAACCCTAACATTTCGCAAATGTGAAGGAAAACTTCCTATGCAGAGAAAGGAAGTTAAGTGTTGGGATTCAGAGGGTAGAAAATTCAAGGGATTCACAGGATATGAGTAACTCAAGAAATAGGACATGAGCTTGCCTGGGAAGTCTCCAGACTTTTCCTCCCTATTTTCTGCTCTTTCTATGAAAGCCCACCATGCATCTCATTCCATTATTCGTTTTATCTTTTTCTCATCACTGAGAAAGGAAGGTGACTTTACATGCTAAACATCGTGGTTACACACTCAAGTAGTTTCAATCTTCTCCAAAGTGCCGTGGTTAATAATGCGGGCTCTGAAGTCCCACTGCCAACCTTCCAGTCACAGCAGTGTAATCAGGGAAGGTCACTTCCCTTCTCTGAGACTCATTTTCCTCATCTGTCCAAGATAGGATGATAGTAACTCCTTCATGACAACTACAGGAGAAAATGCATAGAAGTTTGTAGTGCAAGGTACAGGTCATCAAATTTCAAATAGTGAATAGAAGCACAAGGATTCGAAGGATACAAATGAGGGCATCAAGTTGAAAGGACAGACAAGATATGCACAGGTACAAATACACGCAATACTATATTTTAAAATCCTCTGGTTGCAACCTCAGGATAACAAGTCTTCACATTTTTCCATATTTCTTTCAAGGCTTAAAAAATAGAAGTTGAAATTTATTCTTTTTTACTTTCACCTCTCTCTACCTCTCCCTGTCACTCTTTCTCTCTTTGTCTTCCCAGCTGTCTTCTAACATGAAACTGGATGGTGTGTATTATTTGGACCACAATTTACACATTATCAAGTGGACTATTCAAAGGATTTTGGTAATGAGTCATGTGTATCTATCTATAATGTTTTATTAAAGCTGCTTTGTTGAGAAAATAATCCATGTGTTATACAATTCGCCCCTTTAAAGTGTACGATTCAGTGATTTTTAGTATGTTCACATAGTTCTGTAACTATCACCACAATCAATTTTAAAGCATGGGTCTGGAATCACAGGGAGAAGATGAGGAGTGAGAATTCGGAATGACTACTAATAGCTATAGAATTTCTTTCTTGAACAATGAAAATGTAATATAGTATTTGTAAAACTGAACTAAGCCAGACCCAAGAAGACAAATATCTTGTTTTCTTTTATTTGTGGTAGTTAATATATAGGGTATAAAAATTTTGTGGATATCATATGATTCAGTATATAGCTATAAAAAGCTTCATTGAATCATACCACATAAATGACAACATACTCTTATTTCACATGATAAAAAAAGAAAGGGAGAGGGGAGAATAGTGAGGACAGTTGGGGTACTAATAATTCTTTGTTTTTAAGTTGGGTGTTTTTGTTATGAGTGCAATCAGATGACCCAAACCCTCTTGTATCTGTACACTTAAGTGCATTTCTTGATATGCACACTGTACTCAACAAAGTATCTTAAAAAAACAAGTTTATTTGTGAAATTAATCCACATTTATAAATGTATCTTTAGCCCAATAATTTTCATTCTGGAAGAGTACTATTTTATATTATTTCCACAATTCATTTATCAGTTCTTCATTTGATGGCACTAATGTTTGTTCCAATTTTTCTCTATGTCATGTCTGAATAGAGTCACTCTTGATCATGCCCCTGATAGATATAAGCAAGCATTTCTCACAAAATTGTCATAACAATTTGCAATTCCACAAGCAGTTTAGAGAATTGTTAGGAATGGTCATTTGGCATAGTAGTTAAGCCACCTCTTGGAATGACTGCATTATATATTGGAGTGCCTAAGTTAAGTCTCAGCTCCCTCTCCATTCTAACTTCCCACATATGTGTACCCTGGGAGACAAGTAATAGATTAAGTTGTTGGGTATCTCCCAACCATAGGGGTAACTGCATTGTGTTCACGCTCCAGATTTTGGCCTGGCCCAGCCATGGTTGTCAAAGGCATTTGAGGTGTGAACAAGTAGATAGAAGATGTTTCCCTGTCTCCCTGTCTCTACCTTTTAAATAAACTATTTTTAAAAAAGAATTCTTGGTGGGAATAAAGGGGAAACTTGTTGAAGTGAAATGGACAGTATGAGAAACAGTGACTTGATTAGCTCTTGTCCTGACGGTTGATGTACAATGTAATACTTTATCCATTTTAGTATTTTTTTTTTCTAGTATCATTGGTTGAACTCTGTAATTAACACACAATTATTCTTAGGTGTTTAAATTTTAACTAAAAGTAATCCCTGTTAGGAATTTGGAAAACATTATGCTGAGTGAAATAAGCCTTCCCAAAGGGACAAATACCACTTGTTCTCCCTGATAGGTGACAACTAACTGAGCACCAAAAAGGAAACCTGTTAAAGTGAAATGAACACTATGAGAAACGGTGACTTGATCAGCCCTCACCTTGACTGTTGATGAACAACTTGATATGTTATGCCTCTTAGTATTTTTGTTTGTTTGTTCTACTTAATACTTTTGGTTGAATACTGTAATCAATACACTATACTTCTTAAGTGCTGAAACTTAACTGAAAAGTGATCGCTGTTAAATGTAAGAGTGGGAATAAGAGAGGGAAGAGATGTGCAATTCGGGACATGCTCAAGCTGACTTACCTCAAACGGTAGAGTTAGAAACATACCAGGGGATTCAAATTCAATCCCATCAAGGTGGCATGTACCAATAACATCTCAAGTGCCAGTGATCAATTTCAGTTCACAATTGATCATAATGATAGGACTAAGAACCAAAGGGATCACATAAACAAGAATAGTGTCTACAAATACTAGCTGATAGAATAAAAAAGGGAGAGAACAATCCAACATGTAAAGTGAGATACACAGCAGACCCATAGAATGGCAGATGTCCTAAACAGCAGTCTGTCCTCAGAATTAGCTCTTAAGGCATGAGGATCCAGCTGAAAAGCCCATGAGATTATTTCAGGCATGGAAAGCCAAGACACTCTGGGAAAAAAAAAAAAAAAAAAAAAAAAAAAAAAACCTAAATGAAAGATCTCCATGAGTGAGATCCCAGTGGAAAGAACGGGTCATCAAAGAAGGAGGTACCTTTCTCTGAAGGGAGGAATGAACTTCCACTTTGACCATGGCCTTGTCTAAATATGATCAGAGTCGGTGAACTCAGGGGGCTTCCATAGCGTTGGCAGCTCATGACAAGAGCCTAGGGTGATTACTGAGGCCATAAACAAGAGTGTCAATTTGTTAAGTCAACAACAGGAGTCACTGTGCACTTACTCCTCATGTAGAATCTTTGTCCTTAGTGTGCTGTACATTGAGATTTAATGCTATAACTAGTACTCAAACAGTATTTTTCACTTTGTGTTTCTGTGTGGGAGCAAACAGTTGAAATCTTTACTTTATGTAGGCTAAACTGATCTTCTGTATATAAAGAGAATTGAAAATGAATCTTGATGTGAATGGAAGGGGAGAGGGAGTGGGAAAGGGGAGGGTTGCGGGTGGGAGGGACGTTATGCGGGGGAAGCCATTGTAATCCATAAGCTGTACTTTGGAAATTTATATTCATTAAATAAAAGTTAAAAAAATAATCAAAAAAAGAATTCTTGGTGGCAATAAGAGAGGGAGTAGATGTACAGTTCGGCACATGCTCATTTGGACTTATCCCTAATGGTAGAGTTAGATACGTGCCAGGGATTCAAATTCAATCCCATCAAGGTGCCATGTACCAATAACATTTCACTAGTCAAAGTGATCAGTTTCAGTTCATAATTGATCATAATGATAGGATTAAGAGTAAAAGGGAACACATAAACAAGACTAGTGTCTGCTAATACTAACTGATAGAATTAAAAAGGAGAGAACAATCCAACATGGGAAGCGGGATACACAGCAGACTCATAGAATGGCAGATGTCCTAAACAGCAGTCTGGCCTCAGAATCAGCCCATAAGGTATTCAGATCTGGCTGAAGAGCCCATGAGATTATTTCAGGCATGGAAAGCCAAGACATTATGGGGAAAAAAAAGTGACCTAAATGAAAGATCTCTGCGAGTGAGATCCCAGTGGAAAGAATGGGCCATCAAAGAAGGAGGTACCTTTCCCTGAAGGGAGGAGAGAACTTCCACTTTGACTATGGCCTTGTCTAAATAAGACTAGAGTTTGTGGACTCAAGAGTCTTCCATAGCCTTGGCAGCTCATGACAAGAGCTTCAGGTGATTATGGACGTCATAAATGAGAGTGTCAATTGTTAAATCAACAGTAGGAGTCACTGTGCACTTACTCCCCGTGTAGGATCTCTGTGCTTAATGAGCTATACATTGTGATATAACGCTATAACTAGTACTCAAACAGTATTTTACACTTTGTGTTTCTGTGTGGGTGCAAACTGTTGAAATCTTTACTTAGTATATACTAAATTGATCTTCTTCTGTGTATAAAGATAATTGAAAATAAATTTTGATGTGAATGGGATGGGAGAGGGAGTGGGAGATGGGATGGTTTGGAGGTGGGAGGGAGATTATGGGGGGAAAATCACTATAATCCAAAAGTTGTACTTTGGAAATTTATAGTTATTAAATAAAAGTTAAAAAAAAGAATTCTCAGATTTTTTAAATCTGTCTATCTGATAAATGTGAATTTTAATTTCATATAATTTTAATTTACAATTCTCTGATAAATAACAAAATTATATATATTTTCATGTACTTATTCTACTTATATGGACGGACAATCCCTAAACCTTACCAATGTGTCTATTTTCAGTTTTTTTCTTATTGATTTTAGAGATTTTTAAACCTATTCTGATTAGCATATCTTTATTGCTAACATACCGCAAATATATTTTAACTACATAATATTTTTGGAATATGGATATGTTAACTTTTATAGTGGTTAGTATTTTTATCTTTTCCCTTGTGATTTGTCCTTTTGTGTTTCAAGTTTCCTTTCTATTCTAACACTATAACAATATTATTTTATTTTTCCTAAGTATTTCAAATGTGGTTTTGTAAAATCTAGGTCTTTTATCCAGTTGGAACCTACTTTTGTGAACAATACAAGATGGAAATTTAATTTTGCTGTTATTATTTCCCTTTTTTGTAATCAATTTCTCTATAACATCATTTGTTGCATAGTTCCTGTTGATATAACCTGTACTCATGAGATTTACCAAATGTGAAGATATTCAGAAGACTATTTTGGGTTGTTTACTTTGTTCTGTGAGCATTACTCAAATTTCTAATCTTGCACACATACCACATTCAGTTAGGGACATTTTTATTTTTATTCACCTATTTATTTTTCTGCATTAGCTTCATTAGTAACCACACTTCTCTTCATCATTTGTTGAATGCCTGTTATATATGCAAAGTTCTGAGCTATTTGCTTTATATGCTATCATATGCAATCTTCATAACAATTCAGTGAGGCAAGTATTATCTTTACTATAAAGATGAAGAAAAATGGGACTTAATAAAATTATAGCCTTTTAAGCTTTGTAGCCTGGAAGTAAGAGAGCAGGGATTCAAATTCCGATCAGTGTATCTCTAATGCATGCTCTCATAGAGATTTACATGACATAGTCTCCCAAACAATACTTTAGGGGTCCTCTAGTACAGTAATTTTCCATATTTGCAGCACTTTGAATCACTGGGGTAGCTTTTCCAAAGTACTGATGACCAGGAACTCCAGCCAGGTTTCTCAAGTGGATAGCAGGGGCACAAACACTTGAGCCATCCTCTCCTGACTTCCCAGGTGCATTAGCAGGAAGCTGAATAAGAAAAACAGCAGCTCAGACTCAAACTAGAATTCTGATATTGGATGCCTTAGTCTCAACCAATGGCTTAACTCACTTTTGTAGCATCATTTACACGCATGGAGTAGTGACTGACAAATATCTACCTAAGCCCTAATACAGACCATGACCTAGTTCTCACTGGCCAGGAAGGAAGGAAAAGACTAAAGCTAACCACGTTCATCTGATCCTATGGTGTTGGCACCCAGTAAACACTTATTTGGTATACAGTTCAGTGACAGTGGCTCTCTCCTCACCATAAAGAAACCCACTTGCAACTTTTTCCAATTTTTTCTAGCTTGCTTATTGACAACAAAAATTCTCCAGATGTTTTTACATGGTAATTAGAAATCAAGTTGGAAAATCACTTTAAAGAAGTATCACACTGACATGGGTCCAATCAAAATGTCAAGTCAATCATGCACCTTTTGCCAAGATATACGAAAGCTCAAAGTCACAGGGCAAAAGAAAGATGACAACTCAAGAAACAGCTGTTTGTTTTTTTAAAAGCCTTATTGGAAGCTTCATAGTTCCTGGACTACGGTTCTTGGAACTAGGAGTTGACATATCAGGGCTGAAATTGAAACTTGAGAGAGGATGGTAAGAAACTTCTCTCAGCACTAAGTGGGAGAATTTTAGCCTTGTAAGTTAACTTTTTTTAAATGGAAAATTTCTAATACATACTCCCATAAGGAGAATAAAGTGAACACCAATATACCAAAATTACTGATATATTTATATTACTATTATCATTTTTTAGCTTAACAACCAGATTTATGTACTTTCCTTTCTAGAAGCCCAGATAATTATCAGTTATGGAATATTCCTGAAGATTTTATGGCTCCAGAAATAGGAGGCTTGCTCTTTCTTCATAACCAAGACACGAAGAGACTCAGAGGCATACTGCCAGCTAGAGACTGTTCTTGACTGGTGTACATTGCATTTTCATACAATCCATTCATTTGTATGTCATTAATACTCCAAACCAGTTTGATATGCTAAATTTGGCCCTGATAAGCTGAAACACTCAGGTAGCATACAAGTTTATGACTACCAAGCAGTGTTTCACTGTTGGCAGGATATTTGATCAGCAATGTTTGTGTGTTTCTGAATATTTTATTGCTTTCTGTTTTCATTATTTTATAAAAACAAATGGAATATGAAAATGCTGATATAAGATGTGTAGATCTTACAAACCTAATATACTTGAGACAAGGATGGAAATCATTCTGAGTGCCAAAAGAGGTAAATCAATAAGACACTCATTGTGCTAACACCAGCCAACTGTTTGTTCAGTTGTGAATAAGGAGATAACAAAGCAATAACATATTCAAAATTCCAGAAATATGTTATTAAAAGTTGTGTAAAAGAAAAATATAAATGAAGACCTTTTAGTTTTTTATACTTGGATCAACAACACTTTATTCTCATAACATATAAGCTTAATTTTTAGCCTTTATATAGTCAACTTTGATACATATTTTTAGTAATGCACTACACATAAAAATAGGACATTCGCTATATAGCTTGTATAAGTCCCAAGTAATCTATTCCATAATCATGGATTTTTTTTTCTGAGTGGTTAAATAAAACAACAATTTATCTTGAACTATAAAATCATACACCCACATGTTTGCATGCCCAAGAATCACCTTTGGCCCTTCTACTCTAGTCTTAAATCAGTGATGTGTTATTCTTTATTTTG
The DNA here is from genome assembly GCF_964237555.1 of Oryctolagus cuniculus. Taxonomy (NCBI): domain Eukaryota; kingdom Metazoa; phylum Chordata; class Mammalia; order Lagomorpha; family Leporidae; genus Oryctolagus; species Oryctolagus cuniculus. The sequence goes on from NC_091441.1 coordinate 26,078,224, forward strand.
AGGACATTATGTGAAATCCAGTCACAGGAAGACAACGATCACATGATATGACCCATATGAAGAATGTAATGAAATTGATCTCTACTTCCTAGAAGGAGAATTGTGGTTGGAGAAAATAGAGGGAAGGAGGGTACGGGGAGATTGATCAACAGTTACATAGGAGAAGTAAGTTCTGGTTTTCTCATGCACAATAGGGTGACTATGGTTAGTAAGACTACAATGGGCATTTCAAAATAGATAGATGAGAGGATTTTGAACATTCTTACTAGCAAGAAATGATAAATGCTTGAGATGATGAATATGCTAAATATTCTATTTAGATCATTATACAACATATACATATATCAAAGCATCACAAAGAGCTCCATAATTACGTACAATTGTTAGGTATCAAAAATAAAATTTTAAGAAATTCTGAGAGAACAATCTGGGTGAGTCACCTTTGGCACACCCTTAACCCTGAAGAACCAAACAGAGCTTTCTGGCCACACCCATCACAGCCTCTAAGGATTCATCAAAAGCAGACAGTCCACTTAATCTAGAGTCATAGTATAACAAGAAAAAGCACCACAGCAAAGAAACCAAAGAATATCTCCACAATGTCAAACAAACGTAGAAACCGAGGTAACAAGAACAAGGAAGACACTGTGATGCACACAAATGAAAAAGACACCCCAATTCAAGATTATGAAGATGATCAGATAGAAGAAATGCAAGAAACAGATCTTAAAAAATTGATAAGAACATTAAGAAACTCTCAAAAACAAATTCTTGAACTACAGAAATACTTAATGGACAAGATAGAAAATCTTACTCGCGAAAATGAAATATTAAGGAGGAATCAAAATGAAATGAAACAACTAGTAGAACATGAAACTGTGATAGTGAAGAAAAATCATAATGAAATGAAGAATTCGAGAGATCAAATAACAAACACATTAGAGAGCCTTAAAAACAGAATGGGTGAAGCAGTAGAGAGAATATCTGACATAGAAGACAGAGAACAGGAAAGCATACAGTCAAACCAAAGAAAAGAAGAGGAAATTAGAAATCTAAAAAATATTGTCGGGAATCTACAGGATACTATTAAAAAACACAACATTCGGGCTCTAGGAGTTCCTGAAGGCATGGAGAGGGAGAAAGGATTAGAAGGCCTTTTTAGTGAGATACTAGCAGAGAATGTCCCAGGTTTGGAGGACAGAGACATCCTAGTACAGAAAGCTCATAGAACCCCTAATAAACATGACCAAAAGAGATCCTCACACAACACGTTGTAATTAAACTCTCCACAGTGAAACAGAAAGAAAAGATTCTAAAATGTGCAAGAGAGAAACCTCAGATTACTCTCAGAGGATCACCAATTAGACTCACAGCATATTTCTCATCAGAAACCCTACAGGCTAGAAGGGAATGTGAGACATAGCCGAGGTACTAAGAGAGAAAAACTTCCAGCCCAGAATATTATATCCTGCAAAGCTCCATTTGTGAATGAAGGTGAAATAAAGACCTTTCACAGCAAACAGAAATTGAAAGAATTTGTTGCCACTCATCCAACGCTGCAAAAGATGCTTAAAGATGTATTACACACAGAAACACAGAAACACGGTCATCAATATGAAAGAAGGTAAAGGAAGGAAACCTCACAGCAAAAGATCACAGGAAGTCCAAAACATATATTAGAAAATATCTTTGGCAAATGGCAGGGCAAAGCTACTACATATCAATAGTCACATTGAACGTTAATGGCCTGAACTATCCAGTTAAAAGACACCAATTGGCTGATTGGCTTAAGGAACAAAACCATCTATTACAAAAAACACATCTTTCCAACAAAGATCCATACAGACTGAAAGTGAAAGGCTAGAAAAAGATACAGCATGCCAACAGAAATGAAAAAAGAGCAGGCGTAGCCATCTTAATATCAGACAAAATAAACTTTAACACAAAAACTGTTAAGAGAGACAAAGAGGGGCACTATATAATGATTAAGGGATCAATTCATCAGGAAGATATAACGATTATCAATGTATATGCACCTAATTACAGGGCACCGGTTCATTTAAAAGATTTGTTAAGGGACTTAAAGGGAGACTTAGACCCCAATACAATAGTACTGGGGGACTTAAATACTCCACTCTAGAAATAGATCAACAGGACAGAAGATCAACAAGGAGACAGTAGATTTAAATGACACTATAGCCCAAATGGATCTAACAGATATCTATAGAACTTTTCATCCTACACAGAAAGCATTTACATTCTTCTCAGCAGTACATGGAACCTTCTCTAGGATTGACGACATACTAGGCCATAAAGCAAGTCTCAGCAAATTCAAAAGAATTAGAATCATACCATGCAGCTTCTCAGACCATAGGGGAATGAAGTTGGAAATAAGCAACTCAGGAATCCCTAGAGCATATGCAAACACATGGAGATTGAACAACATGCTCCTGAATGAACAATGGGTCAAAGAAGAAATCAAAAGAGAAATCAAAAACATTTGGAAGTAAATGAGGATAACAACACAACATACCAAAACTTATGGGATTCAGCAAAAGCAGTGTTAAGAGGAAAGTTTATAGCAATAGGTGAAATTGGAAAGGCACCAAATAGATGAGCTTTCAATTCATCTCAAGGATCTAGAAAATCTGTAGCAAACCAGACCCAAATCTAGTAGGAGAAGAGAAATAATTAAAAACAGAGAAGAAATCAACAGGATTGAATCCAAAAAAACATTACAAAAAATCAGCCAAACGAGGAGCTGGTTTTTTGAAAAAATAAACAAAATTGACACCCTATTGGCCCAACTAACTAAAAAAAGAAAAGACCCAAATCAATAAAATCAGAGATGAAAAAGGAAACGTAATAACAGATATCACAGAAATAAAAAGAATCATCAGAAATTACTGCAAGGACTTGTATGCCAGGCAACAGGGAAACCTATCAGAAATGGATAGATTCCTGGACACATGCAACCTACCTAAATTGAACCAGGAAGACATCGAAAACTTAAGCAGACCCATAACTGAGACAGAAATTGAAACAGTGATAAAGGCCCTCCCAACAAAGAAAAGCCCAGGACTAGATGGATTCACTGCTGAATTCTACCAGGCATTTAAAGAAGAACTAACTCCAATTCTTCTCAAACTATTCAGAACGATCAAAAAAGAGGGAATCCTCCCAAATTCTTTTCTATGAAGCCAGCATCACCTTAATTCTTAAGCCAGAAAAAGATGCAGCATTGAAAGAGAATTACAGACCAATATCCCTGATGAACATAGATGCAAAAATCCTCAATAAAATTCTCGCCAATAGAATGCAACAACACATCAGAAAGATCATCTACCCAGACCAAGTGGGATTTATCCCTGGTATGCAGGGATGGTTCGATGTACGCAAAACAATCAATGTGATACACCACATTAACAGACTGCAGAAGAAAAACCATATGATTATCTCAATAGATGCCGAGAAAGCATTTGATAAAATACAACACCCTTTCATGATGAAAACTCTAAGCAAACTGGGTTTGGCAGGAACATTCCTCAATACAATCAAAGCAATCTATGAAAAACCCACGGGCAACATCCTATTGAATGGGGAAAAGTTGGATGCATTTCCACTGAGATCTGGTACCAGACAGGGATGCCCACTCTCATCACTGCTATTCAATATAGTTCTGGAAGTTTTAGCCAGAGCTATTAGGCAAGAAAAAGAAATTAAAGGGATATAAATTGGGAAGGAAGAAGTCAAATTATCCCTCTTTGAAGATGATGTGATTCTTTATTTAGGAGATCCAAAGAACTCTACTAAGAGACTATTGGAACTCATAGAAGAGTTTGGCAAAGTAGCAGGATATAAAATCAATGCACAAAAATCAACAGCTTTTGTATACACAGACAATGCCATGGCTGAGGAAGAACTTCTAAGATCAATCCCATTCACAATAGCTACAAAAACAATCAAATACCTTGGAATAAACTTAACCAAGGACGTTAAAGATCTCTACGATGAAAATTACAAAACCTTAAAGAAAGAAATAGAAGAGGATACAAAGAAATGGAAAAATCTTCCATGCTCATGGATTGGAAGACTCAATATCATCAAAATGTCCATTCTCCCAAAAGCAATTTATAGATTCAATGCAATACCAATCAAGATACCGAAGACCTTCTTCTCAGATCTGGAAAAAATGATGCTGAAATTCATATGGAGACACAGGAGACCTCGAATAGCTAAAGCAATCTTGTACAACAAAAACAAAGCCAGAGGCATCACAATACCAGATTTCAGGACATACTACAGGGCAGTTGTAATCAAAACAGCATGGTTCTGGTACAGAAACAGATGGATAGACCAATGGAATAGAATAGAAACACCAGAAATCAACCCAAACATCTACAGCCTACTTATATTTGATCAAGGATACAAAACCAATTCCTGGAGTAAGGACAGTCTATTCAATAAATGGTGCTAGGAAAATTGGATTTCCACATGAAAGACCCCTACTTTTCACCTTACACAAAAATTCACTCAACATGGCTTCAAGACTTAAATATACGACCTGACACCATCAAATTATTAGAGAGCATTGGAGAAACCCTGCAAGATATAGGTACTGGAAAAGACTTCTTAGAAAAGACCCCAGAAGCACAGGCAGTCAAAGCCAAAATTAACATTTGGAATTACATCAAATTGAGAAGTTTCTGTACTGCAAAAGAAACAGTCAGACAAGTGAAGAGGCAACCGACAGAACGGGAAAAAAATATTTGCAAACTATGTAACAGATAAAGGGTTGATAACCAGAATCTACAAAGAATTCAAGAAACTCCACAACAAAACAAACAACAAACTTAAGAGACGGGCCAAGGACCTCAATAGACATTTTTCAAAAGAGGAAATCCAAATGGCCAACAGACACATGAAAAAATGTTCAAGATCACTAGCCATCAGGGAAATGCAAATCAAAACCACAATGAGGTTTCACCTCACCCCAGTTAGAATGGCTCACATTCAGAAATCTACCAACAATAGATGCTGGAGAGGATGTGGGGAAAAAGGGACACTAACCCACTGTTGGTGGGAATGCAAATTGGTTAAGCCACTAGGGAAGTCAGTCTGGAGATTCCTCAGAAACCTGAATATAACCCTATCATACAACCCAGCCATCCCATTCCTTAGAATATACCCAAAGGAAATGAAATTGGCAAACAAACAAGCTGTCTGCACATTCATGTTTATTGCAGCTCAATTCACAATAGCTAAGACCTGGAACCAACCCAAATGTCCATCAACAGTAGACTGGATAAATTATGGGACATGTACTCTATAGAATACTATACAGCAGTCAAAAACAACAAAATCCAGTTATTTGCAACAAGATGGAGGAATCTGGAAAACATCATGCTGAGTGATTTAAGCCAGTCCCAAAGGGACAAATATCATACGTTCTACCTGATCAGTGACAACTAAGGTAAACCTGTTGAAGTGAAATGGGCACTATGAGAAACAGTGACTTGATCAGCTCTTGTCCTGACTGTTGATGTACAATGTAATACTTTATCCATTTTAGTATTTTTTGGTTCTAGTACTATTGGTTGAACTCTGTAATTAACACACAATTATTCTTAGGTGTTTAAATTTTAACTGAAAAGTGATCCCTGTTAAATATAAGAGTGGGCCCTAAAGGCATTCCAATCTGGCTGAAAAGCCCATGAGAGTATTTCAGGCATGGAAAGCCAAGACACTCTGGCAAAAAAAAAAAAAAAAAAAAAAAAAAAAAAAAAAAAAAAAACCTAAATGAAAGATCTCTGTGAGTGAGATCCCAGTGGAAAGAACAGGTCTTCAAAGAAGGAGGTAGCTTTCTCTGAAGGGAGGAAAGAACCTCCACTTTGACTATGACCTTGTCTAAACAAAATAAGAGTCGGAGAACTCAAGGGGATTCCATAGCCTTGGAAACTCATGACTGGTGCATAGGGAGATTACTGATGCCATGAACAGGGGTGTCAATTTGTAAAGTCAACAACAGGAGTCACTGTGCACTTATTCCTCATGTAGGATCTCTGTCCTTAATGTGCTGTACATTGAGGCTTAATGCTATAATGAGTACTCAAACAGTATATTTCACTTTGTGTTTCTATGGGGATGCAAACTGTTGAAAACTTTGCTTAATGTATACTAAACTGATCTTCTGTTAAAAAAAAAAAAAGAAGAAGAAGAAATTAGCAATTCCCAACTTGACTCTAGCTGGGATTAAACATGACAATAGGTCTGATCTGATTTCATCATCATTAAAAAAATCATCTATTATTTTTCACTTTATGTTTATGTGTGGGAGCAAACTTTTGAAATCTTTACTTAATGTATGCTAAACTGATCTTCTGTATATAAATAGAATTGAAAATGAATCCTCATGTGAATGGAAGGGGAGAGGGAATGCGAAAGGGGAGGGTTGCGGGTGGGAGGGACGTTATGGGGGGGAAGCCATTGTAATCCATAACCCGTACTTTGGAAATTTATATTCATTAAATAAAAGCAAAAAAAAAGAAAATTAAAAAAAATATAAGAGTGGGAATAAGAGAGGGAAGAGATGTACAATTTGGAACATGCTCAATCAGACTTGCACCAAATGGTGAAGTTAAAAACATGCCAGGGGATTCCAATACAATCCCATCAAGGTGGCATGTAACTATGCCATCTCACTAGTCCAAGTGATCAATTTCAGTTCACAATTGATCACATTGATAGGTCTAAGAGTCAAAGGGATCCCACAAACAAGACTAGTGTCTGCTAATGCTAACTGATAGAATTAAAAAGGGAGAGAACGATCCAACATGGGAAGTGGGATACACAGCAGACTCATAGAATGGCAGATGTCCTAAATAGCACTCTGGCCTCAGAATCAGTGGTTAAGTCATTCGGATCTGGCTGAAAAGCCCATGAGAGTATTTTAGGCATGGAAAGCCAAGTCACTCTGTCAAAAAAAAAAAAAAAAAAAAAAGGAAGAGGAAGAGGAAGAAGACCTAAATGAAAGATCTCTGCGAGTGAGATCCTAGTGGAAAGAACGGGGCCATCAAAGAAGGAGGTACCTTTCTCTGAAGGGAGGAGAGAACTTCCACTTTGACTATGACCCTGTCGGAATAAGATCAAAGTCGGCGAACCCAAAAGGCTTCCATAGCCTTGGCAACTCATGACTAGAGTCTAGGGATATTACTGATGCCATAAACAAGGGTGCCAAATTGTTAAGTCAACAACAGGAGTCACTGTGTACTTACTTCTCATGTGGGATCTGTCCTTAATGTGTTGTCCAATGTGAAGTAATGCTAAAACTAGTACTGAAACAGTATTTTTACACTTTGTGTTTCTGTGTGGGTGCAAACTGATGAAATCTTTACTTAATATATATTGAATCCATCTTCTGTATATAAAGATAATTAAAAATGAATCTTGAAAAAAAAAGAAATTCTCTGGGGCAGGTGTTAAGTATTGTAGTTAAGGTATTGCTTGGGATGCTAACATCTCTATTAATATGCCTGGGTTTTTGAGTCCATGATTGGTTTCCAAATCCAGCTTCCTGCTAATGTGTATTTGAGGATGCAGCTGGATAGGTGATGGCATTAAGTTGATGGTCCCTGCTCCCCACTAGAGAAAGATCAATTGAGTTTGAAGTTCCTTGCCATGCCAAAACCTAATATGTTTCAAATATTTGGAAAATGAACTACCTCACTCACTCTCTGTCTCCCTATCTCCCTCCCTCCCTGCACTACCACTGCCTTTCAAAAATAAACACAAATAAATAAAATATTAAAGGAGTATTGTGGCCAGGCATGATATAAATCTCAACAATGAAATGCTAACCCACTGAAATCCTTGTCTTCTATAATCTTGAATGATTCATTGATTACAGTCATACTTACATACATACTTACACACATACATACTCTTATTACTCAAGGAAATCTTATATCTCTGTACCCATGCACTTTATCTTAGAAATTAAAAGGATAATTCCTATATTTCACGTTTTGTCCCATTTTTTAAATTTCCTTTGCCCTTAGCAACATACATGACATACACTGAATGCTTAATATATTTTTAATCTGAGTTGCATCTGGTAGTATCAAATTTACAACATTTTTTCTTCAACAACCCAATCATTAATATGTTTAATTATCAACATTTATCAAGTATTTACTTTCTGTTAATTTCTCCTCTAGAAGAAAGATGACCTAAAACATAATTTCCAGGGCTGGCATTTGGCCTAGAGATTAAACTACTTGTTGGGAATTCCTACATCTCTTATCACAGTGTTTGAGTTTGAGTCCCACCTCTGCTTCTAATTCCAGATTCCTGCTGATGTTCATCCTAGGAGGCATATGTGACTGGATCCCTGACACCCACACAGGAGACCTGGATTGAATTCTAGGTCCTTGGCTTTGACCTGGACCAACCCTGGCTCTTAAAGGTGTTTGGAGAGTGATCCAGTAGGTGAGCACTTTCTGTCTGCCAGTCCGCCAGTCTGTGTTCCTCTATTTCTTTACGTCTCAACTGAATGAGTTTATTTTTTAAAAGTATAGTTTCCTGCCTTCAAGCATCAGTCTACCTATAAGGGAATACTGAAATATAAACCACAAATTTTACTGTCAGGCAAAAAAAATCACAATTAGTAGGAATGTATAATTTGACATATAGAAGATAACATAACTCCAATATCAGTATCAGAGTGAAATTCATAGAAGAGGTAACATTTTAACTGGCCCTTGAAACAACAGGTAGACTTTTTTGAGTAAGAAAAGAAGAGGTGGCTTCTTTTGCCTATAATATGGAACTAAAGATACAGAAAGATCATTCTCATTCAGCATCAATGATATCTTCAAAATAAATATATTATTTGATATATGGCTGAACTAGGGATAAAGCAAGGAGATGTCATAACAGCAATAAACCATGGATGCATGAATCCACAAAATATGGTAAAGCTAAAGTCATTACTGTCTGATCACTGACAGCCTAGAGCTATAATATTTGTAAATGGCTTGAGTAACAGAGAGTAGAGGGCACACAAATTTGGGGGATCAGTAAGGCAGAAACCTGCATTAACTAAAAAAGAAAACAAATATAAAACATAGGTTTCCAAAAGGAGAATGTACTCAGCATGCATACTAGAACAAAAGCTGTACATCAGGGAATGTTGGGATATTCCTGGCTTGATTTGATTTTTGAGTAGAGTTGAAGAAATGGGAAAAAGAGGGTAGTGAGCATTATCAACCACAAACTTACCATAAGCAAACTCACAGTTGAATTACCATTTAAATGGTCCCCAAAACTGCAGGCAATAAATTACTTTCAAGTAATTCTGGGTTGGTAGGGCACCCAGGTGAGTGAGTTGGCTGATGCATGCAAACTTACTTTGAAAGAATGAAATTTCAATGCAGACAGTCTAAATGTCTACATCTATGTATTTATATCTTATCCATCAGTCTGCCTTCCTGTCTAGCTATCAAGTTAGCAGGATAAGTTAAACACCACAAAAACTGATGTAATCAAAGAGTGAAACAATGAATTGAAACTTAAAGCTAATTCATTAAATCATCCTAAATGTAAAACAAAATCATTCAAAATGTGTGAAAGGAAAAGATGACAAAAAAGTTATAAAGCAATGATATTAGGCAAGATATAATATTTTAAAAAATATAATAGATGACAATTTTTTGGTGTTGAAAAACCCAATTTCTAAAGTGCCAACATAGATTAGTCAAGAAAATAAATTTTAGGGGCTGGCGCTGTGGTGTAGCAGGTAAAGCCACTGCCTGCAGTGCCAGCATCCCACATGGCTGCCGGTTTGAGTCCCAGCTGCTCCACTTCCTATCCAGCTCTCTGCTATGGCCTGTGAAAGCAGAAGATGGTCCAAGAGCTTGGGCCCCTGCACCTGGAAGAAGCTCCTGCTCCAGCTTCAGATTGCACAGTTCCAGCCGTTGCTGCCAGTTGAAGAGTGAACTTTCTCTCTGTCTCTCTCTCTCTCTCTCTCTCTCTCTCTACCTTTCCTCTCTCTGCATAAATCTAACTTTCAAATAAATAAATTTTAAAAAAGAAAAATTTTATTAATAAGTTGATATATAATAATGAAATTGCAAAATGAAAAATGTGGAGTATGTTATCCCCATTTCGCAACTTTAACAAAATTAGCATAAACTGGAAGGTTTATGAACAAAAAATACTTATTTTTCAGTTATGGAGGCTGGGAAATCAATGATCATGTAACCAGCTTATTTGATGTCTGGTAAGAGCATACTTTCTGGTGCCATTGATGGGACTTTCCCATTGTGTTCTCATATGGTGAAAAATGGAAAATGACCTATCACAGGCCTCTTGTATTGTCACAAATCCCATTCATGAAAGCCCCACCATCATGACCTAAAATCTCCCCAAATTCTCATCTCTTATCACCATTATGTCTATGTCGAGGGCAAAGAGAAACACAAATAATTAAATGACAGGGACCAACAAAAGGGAAAAGAAATATCATCTTTTCAAATAGTAACAATTATACAGGAGGTTGATTTCTCAACAATAAATTAGAAACTATAAGAATAAAACAACTTTCTCAAAAACTAAGAAAATAATGGTCATTTTAGAATTGTATGTGTAACAAAAACTATTCTTTTTCAAATGAAGGTGAGATTTCTGACTTCTACTTGCTGTGTAGAAATCTGGAAAAGAATGTCACTCTCATTTTACAACTGTAATAAACTCACTGGACAACAAATTCACAACTTTGCTCTAAGCTATTGGAGTACAGTAGTTGTAGGGCAACCCATTATGTGAAAATCTAAGGTAAACAAGTAACTGAGGAGAAATGTGATCCATGGATGTGCTTACTTGGAATGCATGCCTCAGGATGCTCTTCAATCAGATAAGTAGAATTCAACCAATTTTTTTAATGAATTGGTAAAGACCTATAATAGCCTAGAATGAGACTATGGAATCTATGTCTGTATGCTACAGATGCAACAAGGGGGAGGGGTTTACTCTGATTCACAGGCTGTTAAAATATTTCACTGTGTGCTCATCAGAAATATTAAAAGCAATATGAGAGTACTGAGAAAGACTTACTCATGGTATAAGCCAGGGGAGGGAAAAAGAAGCTACTGCTGTGGTGAGAAGGGAGAGGTGGGCATAGAATCCCACTCAGACCCTTTTCTTCCATCTTACCCATCACTCTTAGGGCACAGGTGAAGACCCATTAAAGCTGAGGAACAGAAAAAAAAAAAAAACTCACCCCTGGGAGATGAGAAGGAATCTGCTTTAGTTAGAGATCAGTTATGGATGAGTGTAAGTCAAGATCAACAAGAAGACCCTCTTCCCACTGACTTTGGTGCATATTGAGACTGTCACTAAGACTGAATCAGAACAGCCAATGCCTATGCCCACCCATTACCTCCACCAGCTTAACAATTGTTGGGCAACATTCAACAGTTGTCTGCTACCAAGAAAGGAGATGTAGAAAGACTTTGTGGTGAGGTATACAGAGAGGACACATGGAGTTGAATTTGGAGGAGATAATGAGAACTTCCTCTTGTCATCAACTCCCTACCTTAATCATAAGGTAACACTGAGGAACAGGAACACCTGCAGTTTACTGAAGTGAGTCATAGCAACAGTGAAATTCAAATCCATCCCATTTCCTAACTAGACTGATTTAACTTCCATATTACACACCCAATAGAAGAAAATGTGTGACTGTTTCCAGGAATACACACTAATTACTTCAATCTCTACTGACCTACACAACAAAAACTTAAACAGAAATTGCAAAGCATACAAAGAATGCTGAAAAAAATAGGACACTGTCAAAAACAAAGTGATCAACAGAATTAGACTCAAATGTGGCACAGATGTTGCAACTCTCAGATAGGGAGCTTAAGATAATTATGATGAATATATTAAGGGCCTTAGTGAAATAAACGGACAACATGCATAATCAGGGGAGGAACTTCTGCAGAGAGATGGAAACAAAGAAAAACTGGAATGGAATTATCAAAAGCATGCCTTTAATGACCTCATCAATATACCTGACACAACTGAAGTACTAGCCAGTGGACTTAAAATCAGCTCTTCTAAATTATACAAACTGAAGCATACACAGAGTGAAACAAAACCTGGCCAGAGCAATCAAGAGCTATGGGACAACACAAGAGAAATATTTGAATAAAGGTGAAATGAAGAATTTTTAGGCAAATAAAAAGTGTATTAATACACACTCACAGATTTGTATATAACATGTTTTAATAGCCAAAAAAATGATATCATCATGGCCTGATATGGTAGAAATACTGACAAGATAGCAAAATGTGTGGAAAAATCATACAAAAGACTATAACAATATAATGGAATTTTCTGACTCGTATGCTAATGAAAGGTAGAATTAAAATCATGGACAAAGACAACAAATGATTTGGGATTAGTTTGTGCCAGTCTTCAATTTACTGATTCTCTGATCCAAATCCACTCATTGTTTTGTGATAATGGGCATGGAGTTTGTAAATATTTCCTCTTTGCTAGCTGGTGTGCTGTTAAGCCTTGTCAATAGAAGGTCCAGGAAAGACACCAAAGAAGGAAGGGATTTCTCTTCCTTATTCTGCTTTGCCTTTCTAATAGCTATAAGCTGATGCTTTCTCCTGTACGCTGCACCAGGAGAATACACTTTCTCCAGCACTTATCTCCCACAAAAGGTTGCTTCTCTAGACTATGGTTCCTATGGCAAGTGGCGATTAGCATTATAAACACCACCTTTTTGCTTTAGTGCCTCTCAGACTCTACTGTGGTATGCTGATGGCCAGGCATCAACCAATGACTTGGCTCCTTGAAATGGGTTTGCACTGAGTTCTGAGGTATAGCACATTCCATTAGACAGCTTGCTCCTACACTCTTCTGGGTAATCCTCAGTGGGTCCCTTTGGAAGACCTTCGGTGGGTTATGAGAGCTGGTAACTCTCCGTGACTATGCATCCTCTAATTAACACACAATTATTCTTAGGTGTTTAAATTTTAACTGAAAAGTGATCCCTGTTAGGAATTTGGAAAACATTATGCTGAGTGAAATAAGCCAATCCCAAAGGGACAAATACCACTTGTTCTCCCTGATAGGTGACAACTAACTGAGCACCAAAAAGGAAACCTGTTAAAGTGAAAAGAACACTAGGAGAAACGGTGACTTGATCAGCCCTCGCCCTGACTGTTGATGAGCAACTTAATATGTTATCCCTCTTAGTATTTTTTTTGTTTGTTCTACTTAATACTTTTGGTTGAATACTGTAATCAATACACAATTCTTCTTAAGTGCTGAAACTTAACTGAAAAGTGATCGCTGTTAAATATAAGAGTGGGAATAAGAGAGGGAAGAGATGTGCAATTCGGGACATGCTCAAGCTGACTTACCTCAAACGGTAGAGTTAGAAACATACCAGGGGATTCCAATTCAATCCCATCAAGGTGGCATGTACCAATGCCATCTCACTAGTCCCAGTGATCAACTTCTGTTCACAATTGATCGTAATGATAGGACTAAGAACCAATGGGATCACATAAAGAAGAATAGTGTCTGCAAATACTAGCTGATAGAATAAAAAAAGGGAGAGAATGGTCCAACATAGAATGGCATAGAATGGCAAATGTCCTAACAGCACTCTGGCCTCATAATCAGCCCTTAAGGCATGCGGATCCGGCTGAAATGCCCATGAGAGTATTTCAGGCATGGAAGGCCAAGACACTCTGGGGGGAAAAAAAAAACCTAAATGAAAGATCTCCACGAGTGAGATCCCAGTGGGAAGAATGGGTCATCAAAGAAGGAGGTACCTTTCTCTGAAGGGAGGAGAGAACTTCCACTTTGACCATGGCCTTGTCTAAATATGATCAGAGTCAGTGAACTCAGGGGGCTTCCATAGCCTTGGCAACTCATGACAAGAGCCTAGCATGATTACTGAGGCCATAAACAAGAGTGTCAAATTGTTAAGTCAACAACAGGAGTCACTGTGCACTTACTCCTCATGTAGGATCTTTGTCCTTAGTGTGCTGTACATTCAGATTTAATGCTATAACTAGTACTCAAACAGTATTTTTCACTTTATGTTTCTGTGCAGGAGCAAACTGTTGAAATCTTTACTTAATGTATGCTAAACTGATCTTCTGTATATAAAGAGAATTGAAAATGAATCTTGATGTGAATGGAAGGGGAGAGGGAGTGGGAAAGGGGAGGGTTGCGGGTTGGAGGGACGTTATGGGGGGGAAGCCATTGTAATCCATATTCTGTACTTCGGAAATTTATATTCATTAATAAAAGTTTAAAAAATTAAAAAAAAAAAGAAGATTTCCAATCATTACCCACAGTGAGTTATCTCAGGGACTTCCCAGAAATCCATATTCTTTCCAATCAGGTTTCAGCCCAGGAAGGAAGGGGATATTTTCTTGAGTGCTCTATTTCATTCCAGGGCATAATAGCTGCTCCCTGTATCTGTAATTCCTGTATCCTTTACAGTTCTCCTTTATGCTAAAAATTTGATTCCCATTTATCCCATCACCTGATAATTTGTTATATTAACCTTTTCTTTTCAAATTAGCAAGTGGTTTCCTGTTTCCTGATTGGGCAGAGATTGGCTTGGAGTGTGACTGGAATTCAAGATTTCTAAAGTTATATTTTGGGGGAGAATAAAGATACTGATTGACCTTATGAGTTGGGTATTTTATGTATGTTAAAATTATGGTAGCAAGTAAAAGATTTGATGTGGAATATATAATTTCCAAATGAGTAGAGAAGAAATGGAATAAGCAGCAAGGTGAAATTAACAAGAAGGCTTGTGTAGTAGTGAAGACTACCCAAGTGTCTACCAAACTTATTCGCTTTATCTCTGGACACATGTGTAGATTATATTTGGTAGACTACTTCACTCTTAGGTGTGGCCATGTGACTCAGCTCTGGTCAATGCCATGTGGAAGTGATGGATCACTTCCTGGTGGGATGTATTAAGTACCTTCATGCTTCATACTCCATAATTGTCACCATCTTGAAAGCCTTAAACCAAACATAGAAGGAACCAGAATTCCAAACATCACTAGAAAGTATATCCACCTATGAGGCACACCTGTTTTAAGGTTTTATGTGCAGGATTTTTTTAAGAGTTCTATTGCATTTATCTACTGAAAGTAAGGGATTCATCTGTTATATAAACTAGTGTTGCATTAATACAACAAGGAAGGAGAAAATGAACAAAAATTGATACATTCAAAAATAAGGCAAAATAGAAAGAAGATACATTTTAGATTGTAGAAATAAATCCAAACATATCAATAGTTACAATATAAGAGTTTCACCTTTATGATTAAGTGAGACTACTGAAATAATCTATAACATGAGTTTGGAGACATTTGTAAATATTGAAAATAATGCGTATCAAGCAAACTACCCAAAATGTCTAGTATAGCTAGGTTAACATCAGCCACATTTGTGCTGAAAGCAAAACAAATCACTCATAACTAGCACCACATAATAGTGATAAGAATTTCCATTCATTAATGTTATAAAAAATTTTAAATTTCCCTAATTGAAATTTGTATAAAATGTATATTAAAAGTTATTATGAGGGGACCGGCACTGTGGCGCAGTGGGTTAAAGCCTTGGCCTGAAGAGCCGGCATCCCACACGGGTGCCAGTTTTAGTCCTGGCTGCTCCTTTTCCAATCCAGCTCTCTGCTATGGCCTGGGAAAGCAGTAAATGATGGCCCAACTGCTTAGCCCCTGCACCTGTGTAGGAGACCCAGAGGAAGTTCCTGGCTCCTGGCTTCGGATCAGTGCAGCTCCAGCCATTGTGGCCATCTGGGGAGTGAACCAATGGATGGAAGACTCTCTCTCTCTGTTTCTGCCTCTCTCTGTGTAACTCTTTCAAATAAAAAACAAATAAATAAAAATAAATCTTTTTAAAAAGTTATTATGAGAAGAAACTGTCAAAGACAGTATTTTAATGGGATATTTTAACCCTCTCAAGAATTAATAAATAGGTGAAACACAAAAATATTAGTAACACCATTATATATGTGCATACACATGTGCATTGTTATAATATTCATATACCTGTAATAGTGTACCCAACAGTTGTAGTTCATATACAATTTTCATAAAAATGTGGAATTTTTATAAAATTATGCATAAAAATTATAATGATACGCTCAATGGATTTCAGAGGAGAGATAGACAAAGTTTACACTGGGTTAACAATTTGACCAGAAGCCTAGACAGAAGATAATGCCCTGCATCTTTTGGAGAAATGGGTCTAATCCTTAGTTACTAATGCTAAAATTATGAGAAATTTTCCTAAATACCAAGCTAATAAAGGATAAAAAATGAGTACACCAAAAACACGAGCTTATTGTCTGGGTCTTACTTGGCAAAACTTTTTTTTTATGTCCTGAGCATATGAAATAGATTAAACATTGAACTAAAAGCAAGAGGTTCTATAATCTGTCTTAACCATAGTTATTCATTTCCATCAGAGGAAAAATTCAACCCATAAATAGATAGTAGCAGAGCCTGACAAATGTATCTTTTCTGTATCTCTTGCTTCACAGCAATAAAACAAAATCTAATCATGCATCAGACTCATGGACATGTAAAAGCAGAGATGACAGCCATTGAGTTTCAAAGACAATTTCTTGACCCCTCAAAGTTTCTTGATTTGCGTAAATTCAATCTCTTTTTTCTCTTTCAATGTAAATAAGATTGTGATCTGAAAATGCAGCCATAACTGGGTTCTTCTTCCCAACTTGAAGTTCAGCATTGACTTTCTCTTTACATCTTCTCAGTTTCTTACTATAATGGCAATAGTGAGGTCATATATTTCCCAGCAACAGAGGGAACATCATAGTTCAACTCTTTTGACAAGACTGTCTTAAGTGCTAATGAAATGTCTGTATTCTGCAGATCATTTTGGAATTATGGTATTTGGATATCAGGTTGAAAGTAAAATAGCTGATTACACTTACTGGATGTCTTTTGAAAATTGGAGGCATAAACAGAAACACTAACATCCCAATAAATTCATAAGTTGAAAATTTAGTTAAGCTGAAAATGTACTTTATTCACCTAATATAATGGTTTAGCAACACAATAACCTGTGATTGTATTTACTGCACATCATCAGACTGGGAAAAGACTAGAATGCACATTGTTTTCTCATTGTTGACAAAAAGAAGAGAAGCCAGCTTTGCAGCCCTTCCCATTGTGGAGAAAACTGGGCAGATTAATCAAGTGATACAAGAGAGAAAAGATACGCTTTTGTTACTCAGGTTTTGGAATTACAAACAGTATCCTTGACTTTTGAAGTGCTAAAAATTTTAGACATGTTTTCCTTGAGCAGATATTGTCATTTTGTAGAGTGTGTTATGGATTGCAGAGGAAGTTGGCTGGGATTTGCCCTTAGCTGTGTATGCAACACATATTTCTTCTTTATGCCTCAACTTCCTCATCTGTAAATTGAGGCAATCAGACCACAAAATAACCTGAATTCCATTAAGTGGAAGGATATGTATCCTTCTGTTACACCACAAAATCTTGGCTTGGGCTTTTTAAAACCATTAATTTAGAAGTAGGCTTTGAGCTAACAGCCATCCTTCACTGGAAGGTGATATCTGCAAAGGCCCTGACCCTAATTAACAGGTCTTAGGACTCTTCAGATTATGTCATGAAAGAATTTATAAACCACCTTCCTGTCAGCAAGATTATCTCAACTCTAGACCTCCTTGGCATCACCATCTCTAATCCAACAGAATAAAAATGGACATTGATGCACAAACATCTCTTTCCAAAATCTGAGATTTTCCTGGAGTTTTATAAAAGAGTTTCTGGTTGTCAGGGCAATTAAAAAATATTAAGTCAGGAGTCATTTGTTACTCTGCAAATAATAAGAACAGGCTCAGGAAGTCAAAGACTTGTGTTACGGTAATAGGCCAGGTGGCAAGAAATATTCAGATCTAACCATGACTTTATCACCCTTCCTTTAAACAAGAAAAGCAAACGTAGAGAAAACATAGATATAGGAAGCCAAAGCAAGTCTTGATTATTAATTTGAGTCCCAAGTATTGGTGCACAACTGCAGTGAGTTGGCCTGGGCAAGTTTTTTATTCAAGTTTGGCCTTCATGGATTGGTTCAAAGGAAAAGTGTTAAATCAGAAAGCCAGATAGAATATATCCATACTCTATTATGCTGCCACCCATAATCCCTCCAGACCTCAAGAGAGATGGTCAAGGTTAACAATGCTGGACCTTCTCTGAGGGGACAAAAGCTTTAGATCTCTCTGCTACTTGAATGAAAAGAGGGTCTCAGGAGGGAGGGAGAGAGAAGGGGAGGGAGGGAGAGAAAATGAGCCAGAGATGGGGAGAAAATGGCAGACAGATGATAAGAGAGAACCCAGCAAGAGTTGGAACTGTTGGTAAAGGCCCTGACTTCTATGGCTAATTTGAAAAGTAAAGAGAAGTCACAGTCATAATTATGAGCACTGTAATTTTATTTATTTAACTCTCTGATTTGTGATTTGTTTATACATTAACTCCAAATTTTAAGCAATCACTAAACATTATATAGATGGCAGCCCATTAAGCTTCTACTTGAGATACCTGCCTCCCATATGAGGGCCCACTGGAGTACAGCCTGATCTACTTCCAATCCAACTCCTTGCTAATTCACCTGGGAAAGCAGTGGAAGATGGTCCAAGTACATGGGAGACCCAGATGGAGTTCCAGGCTCCTGGCTTTGGCCTTGCTTGCTTGCACGTTCTCTCTCTCTCTCACTCTCCCGTGTGCTTGCTCTCCCTCCCTCCCTCCCTCCCTCCCTCTGTTTTTCAAATAAATAAATATAAATCTTCTAAAACTTTTATGACTGTATATGTAATTTCAGTATCATATAAAATATTATTCTCCTCCTTCATGAATAAATTTCAGGTTTCGTCTTTTTCCTTCGATTTTATGATCTGGATGATTTCCTCAATTCTATCTCCCAATCTTTCTGATTATTTTTATGTTGAAATTTACTGATTAAAAATTCCTTGGAGGGGCCAGCGCTGTGGCACAGTGAGTTAAAGTCCTGGCATGAGGCGCCGGCATCCCATGTGGGTGCCAATCCTAGTCCCGGCTGCTCCTCTTCTTATCTAGCTCTCTGCTATGGCTTGGGATAGCAGTGGAAGATGATCCAACTCCTTGGGCCCCTGTACCCATATGGGAGATCCAGAGGAAGCTCCTGGAGCCTGGTTCGGATTGAAGTAACAGCTTGACAGTATGGACTCCATTTTGGAGCACTTGAGACTCCATTCTGGGAAGGTGCCCCTCCACACCGTGAGACTCTGGTCTGAAACTATGATATAAAACAGTTGAACAATAGCAGTCAACTGCATCACACTTAGCAGAGCACAGACACCCCCTAGCATGATCACTCAAGCTTGGAAGTGGATAGGCTGCACCTGGGTTAATAATAAAAATGTAATTTGTCTACGTCCTACATATGATTAAAACCAATACCTGGGTTAATGTCAAGATTATAACTGGAATTGTTAAGATTGTAACTGGTATTGTCAAGATTATAATTAATACTAGTTTCGCATATGTTTTAGGTCAGCTTTACCCCGGTAACCATGTATTGCCCCTGCTCCTAGCAACCATGAGTTCCCCTCCTGATTTTGTGGTTTTTGCCTTTATAAACCCTATTGCTTTGGGCTTCAGGGTCGAGAGTTCCTTAGGGCATGAGCCCACTCTCCACCATTGGCAATAAGGACCATCAAATTGTATCAATGTGTGGAGCTCCTTTGTTTGCACTCGCTCAGGTACAACAGGATCGGTGCAGCTCCAGCTGTTGCTGCCATTTGGGGAGTGAACCAGTGGATGAAAGACCTCTCTCTGTTTCTGCCTCTCTCTGTAACTCTGTCTTTCAAATAAATAAATCTTAAAAAAAAAAAAAAACTCCTTGGAGCTCCTTCTTCTTCTTCTTTCAAAAATTCATTTTTCCTTTTCTATCTTTTTTAATTGTTTATTTTGAGCTCATTATATTCATAGATTGACATGTGCTGAGACAGAAATAATACAAGAGTCCATGGGCCCATCATATACTTGCCACCAATGGTCAGATCTTATAGATCTATAGCACCTCAAGTTGTTCTTTTTACAAAAGTATTTTAGTTTATTAAATTTCTCAGCAAGTAATAACTATCACTTCCTTATTTGCTTAATGTCCTTTCTTTTGATCTCAAATAGATCTACTTACCCCAGGAGGCTTTATTGTCTTGATCTTTCTCTTTCATTATACAAATCCCCTCAAATATATAGTGACCTTTGATTGTTCTTTTATATACAAAACTGTTTCAAAGGAAAGTTGATCAGGATCTAACTAGGGCCAGTTGATTGACAGCTTTAGTAAAGTAATGATGTTAGGAAAACCCTATGTGACAGGATTAGAAGAACACCATCCTGTAGCTCTGTTTCCTGAGCCAGTCCCCCCATTTACACTACTTTTTAAAAGAGAAAATTCTGCACCTTGCCACCCACCGTGGATTCACTCCATATTGATCTGCTTGAAAGGATGAGGGATGGAGAGAAACAGTCAGCTTTTCCTCACACAGCCCTCAGATACAGCCCAGTTATGAATTCCTTCTCTTCTCTGACCTCCCTGACATTATGTATCTCAGACAAGAGAATTTCTTTAGGAATCTGCAGTAGTCCTGCATATCTATATCAAAACAGATGATCCAAAGGAAAAAATACTACAAAGGTTACAACATGGAACCTTTTGTATAACTTAAAATTTTCTAGAAGCCATATGAAAACTTTTCTTTAAAAAGTTATTAAGAGAACAGATTTCATGTATTCCAAAGGTACAGCTCTAAGAAGACTGTCACAATTCCCTCATTCCTCCTTCTCCAATCCCCCTACCTACTTTCCTCTCTCTTCTTCAGTTTTTGAAAAGAAATAATTTTAATCCACTCTATATTCAAAGGCTTCCTTTGCCACTAACCATAATATTCAACAACTCACAAATAGGAAGAGCACAGTTCCACAGAAGTATAAACAAGGGCTAAAACAATAATCACATCCCAAAATGCACATTTCATTCTTATAACATTTTTGCATTCTATATTAGCTGCCATATATCAGAAAAAACATATGATACTTGTCTTCTTGAGTTCGGTTTATTTCACCAAGCATAATGGTTTCCCATTGCATCCATATTTTTGAAAAACACAGGATTTCATTCTTTGCTATTGCTGAGTAGTATTCCATAGGGTATATATATCACATTTTCTTTATCTAGTCATCAGTTGATGGATATCTGGGTTGATTCCCTAACTTATGAATTGAGTTGCAATAAACATGTGAGTACAAATAACTCCTTAAAATGCTGATTTGATTTTATGTGGGTAAATTCCCAGGAGTGGGATGATTGGGTCATATAGTAGATGTATTTTCAGATTTTTTTTTTTTTGACAGGCAGAGTGGACAGTGAGAGAGAGAGACAGAGAGAAAGGTCTTCCTTTTTGCCGTTGGTTCACCCTCCAATAGCCACTATGGCCAGCGTGCTGCAGCCAGCGCGCTGCGCTGATCCAAAGCCAGGAGCCAGGTGCTTCTCCTGGTCTCCCATGTGGGTGCAGGGCCCAAGGACTTGGGCCATCCTCCACTGCACTCCTGGGCCACAGCAGAGTGCTGGCCTGGAAGAGGGGCAACCAGGACAGAATCTGATGCCCTGACTGGGACTAGAACCTGGTGTGCCGGCGCCGCAGGTGGAGGATTAGCCTATCGAGCCATGGCGCCGGCCGTATTTTCAGATTTCTGAGGAATCTCTGTACTGTCTTCCAAACAGTTGTACTAACATACATTCCCACCAACAGATTAGGGAATTTTTCCCCACATCATCACCAGAATTTATTGCTTCCTATTTTGATTTTTGGATGGTAGTAATTGTAACTGGGGTAAGGTAAAACTTCATTGTGGTTTTTATGTGCATTTCCCTGATGGCTAGTGATCCTGAGCATTTTTCCATGTGTCTGCTGGCCATTTGAATTTCATCCTTTGAAAAATGCCTGTTCATGTCATTTGCTCATTTCTTATCTGGATTATTTTCTGTTGTTGACTTTCTTAAGCTCATTATATATTCTGGATTTAACTCTTTATCAGTTGCATAGTTTACAAATATTTTACCCCATTCTGTTGATTGCCTCATCACTTTGTTGAATGTTTCCTGTACAGTGCAGATGTTTCCTAGCTTGATGAAATCCCATTTGTCTATTTTTAACGTAAAATTAATTTTAATGTTTTTCACCAAATATTAAAATTATTTCAATTTGCAATCTGTATAAACAGTAATGGAGATAGGTTACATTGCTTTTTTCACAGAGAACTTTGTAAATCTGAACCATATTTTATGACTATAGCACATCTAAATTCCTACCAGTTACATTCTGTGGCTGTCTTTTGGACAATTTTTTTTTTTTTATTTGACAGGTAGAGTTATAGAAAGAGAGAGAGACATAGAACGGTCTTCCTTCCGTTGGTTCACTCCCCAAATGGCTGCTATGGCTGGCGCTGTGCTGATCTGAAGCCAGGAGCCAGGTGCTTCCTCTTGGTCTCCCATGCGGGTGTAGGGGCCCAAGCACCTGGGCCATCCCCCACTACCCTCCTGGGCCACAGCAGAGAGCTGGACTGGAAGAGGAGCAACTGGGACTAGAACCTAGTGCCCATGTGGGATGCCGGCACCACAGGCAGAGGATTAACCAAGTGAGCCACGTTACCGGCCCTGGACAAGACAATTCTTAATGTATCTCCAACTATTCTTCTCTGTTATTGCTGCTTCATCTGTTTTTAATCTACCAGAAATTGTGTGAAATCTCAAATCTACTGATTACCTTCCTTTGATTCTCATTATTGCTGTGGATTTAAACTAAGTTTTAAAAAATCTCATTTCATTATATAATGGAATCAATAAGGAAAATAAATCAATGCATAAACTTTATATGCTTTTGTGAACCCTTTAAAACCATCAAACCCCAACATTATCTCTGGTTCAGGAACTCTAACCTGTGAGTTTTGAGAGTTTAAAATAAAAAAACAGCACAGAATAGCTCTTGGCATCCCCTCCACTACCTTTCTTCTTTTTGGCCTATTATATTTCTATTCAATTATTTTCAATTACTTGGTGATTCTGTATGGTTTGCTTCTTTACAATTTAATGATAACTAATATTAATTGCTCACTGTGTATTGAGCATTCTTCTCAGGTTGAAAGCCTTTATTTAATTTAATCCTCTCAAAAGCCCTATGAGGTGGGTGTCCTTGTCATCTACTTGTTTCATATGAGGAAACTGAGGCACAGAGAGTTTAAGACACCAAGACTCCAGAACTGTTATTCTGCAGCACATGATCTTAATCACTGTGCCCTATGCTTCTTCAAGAGCTTATGTTCTAGAGGTGGGCTACTTGGGCTTGACTCCTAGCCCCTGATCTTTATTGATTTGCAACATTGAGATCACCACAACTTTCCCTATGCTTCATTTTTTTCATCAAAGTGATGAGGGCCATATTATCACCTACCTCTAGAAATGCAGCACTGATCACATGTGTTAATGCATTTCAATGGTATTTACATGTGCTTTCAACATCTTGCAGATGAAAGAGATAGATGGTGGCTATGGTCATTATGCTACCAGATACTGTTTCAGGGCATCTCCAGCTGTATCTACAGGCCTACATCTCTGCTCAATGTCTCACCTCTGCATTTGGATTTCATCTGACTTTTCACCATTATCCATGTAGTTATTCTCTCTTTTCCATAAGAATATTTACTAGGCTTTTGATCCCACAGTTTTGTTCACAGCCTTGATCACATGATGTCCATTGGCATTGGAGACCAAATGTCTTTTCTTTGCCTAAATAAACTCATGACTCCCCATCTCTGGTTTGGAGGGCTTCACAACTAACCAAGCCCAGCTGAAGTTTTTAGTCACCTAAGCCACTGGCCCTATGGAGGGTAAATCAAAAGCTGTGACTTGATTCTAGTTGAACTACATTCATTTTCTGAAAACAATGTAATAGGAAATGGCTTCATGTAAATTAAAGACAACTTCTTAAATACCATTATCTTTTTTATGCCCAGGATATAAGTTCAATAGCTGGGCTATCATAGTTCCTAACTATGAAATCATTTAAGAAGCAACAAAAACAAAACAAACCCTCATATGACTGTGATATCCAGGACCCTGCAGAGCAGCTGATTTAACACTTAAAACTCCACAAAGCCCATATGGAATTTATGGTATATGCACATTACTTGATGTCTTAGGTAGGAGATGCTCTCTTAGAAAGCTCATCTCTGACACAGTAGACAAAGAAGCAGCAACCATATTGCTGATAAATAATGAGCTATGACTGTGCTAAATGTTTCCTTTCAATTGAAAGCCTCCAAAATGAAGGGGAGAAAACTGATTTGAAATGGTTTGAGAGCCTAATTCTGTTAGTGGGAATGAAAATTGATAAACAACATTGGGTGACCTGCTGGAACAAATAGATTCTTGATTCAGCAGGAATCCAGCTGCTATTATGTTCCAGGTGAACAAGCATTACTTAAATAAATAAATCCCTTCTTTTTTCTGTACATGCTTTCCAGGTTTGCTGAATTTATTATGTTAGAAGCAAATCCAGGCTGGAAAGCCAGAGAATACCCCTCAGGGAGATGCCATGGAATTAGGAGGATAGAAAGAAAGGTCACTGAGCTCCAGCAAGGAGAAAGGATGTGTGCAGCAGCTTTCTCATAACTGAGCCTGCTATTAACATAGTGTTATTTTGAATTTATAAAGCATCGTGGAGCCCCTGGTTTCAATGTGTACTGCAAACATAAATTAATCCTCCTTCATCACTCATGATGTGAGGGGTGCTGGCCACATCTCACAGATAATATAACCTGTGACTAGAAAAACCAAGCAAGGGGTCAAATGCCAGACAGGTCAGTCCGTCAGAAACCTGAAGACATGCCTGCAGGGATTGCAAATCCCCAACCCCAGGGTGGAGAATGTGATGATGTGCATTTTAGCAGGTAAGCCGAAGGATGGATATTTGTGGAAAGAAAAGGAAGGGATCAACCATGAAGTAGGTAGAAATCTGTATACATTGACAAGGCAAATCTTGCACCATGATATGGTTTTTTTTTGAGTATGAAGAAACATGATATATTTTATGGATACAATAAAATGGCATTCCATCCCAAGGTAGAATTAAAAGAATTTCAAAATTATTTGTGTTGTACTGAAATAACTGCTCTAGTATTTCCAATATATAAGAAATTAATTTCTCATTCTTGTTATGAAAATCCAAATCCAAATATCTGCTTTTTACTTAGAATTCTCCTCCTGAAAGAACAAAAATGAGCGAAAAGCTTCACCCAAAATGAGTGGGAGATGTCACTTATTGAAAAGGCAGATTTCAGGCATATTTGACAAATGACAGCAGTGACATTTTCAGAATCAGAAAAGCTGAAGAAATGTGTGCACTTGCCTTCTGAGGTGAAGTGTCTCCAAGTTACAAAAAAGATTATAAATAAAGTGCTCTTCAAAGACCAATCACAAAACCATTTTCCATGAGAAACTTAAAACAAAAGCATTGCATCTATGTTTGCATGATTCGTTTTGCTAGCTGCCACTTTAATCCCTAGAAGGTCAAGCTTAACAATAATATCAAAGATAGGTCGATTATCAAGGTCCACATGTTCTATTTCCATGACTTGCTAACAACTTAACATAAATGCCAGGCACAGAAGTTATTCCTAGGACAACATATCATTTAATGTCCTCTGACAGGTTTACTATTCTTGGAAACTGTAAATTCATTCATTAGATAGAACAGACTTATATGCTCTGATATATTATTTTTGTTTGTTTACAAGGACAGGCACTATCTCTTTGATGTATAGTGTATTAGAGAGAAGTGTTCCTATTTTTATTAGTGGGGGAACTATTGTTGACAGCCAAAAATTAAGCACTTTGTCTTATATTTCTGATTGAATCAAGTGCAGGTTATCAATTCTGTATGGAATAGAAAATTCAAGGTTTAGAGATATAAATTTCACCACAATGTAAGTAGACAATTTTGAACCTTATGCCTAGTTTCCTTGCAGATTATAGCTCTTCTCTGTGTTTTCTGGTATTTTCTCATGTAGAGATTCATTTACATGTCAAAATTACCCTAGACTCTTTTATCCCATTTTGCAAAGCATAGAGACATGTATGGTGGGAAGCATTGCATCCACAGAAAAGCTAAAGTGAAGATGGCATTAGGAATCAAGATAACGGGCTTAATCAGCAGTTATGACACTTTTGGAATAGGACATATCAAATTAAGAAACTTGCTAAAGTTCTCAAAGTTCATAAAAAGAAAAGCTAACAATTGATTAAAAGCTGTATGATTCCAAAACCCACAAAAAAAGTCTCACAAGAGTACTTTGTTCATGACATTGTAACTATTTGTAACTAATCATGTCCCAAAAAAGATACATAATGCGACTTACAAATATATAAATGTTATCAAAAAACTAAATAATGGGAAAACTGAGATAGGAAAATAAAATGGAAAAATAAGATAAATAAGATAAAATAAATAAGATAAAATCTGAAGTTACTTTGGGGCACTCCATGCATCTTTGGGCCATCAAGCATCTTTGGAGATGAGTCTGACTTAGCTGTCAGTTTTCTAGCAGAAAAAAAAGAAAACATATACATACTGGTCTTCAAAATCTGTTTATAGAAGCCAACCAGTTATTCTGAAAAATTAGAGCTCTTATTGACACAAAGAATGCTTTTTCTTACTCTAATAGAAGTGTATGTTTTGATGAAAACCATCCTTTAAAACACCAATTTGGAAACAAGGTGTCAAATTTAATTAGGCTCTTTCCCTAAAGACAGATCCATGTTGTAACATCAAAATTTAAATCAGTAGAAGTAACTCCAAGCAGAGGATTTTCGAGACTGGGAAGGGCAGGGTACAGAAACATGATTTAACCCATGTATTTGGCTTCTTAATCATCTGGTATAATTCAAGGCGATATAGAGTATGCAAAACAATAGGCAGACTTTATATCCCCTCACCCACAAATTCTAATAAGTAATGTTCCACTCACTAGAGTTTTTACAAATTTATTAAATACAGTAGTTAAAATGGTAATCCCTAATAAGTATCTAGATATCAGTGAAGCTTTCTAGCCAGTAGATTGTCAATTTACATGTTTCAACAAAGTCAGAGGAGGTTACAACTTTTGTGTTAAGGTATTAAAAAGGATCTTGTTAAATAAAAGTGCATTTTCTGGGATTAAGATATTATCAGGATTAGCATCATAATAGGAATTGGTTCTCCCAGTCAGTTATTAGACATCAGGGGCCTGAAGGGATAGGATGTAGGATACAGATACTTTTATAAAAGGTCCAGAAATGTTTTTCACTTCAGTATTCTCCACTGCCTATTACAGTGGTACAAAGCACACACGCAAGGAAACAGGGTTTAGATTAAAGTTTCTAATGTGCTTTGTATGATTATCAGGACAGTTCCAGAGGGAAACTGGGGTCTAGGGTCATGATAGGGCATTGCCTGCCCCCTGAGTTGAGCAGAGAGGCTGAACAGATGGTACAAGTAGAGGTCTCAAGCTGGGATCTGTTCCCTCAGGGGCAGGGGGATGCCTGTATTTAGGAGAATTTTTTTTTTTATCATTTTACAGGTAGAGTTATAGACAGTGAGAGAGAGAGAGACAGAGAGAAAGGTCTTCCTTTCATTGGTTCACCCCCAAATGGCAGCTACGGCAGGCGCTGTGCCAATCCAAAGCCAGGAGCCAGGTGCTTCCTCCTGGTCTCCCATGCGGGTGCAGGGGCCCAAGCACCTGGGCCATCCTCTACTGCCCTCCTAGGCCACAGCAGAGAGCTGGACTGGAGGAGGAGCAACCGGGACTAGAACTCAGTGCCCATATGGGATGCCGGCGCCACAGGCAGAGGATTAACCAAGTGAGCCACGGCGCCAGCCCAGGGAGAATCTTTCTTGAAATTATCTAACCTTTTCCCTCTGTGTTTTGAGATTGGTTAAAGCCAATAATGACAACAGAGCCAGGCTCCTCAATCTGCTTTATTCGTTCAGAATCGCCTAACTCTCTAAGCCTGGTATACATTGGTTAAATCAGATGCCCTGAGCCTTGAGCTCATGTGGTCACCGAAAGTCCTAAGGTTGAGGAGGCCGTTTTTGGAGTATAAGCAGGCCATTCTAGCTAGATACCACAGTGCTTCTTTTGGGTGATGTGTGAGACAACTGTCTTAACCTATTGTTAACTCTCGCCCACAATGGATCATGGAAAAGGTCCAGAATCTTGCCTAGCAGATTCTTGGGTCTTACCCACAGATGAAGGTCTATGTGCTTGCTCTGGGCCCACCAAACTTGAAGCAAAAGGCTGTCTCTGGTCTTAGGACTTGAAGGCAGTGAAATTGGTAGCAAACGGGAATGGTTCCTTATGGTGGCAGTGCTGTATTTGCCACTGGCAGTTTTAAATCACCAAAGAAGCCTTCCCACTTTGTGCATGAGAGAGGAAGGTTCTTTGGAATGGCTAGGCCTATCTCACATGAGGCCTTGTGATACCATCACTTTTATACACTTATAGGCCCCTTTCAGCCCATGCCATTTTTCAGTGTGGTGACAGTGTATTTTCTTGGTTTAGTCTCAGACTCATGGATGAAAACGTTACATTCCATGTGCAAATGAATGATCTTCTTACTCGGCACGGAAGACCATTGTGTCTCCTCCCCACTCGTGGAAGTGGTTGGAAAGCAGGGTTGCAGCCGACATTGAAAGATTATATTCTAGGGAAGCAGTGACAGCAGCCTAAAGAGATGTAGTTCAAGAGATGATTAGGATCTGTATTGTTCCGCCTTTACACTAAAAGTTCTGAATAGTAAAATCAACATCCAGAAAATTAATTATTCTTCACATTTTCATGCATATCATGGGTAAAACTTTTATTTGAGATCATGCATAGCACAATTTTTGAGAGAATCATTGGAAACTAGTATTCCCAGTGTCTCAGTGGACGATGTAGCACCGTGACTAAATGGGAGCAGGGAGTCACAAAGCAAGATCAATAGATGATTCAATAGAATTATTTGCTAAGGACCTATGAGTATTGTGAGTACTAACAGTATTGCTGACTTTTCTCAGGATGAAAGATGTGAAACTACCAAAATATTGTGCATTTAATAATGGTGACTAAGAAGGGTTAAGATGGTAGTCTATTATTCCACGAATACATGAGAATACCTTTGTGGGAGACTTGGAGTCTATAAGAGACATTTTACCACATGATTAGAGGAAAAAGTCTAGGAATGAAAACAACGAAGAGCACAGAAGAGTAGTTTCACTTGACCCATCACTGCCCTCCTCCCCAGGTGGCGTAACTGTCAAGAGAGACTTCCTTGGCTTAGGATTTAAAAACGGGGGAAAGGGAGAGCACAGTGAGTGAGAAGCTAACTTTTCCCACCATGTGGGACAGTGCCTGAGATTCCCAATTCTGTCTTAACCCAACTCAGAAAAATAATGTGATTGGTGAGGCTGAGCAGTTAGGGAAGGCTGGCAGCGAGGAAATAAGAGAGAAGGACTCCCAGCAACCAGGGATTGAAATTCAATATAAAGTCGTGATTGCTACTAAACACTTCACAGGCCACGAGCCACTTGGTCTGCCTTGCCTATGGACTGCACAAATAGTCCACTACTTGGGAACAAAAC
Organism: Oryctolagus cuniculus; assembly: GCF_964237555.1. Lineage (NCBI taxonomy): Eukaryota > Metazoa > Chordata > Mammalia > Lagomorpha > Leporidae > Oryctolagus > Oryctolagus cuniculus. The sequence continues at coordinate 26,108,042 of NC_091441.1, forward strand.
TAATGTTCTATGCACCTCACCACCCCCTCCCTGTACCATTGCCAGATCCTTGCACATGCCCTCATGGGCTGCAAGTACAAGTATGAGCAGAAGATTCAGTCATACCGGGATGGCTAGCCCAATTCTGAGTGGCTGGGAAAAATCACACAAACATGGGCATTCCAGGGCTCTGCCCCAGGAAAAACAAATAGGTGACTCAGCCCCTGGTCCGGCTCTGTAAGAATTACAAAAAACTTACAATCTTGAGAATTTTTCTCAGAAGGAACAATGGGTGCATCCATAGAAAAAAATCTAACAGAGTCTAACAGTTCCTGGCTGAGCTGATTTGGTGAATGTCTTTCTCTCCTAAAGACAGTAAAGACAAGGGGAGGGTAACTGTTTACTTCAATGTGAAGACAGTGTACAAGACTGTCAGGGACATGAAAAATCAAAGAAACATAATTCCACCAACAGAGCAAAATAATTGTCCAACAAATAACCCCAGAGAAATGGAGACCTATGAATTATATGAGAAGGAATTCAAAGTAGTTTTATGGAAATCAGTAAATTGTAAGTAAGCACATGAAGCCAATGCAATCAGGAAAATAATACACGTGCAAACTAATGAGTTGAAGAGAATGATATCAAGAAAGGAAATATGATGAAACTTTGGAAATGAAGAATGTAATGGAGGAAATGAAAAAAATTAGTATCAGCTAAATACTTGATTAAACATTAGAATCTCTGAACACAAAGAAAGTCTCTTGAAATTATCCAGAGTAGAAATGAAAAAATTGAAAAAAGTTATAGATTTATGGAACACAATTAAAATCTGTAATATAAGCCTTATGAGAGGAATAGAGGGAGAAGAGAGGAAGGAGAAGGAAGAATATTTTTTAAAACATTGTTGAAATTTTCCCAAACCTCAAGAGAGAGATGAACATAATAGTTTATACAAAGCTCAAATGTTTCCAAATAGGTTCAACACAAAAGGACTTCACAAAGACAAATTATGATCAAACATTCAAAAAAAAAAAAAAAACGAAGACAAAGAGAGAGTTTTATAAGGAACAAGAGGAAATAAATACATCATCTGCAAAGGAATACCAAGGAGACTATAGAGAATTTCTTATACACCAGGAAAGAGTGAGATACATATTCTAAGTTCCGAAAGAAAATATTGTCAACCAAAAATATTTTATCCCAAAACTGTGATGTACAACTAGTTAAATAAATACAGACTTCACAGAAAACAACAAAATCTGAAGGACTTCACAGCTTCATCATCAATAGACCTGCCTTATAAGAAGTACTACAGGAGGCTGGCGCTGTGGCTCACTTGGCTAATCCTCCGCCTGGGGCGCTGTTACCCTGGGTTCTAGTCCCGGTTGGGGCGCTGGATTCTGTCCCAGTTGCTCCTCTTCTAGTCCAGCTCTCTGCTATGACCTGGGAAGGCAGTGGAGGATGGCCCAAATGCTTGGGCACCTGCACCCACATGGGAGACCAGGAAGAAGCACGTGGCTCTCGGCTTTAGATCAGCACAGCCAGCACGTGGCGGCCATTTGGGAGGTGAACCAATGGAAGGAAGACCTTTCTCTCTGTCTCTCTCTCTCTCTCTCTCTCTCTCTCACTGTCTAACTCTGCCTGTAAAAAAAAAAAAAAAAAAAAAAAGTACTACAGGAGACTATTCAAGCTGAAACCAAGTGATGCTAAAATTATCTGGTAAAGATGAGTGGTCAATTTCAGAATATTCTGGTAGTATAATTATGGAGTATGTAAATCACTTAACTACAGTATAATGGCAAAAATACCATTAAAATAACTATAGCCAAAATTATTTGTTAATGGAAAAAATATGTAAACTGTGAAACAAAAAATATAAATAGCAGGGGAAGGGAATACAAGAGTAGTTTATGTATTTGAATAAAAGTTATAATCATTATTTAAAGTAGATTATTATGTTTTATTTAAGTCTCATGGTAAATATAAGAAACTATAGCTAAGACATAAAAAGTGAAGGAATAAAAGCATTCCAATTTAGAAAATTATCAATGCACAAAATAAGACCATCATACAGAAGAAAAGCAAAAAGGAATTACAAAAAAGCCAGAAAATAATTAATAAAATGCCAATAGTAAGTTATTACCATCAATAATTACTACAAATCTAAATAGGTTATTCTCAAATGAACTGACATATACTGATTGGCCAGCATTTCTCTGATGTCAAAGCCACAGATAAGGAAATTATAGAGCATAGATGGACATAGATATAAACCCAAGAGAAAGCATCAAAAGAAAATTCTAAAACGACTACATGAATTCATTAAAGTAAAAATGGGCCATTAACTCAAATAGAAATTTCTTCAAAGGAAATAGTCAAAAGGCCAAAGGCATATGAAAAGGCATTCAACATCATTGATCCTCAGGGAAATGCAAATTAAAACCATAATGAAAAATCACCTCATACCTGTTAAAATGCCTATTACTAAAATTCAAAAAATGGCAAGTATAGGCAAAGTTGAAAAAAATGAAACCCTTATACATCACTGATGGACATGTAAATTGATACAGCCATTGTAGAAAACTGGTGGGTCCTCAAAAAATTAAAAATAGAACTCTTGTGTGATTTTCTGAGTGTGTGTATTCAAAGGAAAGCACACTCATGTTTACTGTAGCATCATTCACAATAGCCAAGATATGGAAAAAAACTAAATGCCAGTTGGTAGATGAATGGATACAGAAAATGAGATATATAGGCACAATAGAATATTGTTCAGTCTCTTAAGGGAAGGGAAGTCCTGTCATTTGCTACAATATGGATAAGCCTGGAGACATTATGGTAAATTAAAAAATCCAAGCACAGAAAGACAAATACCACAAGAGCGCAATTGTATGTGTAGTGTAACAAAAGTCAAACTAAAAGAATATAAATGGAAATGGGAAGATGTTGGCTAAAGGGTACAAATAACATAAATCAGTGGCTATAATAAATAATAATATATTATTATATACTTGAAATTTACTATGAAAGCAGATCCCAAGTCTCCTCCACCCACAAACATGCATGTGCTCGCATACACACACACACACAAAGGTAAATAGGAGTACCCGAGTGATTGACATGTTAATTTTTTAAATTACAAAGCCATTTCAGAGTGAGCAAGTATATTGAAATATCAAGTTATACACCTCAAATACATACAATTTTTACTTGTAAATCGTATCTCAAAAAAGCTGGGAAGTAAAACCCTAAAAACTTTGGAGAGTGCCTGGTCTTGAAGAATGAATTAGATAAAGAGGAACAAGGAGGTCATTCTAGGAGGAGAAAGGGTAAGAATGTAAGTCTAGAAGAAAAAGGTAACTGTACTGCAGCGATAAAAATAAAGAAAGCCATCTAGTTGAACACTAATAAATAAAATAACCCTTACAGTGCAAATAAGCACAGTCTTAGGAATAAGATATACAAAAGATAAACAAAAAGACATGTTTGTTGGTCTAAACAATAACAAATGGTGGCTGAACACTAAGAAAAGTCTATATGTGCTCTGATGGGACAATAAACAAATATGTCTGTACTTCCTCCTTGCAAGCTATTTTAAGTCAAGAGGATCTGTAGTTATGTGCTGTATTTTCCTCTGCTTCACAGTGCATGGCCCAATGTGTGGGAATAATTTTTACATTACCAAAAGGTTGTAAACAAAGAAGAATATATAATGAAGATATGGCTTTTGGTGGCTCATTACCATGAATTATTTACTGCTTCATTCTTTACATAAGAAGCTTATCAATATCAGTTCTAAATGTCATCAATAAATTACCTAACATGGACTCTTAAATTTTGTATTCATTTTTTATAATTTTCAAATTTAAAACAAGTTTAGGATTACATGAAAATTACAGAGATAACAGAGATTTTACATATGCTGCACATCTAGTTTCACTATTATCAATATCTAATTTTTGATATGCTTATTATAACTAATAAACCAATATTGATACAGAATTGTTAACTATAGACATTCTTTATTCGTGTTTCCTAAATTTTTACCCAAAGTGAATTTTCTGTCCTAGGATCTATCTTAGATACCATGTAATATTTAGTCTACCATGTTTTCTTAGACTCTTCTTGACTATGACAAGATGATCTTATTTGTGGTAGTCTTGACAATTTTCAGGAGACTAAGGATTTTGTGGCATTTTTGTCACAATTAGAATGGGGTCAAGTGTTTGGGAGAGAAACATGACAGTATTTGCAAACTGTCATGATATCAAGGATATGTCCTACCAATAAGACTTGGGAATAGTGATGATGACCTTGCTCGTCTGGTTGAGTGTTATCTTCTATGTAGTTGTCATGTTTTCTCACTTCCATACTGTACTTCTTGGAAGGAATTCACTATATCCAATGTGGACTTAGGTTCCACTTCCTTGAGGGCTGGTTATGTGTGAAAATACTAGAATTCTCCCACACTGGAGGTTTCTTTAGTTTCCCTTACTTAATTTATTTCTCTAACCATTTAATTATGTCAGCATAAACATATGAATATTTACATCAAACTGTGAGATAGTGTCCAATATTACTTTATTTTATTCCTCAAACTATTGCAGTTTTTGGCCATTGGGAGTTATTTTATTTGGCACAGGTGACCCGTTGATATACTCCAATTATTCTTTTTTTTTTTGAAATTTTATTTAATGAATATAAATTTCCAAAGTACAGCTTATAGATTACAATGGCTTCCCCCCCATAACGTCTCTCCCACCCGCAACCCTCCCCTTTCCCAATCCCTCTCCCCTCCCATTCACATCTATATTCATTTTCATTTCTCTTTATATACAGAAGATCAGTTTAGCATACATTAAGATTTCAACAGTTTGCTCCCACACAGAAACATAAAGTGAAAAACACTGTTTGAGTACTAGTTATAGCATTAAATCTGAATGTACAGCACACTAAGGACAAAGATCCTACATGAGGAGTAAGTGCACAGTGACTCCTGTTATTGACTTAACAAATTGGCACTCTTGTTTATGGCATCAGTAATCACCCTAGGCTCTTGTCATGAGCTGCCAAGGCTATGGAAGCCCCCTGAGTTCACCAACTCTGATCATATTTAGACAAGGCCATGGTCAAAGTGGAAGTTCTCTAGTCCCTTCAGAGAAAGGTACCTCCTTCTTTGATGACCCATTCTTTCCACAGGAATCTCACTCGTGGAGATCTTTCATTTAGGTTTTTTTTTTTTTTTTTTTTCCCCAGAGTGTCTTGGCTTTCCATGCCTGAAATACTCTCATGGGCTTTTCAGCCAGATCCGCATGCCTTAAGGGCTGATTCTGAGGCCAGAGTGCTGTTTAGGACATCTGCCATTCTATGGGTCTGCTGTGTATCTCACTTCCCATGTTGGATTGTTCTCTCCCTTTTTTATTCTATCAGCTAGTATTTGCAGACACTATTCTTGTTTATATGATCCCTTTTGTTCTTAGTCCTATCATTATGATCAATTGTGAACAGAAATTGATCACTGGGACTAGTGAGATGGCATTGGTACATGCCACCTTGATGGGATTGAATTGGAATCCCCTGGTATGTTTCTAACTCTACCGTTTGAGGTAAGTCAGCTTGAGCATGTCCCGAATTGCACATCTCTTCCCTCTCTTGTTCCCACTCTTATATTTAACAGCGATCATTTTTCAGTTAAGTTTCAGCACTTAAGAAGAATTGTGTATTGATTACAGTATTCAACCAAAAGTATTAAGTAGAACAAACAAAAAAAAAATACTAAGAGGCATAACATATCAAGTTGCTCATCAACAGTCAAGGTGAGGGCTGATCAAGTCACCGTTTCTCATAGTGTTCATTTCACTTTAACAGGTTTCCTTTTTGGTGCTTAATTAGTTGTCACCTATCAGGGAGAACAAGTGGTATTTGTCTCTTCGGGATTGGCTTATTTCAATTATTCTTTATTTTTCTTTTTTTGAGAATTCCCTTACTTCTTGGCACTACAAGAAACTCCAAATGCATCCTGAATATGTGTTCCATTTTAAGAATAAGAATATTCATTTGGATGTAGGTTTTGAGAGTCTATATACATGGGACCCTAAACCGTCTCGAGGCCTTTCTGAGGAAAGTCGGGAAAGGCAGTACAGAGCAGAAATTTGAAGGGACAAGACAGAAACAGACTTTCCTCCCTTCACAAGTTTGCAGACAACCAGAGACCAATTCAGCCACCTAAAGACTCCTTATAATTTTCTTTCCTGCTGTTTGGCTTGCTGGTCACGTGCAGGATGATATAAATATTGTACAACTCCATACTCCAATATTATTCATCTGAATATATGAGCTAGCTCCCTGAAAGGTGCTTGTGGAATTTTAAATAAAGCTATTTTTGCAAAGAACAATTTGACTACATCTAGGAAATTATACTACCATGCCTTGCAACAGTAGGGATGTTTGATAACACTGCCATATGGATATTTTACTTGGCATTCGAAATGTAGCCTGGCATTTTTTTTTAATTTCAAGACTTTTATAAAAATATTTCTATACCTTGCCTACAATTGTAATTTTGTCATTTTTTTGTTGTTGTTGTTTAAACATTAAGCAAAAGTGAGGTCAAAAGTCTCATTTTTACTCTAAAATTGAGAACAGTGTAACAACATACACTTGCTCTTTTATGGACATTTGGAGAATTAATAGTAATATTTTGCTATTAATGTTGCAAAATACTTGGAGATCACTGAGTAGGCCTCTCTTTGAGGATATGACTGCTTGTTTATTGCTGTATTACTGGTGCTTAACCAGAGGGAAGTCTTTGAGGTCAAAACTATTTTCATAATGTCATGATGTGTAGTTTGCCTTTATCAGATATTCTCAAAACATGTGCAGAGGTTACATAATATGTGATGGTGTTAATGAATGGTGGTGCCATAATCCATGCAACTCCAGTATTGTGCAGCTGTTTTTAAATCCTCTATTTTCCTTGTGTGAAAGCATAAACATAAATACTCTTTGTCATGTCGTGCAATGTGCTAAATATGTTCCCCAAACTTCCAAATATTAAAATTTACTTTTAGAATTAAATTAGAATTTAAGAACTTTTTTCAAGTAGAGAAATCACTGTTCCTCAGTTTAGACAACTACTAATAATGAAATACAAATACTACAATAATCAAATCTCAAAATGTCATTTTCATTCATATACATAATAATTTTTGTACTCTGTATATTAGTTATCAGAAATCAGGGGAAACATATAATACGTGTTTTTTTTGCAACTGGCATATTTCATTGAGCTTAATGGAGCTTAATGGTCTCCAGTCACACCAATTTTGTTGTGAAAGATACAGGATTTCATTCTTTATTACGGCTAAGTAGTATTCTATCATTTCTTTATCAAGTTATCAATTGATGGAACTTTATTGTTAAATAAATTTATACTTTTACATTTTAAAATGGAGAATTTGCTTAATAAAATAAATCTGTTCAACTGAAATCTTTACTAAATAATACAGTAACTATAATACTTTTAATATTTAAGACATGTTTATATCTATTATATATAAAACTAAAATGGGTCAGAAAGAGGAAAAATAGTTTTGTTTTTCCCATTTGAACATGTGAATTCTATAACACTTTATGGTTAAGACTTAGTAACTGACACAAATTAGAATGTAGACTGTGAAACTCAGATTGTTTAAATGTAAGTAACTAACTTCATTGATTCAGTCTTTCTTTTACTTGGTATACAATGAGTGGATTTCCAGAAGATCAAACCAATTTTAAATGAAATAAATGAGCTCTGTTTTCTTGGCATTTCCATGTTGCAGTGTAAATTAATGTGCATTCCTAACTGATTTTAACATATTCACATTGGCTTCCTTTAAGTTCCTCTTCTTCCTATAACCAGAGCCTACTTCTTAAAATGCTATATTTGTCAGGTCATCCATCCTGGGTAAATCATTCTGTTTTCCTGTTGCTCTTAGGATGATAACTGGGCTTCCAATAACTTCTAGGCCCAATCCCCTGGTACTTTTTAAAAAAATTACTAAAAATAGTTGTGCATGTTTGCAGGCCACAGTGTGACATTTCAGTACATATCCACAATGTGTGCTGACCACAGCAGTGAGATCATCCTTTCCTCTTTCTTGACGTGACTTTACTATTGGATCCCTAAAGCTCCCCTCTTCACCTGCTCATAAAAAATATACTGAGTTATCGTGAACTAGAGTCACCCAGCTATGCCATGCAACACAATTATTCCTTCCATTTAACTCTGAGTTGGTTCCTGTTATTCAAACTCCTCCTGCTCTTTCTTTTCCTAACCTTCCAGTCTCTGCCAGTGCCTGGCCCCTGGTCTCTCTGCATCTCTTTACACATCCCTGCTATTCTTGAACTTCAGTTTGCACCAGCATCACCAGGAGGGCTGTTTACATGTATATATATATATATATATATATACCCATAGTATTTCTGATTTAGTACGTCTGGAGTGAAGTGCAAACTTTTGCATTTTTATTAAGATTCTGTGGACTATACTTTGAGAACCACTGACTTGTACCTCCTACATTTCCTCTTGCTACAGTCTTTGCAAATTCTCTCCCAAAATGTTCAATTCTTTAATTAAAAAAAAGCATTACTCAAAATTTGATTATTGAAGACAAAGTGACCCAGAATAATCAGTCAATTGATATGCAAGGGATATATTACATTTTCCAGAAACAAATGTTGCTAGACAATAAGTAATTTTTCTCAGTGGTTTACAAAGAGCAAAACAATTGGCTAACTGACAGCTGTGATGCTGCTTTCTCTAATTTACACACAACTGAATTACAAGTCACTATATTGGTTCCCATAAAAGAAAACAGAGGAAACTCAAGATTCAAGGTTAATATTGCTTAAATAAATTCAGGATCAAAAATCCAAAATCCACAATGGTACGCATTTATTATTTAAAAAAATATTTTTTTTTTATTTTTGCAGTTTGTCTATACCGTACCCCTCTGATAGCTGGAGAATTTATCCATTGTCTCTATATTTCTCCTCACAGTTTCTTCTTCTAGTCGTAATATGGTCAGTTAAGATTTTTCTCACTGCTGTCCATAGTTGGCTGTAATCTCAATCAGGCAATGATGTCAGAGGTACCATAGCTGCCATTTTAGCCTGTAAAGGGAGGGCACCATTGCATCCAAAGAGCTGAACACATTAAGTTGGACATCTTACAGCTGGTACCTCAAGCGTTTCTTTTCAAGGTTCCACAGTCTCTCCTAGGTGTAGGTCTAGGTCTAACTCTTAAATGCAATGCTGTATTGAAAAACTTTGTCCAATTTGCATATACTGCGCATTGCTTCCTATGATCTTTATAATCATGGGGGTAATAAACAATGCAGGCATTTTTATCCCCATTTCATGCTGAAAGTGTCCAGGCTCAGAGAAGTAAAGAAGCAGGGCTGGAATCAGAGGACTTTCTTCTGAGCAGAGGCATGATGCACTATGATAGCATTTCCTAGCATAAAGGAGACACAGCAGGCTACCTTACACAGCTTTCAGTATTAGTGATACACTGTTATAATGTGAGTTTCTTTTAGAAAGGACATCAGAGATAAACATTAAGATACTGGTTAGGATGATAGCATCCCCTATCAGAGGGCCTGAATTTCATAAGAACCTTGAGTTCTTGATTCCAGCTTCCTGCTGGTGCAGACTCTGGGGCCCAGTAGTGATGATTCAAGTGGTTGGGCTCTTGTCAGCCACATGAGAAACTTGAATTGACTTCCAAGCTCCCAGCTTAGTGCAAGCAAGGAGTCCTTGTGGACATCTGGGGAATGAAATAGTTAATGAAAATTCTTGATCTCTCTTTGTGGAAAAAAAGAAAAAAAATATTTGCAATGTGAATCTGGAATTTTCTGTTTGTAAGCCTATACCTTTTAATAAATAAAGCAAAAGCAAACAAATGAAAAAAAAACAACATTTGATTCCACAATCTAGAATTTTACCTACAATCTTTCCTAGCATGACAATAACTACAGATGTCTTTTAAGTATAGAAATGAAATATTAACAATCCTATGTCCAATGTGGATGACTGGTGTGGAGCTGTGTGCTGAGATAAAAAATCAATTAGGGATAAGCATAATAGCATCGATCAGTCAGTTCTCGTTTTTAGATTTCCGAGTAGCCTTAGAGTGCACCCAGCCAGGATTAATGAAAGAAAATGTCTTGGTTACGATTCTACTATGCTCCTAAGTAATAGCATATTTGGATAGAAGAAAGGTTGTTTCCAGACCAATTTCTTTGCCATCCTCCCCAATCCCACCCCATTGTCTGTCTCGTTTTGTGATTGGTCACTTTCCTGGCCTTTTTACCACTTTTTTTTTTTTAACACCATGAGATTTTTGATGTGTTTGGAAAAGTTTGCATGCAATCGTTTTCAACTCCCATCCTTCAGGGAAATCCACCACATAGTTGGTTGACATTTGGATGGCCAATCCCATTGATTCAAAAGATTCAAAGAACAGTCCAATATAAGTGAAATCCCTGCAAAACATTCTGTTTTATCATATAAAGCAAAATTCATAATACATGATCACTATTTTTTTTTAAATTTTTTGACAGGCAGAGTGGACAGTGAGAGAGAGAGAGAGAAAGATCTTCCTTTGCCATTGGTTCACCCTCCAATGGCCACCGCGGCCAGCGCGCTGCAGCCGGCGCACCACGCTGATCCGATGGCAGGAGCCAGGTACTTATCCTGGTCTCCCATAGGATGCAGGGACCAAGTACTTGGGCCATCCTCCACTGCACTCCCTGGCCACAGCAGAGAGCTGGCCTGGAAGAGGGGCAACCGGGACAGAATCCGGCGCCCCGACCAGGACTAGAACCCGGTGTTCCGGCGTTGCAAGGCGGAGGATTAGCCTAGTGAGCTGCGGCGCCGGCCTCATGATCACTATTTTACTTGCTAACTAAAGTTATATGCACACATATATGCATGTGTGTGTGAATGTGTATATAAATTGGCTGTGGACACATTTTATTTCTGGTGACTATGTCTGACACTCTGAACAGGAAATGTTATTGATAGTGACTCATTGAAAGGTTTTCAGGCTTTTTCTTTTTCTTATGCAAAACAATTTCCCTGAAAAGTTGAAAATCATTTGAATGAACCTATAAAATAAGTGGTAAAATTGTTTTAGCACAGCTAAGAAAGTACTGTCCTGGCCTTAATTAAGCACATGCTTATGAAAGGATGTTATCATACTTGCACAAATGATTTGTTTCAGTGACATTTGAAACAGAAATTAATGCAAAAACTTTGCACCTATAAACCCCCTTCCCCATTTTTATAACATTTCCAAGAATTGCGACAAGCTTGGCTGCCCACTATAAACTTTCCGCTTCTTAGTAGGAGGCATTTTCATTGAGCACCAGTGAGTTTTAAGACTCAGAAGATTTTAAACAATATTGAGCATCAATTCTGCCTTTTTATTTAAGACAAATGAGTTGAATTGGATTTCGTTGGGACATAACTTTTCCCAGTTTAACAAATGAAATAATCAGTGGTTACCAAGTAAAACTTTCATTCAGGATTATGTGGCTATATAAAAGATGTGATTTCTGGGGCCGACACTGTGGTATAGTGGGTAAAGCCACCACCTTCAGTGTCAGCATCCCATATGGGCACCAATTTGAGTCTTGGCTGCTCCACTTCTGATTCAGCTCTCTGCTATGGCCTGGGAAAGCAGTAGAAGATGGCCCAAGTCCTTGGCTTCTGCACCCACGTGGGAGACCCAGAAAAAGCTCTTGGCTCCTAGCTTCAGATCATGCAGCACCATTGCAACCAATTGGGGAGTGAACCAGCGGATGGAAGACCTCCCCCCCCACCCCCCGCCTCTCCTTTTTTCTCTGTGTAACTCTGACTTTAAATAAATGAATATTTTTTAAAATGTGATTTCTCTTGAGAAGATTATGCAAAATCCAAAAACAGGGATAAGGAAACAATCAGTCTTATGCAGACAAAACAGTACATTCCCCTTAAATATATTTCAGTGGCAGAAACATGGTGCTCTCTGGGAATCATTTGAAGTTGGGGATGGCCAACAGCACCCACAGTGAACGGAAGTTGTATCCAAAGTCAGGAGCCTGACACCCACTGTGTTACACTCTCAGATTCTGTTCTTAGGAACATTCTGGCCTGGGACACAGCCATCCATGATCTCATATCTACAAAGAGAATCTTATTTTCTTCTGGGTATCTATGATGGGGTAGATCAATCTGTTTGATTTTTCAACAGATAGGTGCTTTCTTTGTGAGGAATATTGGACCAAGTCACAACTGGTCATGGCCATAATGAACTCTGAACCCTGAATCTGCTCAGTTTGTAAAAAAAAGTATTGCTCATGCTGTGACTCACTTGGCTAATCCTCCACCTGTGGCGCCGGCACCCCAGGTTCTAGTCCTGGTGGGGGCGCCAGATTCTGTCCCAGTTGCTCCTCTTCCAGTCCAGCTCTCTGCTGTGGCCCAGGAAGGCAGTGGAGGATGGCCCAAGTGCTTGGGCACTGTACCCGTATGGGAGATGAGGAGGAAGCACCTGGCTCCTGGCTTCAGATCAGCATAGTGCGCTGGCCGTAGCGGCCATTTGGGGGGGTGAACCAACAGAAAGGAAGACCTTTCTTTCTGTCTCTCTGTCTCTCTCTCTCTCACTGTCTAACTCTGCCTGTCAAAAAAAAAAAAAAAAAAAAAAAAAAAGAATCACACCATAGCATACTTCAGTACTACATTCACCTTAGCTAATTTCTGCACCTATGTGTTTCTCCTCCTCAACCACACATGAAGTTGAGATTCAAAGCACAAATTGACTTTCAAGTATCAAGACTGTTAACATCTTATAATACTCTGATTCTAATTAATTTCAAACCCAGTATCGAACAAAGCATGGCTCTACTAATTCTTTGTTAGTGTGACAACCAAGACATCTGATGCTTTTTGGCTTAAATAGGCTAATAATTCATAATAAAAGTATATTCAAAATTGCCAAAAACAATAGGATACTATCACCTAACACTTTTGTCACATGAAAATAGCATTTCATTTTGTTTTAGGAAGCTTTGATCTAAGCTACTTTTCTTCCCTATAGACAGTAGCAACAGAACAGAAAACAAAATGATCACAGGCAATGCTTGCAATTGAAATTCAGATATGCTTGCAATATACCTGGAATCTATAAAATTATAGTGAAGCAATTTCCCTTATTGAGTCACATTCCTACAGACAAGCTATCATCTTGAAATATGTCTAAAAAGTGCCATTACTAACTCTTATATTCCGTGTCTGCTGGCTTCATTCTCTCTAAAACACACGGGCATTCTCTGTGTACCTTTCAGGATGTTAACTGACAGCTATAAACTTATATATGTGTGAGGCCAGCACTGTGGCATAGCAATAAAGCTGCTGCCTGCAGTGCCAGCATCCCATGTGGGCACTGGTTGTAGTCCTGGCTGCTTTTCTTCTAATCCAGCTCCCTGCTAGGGCCTGGGAAAGCAGCACAGGATGACCCAAGTCCTGAGGCCACTATACCCACGTGGGACACCAGGGAGAGGCTCCTGTCTCCTGGTTTTGGATCTGCCCAGTTCTGGCCATTGCAGTCATTTGGGGAGTGAGCCTGCAAATGAAAGCTCGCTCTCACGCTCTCTCTCTCTCTCTCTCTCCCTCTCTCTCTCTCCTTCTGCCTCTTCCTCTGTAACTCTGCCTTTCAAGTAAATAAATAAATCTTGTTTAAAAACTTATATATGCATGTATATTATATATAATATATGTAAATATATATATATATTAGCAAAGGCTCTGAGAAGAATTAAGAACTACTTTTCAACTTCCAACTCACAAAATTCCAGGGGAGGATTCTGATTGGCTCAACCTGAGTCACATATCCCCTTATGGGTCACTCCACATTATGACTGCCCAGCTCATATCACAAACCCATGACTATGGTTGGTGGTTGAACAGAACACCATGTTTGATAATCCATAGAAACATGAAAATGCAGTATGTATTCCAAAAGAAAATGCTCACTATTTCTGGGATGCAGAAGAAAAATTATGGTTGGCAGATAAAAATCCCAGGACATGTACTATATTAATGAGATAGTCCATTATATCAAAGTGGAGTTCATTAGGTTGATAAAGAGATATTGGCCTTGGTCAGTCTTCTTTCTAAAATCTAATCCTCTTTAAGGTACACAAACTGGTGAAAACTGTCATCTTTCACTTGAAGTACAAATTAGCTGAACATTGATCATACTGTTCTATGAAACATTCAACAGGCACATGTATGCATATGTATATATAACACATACTCCACTGTGATTTAATCTTTTCATGCTAATTTTTGTACTCATTTAGATGAGTAATTAAAAGTTCTGTAAGCTTTTAGTTTAAAGTTTGAAAAGTGTTTTCCTTGCCAGGTAAGATTACAATTTCCTAGAAGAACCCATTATGTGCTTTTAAGACCTGAGACAATCATATTGCAGAAGATATTTTCCGGTTAGCAGAAAAAAAGAAAATAACCAAACACACGTCTCAAGGTTGACCCTTAAATGGCATTCTATGTCCCTTTACTACAGCACCTGGGAGGGCCTAGCCACACAGACTGGGCTGCTTAAGGAAGCTCTGAAGATGGATGGTTGCCTTTATGATGACAGGTAAGCAACATCGGCCCACCCCTACACCTGATTATAAACATGAGGAGGATGTTCATATCTCTGCACATTTAAATCACCTTGATTAAAAAAAATGCTGTGGGCTCAATTTTGATGCAGTTTCTGGGGCTGGTCCAGGACTTTAAGAGTTTTTAGAAGACCCATTCCAATGTGCAGGTTGTGGTTCTAACGTTCCAGTTCTGAGACTCACCAGCCAAATATCAAGTTCTGGAAATAAAATCACCAAATGAAATGCAGATATGTCATTGGAAGAGTTAGAACTGCTAGTCAGTGTGCACTAATATGAATTTAGCCATTCGTAACTCGGGGCAAGTTTTCTCCTTTAGGGGAGAGTTGACAATGTCTGAAGATATTTTTGGTTGTCGCAATTTGGTGGAAATTGTTGGCCTGTGTGGATAGAGGTCATAGATGCTGCTAAACTTCCTATAATGCACAGGACAGCCTTGCACAGACAAGAATCATCCAAAATTTAAAATGTATAAATTCACATATCCAAAATGGCAAGAGGAATCATGACAGAAATAATTATTCACAAAGGACAGAACTTGAGGGGTATGAATTTCTTCCTTTGGAAATAAAATTCTAATAATATATTGAGTGTCCTTATTAAGACAGCAGACACATGAATTACTACAGATCTGTAAATACAGACTGGTGAGGGACATAAAGGGGGCCAAAGGGTTGAAAACTTTATTGTTACACAAGTTAACAGAAGGCACCCATATTTATATAATGGTTGCCTGCTTTCTCAGTTAAACTATCAATCAAGACAAATTATTGATCAACATTTTATGTTTGTACTATAAATTTCAATCCTCAAATAGAGAAATTCTTAGTCATTAAGCAGAAAAAAATTATCTCAAGATAATGACAGTTGCCATAAAAAGTAAGATATCATGGTTACCAGTGAACTTTTTTAGCTTTCACCTTTGGAAAGAGGAGAGTTTTCTTTCTACCACTACCAACACATACACATCCGGGCATATACACACATGTACATGCACACATACTCTAGAGAGTCAAAGCACAATTAGCCAATTAGCACAATATATTTTGCTTATTTTCTTTTCTTTTTTTTTTCTTTTTGACAGGCAGAGTGGACAGTGAGAGAAAGAGAGAGGGAGAAAGGTCTTCCTTTGCCGTTGGTTCACCCTCCAATGGCCGTCACAGCTGGTGTGCTGCAGCCGGCACATGGCACTGATCCGAAGCCAGGAGTCAGGTGCTTCTCCTGGTCTCCCAAGTGGGTACAGGGCCCAGGGACTTGGGCCATCCTCCACTGCACTCCCGGGCCATAGCAGAGAGCTGGACTGGAAGAGGGGCAACGGGGACAGAATCCAGCGCCCCGACTGGGACTAGAACCTGGTGTGCTGGCGCTGCAAGGCGGAGGATTAGCCTATTGAGCCGCGGCGCCGGCTGCTTATTTTCTTTTACTTAAAGCTTCCTACTATTACTTTTCAGCTTCTGAAAATCTGAGCAACTCTTCGAGTTTTGGCTCTTTGATTTAGGAAAGTAAGAAGAGCCTCATGGCCCACTTTACTAGTGAAGACATACAAAGCCTATACCACAAGAAATCAAAAGCTAAATGTCATTAACAGTCTCTATGTGAGTGCCCGTGACACCGGTGGGGTCAATATCTCTGTGTTTATTTAGTACATAGAAAGTAGCAATCATGTACCTTCCTCTGTGCTACCCTATGGAGAATGTAAATAAAAGAGAGAAATCTAAGATTTTGTCTTTCTCTATTGATCAAAAGGTACAACAAACATTAATGATGATTACTTCTGGGTGCTGGAATTGAAGATAACTTAATTTCTGCTTTATACTTCTCTATGCTTTCTTAAAGTGTTACAGTGAAAAAAATCTTAAATAATTTCACTAAAAGTCCAAGTGACTCAATTATTTCTTTGGACATTGTATGGGAGACTGTGAGAAATTTAGAGATAGAGCAGACAATTATAAATGATAGATCCTACTTCTGACATTAACTCACACTGAGGATACTAAAAAAAAGAAAATAAAACCACAGTTCAGCGATGGGTTATCCAAGCCTCCATTTTTTTTTTTCGTGGAAACGTGACTAGGATAACTCCATCTAGTTTATGCAGGGATTATTTATTTTGCTTAGTTTATTATATATTTTATGTGTTACATTAACGTAGATCCATTATTAATACAGTGCTTTTAAAAGGCATATATACTCATATATACATTTATACTTGATCGGTCCAGCTGACAATCATTCCCAAACCCAGTTGCATAGAATGAATAATCCATAAAATATATGATTTGAAAATAACAAAGTTTGACCCCCAAAGTAAAGCACTTTCTCAGACTTTTGGGCATGGATTTCCCCATGTGATGCTAAGGTGAAACCAGCTCCACAGCCTCTGAACAAGGCAGAGAAGAAGCACCGTCTTTTTCCATCCTTTTTATCCAGTTACCCAATGTTTCATCTTATAATCACAAACATCAGGACCAATTTGTTGATACTGGTATAGATCATATGTTATTTTTTATTTTTCAAAGCCTTACACCTGAGAAATAGGAAAACAATGGCTAAGAAGAAATTTCAGGAAGCTCAGAAAGGTGGAAGTTGTTGCAGTAGTGACAGAAAACCATACAAGCAGAATGTTCCAGTTGAAGAAGAGTTATTGATTATTTTAAGTCTCCAGAACCACAAGGGACCTAAGTCATCCTCTACAGGAAATGTAGGTCTCAAAACTCTTATATATGAAACTCTATATTACCCTGTATTTCACTATATTACCCTGTCATAGATGCAGGAGAGATTTTGATTCTTGAAAGCCTCTTCTTTTGCAGTCTCACTACAGGCCCAAAAAAGCAACATGGGAGTGAGCCAATGCCTCCTAACCTGTGTTATTTTTCATCCTCTGCCAAGCTCTTGAGAGTCACAAGGATACTTCGTAGGACTGCAGGCCAAGCCTTTCCTATGTTGAGATAATTCTGTGAGCACATCAAGCCTGGGACAAGCTGAAAGCCAGAAGGCACTGCCTTTGGTAATCGTACCATATCAGCTTCCAAAATGCCCACAGTCATGTCAGTAGGTGAAAGTGGAAAGCAAAACAACGTTTTGGTTTGTTTCCAGTCTGAATCGTGGGCTACATAGCATCTTATCATTACCAAATCCTATTCTATGAAGACAAGTGACAGCACTCTGGCAAGATTGGCTCAGTAATTTGGCTCTTAAACCCTGGAGGGTCCCTGCCCTGTTGAAGTCCACCTACCCAATTGCACTGCATGGTGGCTTAATAATCCAAAAATGTTGTGAGTCAACTCAGCACACATTTTCTTTATTCTTTAGGATGAAGACAAATGCACAGGTTCTTTCTTCTTATAAGATTCTGTGATCTTGAAATATAAGTTGATTATTTTGGGGAGGTTTGACTGGCATCTCCTTACTAAAATGTCTAAGTGGAGAAAATATTTTCACTTTGAAGATTTAATTCTAACAAAGAAAAGAATAAGTTGAAGACTGTACCCTGTAGAAATTAAAATAAGCATTTAGATAAAATGATCTTTTGCCGGTATATAGAAATATTTACTTCACTGTGTGTTTTATCATTTTTAACAGATTTTAATCATGATCATGAAAGTCATTCAATCACCCACGAATTCAGGTTTGGAAAAGCTAACAAAGGGAACAAACTGAGGGTGGAAGGCAGGACACATTGTCCTTCTTAGCTTGTGGATAGCTGCACAAACTCCTCTCCATCTTCCTGGGCCTCAGGTTCACCACTATTACAGAGAATTTATTCTCGCTAGAAATAGTCTCCATCGGACCACTGTCATCTGATTTTCTGGTTTAGAGGCCTCCCTCGTCCCACATTTCAACACTACAGGAATTAATGAACTAGAGGAAAGGAGGAAGCTTTCCCGGGCAGGTGCTTGGCTATTCTCAGGTTCAAAATGACGAAGGAAGGACTAATGGAACTAACCCCATTCTGTCCCTACTACAGAGGAGTTTTTAAATTAGACATGAGCTTAGGGTTTCTAAGGTATTCAAGATTGAGGGTTTTTAAAACTTTTTTTACTATTAAGAGAACATATTTTAAGTATTTCACAGGTACAGTTCTAAGAAGATAACCACACTTCCCTCCTTCCACCTCTTCTTTTCTCTTTCCTTCCTCTCTCCTTTTCCTTTAATTTTTGCAAAGACATATATTCAATCCACTCTATAACAACAAAAATAGTTCAGGAAGTTTGAAAATCCACCCAATTTATCAAAAAGAAGGGGAGATTCAGTAAGGGAGATTTGGAGATAGCAATTTGTATATAAATCTTTACATAGGTTTTTACCCTATTTATTCTGGTTAATATTAGTGTATATAGCTCATAAATTATATATTTCATATTTTAGAATCCTTTTATAAAGATCTCCCATTATTTATTCTACTAACCCTATATTAGTATATATTAATTTCATCATGTTTTTGCTATCATAATGAATACAATGATAATGATGATTCATATGGTTTTTTGCAGCTTAACATTCTAGTAATTCTAAAGACTACATACCACTCATGTTCATTTGGGGTAAGCTGATGCTGTCATTTTCAAGATTATGCTTGGAGATATACCCTGTCTCCCTATATAGTCACAATGTGAGTTATGGAGTTTTAGGATTTCCACGTAGGAATTCTAGGGGGTAAGGGGATGCATTTATGTCCATAAAAAACATTTACTAGGTGTGCCTCTACTGTACTACGTTTAATAAGATCTCAAAAAATACAAAACTTTGGTATAATTAGGTACTTTTTCTGCCTTGGGTCAGTCCCCTGTCGCCTCCCTTTCCTCTACATTCACCATCTTCCAACGCCGAGTTTGAGTATATCACACCACTCTAAGTCACTTTGGACAGTTTCACTAGGGTTAAAATTTGTTTTTAAGGATTAATCCTTCTCCCATGCTTGAGGGTTCTGGATTTTAGCCTCTGGACAGCTTATTATCAGGGCTTTTATCTAGCTTTTGACATTTATCTAGCATGATACACCTTTAACTGTCAGCTTACTGTGCATCAAACCAAAGGTTATATTTACCCTCATAAATTCCCTGCTCTAGCCTTTGCTTCCTTTCTCCCTTGCAGCCAAGCAGAAGGGAAAAAGAAAAAAAGATCATGCCCATGACTGCCCAGGAGCAATAGGGATTTCAAAGGCAGATTTCACTCAGCATAGTTTTCATGTTTTGGTTGTTTTTTTTCCGGCTTGAGAAGGTACTTCCTTTGTTATGCCTTCATGCTGGTCTATTCCAGATGTCCTGTCGAAGTTGGATTACTATACTGAAACATTAACAGCCATATTTAATAATGATTTCTGATGTAAATTGGGATTCTTTAAAATACTTAGATGTTTCTAAATTTTCAATCTTCACACAAACATGATTTTCAAAAGAAAATGTTACCGATTGAAGGACCGGGTTTTCTGGGAAACCTTCTCTGAGATAGTTAGGTGGGCAAAAAACATGGATGAGAAACAGGCAAGAAAACATGATGCATATTTGCTATGATTACACCCTCCCAATAAATTCGGCTGAATGGCAAACTCTGGATTTCCATCAAAGGAGTTCTGTCCTGTGTGGAACTGGCTGTGCCGTTATACCATCAGCCTACTGAGTTACTGCCTATGGAACAATCTAAGAGGACTATGACTTCAGCTTCCACTGTCTTAGTCAGCATGGTTGAGGGCTTAAAACTTGAGGTGAGCTCTGAAGGAGTTTGACAGTCAATTTGTCAGTTATCAACATTCCTCAGTGTTCAACAGCACAGCCTTTCTCAGAGGGGAACATGAGCTATGCAGCTCTATGTGTGCCATATATGCCTTTGAAAAAAGTGATACAAATGGTTTCTTCTCTTTGTTTCTATGTTTACATACACAGATAGTGACCATATCATTTGTTGTCCAAAGTAGGGCTCTTGAGATTAAAGGGGAGAAATTATTCATAATTACTATGATTATAGGCACATACACATACATTCTTCTTAATATGCCTGTCTACCTTCATTCCTCACAAATATCTATCTAGATCCTAGGATACTCTTCTATATTCAGACAATAGTCTGACTTTCCCATAACAAACATGTGCTTTGTATGGAAAAGTCAAACTTGCAGGTGCTTTGGAGCCTGCAATAAAGGGGCACGTTGAAATGGCAATGGCATCCCCTTTCCCTTTTCTGAACCCATGGCAATATCCTTAGGACCCTTGATTTTGAGTCTACACCAGTGGTTTTTAACCTGGGATCTGCAGGCTCTGAGTTCTGTGAAACAGATGTATATGAATGTATTTAATATTTTGCTTTTATTTTATGTGCATGTAAGCATATTCTCAATCATTTGTATATTCCTGTAAAGTATAATATTAGCATATGAACCCATTTAATTTGCATTTGTTTTTTCCTATGAATTAGGGATCAGTTAGATCTACATTAACCATCACAGGTAGGAAGAAAAACATAGAAGCATATTTAATGATTCACTTATATTCATTTGCCAAATAAGAAAAGATACATGAACAAAATAATATTTTGCAGGTACATTGTAACTTAGATAATTTGAAGTCAAAATCTTGGTTTTAGTAGTTAGTGTTGGCTATACTAATGTTTTAAGAAACAATTTCTTTCAGTTTCCTTAAAAACATTTTATTTTAAACTCATAAATTTGATGCTAATAAATTTGTAATTTTAATTGCATTTAGTTTATCAATTTGATTTTGTTTATTGTTGTAAAAACTTACACAGATAGGAGCTTATAGATTTTGAAAAAATGTGTAATAAACATTTTAGGAAAAATGAACTCTTTGCCAGCTACTGTTCTATATCAGCAATGTACTGGGTATCTTGTCTTAAGAGCATATGTGCACAATGAATCCCTATGCACCATCAACTTGCTTCAGTAGTATCACTGTATGACTAATTATTTTATCCATATCACTCCTTCTCTACACCTTCTATACAAATTATTTTGAATTCAATCACTGACATGACATCATTTTATCATAAATATTTCAATATATAGCTCAACCATATAATAACTTTTATATTTCTAAGTGTTATCTCAACTGTATTAATCTACCTACAAAAAGGCAATAATTTCTTACTTAATGAATAAATTATCCACTATAAAATTTGTTGCATTTTTTTACAGTTTATTTGTTCTAACCAGCATCCAACTAAAGCCTGTAAATATCATTTGTTGAATCTGTCCCTGAGTTTTTTTTTTTTTTTCATTCTGTTGGTTCCCCCTTCCTTTTCTCTTTTTAATTTTTTTACTGAAGAAACAAGGTCATCTAACAAGTAGAGTTTCTCATAATTTAAGTTGGCTAATTGCAAGCTCCTTTGTTATTCAAATTACTCCTTTGTTCCCTGGATTTCCTGTAAATTGGTGCTTACTAGAGGGTTTTTCTGACTTAGCATTGATTTCTTTAGCTAATTTTTTTTTTTTAGAAATTAGAGCTGTATATTTCTTTCTGGAGTTGTAGAATCTTTAGAAACTTCTCTCTTTTGATTCTAGCAGCTATGGACGATCATTGACTCATTCTGGATTTTTTCAACTAGGGGTTGTGATATGGTCATCTTCTAATGCTATCATTCTTTCTTTGCTTATTGGCTGAAATAATTTTAGAATGCACATCAACAATTTGTTTACCCTGCTGTATAATTTGTAAAAGGTTGGATAAATGCTACTCTCTTTTGCTTTTGTTTAACCAGTGTTCAAAATAATGAGTTGACTTTTTGCTATCATCCTGAATGTGTATGTACAATGTATATGTATTTTATTAAGTATTATGTTTATGTATTTTATTAAGTATTCTTAAATGGTGGAATCCAATTGCATCAACATAAACATGCCTTTGTTTTAACACATAACACCTAGATTCTAGTTTTAAATAATAATACTAGCCACTAGAAAGAAGATAGAAGAGTCTTTATATTTTTCTATCTCTTTTTGGAGCTAAATTACTTCAATCTGTCCTTTCTCTTGGCCATAAGAACTGGGATATCATTTTCTATTGGGCTTTACAGGCAGAGGGTTTTGGGAATGAAAGTGATTTTCTCATTTCTCTACTGCCGTAAATTTCTAAAACATATTTTGGAGTAGGAGAGACAGACTTTTCATCTGTGCTTTCTAGCAAGGCATTCTTACCTTTTTACCTGTCTACTGTGCTGTGAATGGCAGTGCACTATACTTGAAAGCCCAAGGTCTACCCCAGTCACCACAGGAACTACGTGATCATAGTTAACCTCCTAACATTCTTGAATGATCATTTAATTATTTTAAATATCTTTAAGGCATACATTACCATTAAATGCAAGACATTTATTTCTCAGTATCTAGATTAGATATAATCAACAGAAAACTCGACTACCACAGCTTCCATCATAGGGGTTATTGTTTTCATTTGGAGATACCAATCCAGTCAGATGGTTGGTTAACCATCTTACCTCAAATTCAGGTAACTTTTGCAGCACCATTCTTGTTGGTGGCTTCTGTCCTTATGTCAAAATGGTTGCCTCACATCCAGCATTGATCATTGTGCGTGTCAAAAAGGGGGACAAGCAAAGCATCGTAGGAGAGAATGACAAAGGTGCAGCCTGCTGAATCTCTCTTGAGAAAGTTTTCTGGGAAGCCTAACCTTGCAACTTCTACTTATATTTTTCATTAGTCTCATCCAGTTATGTGGCCAACTCTGGCCTCAATAGAGTCTGAGGAGAATCTTTTTACCTGGCCCAGGGCCACTCTGAGCTGGTAAAGGATTCCGTTAAAAAGAAGGGGAGAATGTATATCAGTTAGTCAATCAAAATATTATACAAACTCATGATGCACAACACCTGCACAAATATTCTTATTCACCCAGATCTGCCCCTTTATGAACAGAATAATCCTACCACTCCATCTTTAATTTTTTTCATAAGGAATATTCCTTCTTCTTTCTTTACACCCACAAAATATGCTCATAGATTTTTTAAAGTTGTCAAGAGAAAGAATAACCATCTGATCCAACTCACACACGCTCACACACACACACCAACTGTAACCCAGTTTTAATACTCATTGCCTATATTACAACTGGCTCCTGCTCGTCTTTTTAGATTGGTCTAAGATCCCATACTACTGAAGACATCCTCAAATTATAATTCTTCTGTATTTTTTCCAAGGTTCATTTATTTGAGAAAGAATTACAGAGAGAGGTACAGACAGAAAGAGAGAGAAAGAGGGTTCTTCCATCCACTCATTCACTACCCAAATGGCTGTAATGGCTGGAGCTGAACTGGTCTGAAGCCAGGAGCCAGGAGCTTCTTCAAGGTCTCCTACAAGGGCAGGGGTCCAAGGACTTGGGCAATCCTTCACTACTTTCTCAGATGCATCAGCAGTGAGCTGAACTGGAAATGGAGCAGCTGGGATTTGGACCAGCACCCTTATGGCATGCTGGAGCTGCAGGCTTTTTTTTTTTTTTTAAGATTTATTTAGTTATTTGAAAGGCATAAAAGAGGCAGAGGCAGGGAGAGAGAGAGAGGACTTCCATCAACTGGTTTACTCCCCAGATGACCTCAATGGTCGGAGCAGCACTGATCTGAAACTAGGAGCCAAGAGCTTCATCTGGGTTTACCACACGAGTGCAGGAACCCCAGCACTTGGGCCATCTTCTACTGCTTTCCCAGGCCACAGCAGAGAGCTGGATCAGAAGTGGAGCAGCTGGGCCTCAACCTGGCACCCATATGGGATGCCAGCGCTGTAGGTGGCAGTTTTACCTGCTACACCACAGCACTGGCCCCAAGGCCAGGGCTTTAACCCACTGTGCCACAGCGCCAGCCCCTCTTCTGTTATTTTTAAAGATTAATCTTCTGTCAGCAACTGAAGAAATAAAATATTTAAATTTTCATTGACATTTTAAAGTTTAATGAATACATGTAATGGGACAATGAGTAAGAAAGAGTTAGCAATATAGTTTTCCTTTTGTCACAATGTTTATATTTCTAAAAATGCATATATATTAATTGAAACAAAAAAAGAAAGAAAGATATATTGAACACAGTTAATAACAGAACATTCATAATTCTTAAATTGCTTTGCCACTACAGGAAACTAAGTATACTGCATTGTTTTCTCCACTATAAAATGCGAACTAAATGCTAAAAGTAAAAAAAAAAAAAAAAAAAAAAAGGAATAGAATTGCATAACTAGCTTTCAGATTGCAAATCTCTCCTCATGCTATCTTTTGATTGTTATAAAGCACATTAAAGTTGTGTCCTCATTTACAAGGTAAGAGATTTGCCAAAAGTAACATACGTGAAAGTCAAAGAAATAGGACCTGTGATTTTAATTCTGGGTCTCTTTTTCCAATCTTTAAACCACTGGTAAAGGACATGGGTTTAGGTTCAAAAATTCAAGAAGGACTTATAAGCTACTTAAAAGGAATGCTTTGATTTGTTTGTTTACTTTTTACAAGTTACTAATATAATAATGGGGAGAAAAATCATTTGTAGGTCCAGTGGTATGGCTAATGTCTCTAGGAAATAAATTGGGAAATAGACATTTCCAATCACTACTCTCTAGGACAGAATAGATAAAATCCATCATGTCGCTTACCCTCAATCAGCTGCTTCAATTTTCTTAAAGTACAAACCAAGGAGACACAATCACATACTTGTGATTGACATATTCAATTCCAAGCTGATCACTTTATTTTTTATAACTTTCCCAAAAAGATCGCCATTCCCTAGAGGCAAAGACCTTTGAGTAATAGCGACTTTGTTCTGACACTTCAGACTGCAGACTAGTAACTGTTGGGATAAACCAAGATCTTTCAGCCACCATCTGCTTCAGTGACTCATTTATTCCCTGAGTTACGAATACAGACACAACTGTTCCTGGTGGGCTCTAGAAAAGGACCTAGTTCTAGGTACCAGGAATACATACAAAAATAAAATTAGATAAACCCCAAGTCTGTTGGGACACACATTCCTATAAAAGAGACAAGAGACACATGAAAACCATTGCATGTTACAAAGTCTATAAGAGCAGCTTGTTGTGAGGCACAGACAAGAAAGATTTCTTTGATTTTTTTATTTGAAAGAGACATAGTAAATGATATCCAGAGAATTACTTAATTATGAAGCTGTCCCAGAAGAGGAAGACAATAAATCCATGCAAAGAAAAAAAAAATGAAACTGGAAGAACATAGAGGATGGGAAGGGAGATGTCAACAAAGTATGTAATCAATTGAAGTATCAATACAAAAGGAAATATTTTACAATACTTATCAGATATTAGTATACTATATTTTTAGATAATCCAACATGTACTGCAGTTTTCAGCGTAATAAAGTCCACTATGGGATCATTGAAGTGGCTACTGACAGAGGGTGGACAAAGGTCCTCATATTGCATAGGCTTGCGTGAGCACTAAGGGCTTTTAGGTTGCCACAGATGCTAGCAGAGATGGGGATGGGTGGTAAGCCTGGACCCAAATCCAAGTCTCAATGGTATAAATTGGAGGCTATGAAATGACTAAGAAGAGAAAATCAGATAATAAGTGGTAGAGCTACATGGCATACATTACAGAGGAGGAAGAATTATCATATGGCTATAGAAAAAACACTACATAAATCTCTTCTACAATCAAGATGCAAAGATGCAGAATGTCTCATCACCACATAAATTTCCCCACTATTCTTTTATGAACAATCCTGTTACCTCACCCCCACCCCCATTCAGACTTTGGCAACCACTGACCTGGCCCTGTGATTCTGTGTTTTTAAGACTGTCATGTATGGAACTCGGGGCAGGTACCATGTGCTCCGTGGGATGCCTGCATCTCACATCTGAAGATCTGGTTAACATCCTGCCTCCACTTCTAATTCAGCTTCCTGCTGAGGCACACAGCCCAGAGGCAGCAGATGTTGTTCCAAATAAGTGGGTTCCTGCTACCCCTATGGGAGAGACCCAGGTGGAATCCTGGTTCCTGGCTTCAGCCTGAGCCAGCTTCGGCTACTGCAGGCTTATAGTGAGTGAGCAAACCTCCCTCTCCCCCTGTCCCTCTTTCTCTGTCTCTCCCTCTCTCTCACTCTGTCAAATAAATGGCATTATATTACATGTTGCCTCTTTTTTTTTTCTGTCTTCTCCTACTCAGCATACTACTTTTAAGATTCACCCATGATTCTGAACTTATAAGTAGTTCATTCCTTTTTATTACTGAGCAGTAATCAATTGTATGGGCACCATACAATTTCTTTACCCATTCACAATTGATGGATATGGAATTGCTTCTAGTTCTCTGCAATTTCAGGTAAAACTGCTACATATATACATCCATGTAAAGATTGGGTGTGTAAACCTCCTTTAGTTTCTATTGAGTAACTACCTAGGAATGGGATTGCTATACTATTTGTTAAACTTATGATCAAATTCATAAGAAACTAAAAAAGGAATTTCCTGTCATATAAATTTACATTTGCACTAGAAATGCATCAAAGCTTTAGTTGCTCTACATAATATTTTTAAATATTTATTTATTTATTTGAAAGGCAGAGTTAGAGAGAGGGAGAGGCAGAGTCAGAGGCAGAAGAGAGAGGTCTTCCATCTGCTGGTTCACTCCCCAAATGACCACAATGGCTGGAGCTACGCTGATCCAAAGCCAGGAGCCAGGAGTTCATCTGGGTCTCCTACACAGGTGCAGGGGCCCAGGCACTTGGGCCATCTTCTACTGCTTTCCCAGGCCATAGCAGAGAGCTGGATTGGAAGTGGAGCTTGGACTCGAACTGGCGCCCATATGGGATCCCAGGCTGCAAGTGGCGGTTTTATCCACTACACCACAGTGCTAGCCCCCTATACTATTTTTAGTTACTTTGTGAGTCCTATTGCATAGGATAGAAGCTACAGAAAATATCAAATAGAAGAAAGTAGGAATACTTGCCTTGATCCAAATCTGAAAGGGGATATCCTTTGATATTTTATTATGCTGTAGGATGGTAGCTATCAGTTGTTTTTATGATGTCTTTTAAGAGAATGAGGAAAATCTTTTACTTGTACTTTGCTGAGAGTTTTTTTTTTTTTTTATTCTGCTACTGTTTTGTAGAGTGTCATGTACAGTGTTAATTATCACAGCTACTTGATAGTATTGTTTAGGTCTTTTGTATTCCTAATGATTTTCTATTTGTTCCATCACCTGCTGAGAAAGTAGGGTTGAAATTTCCAACATTTTCTATGGATGTATCTATTTTCTTGTTTCAATTGTATTTTCCTTATTTTTTCTAATATAGTCTGAAGAACTTTAATTGGATCCATACATGATTAGTACAATCATATTTTTGCAATGTAATAATTAGGATCATTGTATATTGCTCCTCTTTATGCCTAATTATATTCCTTATTTTGAAGTCCACTTTGTCTAATGTTAAAGAAAGTTTTGTTTAATGCTTACAAAGTATATCTATTTTTCCTATCCTCTTAGTTTTAACAAAACTATGTTTTTACTTTTAAAGTTTGTATCTTTTAGTTAACAATATACAATAGGGTTTTACATTTTTGTCTAATTTTATAATGCATTTTATTTTGGATTTTAATTATTTACAGTAAATAGATTTGTTGATATTTGTACTGGATTTGGACTTAAGTCTTTGATTGTGTTACTTGTTTTCCTTTGTTCCATATGTCCCCTGACTCCTCTTTTCCTGCCTTCTTTTGGTTTGAGCTTGATCACACTATTGAAATCATAAATTTTTAGTGTTTGTTCTAGGGTTCACAACATACATTCTTAACTCATCACAGTCTAACTTCAGTTATTATTATGTCACTTCATGTATACAAAAGTAATTTCATAGTATACTTTTATATTTTGTGCTATTGAATTATGCATTTTACTTAAATATTTTGTAAACTGTATAGCAAATCAATATAATGCTTTGAGTATTCAATTCACTTTAGGAAGATTAAAAATAAAAATATATACTTTTCTTCTTTTATTAATACCATTCAACAGATATTGGGGATTCTACCCTTTTTGTTTTGTTTGTGAGAGTCCCAGTGTCTGTGTGTGATCATAATGAAAGAAAAGCAAAAGCTGTGTTATGCAAGTATCTGTCAAGGCACACAACAGAATTTGACACAATCAATCATGTAGGACACATTCTGCATAATCCAGAGCTATTTCATAACTAAATCACACACTAAAAGACATGGAGAGGTTACTTTGCGTTGAAACTTCGGCTTCATTGATTCATCAAGAAAATGGTTCTGTTTTATGGTACGAAAAGCAACAATAAGGAATAATTCTCCAGCATGAAATCTAAGTAGTAAGATAGGATCTTTTCAATCCCCTTGTGCAGTTGTATCACAAAGAAAAACTTGTCCAAGATGCACACTGCCATGGATTATCTCATATCCATGCCAAATACAGGTTATAAAGACATAACAAAGAATAAAAAAAAAATAACCTCCATTCTTATTACTAAGTATAACTACCACAAATTACTTGAAATCTTTCCAATTATGGCTCTAAAATTGAGCTTTCAATGGGAAACTAACCAGGTCTACTGCTCTGTTAATCCTGAAATAATTACAACTAGTCTAAATTGCCTGTCATGATTGAAGCAGATACTTACAAGGCAACAGGGTGTTCTTAGACACTAAAGAAATGGAAATTCAAATAAAGGATGTGACACTGTGGGAAGGTGTTGGCGAATGTTAAGAAAGGGATGTCTCTTTTGTTCTGTGCTTGTTGACCTTTTTTGCTCCAAATGTTTAGTTTATAAGGCTAAATGGACTTCCATTTCTTGTTTTTTTTTTTTTTTAATTTTCCCACGAAAAATCTTTCTTCCTTTACCCTTTACTCTCCATGCATCTCCAGGCTGATTGTTAATTTGATCTTTACAAAAGCTGATGGATGCTGGGTAGCCGCACCAGTTAGGTTCCATAAGCATTGGATTATTCCTTCAAAAACTGAAATGAGCAAATGTCCAAATGCATGCTACATACCATACGTAAAGTATAAAATATGAATAAACAAATTACAAAATAATAAACTTACAGAATATAGCACTTCACATATCTGATATCCTGACTCTATCAATTTCTTGTAAAAGCATCATAAATCAACTAGCTCATGTAGTCAGTTTTAAACATATTAAAATCAGAGCCAGAATTATTTTAAAATGATTCATCCATGGTTACACAGTGTGTATCAGTCAGAACCCAGTGAGAAATGTAATTTTATATGGTTAAGGTATATTTTAATCAACAGGAATTTCATGTATGGGCTTCATTACACATGATAAAAATGTTGAAAATCCAAACAGAGATGCTGAATTAACCCAGGGATTAACCACAACAATAGGCTGCTATCACCCAAAGGCTGGAGAGACTCAAGGAGTAAGTACTATTTCCAGAACCCAGAAATAAGAGCCATCTGTCAAGATGTAGAAACATAGTGTAGCTACCCTACTGGAGTGCGCTGAAAGGAGGTGATGATACTGGGACAAAGTCCAGCCTTCTTCCAAAGCAGAGTTGTAGGTATAGCCTGATTTCTCCCACTTTCCCTCTTCTTCCTGCCAGTAGTCTACATAAGCCATGGCTAACCTACAAGGAACCTAGTCAGCACTGGAGGCCCTTTAGTAAATGGGATCTTCAAGAGAAGGAGTGTGGTATTGATCTCAGCCTCAGTACAACCACACAATGGCTGAGTTCCATGGTTAATGACACTCGATAAGGTGATCATGACACCACAGAACTATCATGGATATACTTTTTTGACCACAAATATTTTTTTTTGCATGTCAATCTACTCTTATCTACTCTTGTGGTTCCTATAACTCAGAGGTCTTGATATTCAACCCTACAAGTTTGGTTCCCCAGAGGTCGTACTTAGAGTAGGTAGTTCTCTAAAATTTCCCTTCCGTCCTATTAACCACAGATGTAAGTACTTTTCAAAGGTTTTAGCTTTCCAGAGTCATCGTAACATTTCTGGATTACAAAGCCATCCATCAGCAGATTGCAAACTAATAGTCCAACATTATTTTTCACTGCTCTTCATTGATAAATCTTTGATTCTTTTGAGTTTACACAAAATGCCCTTTTATATTCCTTATCACCCTCTTCAAAGCTTGTATGCTTGCAAGGGTGTTAGCAGTTTAATGAAAGGATCTGTGATTTTTTCCCAGGAGTCTTAACCTCCCTCTCTTGGTGATTAATGTAACACACAAGAACACACAAGACACTATTTAGTATCTAATTACTTCCTATTATATAATTATTTTCTAATTGTTTCATTGACATTTTTCTTGGAACGCCAACAAAGTTGTAAGCTTGTTATGAAAATGATAATGCTTCTTACCACTCAATTACTCCCTGTAACATATAGATTTGTACTGATTACACAACAGGCATTCAGTATTAGTGTATTTTCCTCAATTTGTGTGTTATTACAGAATCTCACAAAAATATGCTGCTGTATACACTGTCCCAACAATTCCAATAGATTAACCTTCATCTTCACAAGCCCCCTTCTCCCTGTCTACATTCTTTTATGTCATGAGGCTTAAAACTCAATCTCCTTCCTAATTCCCTGAATTCTTAAGATGTTATATAATTCCCAACTGCCTCATTTCCCATTGGGGATATATTTCCCCCTTATCCCCTTCACTTTGTTGAAGGCAGAAACCATAGCTTAAGCCATCCATGCATCTTCATAATGCCTAGCACAAGGAAGTCCCCCAGACTGAGTTTTATTCTTTTTCTGTGTGTACCAGAAGTTAATACAGTAACTGTAATATAGTAGGTAAATGAATTAATGCTGATGAAATATATAATTAAAGTTGACTTTAAATAATTTAAAAGTATTATTTTTTCTTAAAACCATAAACATAATCTGTGATTCCAAGATGGCAGAATAGGAAATGACATACTGTGCTAGGCTAGGGGTAAATAGTTAAGAAAAAACAAAGCATAGGAAGTGCATTCTCAGGGGAGAATTAGAAAACCATAGTGGAAATTCTATGGAAGGAAGAAGAATGTTGTGGACCTGTGTGGAAGGTGCAGACACTTAACATGAACACAGAACATACTAAGCAGTCAAGAGTTGGAGAAAGCACCAGCTTTGGAGACTGAGGAAGATTAGACTGCAGCAACCTGTGCCTTTGGTGATATAGCCAGAGGGAGAGTGTGGTGTGTCTGGCTGAGCTGAAGGTACCCAAAGACCCAGTAAAAAATAAAGAGGACACATTTCTCTCACCCAGCCCCACCACAACAGCACCCAGCAACTGACTGAGAGAGGGCAGAAGCCCTTGTGCACATGAACAGCAGCTGGCTAAGACAAGATGCCGCCTTCTCAGCAGTACCAGTGGCAGCAGCTCCAGTGCAACAGGGAGGGAGAGAGCAATGCTCGGACAGCAGTTCTTGTGTACACGTGTGATCCAGAGATTCTAACAGGAAAAATCTGCGTTCCTCACTGACTTTGAGTCTGGTTGGGAGCATTGACAGGGACCTGGGTACCCATGTAATACCTGAGGTGCCCCCAGCCTCTCAACATACTAAAGACTCTGGGACTCAAGTCACTTAGGCAGAGCCACCCACAGGCAGCTGGCTCTGGGAATGTCTGCCTCTCTATGAACCAGACAGGCTGGTGGGCTGGAACAGATCCTCTGTACTGTACCCTGTGACTGTGGGAGCTTTCTATGTTGAGATGGTGGGGACAATGTGACTGCACAAGAGGGCAAAGGGTGTTGCTGGGTCTCTGGGCAATGACCTTGCGAGGTTCCACACACTCTGATCCCCCTGATTGTCTGAGGTGGGTCATTGCATCAGGATCCATGCTCAGAGTGAGGACTACGCATATCCTCTTTGCAGGTCATATAGGGGACAAATGAGTGTTGTACCCTCTGGGGCGTAACACCTGGGTATTGATCACCTTGGAGGAGAGGAGGTGAGGGTGTAATTACACCAACAGAGTTGACCATACCCCTCCTTCCTTTCTGTTAACAAGAAGAGACCTTCCATGCGTAACTTGGGTGTCACCCTGGATACTCGCCCCATCCTGGAGCACTGATTGTCGCTCCCCGTCTTCGTGGAGGAACGACACAGGACCCTGCGCTGTTCTTTCGTCTGCTCGGCCCTTCCCGGGTTTGCTGCTGGTTCTTCCCGGGTTGGCTACCGTCCCTTCCACCTCCGTGGAAGGGCGGTTCCCCCTGCCACATTCCCCACTTCCGCGGGGGAGCAGCACACTGCCAGCGGCTCTCTCGGGGGCTGCACAGGTGTTCCTTCAGATAGATGTTCCTCTTAGATGTTCCTCTTAGATGTTCCTGGTGCATGTTGTCTCTCTCCTCCTTTATAGTCCTCTTCCACCAATCCCAACTCTGCTACCCACACGCCAAGTACGCTGCTCTCCTCCAATCAGGAGTAAGTCCCACAGTTTATTGGTTGAACTGGAGGCAGCTGTGT
This sequence comes from Oryctolagus cuniculus, assembly GCF_964237555.1. Taxonomy (NCBI): domain Eukaryota; kingdom Metazoa; phylum Chordata; class Mammalia; order Lagomorpha; family Leporidae; genus Oryctolagus; species Oryctolagus cuniculus. The sequence goes on from NC_091441.1 coordinate 26,141,170, forward strand.
AGAAGCTGTTTCTCCTCTCCCAGCGCCATATTGTGGGAGAGCAGATGCATAGAATAAGTCTTAATTCCAGTAACTTAGTCTAGTCCGAGTTGCTCCCCACAGATCCCCCTTTCTTTTTATTTTTTGGCGTTGATACGTGCCTGTCTTCGGTGTCCCGTGGCACACACTCTGCTCTGCTTGCTAGAGTTGCCACAGGTTCTTACAAGTCCTATCAATCAGGCAAACCGAATCCGGGTCCTCTCTTCGCCATGTTGTGAGGAGGTTTTTAGGCACTGATGCGTGCCTGTGTTCGGTGCCCTGCAGCGCATGCTCTGCTCTGCCTGCAGGTGCTTACAAGCCCTATCAGGCAAACCGAATCCAAGCCTTCTCATTGCCATATTATGGGGAGGCTTATTGGTGTTGATTCGTGCCTATCTTCGGTGACCTGCAGCTCATACTCTGGTCGAGCCGCCTGTTGGTGCTTACCGCCTTACTAATCAGGCAGACCGAATCCAAGCTCTCTCATTGCTGTGTTGTGGGGTGACTTATTGGTGTTGATAACGTGCCTGTCTTCGGTGACCTGCGGCGCATAAGCTGCTAGCCGCCCGCAGGTGCTCATCGCCTCACTAATCAGGCAGACCGAATCCAAGCTCTCTCATTGCCATGTTGTGGGAAGGCCTTTCTATTTCTCTATTTCTCTATCTCCGGGCATTCCTATTTCTCCCATTTTACTTCTATCTTCCAGCATTCCTATTTCTCTCATTTTACTTCTAAACTTCTGTTTCTCTTATCCCTGCGGCTTCCCGGCGCCCGCCCCGAGGCTGCTTCTCGGCACCTCGCCCCGCGGCAGCTTCATGGCTCTGCGCGGCTTCCCGGCGCCTCGCCCCGCCGGCGGGCTCCCAGCTCTGCGCGGCTTGGCTTCGCGCGCACACTCCGAGGTCTCGCACTAGCCCAGCGTTCCCTATCTATTCACGCCCCGTGCTCTCTCTGCACGTGGCGGCTTCCGCGAGTCACACAGCGTAGCTTACGTCTCCGCCACTAGCATTCAATCCAAGTTCCCCGGACTAACCTGGCGAATTCCAACCTGGCGGCCCACGTCTCTGGTTCCAGATCTTCGCCTCTTGCTCCCCGGGGTGACTTGAATTCCAAGCTGGCTTACGTCTCCGCCTCGGCCTGCACTCGCGGCTTCATCCTCCCTAACATTTTTCTCTACCCGGTATGTTTCCCTAAGTTTTCTTCCAACAATATTCCTCCCTCATTTCTCCTGGCCTCTCCCCACAGTCCGTATCCAAGTCTAAGTTTCTTATAGGTTTCACTTTCACTTTCAACCTGCAGTCCGTATCTGAGTCTAAGTTTCTTCTTGCTTTCACTTTAAATCCTAACTTCTTTCCCACAGTCCGTATCCGAGTCTATGCTACGCTTTCAATAGCTTCTTCTGGCACCTTTTTCGTCCGGCTTTTCCCTAGGCTGTTTGCTAGTCTCTCTCTCTGATATTTTCCACTTCTTCCGTTTCTTCCCTCCTAGGTTTCCTATCCGAGTCACGGCACCATTATGTCGCTCCCCCTCTTCGTGGAGGAATGACACTAAACCCTGCCTAGGCTTCATATCCGAGTCACGGCACCATTATGCTGCTCCTCCGCACGCGGAGGAGCTGCACCGGACCGGGCGCTTGTTGTTCCCTTTTTTTACAAGTCCTTTCTATAGTAAAGTAAGAATAAGTAAACAGCAAACTCCCAAAGCAAGAATGAGTAGAGAGAAATGAGAAAGAACGAAGTAACGAACTTCCCCGTGAACTCTCCAACGCACTCTCCAACCAACCCACACCACCATGCCATCTCTCTCCTCCTATATAGTCCTCCTCCGCCAATCCCAACTCGGCTGCCCACACGCCGAGCACGCCGCTCTCTTCCAATCAGGAGCAGCTCCTGCCGCTTGTCAAGTTGGTGAGAGGCAGCTGGGTAGAAGCTGTTTCTCCTCTCCCAGCGCCATATTGTGGGAGAGCAGATGCATAGAATAAGTCTTAATTCCAGTAACAGTCTAGTCCGAGTTGCTCCCCACACTGATCACAGCTCCCTGTCCACACACAGCATACACTTCTAGGTATTCACTGAAAGAGCAGACATTCCACTAAGCCACAGAGGAATAGGTCCAAAAGTAAAAGCTATCAGAGGAAAACACCAACAAGTATCTCCACAAATGCCTAAAAATAAATGCATAAATGCATAAATTCATGAAACAAGAATAAGGAAAACAATATGATCCTCCCAACCCCCAGAAAAGAATACACCAACACTTCAATATTAAAATGTGAAGATGAAGAGATTGATGAAATGGCTGAAATAGAATTCAAAAGATTAATCATGATTACTCAAGAGCTATCAGAAGCAAATCCATGAATTAAAGAAATCCATATATGACATGAATGGAAAATTTGCCATTGAAATTGAGATTTTGAAGAAAATCAAAATGAAATATTAGAAAAGAAGAATGAAATATGTCAAATAAAAAATTTACAGTGGAAAGGCTTAACAACAAACTTGGTGAGGCTGAAGAAAGAATATCCAAGATAGAAGAAAAGTCTTTAGAAAATTTCCAAACCAAAAAAAGAAGAAGAAATTAGAAAAATTAAAAGCAGTGTTGGAGATTTATGGGATACTATCAAATAACCCAATATATGGGTCTTGGGAGTTCCTAAAGGTGTGGAAAGAGAGAATGGATTAGAAGGCCTATTTAGTGAAATAATTACAGAAAACTTTCCCAATTTAGAGAAAGAAAGGAACATCCAAGTACAGAAAGCACATAGAATTCCTAATAGACATGGCCAGGTAAGATCTTCACCACAACACAATGTAGTCAAACTTTCAACAGTAAAACAGTACCCCATGTTCACTGCAGCTTGATTCACAACAAATAAAATATGGAATCAACCCTAATGTCCATCAACTGATGACTGGATAAAGAAATTATGATGTATGTGTACACTATGGAGTACTATTTGACTATAAAAAATTAAATCCAGTCTTTTGCAACAAAATTGATACAATGGGAAAGCATTATACTTAGTGAAATAAGCCAGTCACAAAATGACAGATATAGTCTTTACCTGATCTGTAGTAACTGATTGAGTATATAAAATGTAATGTATTAGAGTGAAGTGGACATTTTGAGATTCAATGATTGTTCACAGCCCTTGTCTGTTCAATTGAGGAGCAGTGTTTTTCTTTTTTTAAAGATTTATTTATTTATTTTAAAGTCAGAGTTACACAGACAGGGGAGAGGCAGAGAGAGAGAGAGAGGTCTTCCATCCGATGGTTCACTCCCCAGTTGGCCACAACGGCCGGAGCTGAGCTGATCCAAAGCCAGGAGCCAGGAGCTTCTTCCAGGTATCCCATGAGGGTACAGGGGTCCAAGAACTTGGGCCATCTTCCACTGCTTTCCCAGGCCATAGCAGAGAGCTGGATCGGAAGTGAAGCAGCTGGGTCTTGAACCAGCGCCCATATGGGATGCCAGTGCCTCAGGCCAGGGCATTAACCCATGGTGCCACAGCACTGGCCCCAAGTTCATCCTATCGGTTGAACTCTTTACTTGTGTATGGTTAACCTTATCAATATTAAGTAAACTGAAAATAGATCTTTGTAAAAATTCGGAGTGGAGTGGATAGGAGAGGAAGGGGAACAAGTATTGGAGTGTGGGTGGGAGGGAGGATAAGGTGGAAAGTATCATTATGTTCATAAATCTGTATATATGAAATACATGAAACTTGTATAACTTAAGTAAAATTTAAAGAAAAAACTTTTGACAAAAATTGAATCAAAAGAAAAAGCATTTCTTTGTAAAAAATTAAACATGAGTCAACTCTAATTTTTAAGAAAGTTGTAGAAATGAGAAATATGAACTACTGCTGAATTACTTAAACTGCAGTAACTGGATCTTGGTTGGTAATTTCAAATTCTTTTCCAGTCAAAGCTCTAACCATATGATCTAAAAATGGAAAACCAGGTAAATTTCCATTTTTCCCCAGTTTCAGTTTAGAGAACTCTCTAGGGATCCTTCCACAGCAAATGTAGAGAACAGAGAAATAGTCACACCATAGGAAACTCGAGTAGGAGGAGGAGAAGGGACCTAGACAATGTCAATATTAGCTAGTTACATGCTGATTTTTGTGCCTTGAAGTAAACTGTAACACAAGAGGTTTTGAAGTTCATGGTTTCATGCAGAATCTGTCTTACGCTTAGAAGAGGTATAATATTTTGCACTAGAAGATGTGTCACTTACCATTCTTTCCCCTCTAATATATTTGCAAAACAGATATTGGTAAGCCCATTGCTAAACGATAAACAATGAACTACCAGAAGCCACGTGAGAACTTAAGGGTGAGTCTTCCTATGGAAGAGGAGAGTTACAGCGAGAGGAGGGCAAAGAGAGAATGAGCAGAATTGCGAGGGTGCAGAGATGTGAAATGGGGCTGGAACTCAGCATTGCTGCTTCACAACAGGGCTAGATTCATTTGTGTATTTTTTAAACTGGCTCAAAGTGCCCTCTACTCAATTTAAACAGGGGATATTTCATTATTCTGTCTTACAATATAAATATAACTGAGACATTTGTAGTATCACAGAAGCTTTTTAGCTTCTGGATCTATTGTTTCTAGAAAGAGGACACAGAGGTGTCAGCAAATCAGCTTCACTCTTTGCAGGGAAAACTTGAGTAGGTGCACAATACAGCCACTGAGGAAATCTAGATGTGTACCTTATCCTTGCTCTGCCACCACCCTTCCTGTCTCTGTTACTCAAAATTACAAGTTGAAAGTTTTGTCTGCGGTCATCTGCCCCAAACTCCTGAATGCTAAAGTTATCCTTAAAAGCTCCAGAAAAATTTTGATGCAAGTTCAACTCTGCCATTTCCAGTGTCACAGCAGGGAGATCATGACATCAAGATTAAATAAGCAAGCCGAAACTCCACTCAGCTTTAATAGCTGTCTTTGGTAGGAGGAAGTTTTTTCCCCTTTTAGGGAGCAGACTTCTCCTTCCTGTAGTAGTATTCTTTAGCCATTACAAACTGAGTCTAAATCTTTCTCCCCAGTGGGTGCCCTGAGAATATTTGAAGAGTTCTCTGCTCAGACAGTTCACCTTCAGTTTAGATGCTTCTAGTTCCTTTACCATGGCTTTTAGGACAGCTCCAATCTCCCTGATGATCTGCAATTTGAAAGTATTCTTTTAAAATATGCTCTTGAAAATGTTTTTGATAAACATATCAGTTTATTTTTGTCTTACACTTGTAGAAAGCTAAAAAGAGCAGTAGTCCCATCCTACAACAAAAAGAAACAAAACACCAGACAATCTGAAAATTAACAATTGTCTGGATTTTATTAGTGAGCTGAGGAATCATAGCAACAAATTATCTAGAAATGTAAAAAAGAGACAGGACACATCAAGAAGAGATTGGAAGCAAATATGCACTTACTTGGAGTGGGCACTGCCAGACATTCTACACATTGATAAAGAGAAGCCAGTTAAATTCTAAACAATTTGCTGAAGATTGTGGGCTAGCATGAGAATATAAAATCCTGGGAGCAGCAGACCTGACACGAATTTGTACATACTTGAAGCATTCTTCTCCATGTACCATTGGGTGCTCACGAGAAAGATGGAGAGTAGTGATGGAGAAGAGAGAAGTCTCACTTGGTAGAGCAGAAATGTGGAGAAGGCACAGACTCCCTCCTGTTCCCTTCTGTCCCATAGAACAAAAGACTCCAATGTGTGAGGAAGGATGGCAAATTCTGTTACCTTAGGACACATGTGAAGGCTCATTAGGGCAGGGAAGAAAACAAGTAAATACCACCTGGGAGCACCGGTATCCATAATTATACATGAGCGGACCATTGGCCATGGGTCCTGGGACAGGACCAGAGGAATAAAGAGTCCCAGAAGTTGTGGACAGAGAGCTGTTTCTGTGCTAACCCCTGAGCCATCATTTATCTTGCTAGTATTGTTCTTGTCTTAAAGCCAAACATTTAATTTCTGAAATCATGACTAACTCCCACAATTTTTTTAAAAAATTGACTGTTGGTTTTCTCCTGGTCATGCTACGAGATGAAGCAATTTGAACAGCTGCCAATGAAGGGGGTTTATTCAACCCCTTTACTCAAGGACATTGAAAATAGACAATAAATAAAGAAAAGGAAGAAAAATGTTAAGGGATTAAAATTTCAACAGCTCTCAGCAGCTTTTTTTTTTTTTTTCTTATGTGAACCTTCCCTAAGTCTACTTATTGAATATTGACAAGACTGACAAAACAGGGTAATACCTATGTGGGAAATAAATTTCCCTGATATCAATCACTGTTCCCTATATCCTGTTCTTGGGCGACAGAAACATGGGGTAAAGAGAAAGCTGGTTTCTCCCCTGAGGGGGAGGTTTTCCCTGCCAAGTGCCTATAAGGCAGAGGGCAGGATACCGATCTCCTGTCTTTCTCTAATCCCTCTGAACAGTCCCCAGCTGCTGCTGCCTCCATGCCTATTGGGAGAGACTCTTGGGTTTTGCTGTTGTAGCTGTTGTCTCAATCAATACTACAGGCTTCTTGTAATCTTACTTTCTGTCCTGTATCCTCCAATGCTGCAAGCTGCTCAGGGATTCTCATGGAGCAGATGGGACTTTACCCCACACTCACCGCATTGCATTATATAAAGAAGTGCCATTTCCAAAGTCCCATAAGAATGAAAGGGGGGAAAAACAAGATAGTCATGTTCTTGTTAAATGTATTCTGCTTCCCTAAAGCCTCCTAGGCATGTAGACCCTAAGAAACCATGCTAACACATTTAATAAAATGTTCCATAGAGAAAAGTTGAGGTGTTACATCATTAGGGAAAACATTTCTTTAATGCTTTCATCATATTTGCTAGGCATTTTTTTGTTTTGTTTTTACTTATTTTCTTTTCATATAATACTAGTGGTTTTTATTTTTGCCCGTATTACCAGAGTTTGCAGTGATATCGTTTTGAAGAGAATATGTGAAAAAAAGCAACCAAAGAGATATCTCTTCTTTTCTCCCCTCTTCCATCACTAGCTGTTTTTTTTAACAACTCTTTGCTATGTTAAAGAAAAAAAAAACTCTTTGCTATGCTGACTATTGATTAAAGGCAATGTAGCAAATACTAAAGTGCTTTAAAAACAAACCATGCAGCCCCTGAATCACTATGATTCCCAAACATTCACTATAGTATCATTATTCCATCTACATTAAGGCCAGGAGGGCTGGCCCAGTGTCTGCAGTGCACACAAGCTGGTGGTCCCTAGATGGAACCAGTGCTTGGTGGAAACTTGGCTCCATAAATGTTTCTTCATCCAACCACATGAGCAAGTTCAGTGGTTAGAGAGATGGATCCCTGGAAGCTTCCACTCCTGATTTCTGCTCCTGGATTTATACTTCTCCAAATCAGCTTTCAACTTACATTATGGATTTAGAGCAGACTAGACGCTCAGAGACATGCTCATCACCTCCAAGAGCAAGGAAAGGGATTTTCCAGTTCCTAGAGACTCTACCTTCATAGAACAGAGGACAGACAGAAATCACTGAAATACAGACAGGACCATGCTCGCTGAGGTAAAGTTCTCCAGCCTGCTCCATTCTACAGGAAACAACACAAAGCAAAACAACTTTAAAGGTAGTTAAGATCTCCATTCTCACATTTTTTTCTTTTCTACACATTAATCTTGCATTGGAAGATTTTCAGTGTCATCTAGTTCACCTTGTATGGGAACCTCTTCCACAACCTTCCCAACAGGTGTTGAATCAGATTCAACTTGAAAACATGAGGTGATGAGGTAGCTATAGTTTTGTGAGACATCCTGTTACTTTTATGGTAAACTGATGTAGTGAGAATTTATTATTCACAATAAGACAAAAATTACTTGCACAACGCTTTCTTGTGGATTACTCAGCTTCCCCTGCCTTCTGCAACCCCAACTAAGGTGTCTTCTTTCTCAGATGATTCTGTCCTTTTGTCCCTAGGGTTTTGAGAGTTTTATAGCCTACTGATCTTATTGTCCCTTGTAAAGCTGTGATAGTTCACAGATCTGAACACAGGGCTCAAAATATCAGCAGGTTCAGATTGTGCCTCCTTAATCTGAGTAGTTCATGCCAAGGAAGCATAACAAGTGCATCACACTGAGCGTATCACAATTCCATTGATGCCATTCAATAAAACAAAATGAACTTAAAAGGTCAGTGAACTGGCAGATGCTGCACATGCAAAAAGGAAGAGATTCTGGAGCCTTCCTTCATAGACTTAGCTTTTAGTAAGGAGAGATACTCCTAAATATCTCACTGTTCATGTCTGATAAATGTTTTAACACCTATATGAACAAAGTCCCATGGAATTACAGAAGAGAAACCCATACTTTCTGCAGTATGTGACTGTATGTGCTTGTGTGTTGACGAGGGTTGGTGGGGAGTGAAATCTGATTAGGAGGCTTCCCAGAATCGATATTTGAGCCAATTCTCATAAGCTGGGTGCCATTTGTGTACACAGAATCAAAGGTAAAAAGTAGCTTTAGCAGAGAACAAAAGTGCAAAGGTGTCTTAAGGCAGGGAATATTTGAATAATGCCTTGTGATTAGGGAATAGAACACAACCTAGGGGAATGAAGCAAAGAGTGAGTCTGCCCAGACTGGATGATTTTGGTTGCCACATGGTAACAGATGTGTTTTCTATTGTAGGGTAAGGGGCATGCCAGATGATTTTTAGAAAAGAAGTGGAATGCTTTCAGATTCTTGAAAGGTAGTTTTATGAAGACTTATGTGGATAAATGCTGGAAGCAGAGAGACTAGGTACAAGGTTTTAGTACAAGTCCAAGTCCAGAAACACTGTTGGTGTGTGGGGGGTTGAGTGCATGCAGACACGTGTATAATTATGGATGGGTTATCAAAATAATAGCCTCAAAATGGTTCCTCTCAGCCCAAGGACACATCTGGACAATTTTTCCTCATTAATATATACTCACCTGCCTCTAAGGTCAGAGATAATTAAGGCACAGCAAAGAATTCTTATAGCCTTTATAGATTCTTAATTCACTTCTCAATTAAAGATATAAGATGTACCTTCTGGCACTGACTTCCCTCAGCAGTTAGTTTTTCCACCAGAATTCACTCAAGCATTATCTAATTTTCTGGATCTCCCAAACAATGCACTATTGTTATAATGTGTTTGGGACTACAGTTGTGATTAGCACAGAATAACCCAATATATCACATTTCTTCTGATAAAGGTAATTGAGCCATACAGAGGGACAAAACACAATACACAAAGTGACCTGACAAAGGAGGAAAATATCAATGCTTGGGAAAACATATGAAGTCATAACTATACTCCATGATTATTGGTGCTTATTTGAATACTGGAACATTTTTCTATTAAATTTGGGGTTGAACTTGAAGGTGAGAAACCTAGGGTGAGCATGCAATTCAATTTAGTCACCAGTCTCCAGGGTCATATATATTTTTCTTTTTAAATTTTAATAGAAAGCTTTTATTTAATAAATATAACTTTCATAAGTACAACTTTTAGATTATAGCGGTTCTTCACCCCATACCCACCCTCCCACCCCCAAACCATCCCACCTACAATTCCCTCTCCCATCCCATTCTTCATTAAGATTCATATTTAATTATCTTTATATACAGAGGATCAACTCTATACTAAGTAAAGATTTCAACAATTTGCACCCATACAGATACACAAAGTATAAAGTACTGTTTGAAGACTAGTTTTGCCATTAATTCTCATAGTAAACTCATTAAGGACAGCGGTCCTACGCTGTCCTACATGGGGAGCAAGAGCACAGTAACTCCTGCTGTTGATTTAACAATTGACACTCTTATTTATGACATCAGTGACCACCCAAGGCTCTTGTCATGAGCTGCCAAGGCTATGGAAGCCTCTAGAGTCCACAAACTGACATTATTTAGACCAGGCCATAATCAAAGTGGAAGTTGTTTCCTCCCTTCAGAGAAAAATACCTCCTTTGATGGCCCCTTCTTTCCACCAGGATTTCACTCACAGAGATTTTTCATGTAGGTCATTTTTTGCCACAGTGTCTTGGCTTTCCATACCTGAAGTGTTCTCATGGGCTTTTTAGCTAGATCTGAATGCAATTAAGGGCTGATTCTGAGACCAGAGTGCTGTTTAGGGCATTTGTCCATCTATGAGTCTGTTGTGTGTCCTGCTTCCCATGTTGGATCATTCTCTCCTTTTTTTTTTTTAATTCTATCAATTATTATTAGCAGACACTTGGTCTTATATATGTGATCCCTTTAACACTTAATTCTATCTTTATGATCAGTTATGAACTTAAACTGATCACTTTAACTAGTAAGATGGCATTGGTACCTGCCAACTTAATGGGATTTGGAATCCCATGGCAAGTTTTAGCCACACCCTCAGGGTAAGTCCGAGGATAGGTGTGCCGAACTGTATCCTCCTTCTCCTATCCCAGTCTTATTTTTAACAGGGATCAATTCTCAACTGGATTTAAATACCTAAGAACAATCATATGTTAGGTAAAGAGTTCAACCAATGGTATTAAGTAGAAAAAGAAAATATTAAAAAGATTAAAATAGTAAGCTGTTCCTTGACAGGACAAGGGCTGATCAAGTTATTGCTTCTCATAGTGTCAGTTTCACTTCTATATAGGTCATAGTGTCAGTTTCACATCTATAGGTCATATCTTTTAGCACTCCCTTCGCTACCTCCATTCACTAGGAGGCACTGTTGCACTCTGGCTAATGGTACAGATGCTACAGGCTATCTAAGTTTAAATTCTATCTCCACTATCTTTGTGATCTTCTGGAACTACTTAATTTTTCTTTATTTTAGCATCTGTTCACCTTCTAGAATTAGATGAAATTTCTAGGCTCCTGGGATATATCACTGAAAAACGCAATGATCCCTGTTCTTTTGTTGCTTACAGTCTAGTAGTGATATAAGATAGGAACACAGTAAGCATAGGTTAGCAAATAACCAGTGTTTTGTGAATGCAGAAAAGGTAAAGCAGGGCTAAAGTGGAATATGAGATGAGTATGTTCACAAAATATAACATTAAATAGGGTGGCCAGTATTAGTCAGATTTCATCACTATAATGAAATATCTCAGGCAGCCTAACTCAGTAAAGAGAAGATATTTATATTACTTTGCTGTTCTACTGTTTTGTGAACCAAGATTGGATGGACCCCACTAGGATAGCCTCTGTTGATAGCAGTCTGACTGGCTGAGTCCCAAGATAGTATAGCATATCACATGCCAAGGAAGAGGGGGCACATATGTTTGTCTACATCTATTTCTTTATACAGCCATCTAGATTCCATCATAGGGCTCTATGCTATGACTATGCTATGATTCAATCTGTGCTATGATTCAGTCTAATCTCTCTGAGTATCATTAGCATAAGACTTGAGGACTAAGCTCCTTCATGACTTCCAGGAGGACAAATATTCAACCATAGTATATTTAGAATTTGTCATAATTTTTTTCCTCATTTTAAATAATTGTTCATATTTTTACTGAATTATGTTTCTGTAGTTTCATATTCTTTTTCCTATTGGAGACTCCTCCTAAAATATACGCACTTCAGTGCCCAAGAAATCTGAATCCATTTCTGCCTGGTATACAGTAAGACAACAGAAACTAGACATTCTTGATTCTTGTTCATTTTCTTCCCAACTCATTCTTCTCACAGCCCAGTGTTGGAATTTGGTATATATTGGATACTCCCAACATTCCTTTTCCCTAGCTACTGGGCAGTCAGATGGATCGTTATAATAAGTTACCCTTCCATGACTCTAATTCCTCATCTTTCCATTGGCTTTCCTGTAAATGCAATCTGTTTGACAAGGTGATATTGTGTTCTATACCATGAAGTTGACAAGTTAGCAGCCTTGATATCTGTGTGTTCTGAGCAAGGATAACCAGGTCTTCCTCCAATTCAATAATGGCTCCTGGAATCTAAATTCTAAGATTGTCTCACCACAGCACAGCAGTGTATAGTCTATTTTCCCTGTGTCAACCTGTAACAATCTCAAGAACCATTAGCTCAACCATCTTTTTTGCATATTTATGTTTGCACTACTTGAAAGGCAATCTGCTCTTCAATGCTGCACATTCAGAGTTGCAGAAATAAGCATCTATCCTCTATGTAACATAGAGCTATGCATGCAGTAGACATATACAATAAATACTTCCTGAGTATGAAACTTCAGGTCAAAATTCTCTACAAACTAATACTTAAATGTACAATTACCATAGGGAAGAGAAACATGCCTATTTGTTTATACAAATGAGCTAGTGTAAGTACATCAAAATGATAATCTAGAATTAAAGAAAAGCTTATTTTTATCTTACAAATCATGATATATTTGCAAAATTTTTTCTGATATGCTGCAGATTTCTGATATCACAATGACTAAAACATAAATTTATAAATAAGTAGTTACTATAATCTTAAAACCCCATGAAAGGATAAATAAACTTTTCCAATCAATATAACTTAGGAAACATTAAAAACAAACAAAATCTCATTCTAAGTTTTAAACATCCAAGTTGAGTTTGAGAAGACCATGGTAAGCACAAACAAGTTGGAGCATCAGACTATCCAAAGACTGAACACACATCTGGGAGTGTAGTGATAAATTCCTGAGTTTGAAGTTCCTTGGGTCCTAGAATGGAGCATCAAAGGAGACGTCTACAATCTCTCCCTCTCCACTGCTGTTGTTACAGAGAATAAGTTTTTCTAATAGTGATTTGAAGGTGTTTTGGAATCTCACTTGGGGGAAGAATAACTTCATTGAATTTTAATGCATGTTTTGGCATATATTTGAACAAATCTAGGGCTCTTCAAAGACTGTGGTTGTAGCCTGAAAATTATAGGGGGTGCTTTTGTTGGTTTTGGTTTGTATTTAACCCCTACTTGAGTAATTAGGAAGATGTTGATTTATCTTCCCTCATAGTGCTTTTTTTTTTTTTTTTTTTTTTTTTTTTTTGACAGGCAGAGTGGACAGTGAGAGAGAGAGACAGAGAGAGAAAGGTCTTCCTTTGCCGTTGGTTCACCCTCCAATGGCCGCCGCTGCAGCCGGCGCACCGCGCTGATCCTGGCAGGAGCCAGGAGCCAGGTGCTTTTTCCTGGTCTCCCATGGGGTGCAGGGCCCAAGCACCTGGGCCATCCTCCACTGCACTCCCTGGCCATAGCAGAGAGCTGGCCTGGAAGAGGGGCAACCGGGACAGAATCCGGCGCCCCAACCGGGACTAGAACCCGGTGTGCCGGCGCCGCAAGGTGGAGGATTAGCCTATTGAGCCACGGCGCCGGCTTCCTCATAGTGCTTTTGGCCTAATAAAATGTTCACCTGTTCACGAGAATTTATCAGTAACTTGGGTAGTAGGAATGAAATCTTGAGTGCTGGATTCTGGTCCAGGACTTCCATGCATTGTGTGGCCATAGATTTGGGACTTCAACTTCTCTGGGCCTCAGATCCTTTTTTCCATAAAATTAACATACTGTATTTGATTTAAAAAAATCTTAATCTAGGACCTGTGGTTTTCCAGGAGATTTATGAATGAGATTCACAGAACATACAACCCCCTGAAAACTCTATGTGGAATTTTGAGTGTCTGTGCCTTTTCCTGCTTAAATAAAATTTTCAAATTCTCTGAGTGTTTTGTTTTTATTCAAAAAGTCCTTGAAATAGATGATATCTGAGGTATTTTCCAATTGACATATCTGAGGTTCTCTTTAAACCACCATATTTTTTTACTTTATAACAAGACGTTGCATCACCAGACTAGCAGGCACTATACTAATCAACAGTGTTAACTAATAAGTTGCTTATTTTTCTCTGAGCTGTTGAGGTAAAGTTTGAGTCATTTAGTTTTTTGTCATAGACAATGAAAAAGAAAACAGCAACTATTGCAGAAGACAATGAGAAAAATGAAAATAAATTATGTTGAATTAGTTACATGTTCCATCAGAACACAAATGATCTTAGAAAATTTCTTTTAATTTAATTTTTTTTGACAGGCAGAGTGGACAGTGAGAGAGAGAGACAGAGAGAAAGGTCTTCCTTTGCTGTTGGTTCACCCTCCAATGGCTGCCGTGGCCAGCGTGCTGCGGCCGGCACACCACACTGATCCGATGGCAGGAGCCAGGTACTTATCCTGGTCTCCCATGGGGTGCAGGGCCCAAGGACCTGGACCATCCTCCACTGCACTCCCTGGCCACAGCAGAGAGCTGGCCTGGAAGAGGGGCAACCGGGACAGAATCCGGTGCCCCGACCGGGACTAGAACCCTGTGTAACGGCGCCGCAAGGCGGAGGATTAGCCTAGTGAGCCGTCGCGCCGGCCTAGAAAATTTCTTGACCTCTTGAAATGAGCTTTCCAACTGTCACTCTCCCTCCCCTCTCCCATCCCTTATCTTCAAGGTAGGCATTCTGCAAAACATAGTGCCTACTGGGTGTCTGAACCACAGAGACAGGGAGTAAAACTTGAAAACTATAGAAACTGGTATTTATTTCGCATATTAATTCTTCCATAGAAGAAGAATAGCCTTAGCAGCCCTATAAGTAGGTAGGTTAAGTGGTTTTCTTATGGTTTTCTGATGTGACAGACCCTTGAAGGGGAGCCCTACTCAGAGGCATGGCGATCCCTGGTCCTGCCAAGTGCCTGCTATTCTTCCATTAGTCACTTATTTTTATTAATACAGTGAGAATCTCCCTGTTGCCATGCAAAGGTTATTTGGAGGGGAAGCAAATTAAATCATTAACACAAATGAATCAAACACATTCGCTTTACCCTGCAGGTATTGGACAAGGCATACAGAAGACTAGATTACATAGTATAGAAAAAAGTTGGAGAGATATATCAAGAAGGTTTCCTTTTATGACATGAATCTTTAATGTTAAAAGGGTTTGGACTCTCACATGTGATGTTTTGGCCTGTAGAACTCTAACCTTCAACAGTGACCACATTCTTACAACTCTGTACCAAGCACAGTACTAGGCACTTTACTCACACTTTCTTCTGTAAACCTTACAAAAGCCATGTGATGAAGGTATTTCAACATCTATTTTAAAAATTAAAAAAATGAGTTATTTGGGAGGGTAAGTAATTCTTCTAATGTTACACAGGTGTTAAGTATACAGCAGGTCAGGATGCATCTGTATTTCTCAGATCCCAAAGCATGGAATCTAAAGCCAATATGACATACTGCTTGCATTAATAGAGACAAAAATGCAATATGTCAAAAGTGGACTATATTAGCCTAAATGGAAATTAAGCAGTGGTCACGGAAATAGAGCTGCAAGATTTGGATAAGGGGAAGCAGCTGGAAGACTCAAACAAGGGTTATAGTGAGCTAGGGTGGAATAGAATAGGATGGGACAAGTCAGTGACCCAATTATAGGAAATTGAGAATGTATAAAACCAGGAATAAGAAAATAGTGAAAATCTTATTATTGCATTTAAGATACAGTTTCATTAAGATTTGTAGAAAGACAGGTTAATGTTGGACAACTAAGTTGGTTCTTTTCTCAGCATCAGCTCAAGCTCAACTGCCTCCCATATTTTAAAAAGGGGAAAAAAAGAAATAAAGCAAACTCCCACTTTACACCATATTGCCAGTATATTACTACTCTATTTCCTTCTATTAAAAACAAGCATTTGGAAGGTGTTTCCTTAAGTTTGCTGTTTTTATGGTCTTTATCATCTCCTCCATAATAAGGGTACTTTTAAGTTCTTGGCTTCTTTGATCAGTTTTTCAACACTGTTTAACATCTTTGTTATTTCTCTTTTTAACATTCTGTTGTGGTTTCCCTGCCAATTCTCTGGTACCCCCTTTCAATTTTCTTTACAGATTCTTTTATTTCCAAGGACTCAATGTTGCAGTTATCCTTGCATTATGCTGAACCCTCTTCTCACAATACACACTTTCCCAGGGAGGTCTCATCTTCCTGTTGTGAGCACCAGCAGTGATTACTAATGTATACTTTTTTATGAGCTCCAAATTTCTATGTCTGATTGCCTTCTGGGCATCTTCATGTATCCAGCAATAGGCATTTAGACTCAACATACTTGACAGGATTAAGTTTGGCTATAAGTGACTGAGTTTAATATCAGAGGCTTAAATGAGATCAATGCATATTTTTCTTTCATATTGGTAGGCCAAACCTTGATTGATCATTCTACAGTCACTGGAGCCTCAGGATACTTTATCTCATTGCTCCACACTTCAAATGTCCAGCTCATGGCCTGAGATGACAGAGTTCCAGCCGACATGCTCACATTCCCAGCAGAGGGACTAAAGAAATAAGGGACAGAGAGGAGAGCACAGGTGCGGGAGTACTCAATACTTATGGTTATATGCCACTAGCCAAAACTTCATCATATGGTCACATCTAACTGCAAGCAATTTAAGAAATGCTTGGGGAAAACAATAATTTTTTTTTAATAAAGGGACAAAATGGATATTTAGTACCAGCAAGCAGTCTTGCTAAACCTCTGTATACATTTACCTATACCCAAACAACAAAATCTGTTTTCCTTCTTATTGTGCTATCTTGGCAAGTGGCATCAACATCTACTAAACTGTCCAAGTCAGAAACCTCCTCCTCATTTATTTACATTTATCAAGGCCAAAGCTATAGACTCTACCACTTTAGTGGACCTAAAGCCTACCTCCTCTACTCAAAATCAAATGTCACTTCCCTAGTCCTATCTTGACAATGTGTCACTGCATAAACTCATGTGTTCTTAATAATCTCTCATATGTCGAATGGCAGATCTCCTAAACAGCACTCTGGCCTCAGAATCAGCCCTGAAGGCATTCAGATCCAGCTAAAAAGCCCATGAGAGTATTTCAGGCATGGAAAGCCAAGACACCGTGGGAAAAAAAATGACCTAAATGAAAGATCTCTGTGAGTGAGATCCCAGTGGAAAGAATGAGCCATCAAAGAAGGAGGTACCTTTCTCTGAAGGGAGGAGAGATCTTCCTCTTTGACTACGACCTTGTCTACATATGATCAGAGTTGGTGAACTCAAGAGGCTTCCATAGCCTTGGCAGGTCATGACAAGAGCCTAGCATGATTACTGGCATCATAAACAAGAGTGTCCCCTAGCGGTGCCGGCACACCGGGTTCTAGTCCTGGTCGGGGCACTGGATTCTGTCCCGGTTGCCCCTCTTCCAGGCCAGCTCTCTGCTGTGGCCAGGGAAGTGCAGTGGAGGATGGCCCAAGTACTTGGGCCCTGCACCCCATGGGAGACCAGGATAAGCACCTGGCTCCTGCCATTGGATCAGCACAGTGTGCCGGCCGCGGCGGTCATTGGAGGGTGAACCAACGGCAAAGGAAGACCTTTCTCTCTGTCTCTCTCTCTCACTGTCCACTCTGCCTGTCAAATAAATAAATAAATAAATAAGAGTGTCAATTTTTAAATCAAAAAGAGGAGTCACTGTGCACTTACTCCCCATGTAGGATCTCTCTCCTTAATGTGCTGTATATTGTGATTTAATGCTATAACTAGTACTCAAACAGTATTTTACACTTTGCGTTTCTGTGTGGGTGCAAACTGTTGAAAGCTTTACTTAATATATGCTAAATTGATCTTCTGTATATAAAGAGAATTGGAAATGAATCTTGATATGAATGGGATGGGAGACGGAGTGGGAGATGGATTGGTTTGGGGTTGGGAGGGAGGTTATGGGAGGAAAAGCCACTATAATCCAAAAGTTGTACTTTGTAAATTAATATTTATTAAATGAAAGTTAAAAAAATAATCTCTCATATGTCAATCCAGTTCCTTTTTCCCCCCCTAATGGTTCTAATGGCAAATTTGCCATCCAGGCCGGCACTGTGGCTCAATAGGCTAATCCTCCACCTGTAGCGCCCATACCCCGGGTTCTAGTCCCAGCTGGGGCGCCGGATTCTGTCCCGGTTGCTCCTCTTCCAGTCCAGCTCTCTTCTGTGGCCTGGGAAGGCAGTGGAGGATGGCCCAAGTGCTTGGGCCCTGCACCCGCATGAGAGACCAGGAGAAGCACCTGGCTCCTGGCTTCAGATCAGCGTGGTGCCCCAGCCGCAGTGCGCTGGCTGCAGTGGCCATTGGGGTTGAAGCAACAGAAAAAGGAAGACCTTTCTCTCAGTCTCTCTCTCACACTGTCCACTCTGCCTGTCAAAAAAATAAATTTGCCATCCAAAAACAGATTAGATCACACATGTGCCTATTGATCATTTTCTAATGACTTCTCAGATCCTGCTTGATCAACCTCATGCCCTGTACCGTAGCCTTATTGTTTACCAACTCTCAGTGTTTTGTTCTGATTGTGCATAAGAGGTTTTCAATTTCTCAAGTTCGTTGTGCAATTTTTGGTCTGTTGATCTTACCATAGGCTGTAGGCTACCTTCCCTCCATATCACTCATGTCCTCACTGCTACACATTCTTCAAGGATCAGCTCAGGTGTCATCTCTTCAAAGAAGTCTTCTATAAGGACCCTAGATTATAAAATTTTGTTTTTCTTCAGCATTTTTATCATAGGAATTGCTACAATGCATTATAGTTAGTTTTCTCCCTCTCCTCTATCTTAGTGATTTCGGGCTGCTCTAATAATGTTCCATAGACTCGGTGGCCTGTAAACAACAGAAATCTACCTCCTAGTGCTGAACTAGTCAGATCTGGATGCCAAGGGGGGTGGATTCTACTGATGGCCCTCTTCCAGGATGCAGTCAGCAAACTTCTCATTACCTTCTCACATAATGGAAAGAAGGCAAAAGAGCTCTCTGGAATTCCTTTTACAAGAGCACTAATCCAGTTCATAAGGACTCTAACTTCATGGCCTAATTACTAGGGATTAGGGTTCCAATATATGACTTTTCAGAGAGGCAAATATTCAGTCCACTGCACCTTCCTGCACAGTGGATTCTATGAGTACAATTAAGAATCAGAATGATCGGCCGGTGCCGTGGCTCACTAGGCTAATCCTCCGCCTTGCGGCACCAGCACACCGGGTTCTAGTCCCGGTCGGGGCGCCGGATTCTGTCCCGGTTGCCCCTCTTCCAGGCCAGCTCTCTGCTGTGGCCCGGGAAGGCAGTGGAGGATGGCCCAAGTGCTTGGGCCCTGCATCCCATGGGAGACCAGGAGAAGCACCTGGCTCCTGCCATCGGAGCAGCGCGGTGCGCCAGCCGTAGCTCACCGGCCACCGCGGCCATTGGGGGGTGAACCAACGGCAAAGGAAGACCTTTCTCTCTGTCTCTCTCTCACTGTCCACTCTGCCTGTGGAAAAAAAAAAAAGAATCAGAATGGTCTTAAGACAGGAATAATTATGCATCAAGTAATGGCTGAACAATTTGTTAGTGATTTAAGGAAGCACCTAAATTCAGAAATGGGCTTAATCCTTCACTACCTCTATAGTTTACCTGGTAGCTGCTCGGATGGCAAAAGGCTTCAAATAAGAAAATGGACTTATTTCATTGTGCGTTCATCTGCCTAGGGGATCTTTCATAGGTATTTTTCTTGAGTTAATAAATAATTGAAGGAGTTGAGTTCAAAGTGGAAAGTGGGAAATTCTCAGCAAGGATTTATTAAAGAGACTGTCCCAATCTGAAAAGCCCAAACTGACTCTTACTCAGAAAGATTACATTTAATTAGCTCCCAATTTGCTTCAAGAAACAGAAGGGATTTAAGAGTTTATGGTAATAATATGCAAAAGGTTGAAGTGCTCTTGAAACATATGCTAAACTTTGCCACTAAACAGAGTGTGAGATGCTACTGGTGCTGCGGATGCATGAGGGGAGGGCAAAGAGAGAAGTGAGATTACTCTACTCCCTCGAAGTCACTAGGAGGGCAGCCGGCAGTGACCTCTAGAGGTCTATGCTTAGACATGGGGCTAGGATGTCTAGTGAGGATGCACTGCTGCTGGTAGAAATAGACCATAGCTCCAGTTAGGCTGTACAGGTGAGAATATGACTAATTAATGCATAGATACTTTAATAATAATAGTTAATGAATATTATGCACTGGTATCTGTTCTATGCATTAATATGTTTGAAACATTGGATTCCTAAGAGAACAATACAATGAAAGTATAATTAGCTTCATTTTGTAAAAGAGGAATCTAAGACACACAGGAGTTAAGCAACTTTGTTGAGGCCTCACAGAAGAGTCAGGATTAGAAAACAGGTGATTGGTCTGCAAAATCTACACTCTAGAAAGAGCTTACTCTGCTGTTTTTCATGTATCTACTTTAAAGGGATAATGCATAATGTTTATATGTGTAGGAGCTTAGAATTGTCCCTGGCACATATTTAGTCATGTTTGCTCTTCTAACTGACTTTAGTCTAGTCCCCAATTCTGTTATCCCTACCTTTTCTTTCTACTCTGGTTCACTCTCAGTTCATCTGACTTCTGGCAACCATAACATGATCAGTTAAAGTGTTAATTATCTGCTATTTGTCCAAGTATTTAAGATGATTATTAAACAGAAGAAGGGAGAAAGAGGAATTTACAAGTCCATTGATGACTTAAGAAACGTAAGTGTAAAGATGCCTGGAAACACTCAGATTCCATATACCATTCAAGCTAGGGCCATGCTACAAGAACATGAAGGACTTCTGACAAGCAAGAAGGCGGCAAGTATCAAATCTGTCCCCTGTGACATAGAGATGTGTCCTTTACCTTTAATTGCATTAGAGAGAGAGAGAGAGAGAGAGAGAGAGAGAGAGAGAGATATCTTCCACTTGTTGGTTTACTCCTCAAATCCTGCAAAAGCCAGGGCTGGGCCAGGATGAAGGCAGGAGCCTAGAGCTCCACCCAGATCTCCCATGTGGTTGTGAGGGGCCCAAGTACTTCAATTATCATCTGTTTTCTCCTGGATGTTCATTAGCAGGAATCTGGAATCAAGAGCAGAGGAGTGGCAATTCAAGGCAGGCATTCCAATATGTGGATGTGGGCATCCGAAGTCATGATGTAAACACCACACCAGACACCTGCCCCTCCACTGGTATTTACATACTATTTCCTAGGAGTGGTGGTGCACAGGTAGAGGCAACTGAGAGGATAAGAGACACATAAAAACATTTGAGATGTAGATTAAGGAAAAGGAAATTATGTGGAAAGAGAAAACAGAAGCAAGCATGGGCAATTTCATGACATTGTATCCGTCATGGTTAATTAAAAAAATTGTGAAAAGGTGACAGGTGAGATAATGATATATTAGCTTTAGGACCATGACTTATGAGATAACCCATGTATGTATTTCCTGGATGAATGAAAGCATAATCTCCCATATTCAAAGGCACCAGGCTTTAACTTCCCTGTGCTGAGAATATAGATAACACTATCCAAAGCCAGAATGCTTTGTCAAATGTTTGGCAGTGGAGCTAGTTGGTTCAGAGTGACAAGCTGCAAATACAACTGATAAGAGGCAGATAACAAAGGGGACCTTGGGAACTCCCAGAACAATGTCTTCCAAGCAGTTGGGCCACTGAGGCTGGAAATGCAGAGCCTCAGGTTGGGGACTATTTGTTAATAGAATGCTGCACTGGTTTTGTGCCATGAGCAGACAGATTGGTATTCTGCAGTTGACCCTCCTGGACGCACAGCTGGAGGAGAAACAGCAGTCAAAACTCATAATAGAGCAGCCTGGGGCACAAGCACAGTGGCTGAGGAAGCCACACAGGGGAAGACACAAACCCACAGGGGTACAAGTGATTATCACTTCTCCCAGCCTTTCTCTTCCCACCCCATAGGCTGAATTGGCTGTGGTGAGCATTCAAGGGAGTTCAGACGTGGTGGAAGGGCTTTGAAACTGCTTCCCAACCCAACTGCAGCCTCAGGGTCCCCAGGAATGCTTTCAGCTGATCTTCACGTGACATTTTCTGGAAGGAAGAAATTATGTAAATAAACGTTTGTTAAGTTCTTCCTGTACAGCAGGCACTCTACTGATTTCATTTAATCTTCATCACAACCCAAAGTGGCAGTAAATCTTTCCATTTCTACACATAAATAAATGGAGGTTTGAGAAAATGGTAACTTGGCCACATCATACAGAATTTTAATTTAAATTCACTTTGATTTCATTGTAAAATGTGTATGCTCTTATTCTCTCTGCTCTACTAATTCATGGACAGCCGCTTTGAGCCAGTAGTATTGGTACAACAGTGTTTCTCGATTAGTCTATTATCAATTCCATCAACAATATCTAACCATGATATTTTTTGAAACTCCAAAATTAAAATACGCCCTGTGGAAAAAAAATGGCATTATAAGACAACAAAGGTTTAAGTAGATTTTAATATTCATCTACATTCTCTAGAGAAATGAAATCTGGTGGTTAAAATGAATAATTATAAATTAGTAAGCTACTTAATATTTTTCCATTGGAAAATAAAATTTTAAATCATAACAACCAACTTCAAGACAAGATAAATAAGACACATTCACTGCTGTGGACTGCATACATGTTATACTCTTAAAATTTATTATATGGCAGTATACAAATGTCTGAAAGTTGTATACACAGCTAATTAGATTATCTAATAGAATATGGAAGATAGGACTCAGTAAGAATAAACAAATTTTTTTAGATAGCAAATCAGGACTATTCCAATAAGGATGGAGTCAGTTCTGCTAGATGATCAGTGCTTTGGTCCATGTCTTACACTCTGCAAAAAGAAATCTGATGCATATGTTTAAAGGCTATCATAAAGGATAAATGAACAAAGTTTTGTGACTGTTTCTAGGGCACTCTCAGTTATTTACAAAACACTAAATTGCTGAGACAGATTCATTAGGTTGAGATCATTATGCAGATATCCAAGGGAAATACGTTGCTCTCCACTTTGATTTCTACTCAAATGTCTATGAAAAAGAGAACAAGAATATTTTGTTTGAAGGCTTTTGTCAAAACAGTGCTGACACATCTTTTCCATCAGCAGAAAGGCTGGGGTTGTGAATCCCAATATGGGAGCATAAATCTTTTTCTTTCTTTTCTCTGAGAAGAACAGTTTGGGTTTTTGGGAAAAAAATTAATAAAAACCCTTACAAAATGATGTCTGGGGTCAATCCTTGTTAAGAAACATCAGCTTTCTGCTTACATACAGATGTTCTCAGAATATAGGTGAGAAAATCACCTTCACATTGAATGCATTCCTACTTCCCCATAAAGAATTCTATAACGCAATGAGAAAGAACCCAGTGTCCACCAAAATGTTAAACCAGATGGAGCATAAAGAACGTTGTGTTGCAATATGGATGGACATGATATAGGATAATAAAATCATTCACATCCAGTGCCTATGAAACAAGCATTTTGAAACTCATTTTATAGGATGTCAAGAGAAATTCTGAAACTTGTCCATAATCATAAAAATATTGTAATGGAACTGAAATTTCAAAGTAGATCTACTAACCCTTAAACCTGAAGCTTTCTAACAAATCACGGAGAAAAAATTCAAAGATAGCTGGAGACTTACGACTTCCTTACTGGAACTTTATGGGAAAGTTCACTAACTCTACAACTGGAGGGGTTCCCTCTAAGTTGGGAAGCTTTTCTTTATAGGGGCAACTAGCAAATATGTCTGCATTCATAAGGCATAATATCTCTGTCAAATATTCAGTACGCCATTGTTGTATGAAAGCAAACATAGATAATGATGAGGGGGAAATGGATAGGATTATATTCCATTAAAATTTTAATCCCGAAAATAGGCAGTCAACTAATCTGGTCAATGTGCTCAAGTCAGCCAACTCCTGATCCAATTTTTATGAAAGAAATCAAAATATTTCATGGCTATGAAACCAATGCACTGGTTTTTTGAGAAGCTGTGCTGATAAAACTAAAGTCTCAGGACGGTCTACATTCAATTATACTTGCTCTTATCCTGAAATGTAAACTGTTTTATTCTAACATCTTGGAGAGGTCAAAGAGCAATTAAGAAAACAACGGTATTAAAGCCAGAATCTATCATAGGTAAGGTGACACTAGGAATCTATTGGCAAGAAAAGCTAGTGCTTTTGATTGACAGTCAGTGGAAGATGAATCTCATAAGTGAATGTATCTGCTAACATGTATTAACTACACAGTTTCTACCCCCTGGATTGATTTTTTTTAAAACTTGGATACTTAAATCAGCCAGCATACCTGGATTTTACTTTTTTGTCTTCTATTTTGTGTAGATAGATCGTGGGGGCACATATTCTGGATTTTATTAGCTATTTGCCAGCTGAGGGATCTAATGAAAGTATGGCATTAGCCACAATCTCTTGCAAAGGTGGTCTCTGCTCTGTTTTCATGTTCCTTCCCTATGTTTAGTGATGTCTGTCTGTCTTCTGAACCTGTCTGTGCAGATCTATATTATTTCCAGTCCAGTCTTGGCAAGAGGTTGCTGACATAATTCTCTTCTTGGTGAGGTCTAGGTGCCAGCCAAACAAATGCCATCTTAAAAAAAAGTTTTTGTTTTTTTTTTTTTTATTTTAGTTTTTGACAGGCAGAGTGGACAGTGAGAGAGAGAGACAGAGAGAAAGGTCTTCCTTTGCCGTTGGGGAAAAGCTGGGGAAAATGCCATTGGTTCACTCTCCAATGGCCGCCGCGGCTGGCGCACCGCACTGATCCAATGGCAGGAGCCAGGTACTTATCCTGGTCTCCCATGAGGTGCAGGGCCCAAGTACTTGGGCCATCCTCCACTGCACTCCCTGGCCACAGCAGAGAGCTGGCCTGGAAGAGGGGCAACCGGGACAGAATCTGGCGCCCCGACCAGGACTAGAACCCGGTGTGCCGGTGCTGCAAGGCGGAGGATTAGCCTAGTGAGCCAAGGCGCCGGTTCTTAAAACAAAAGTTTTATCTTTGGTCAAGAGATTATCCCCATTGGTAGTTGAAGCCAGTGTTACTTAGATATAAAGCTGTCTGATTCAAGTAAGCAATACTACAACAATTTGAATTCGTACTCTATTGCTGTTTGAAATGGGAGCATGTGTCTGATTTTTATACATATTCATCAAAAGGATGTTTCCATCCAGGAGGATGGGGGAAGCCATAACCTGACTATTTACTCTTCATGGGCAAGGCAAACTTGGCTTCCTCTTGACTGTCATTAATGAGAGGCAGGTCTACATATAGCTGATACCATGAGTGGGAGAACCTGAGGACCAGGTTTTGGGAGAATAGAAGGCAACAACCACTCATGGGGTCAGTGCTGATTCACTTACATTTGTGGAGATTCATTGCCTTCTTGGCTATTTTTTCTCCAATGGTCAAGAAAAAAACTCAACTTCTTTAAACACTTAGAAGTTGTTTGAGTATATTTTCTCGTCGGGTGTCTCTGCCATCAGAATAGCCACTAGATTTTGGCTACAATGGGGAGAGAAGACACATCTTCTTGACAAGGAATCCTTAGTTCTATTCACTGGATTCATAGAGGGCAGGGGAGGGCAGTACAGTTTGCTTCTCCACAATCCATTGCTTGTGAGAATGAGGGTCTTCATCAAGTCTCACTCACCAAGTAGAGGAGGAAAAGCCCTCCTTAGAACTTTACCCTTGAAAATAGAGGTATGGTGCTTAGACTAAAAACATGGCCCTTTCAACTATTTAGACACCCTATGTTAGCTCTTCCTGGCCTAGACTGACCTGCGCATATATATATATATATATATGCTTAGAATGTGGAGTCAGATTTGGAACAATCTTAGAGATGTTGTGTTGTTGCATTGGCTATTCCTGGGAGGCAGTATTATTGGAGTCAGAGACCTCTGTTAACCTGTAAGCCCACTGGGTATCTACTCTAGTATGCTTGACCTTAGGGATGTCAGGCTTACTCAAAATGTGCTTACTATACATGTAAATCTCTTATAACTGTACTATTGGTACCATGTGGTAAGTCAGAAAAAGCTGTCTAGTTAGGTGTTGTTTTCCTTGCTTCCCTGTGCAATATTTCTTTTATTGTTATGCAGTAGCTATTTACAAAACATCAGGATCTTTGCTCAGATGATGTCCATCTGCTTCAGCACCTTCTTTCCCACCTGAAATCCTAATCTCCTTACAATGACGTCACAAGCATTTCTGTCTGGAATCAGTTATAATTAGGGCTCCAGGTGAAAAATTAACAGCAAGAACAGATGGGCCCATAAGAGGCAGAGTCTGTTCACATGCAAATTTCATCAGTGCTAGAAGATGGAAGAAAACTATAGAAAACAGGCAAACTGAATTTCCAAGTGAGACTTATTTAAGATGTGGAGTTTGTGGTGTCATATGCCTTTCTTAGGCCATCAGGGAACACTTTGACTCTTATTCACAGTGGAGGAAGGGCTGGGGAAAATGCCACAATTGGGCCACTAGAATTGAGAGCATTTTAGCTTTTAGTACAGGGATCTGGGTGGGTGAAACTCTGCTGAGGCATAAAGAAGTGGGTGTTCACTTGTTTGCCTCCAAGGGAAGAGCTGCAGCCCAGGCACTGTCAGTCTCGATTAGTTCCTTTAAAGAACTTGTTGTATGTGACATAAAATAAAAATGATACAGTAGTGTGAAGTGAAAAGCAGTAATTGCAGCTTCCTCTCAATGGGTGTTTTATATTATTGTGACCCTATGTTATTGAAATCACTGTGCTAGTAGTTAGATGTGAAAAAATGTGCTCCCTTATATTTCAATGTGCCTGGTTCAGGGAAACCCGTGGATCAATTCAGGACTTGCAGGAAGGGGAGTTAAGAGAGGAGGATGGAGTTGTATACGAGGATACTTCAAAAAGTTTATGGAAAATTTGGAATAAAGAATAAATTTGGGGGCAAAAGTTTTGAAATGCATGAAAAATTTCATAGTAATGCATACTTTCCATGAACTTTTTGAAGATAGCCTGTATGCATGGATTTAAAAATATTTTGTGGGGCCAGCACAGTGGCTGAGTGGGTAAAGCCACCACCTGGAGTGCCGGCATCCCATATGGGCGCCAGTGAGAGACCGAGCTGCTCCACGCCGATCCAGCTCTCTGCTGTGGCCTGGGAGTAGAAGATAGCCCAAGACCTTGGGCCCCTGCACCCATGTGGGAGACCTGGAGGAAGCTCCTGGCTTCTAGCTTCGGATGGGCAAAGCTCTGGACACTGCAGCTAAATGAGGAGTGAACCAGCAGATGGAAGACCTCCCTCTCTCTCTGCCTCTCCTTCTCTCTCTGTGTAACTTTGATTTTCAAATAAATACATAAATAATATAAAAATATTTTGTATCCAAATAAACTTATTTTCCAAAAAATTTGGAAGTATATTTGTATAAGTAAGCCATGAGATATTTGCACATTAACATAGACTTTTGTAGCTTACCATCCTCTCCCCATTCAAACTTCTACATAAACTGCCATTTTTTCTCTCCAATGTATGTTCAGAAGGTTCTATTAGCATAGAATGACTCATATCCATACCTTTCCACTTATTCCATTTATATTCTAATCCCTTATCATCTTCCATAGTAGTCAAACTAGCCTATTTCTGCTGTCTTACTCTTAAAAAGTTCCCAGAATAATTTTCCCAAGAGATGTTGGCCATATCTTCTCCATGCTCATATAACACATATTACTTCCCATAGCTCTGAATGAAATTGAAACTGACAGAGGCCAGCATTATGGCATAGTGAGTAAAACCACCCTCTGTGTTGGCAGTATCCCATATGGGCACTGGTTGGGATCCTGGCTATTCCATTTCAAATTTAGCTTCCTGCTAATGGCCTGGGTATACAGTGGAGTACGGCACAAGTGTTTGAGCCCTGCCACCAATGTAGGAGACCCAGATGAAATTCCTGGCTCCTGGTTTCAGCCTGGCCCAGCCCTGGCTATTGTGGCTGTTTGGAGAGTGAACCAGCTGATGGAAAACCTCTCTCTCTCTCTCTCTCCTTCACTCTGGCTTTCAAATAAATAAATAAATATTTTTAAAAAGGAAATAAAAATAAAATCAATCTGACAGCATGATCTCTTTGAAAAAGTCTTGAAAATATCCAACGAAGCTGACTATATGCATAAATCCTGTTCTACACAAAATATTCATTATACACAATAAAGATATGCACATTAGTTTGTCAAAATACACATACTAGAGTGCTCATAGTAGCATTACTCATAATAGTATCAGAATGGGACCTGCAAATGCTTATAACCAGTAGAACAGATGAATGAATTGTCATATATTTACATAGGGAAATATACAGACATGAGAACAAACAATTTACATCTATATTTAGCAATAATTATGACAATAACAGATATTACATTGGGAGAAGCAAAATATATACATACTGTATGATTCCAATCATATAAAGAAAAAAAATCAGCAAACCTAACCCAAGCTTTGAATGGTTGCTCATATGGGAGATAAGGAAGGGAAGAGAGCAAAAACAAAGCCGATGAAACACTGACAATATTCTAGTCCTTAGTGTGGTTATTGGTTACATGAGTTTGTTCACCTTGTGAGAATTCATTGAGCTGTACATTTATGAAATATGGATTTTTAATATATATATTTTTACTTTACAAATCAATTAAATTTTCATCTGAAGGAAATGTGCTACAGAATTGAAAGCTTGCTTTCAGTCTTATGCTAGTTCCTTGAATAGAGTGTAGCATCATATTCATTTTTATACCTCTGACATTTACATAGTGGTGGTTGTTAAATAAAATAAACATTTTGAATGAAAAAATAGATAGGAGAATTCTGGAAAGATGACATTTGGTGTTCATATTCTATGGTCTTCCAGAATCCTTACATAAAAATAGAGAATTAAACAGCACAACTAATAACCTGTGTGTGGCAATTTCAACAAATTGAGTGACAGAGTATTCATATGAACCCACTGTAAGAAGAAACATGAAGATCAGCAGGTTAGGATGTTACCGGCATGTGTGTGGAAGAAAGCAGAGAGAATCAACAGGTTATCTGATGAACCTGAGAACAAGAAGATTTCAAAACAGGAAACAGCCTTTCTTCAAAAGTGTGGTAGGTAACTTTGAAAACTCCAATTGCAGTGACTGCAGACGCCATGGGAAGAAGCATGGGGTCTGAAGCTGTTCAGCCCCTGTGAACTCATGAAACCAACTTACCCCTCCCTGAGGAGAAACTGCTCTGAGAGGAGCCGAGAGAGAAGAGGATTACAACAACATATAGAAAGGGATGAGAAAATGCGAATAAGCATGTCTATGTTTGTGTTGGGGGAAGGAGAAGATACTAAAACCAGGACATCTCAGAATCATAATTTTGAAGTTTATACAAAAGTGACAGGAAAAAACAAACTACGTTAATAAATTCTATCTGATTTGAATGCACTCTAAAATTTCAAAAATCTAAAATTTATTTATGAAATGATCATTAGAGAAGTCTTGAAATCTAATTGCACAAAGTTTCTATAAATACAATAGAAAAAGGAACAGAATACTATCCCTATATTTAATGAAAGAATTTCATACTGAAATGAATGAGAGGTGAGTTAAATTGTTAAAACAACTGTCAAAATTAGCTGAAATACATTCAAAATGAAAAATTATAAAGAAAACATCAATCATAATTAGAATACTCAAAATGAACTATAAACACATGAATTAAAAATAAAACTATACTCTTGAAGGGAAGATTAAAATAGAAGATACACAAAAAAGAATGGCCCCAACACTGACTTAAGAAACATAGATGATGAAAGAAGAGAGAAAATTTCATAACTAGAGAAGAAATAGAGATCATAAATGGAGAGAAACAGATGAAGATCCAACATATAAATAATAAGACTTTCTGGAGAGAGTAAAAAAAAAAAAAAAACAAAGCTAACAAATGTTTTAAGAACCACAATTCAAAAACAATGTTATGAAAAGAATGTAAAAATTGAAAAAGCACACCATATTCCTAAAACTGCCAAATACCACCAAGATATATACTAAGATTTCCAGACTTTGAAGGAAAAAAAAAACTTCCTTAGACCATCTGGACAATTCATCTTATACAAGGAAGAAAACTAGATTATTAGCAGATATTTTCACATATGCTTTATGTCAGAAGAATATTGCGTACTATATTATGTGTGTGTATGTGTGTGCATGTATAATGAAGAAAATGTGAGATAAGGATATTATAACAAATAAAACTATCCTTCAAGGATAAAAGACACAGATTGTTACTAGCATGCAAAAATTAACTTTGTCCTATTGTCTCCAAGAATACATTCCTAGACAACCAAAATTATGAGAGAGATACCAACATAAGACCAGTGGTGAGAATTATGATAGCCAATTATTCAACAAGGAATAAATAAGTGTAAACAGAGTTACAAAGGTCATATAATCTAAAAATATACACATAACATAATCTTAAGATAATAAGAAGTCTTAATAAGGGATGATACGATATGCAAAAAGGATAAAGATATGCACATAAAAAGAGCAACTACTCTCAGTAACTATAATTCCTGGTTCTATCACTATTATTCATTATTCTGAGACAATAGTGTGTAAAATGGGATCACATAAATTAACAATTTGGGGACACTATTTTATTCACTGTGTTTTTATTAAAAAACATTCTAGGGTGAAAGAATAAAGACACAAATAATATTGTTAAGAACCACAAAAAGTCTGAGATTTTCCTCCACATGAAAGCTAACACAGGAGTTTGCCAATTTGATGGATGCTCACAGAACACACAACATTTTAGGACAGTGACAAAGGAATTTATGACTCCTATCTTCACTATGCACGATAAGCAGCATGAGAACTCTATTTGTATCAGTCCTCTCTGACCCCTAAGACTCACAATGTGGCAGAGGGAAGCCTGAGTTAATTCTGTAAATGCAGTGAGTTTGTTTCACAGCTGAGTAGGCTGGGTTTCAGGGAAACTGAATCTTTTATAATAGGCTACAAGCAAACATGCTTGTGTTGGCTTGTTTTCTGTCATCTTGACTAGGGGGATCTAGTATGAGATGATTTAATCAAATGCTAGCTTAAGTATTGCTGTGGAGGTATTCTGTAGTTATGGGGAAGACCTATAATCAGTTTACCTTAGTAAGGTGATTATGCCAGATCATGTGTATGGGCCTCACTCAATCAGTTAAAGGTTTTAAGACTGAAAACTGCAGAATGAATTCTACATTGAGGTTGCAATATCAACTCCTGCATGAGTTTCTAGACTGCTGCAGACCTCTCTACGGATTTGAGATTTGCCAGCCCACATAATCACATGAGCCAATTCCCTGAAGGAAATATTTTTCTCTATGTTCTACTGGTTCTATGTCTCAGAAGAACCCTGACTGAAAATACACTCAGTGTTCTTTGTCCTACAGGGATTTATCTTTATTTTACTGGACAGTAAAGAAATCTACACTTTATTCAAAGGAAAGACATTATCTTTAACTTTGAAGTTTGTTTTGCTGTACAAATGTCCTTCAAAAATAATCTAGAACAAACGCAGAAAGTAACTATATTTGTAAGATTTTTCAAAAACGCAAAAGACCAATGGAGAATTAATTACCAACAATAACATAAAAATTAAGTACAAGTCTCATAATCATGAAATTGAATTGAAAAGATTAGTATGAATTCACAGTATATTTTATACACATGCTTCCCTAGTTCTTCCCATTCAAAGTCTAGAAAAAGGTGATCAGTCCAGAATGAATAGCAAATCCATATTATGCTCTCTTTTTCTCTTTTTTTTTTTTTTAAGATATATTTATTTACTTGAAGGGAAGAGTTACAGAGAGAAAGAGACAGAAAGATCTTCCATCCTCTGGTTCACTCCCCAGATGGCTTCATTGGCCAGAGCTGGGCTGATCTGAAGCCAGGAACCAGGAGCTTCTCCTGGGTCCCACACTTGTGCAGGAGTCCAAGTACTTGGGCCATCTTCTACTGCTTTCCCAGGCCATCAACATGGAGTGGGATTGGAAGTGGGGCAGTTGGGACTCAAACAGACACAGATATGAGATATTGACTCCACAGTCAGATGCTTAACCTACTACACCACAGGGCCCAACCCCTAGGCTCAGCTCTTAAACTTCATTTCCACAGATCACTTGGCTAATCAGTAGCAGAAGCAAAACAAGGTCCAATTCATTTTCTACTGAGTGCATGTATATCTCTATGCTATTTTTAAATTCTGATATGACACTGACAGTTTCACTTTTCCTTTGTGGCCTAAAACTTTGGGAAGTTTTATTAGACAGGATAGAATAAGTTTTGATCCAATAATATTCCCCCAAAACTGAATGACTGTGGAACAAGACCTGAATTGCTATGTAACAAACATAACAATGACAAAGGTATGTCATAAAAATGACAAAGGTATGATTCTTACTCCTATTATCAGTTTCCCTAAGCATTCTGTCCCTCAGTTACTCATGAATACAGACTGTTGAAGAAGCGACCACTGGAACACTAAGAGTTGCTTGAGCAAGAGGGAAAGAGAGCTATAAAATTTTCTTTATAACATTTTAGATACTCCATTAGTTACTGCAGATCAAGGAAATATGACATCTATCTTTTCGGGACTGGCTTGTTTCACTAAGTATAATGATTTCCAGTTGTATCCATTTTGTTGTAGAAGATAGGATTTCATTTTTTTTTGACAGCTGAGTAGTACTCCATAGTGTAAATATACCATAATTTCTTAATCTAGTCATCAGCTGGTAGACATCTGGGTTGATCCTATATCTTAGCTATTGTGAATTAAGCTTCAATGAACATGGGGGTACAGATAACTCTTTCACATGCTGATTTCTTTTCATTTGGGTAAATTCCAAGGAGTGGGATAGCTGGATCATATGGTAGGTCTATATTCAAATTTCTAAGGTATCTCCATTACTGTCTTCCACAGTGGCTGCACCAGTTTACATTCCCACCAGCAGTGGATTAGGGTACATTTTTCTTCATATTTAGCATGGAAATGATACTCATCTCTTGGACTCACGACTCACTTGCAAAAAGGAAAACTTAACTGTGACCCAACCAACCACAAAGAAACTAAGAATTAGCCTGTAATGAGCTGAAAGAGGAAAAGAACTGAACAACTTTGGCAAACTGCACCAATAATTTCTAAAGTCTTTAACTTACCATTTCTGCACCTTCCTAAGTCCTGCATCCAGAAACAGAAAACACCAGAGTTGTCACTAAAATATTAACCAAAGCATACCACAATGGTTTGCAATCAAACCCAGAATCTCAAAATTGAAGTTCCCAACACTTTTGAACCTGAAGAGAGCCTCAAACACTCAGAAATACATTCAGCATTACACAAGTACAGATTTAATGAGAAGCTCTATGTATTCTCCATTTGACCCTGACTCTACTGCTCTATTGTTTTTCACTAAGGCAATCACATGTGAATGTTTCTTTTTGTTTCTTCGTAAGAATGACCAAAGTATTAAAGGAATGAGCACTTGTTAGAGAGCTCTTTTCCACTTGGGATGTGCTTAAAATATCTAATAAACAAGCATGCCCTTTGGAAAAAGTATCATGGGGTCAGCCATATGACACAGTGGTTGGGTGCCACTTGAGACTCCCATGACCCATATTATAGATCCTGGGTTGGAGTCCTTCTTCTTCAAATTCCAGATTTCCATTAATGGACACTTGGAGGCAGCATATGATGGCTGAAGTACTTGGATTCCTGCCACCCATGTTGGGAATTTGAATTCCAGCCTCCTGGCTTTGGCTGGTCCTGTTCCGGTTATTGGGGGCATTTGAGTAGTACAACAGAGGATAGAAATGCTTTCTCTCCCTCCCACTCCCCGTGTGCGTGTGTGTGTATGTGTGTGTGTGTGTGTGTAACTCTCCTTCTCTTTCTTCCAATGTGTATATGTGTATGTGTGTCTCTCTAACCTCTTTCAAATAAAAAAATACATAAGAATTTTAAGAACAAAGAAACACTACAAAGCATCTTTCTTTTTAAAAGCAAATGTTCACTGTTAAGGAAAAAAAGAGCTCAGGGCTCTTAGTTATTTCCTACATCAAAAACTTAAGAGCTAAGAGGTAGTTGAACTTCAAGCATCTATTTCAGATGCCCAAAGAGAAACTCATAGGTCCAAGTAGCCATAGTTCATTTTGTTTTTTGGGTTTTTTTTTTTTTTTTTTGTCCTTGTCTTTGTATCTGCACAATTTGTACACATTGATGAAGTCACATTTCCATTAGAACCTTAGGATTCTCCTGTCCACCCCCTTTACTCTTCTATGACACTTTCCTTGGTCATTCCAATGCCTTCTAGTTCCTCTTACTCTATTTCTGAGAAAAAAAATGATCCTAACACACTAAATGGAAAAATCAGGTAAGATGGCAGCCATGCAAAATTTTATGTGAATAAAGACTGAAAGGAACTTTAAACAAAAAATAAAATAAAAAAATTCACAGAGGTGGCTAACCACACAGACCAAACACGTGGTAGAGAACCCAACCCCCCCAAAAGGCTGGATCTTATGTAGCTTCAGGTAGCCTAGGAGTCTGCAGGGGAGGGCAGTGGGCAGAGGTAAGCTTCTTCTGAGAGGTTTCTCTCTGGCTTTCAAAACTGGAGAAGACTGCAGATGGAGTGGGGAACAATACAGGGCATGAGGCAGGGGTAAACGAGTAAAGGAAATTTTATCTTTCAGGCAAGGAGCTAAAAATGGCTGAGGCTTATGTCCTTTTTCCACCAAACACAGCCCCAACACTTTCTTCTTCCGGTCTTCACAACAGCAACTGTACTAGTTGGGTATATTACCATCCAGCCTTCCTTGCAGCTGAAGTATTCATGTGATTCTGCCAAATGAGTAGAAGTCTACAGGAGCTTCTGAGATGGCATTCCTTTTGCTGATGAAAGGGATAGGCACAGAGCACTGCTTCTCTAACCCTATTCTTTCCACTCTGAATGCAGACCTATTGCCTGGAGCTACAACTTGAGTGTTTCGATGATAACACCATGCCAGGAGAATGGTGGAGTTGCTTGCCCTATGAGCTACTGCAAAACCTGTGGAGGATCCCAATAGGCAGATACATTGTTTCAGGAGAGAATAACCTATTTGATAAAACTGCTGGTGCTCCATTTTTCTGTTTCTTGCAGCCAAACTATTCCTCCAGGAAATTGAATTCCAAACAAGTGAAATGATTTAACCAAAGTCATGCAGCTGAGTTATATGCAGAGCTAGGTTTGGAATCCAAGAATAGACTCCCAACCTAATGCACCCTCAACAACACAGCTCCCCAGGAGAGGACATTTTGCTGCAACTTCAAGTGAAAATGGGTTAAGCTGATTCATGAGCCCTCTGTTTAATTTGATTTTGGGTCAGAAAAAGTTGGAGAATCACTGGAGGAGAAGAAATAAAAGAATACTTAAGTACATACTATTTAACATAAAATATACTTGCATCTAGGAGAACTCAGGTAAGGATTGTTTTCCTCTGTCCTCCAGAGTCCATGCCTGCATTTATTAGGAATGTTTAAAGCATTGAGTAACAAATTAAGGAAGTTTGACATTTGAGTAAATTCTCTGCCTGTTTTCTGGGTATGAGAAAGTGAAATGGAGAATAGTGGCACTTAAATTCTGAGGTTCCTTCATTTACCAAGGCAATGATCTAATTGCTCTCTATATTAGATGACCTGGTTTATCAAAATGGTTCAATCAGCTACCATCAGAAGAAAAAAAAAAAAAAAAAACGCAGGCTCTTCTGTATATATTAAAAATGAGAGACTTCCTGGAGGATTTCCAAGATGGCGGAATAGGGAGGGAGCACACCAATGGTCTGTGAAGGGAAGGTTCAAAGAGGGGTGACAGGGTGTACCTGCGAGGAGGACGCGGACGCCTGAGGAGCAGGACACCAGCAGGAGTGTGTGCGCACCAGCGCTGGAAGCTGAGGTGAGACAGGGCGCTTGCCCAGCACTGCCGTAGCAGCTGTAGCCACCCCTCCCCCAACCCACCCTGGGACGGACACTGAGACATGCATGACTGAATGGGGGAGGAAATAGAAAATGGAACAGAGTGAGTAGCGCCTGTAGAAAGAGTGAGCGATTCAGGGGGTCTGATTGAGGAACTAAACAAGCGAGGATCCCTCCCCCAAGTTGGAGCTGCAGCAGGCGAGAAGCAGCCATCTTGTTTGTTTACATTCGGGCTTAAAGGAGAACTGCCTCTGCCTCCGCACTAACCTTTGGAGGCGGAGCCCAAAGGTGGAGTGGAACAACAGGACACTCCTTGTGCAGGGGCGGGCAGCGCCTGCAGGAAGAGGGCAGGTTCCAGGGGGACAAACTGAAGGATCAATAACACCAGGATCCTTAGGACCGCCCAACCCACAATCAGAGCTGCAGCGGGCAGAGTGCAGCCATCTTGTTTGTTTACATTCAGGCTTAAAGGAGGCTGGCCTCTGCTCCAAAGGAGGAAGCAGCAGGGGCAAAGTCCAAAGGTGGTCTGAAGCTACTTGACACTCCTCACGCAGGAGATGCAGTGAAAGAGAGTGGCTGACCAACGAACCCCAGGCACAGACACATAAGGGCGAACATAGGAACAAGAAAACTGGCCCCCCAAGGGGCAGATATTGGCACCTCAAAGCCCTGACACCAGCCCACTCAAGTTACAGAAAATAAAAAAATAAAAAAATAAGTAAAAAATAAACAAACAGACTAGAAGGCAGAGCAGCCTGCTTACACTGGATATTGGTACAGACTCACAGCAGCCCAGAGCAGAGGGAAATCAACCTGAAAAACCACCCAGACGGAATGCCAAAAAACAAAACAAAAACCCACAATAAGAATATAGAAGAACATATAAACTTGCCAATGGAGCAGGCTAAACCAACCATAATAGAGGCTGAAGAAGAAGAAGAATTTGAAACTATGCCAGAAAAAGAATTCCGAAAATTAATAATCAGAATACTTAGAAATAATGAGAAACAGTGCCAAGAGCTGAACGAAAAACAAGCCCAAGGATTAGAGATCCTAAAGAGAAGCCGGAATGAAATACTGGAAATGAAAAACTCAATTGACCATATAAAAAACACCGTGGAATCCCTCGGAAATCGAACAGATGAAATAGAAGACCGAATATCAGAATTCGAAGACAAACTTCCAGAAATAATACAGTCAGTTCAAACGTAGGAAGAAGAAATTTAAAAATTAAAAAATATGGCCGGAGACCTACAAGATTCAATCAAACGGTGTAATGTTCGGATAATAGGAGTCCCTGAGGGGGTGGAAAGAGAGAATGGATTGGAAGGTGTTTTCAATGAAATAATATATGAAAACTTCAAACAAAGGCAGCTGGATAACAACAGGAAAATTCAACAGATAGCCAGGACTCCGAACAGGGTAGACAAGAAGAGAAATTCACCGCGACATATTGTGGCAACACTCAGCTCAGTGACACACAAAGAACAAATCCTAAAATGTGCCAGAGAAAAACGACAAATCACATTCAGGGGTAAGTTAATCAGACTCACCCCAGACTTCTCATTGCAGATACTACATGCAAGGAGACAATGGCATGATATATTTCAAGTTTTAAAAGACAAACAATGCCAACCTAGAATACTATACCCTGCAAAGCTATCATTTATGAATGAAGGGGAAATAAAGATCTTCCAAGACAAACAGAAACTGAAAGAATTTGTATCCATGAGTCCAACCCTACAACATTTGCTCAAAGACGTGCTGCACACAGAAATACAAAAACAAGAACTTCATTACAAAAAAAAAAGCGAATCTAGAGTAACCTACAAACAAAGTTCAAAATACATAAACAGCTCATTTAGGAAACATGAATGGGAAAAGACAGTACTTAACAATAATCACACAGAATGTGAATGGTCTTAATTCTACTACCAAAAGACATAGACTAGCTGATTGGATCAAGAAAGAGAATCCGTCTATATGTTGCCTTCAGGAGACACACCTTATCAGCAAAGATGCATGCAGACTGAAAGTGAAAGGATGGAAAAAGATACTCCAAGCTAACAGAAATCAAAAAAGAGCTGGTATGGCCATCCTGATATCAGATAAAATAGACTTTAACATAAAACCTATTAAAAGAGACAGAGAAGAGCACTATATAATGATCAAAGGATCTATCCAACAGGAAGACATTACTATTATAAATGTATATGCACCTAATTACAGGGTGCCTGGCTACATGAAAGAATTACTAAAGGATTTAAAGGGAGCTATAGATTCAAATACAATAGTAACAGTGGACTTCAACACCCCACTCTCACTAATGGACAGATCAACCAGTCAGAAATTCAACAAGGAAACAACAGAGTTAACTGACACTATAGACCAAATAGACCTAATAGATATCTTCAGAACCTTCCACCCCACAGCCAAAGAGTTCACGTACTTTTCCCCAGTACATGCAATGTTCTCTAGGATTGACCATATGCTAGGCCATAAAGGGAGCCTCAACAAATTCAAAAAAATTGAAACTATACCATGCAGCTTCTCAGACCATAGCACAGTGAAACTTGAAATCAACAACCCAAGAATCTCTACACCATATGCAAATATATGGAGAATGGACAACATGATCCTAAACGAACAGTGGGTCATCAAAGAAATTAAAAGAGAAATCAAAAGATTTCTAGAAACAAATGAAAATGATAACACAACCTATCAAAACTTGTGGGACACAGCAAAAGCAGTGCTAAGAGGAAAGTTTATAGCAATTGGTGCCTACATCAAGAAGCTGGAAAGGAACCAAACAAATGAACTCTCCATGCACCTCAAGGAATTAGAAAAACAGCAGCAAATCAAGCCCAAATCCAGAAGGAGGAAAGAAATACTAAAGATCAGAGAAGAAATAAACAGAATTGAAACCAAAAAAAAAAAAAAATACAAAAGATCAACAAAACCAGGAGCTGGTTCTTTGAAAAAATAAACAAAATCTACACACCATTGGCCCAACTAACCAAAAAAAAAAAAAGGAGAGAGAAGACCCAAATCTGTAAAATCAAAGATAGTAATGGAAATGTAACAACAGACACAACAGAAATAAAAAGAATCATCAGAAACCACTACAAAGAGATGTATGCTAACAAACTGGGGAACCTGGAAGAAATGGATAGATTCCTGGACAAATACAACCTTCCTAAACTGAGCCGTGAAGATATAGAAAATCTAAACAGACCCATAACCATGGAAGAAATTGAATCAGTAATAAATGCACTACCGAAAAAGAAGAGCCCAGGACCGGATGGCTTCACTGCCGAATTTTACCAGACATTTAGAGAACAACTAACCCCCGTTCTTCTCAAGTTATTCAAAACAATTGGAAGGGACGGAATCCTCCCAAATTCTTTCTATGAAGCCAATATCACCTTAATTCCTAAGCACGGAAAAGACACAACAGAGAAAGAAAACTACAGACCTAGCTCCCTGATAAACATAGATGCAAAAATACTCAACAAAATTCTGGCAAACCGAATCCAACTGCACATCAGAAAGATCATTCACCCAGACCAAGTGGGATTTATCCCTGGTATGCAGGGATGGTTCAATATTCAAAAGTCAATCAATGTAATACATCACATTAATAAATTGAGAAACAAAAATCATATGATTATCTCAATAGATGCAGAGAAAGCATTTGACAAAATACAACACCCTTTCATGATGAAAACCCTAAGCAAAAGGGGGTTAGAAGGAACATTCCTCAACATAATTAAGGCAATCTATGATAAACCAATGGTCAGCATCATATTGAATGGGGAAAAGTTGGAGGCATTTCCATTGAAAACTGGCACCAGACAGGGATGCCCACTCTCACCATTGCTATTCAATATAGTTCTAGAAGTGTTAGCCAGGGCCATCAGGCAAGAAAAAGAAATTAAAGGGATACAAATGGGAAATGAGGAAGTTAAACTATCCCTATTTGCAGATGATACGATTCTATATATAAGGGACCCAATAAACTCCTATAAGAGACTATTGGAACTCAGTTAGTTGTCACCTATCAAGGAGAACAAGTGGTATTTGTCCCTTTGGGATTGGTTTATTTCACTCAGCATAATTTTTTCCAAATTCCTAACAGGGATCACTTTTCAGTTAAAATTTAAACACCTAAGAATAATTGTCTGTTAATTACAGAGTTCAACCAATGGTACTAGAACAAAAAAATACTAAAATGGATGAAGTATTACATTGTACATCAACCGTCAGGACAAGAGCTGATCAAGTCACTGTTTCTCCTAGTGTCCATTTCACTTCAACAAGTTTCCCCTTTGGTGCTCAGTTAGTTGTTGCCGATCAGGGAGAACATATGATATTTGTCCCTATGGGACTGGCTTATTTCACTCAGCATGATGTGTTCCAAATTCCTCCATCTTGTTGCAAATGACCGGGTTTCATTGTTTTGACTGCTGTATAGTATTCTATAGAGTACATGTCCCATAATTTCTTTATCCAGTCTACTGTTGATGGGCATTTGGGTTGGTTCCAGGTCTTAGCTATTGTGAATTGAGCTGCAATAAATATGAATGTGCAGACAGCTTGTTTGTTTGCCAATTTAATTTCCTTTGGGTAAATTCCAAGGAGTGGGATGGCTGGGTTGAATGGTAGGGTTCTATTCAGGTTTCTGAGGAATCTCCAGACTGACTTCCATAGTGGCTTAACCAGTTTGCATTCCCACCAACAGTGGGTTAGTGTCCCTTTTCCCCCCACATCCTCTCCAGCATCTATTGTTGGTAGATTTCTGAATGTGAGCCATTCTAACTGGGGTGAGGTGAAACCTCATTGTGGTTTTGATTTGCATTTTCCTGATTGCTAGTGACCTTGAACATTTTTTCATGTGTCTGTTGGCCATTTGGATTTCCTTTTTTGAAAAATGTCTATTGAGGTCCTTGGCCCATCTCTTAAGTGGGTTGTTTGTTTTGATGTTGTGGAGTTTCTTAATTTCTTTGTAGATTCTGGTTATCAACCCTTTATCTGTTGCATAGTTTGCAAATATTTTTTCCCATTCTGTTGGTTGCCTCTTCACTTTCCTGACTGTTTCTTTTGCAGTACAGAAACTTCTCAACTTGATGCAATCCCAAATGTTAATTTTGGCTTTGACTGCCTGTGCTTCTGGGGTCTTTTCCAAGAAGTCATTGCCAGTACCTATATCTTGCAGGGTTTTTCCAATGCTCTCTAATAATTTGATGGTGTCAGGTCGTAGATTTAAGTCTTGAAGCCATGTTGAGTGAATTTTTGTGTAAGGTGAAAGGTAGGGGTCTTGCTTCATGATTCTGCACGTGGAAATCCAATTTTCCTAGCACCATATTGAATAGACTGTCCTTATTCCAGGGATTGGTTTTGGATCCTTGATCAAATAGGAGTTGGCTGTAGATGTTTGAATTGATTTTTGGTGTTTCTATTCTGTTCCATTGGTCTATCCATCTGTTTCTGTGCCAGTACCATGCTGTTTTGATTACAACTGCCCTGTAGTATGTCCTGAAACCTGGTATTGTGATGCCTCTGGCTTTGTTTTTGTTGTACAAGATTGCTTTAGCTATTCGAGGTCTCCTGTGTCTCCATATGAATTTCAGCATCATTTTTTCCAGATCTGAGAAGAAGGTCTTCGGTATCTTGATTGGTATTGCATTGAATCTATAAATTGGCCACATTAATGTACTTAAATTAAGGGTATTTGAAAGAAGCCCTTGAAAGGGTGATTCAGAGGAATTTTGGTAATAAAAGTAGGAGATATCTGAGGGGTAGGCATTTGGGGTAGAAACTGTTGAAAGAGAAGACAAGGAAATAATCTTGCAGGATATCAGAAAGGGAGGACTGAAAGCTTTTGAACAGTAGCTCATTGTACCACTACATTCTATATAGTTACATCATGCTGGGCTGGAAAAAATGCCATTTGTTCTTACCTGGACAAAGACATCTTTGAATTGATGGCACATCAGGGGCAGAGCATGACGTTAACCAAGTCCCACAGATACCCTAGCATTTCTGAAAGCCACCTGTTTCCTAATATAAGGCTGAGACCAAGTCATAAAAGGATGTGAGGAAATACAAATCCTTCCCCCAGATTTCTCAAAGCAGAGGGGGGCATCCTGGTAGAAGACGCTGGGGAGCAGGAAGGAGGCTGGAGCCTGGAGGCACCTGGGGGCATCAACTTTGGGTCTCCCAACTTTCACTTTAAATTAAAATGGTTTCAATGATTTCAAGATTTCTTTAAGAACTGAAGCTCTCTAAGTTTACCATATTGAACAATTGTTCTGCTCTCTCTGATGGCCAGCAAAGAAAAGTCTCCAATGTTTATTAGTTATCCTAAATTATAGGTCCAGTTTAAGAACTCATGCAGAAATAGACTGGATCCAGATATCAAACCACTGTTGACAGTTTGGTTAAAAAAAAAAAAAAACCTCCTGCCAGAGTTGGGAATCATTCTAAGAAATTGGCAAATAAAGGATTCACATCTAGGGAAAGAGTTAATACAAAGTTGGTCAAGAACCCAAGCCAGCATCATGGTGACAGAACTGGGCAATAGATGCAAATGGATATTAATTTAGGCATTTCTAAAATATTTCCACAGCTATTTAACAGCTTCTCAAGGGAAAGACTCTACATCAGCTAAAACAAAGTAAGAC
This sequence comes from Oryctolagus cuniculus, assembly GCF_964237555.1. Classification (NCBI taxonomy): domain Eukaryota; kingdom Metazoa; phylum Chordata; class Mammalia; order Lagomorpha; family Leporidae; genus Oryctolagus; species Oryctolagus cuniculus. The sequence continues at coordinate 26,183,705 of NC_091441.1, forward strand.
AGATTGAAGGAGGAAAATAATTGCAGGGAAAAAGAAAAGACATAAGTTGATGTTTTTTGTCTCCAAGAAGTTGACACTGAAAGATTCAAAAAGCCATATGCTTGTATACATATATATGCATTCCATATTTATAAAAATATTATCCTTGTGTCTCAAAGGGAAAGCATGGGCTATCAAGTTCCTTGAATTAGGAGAAGACAGAAACAGACATATAGCAAGTTAATGGGTTTGCTTGCTTCCTGCATTGTCCTCTCTTCCTGCAGTTGGATTTCTGGAAATATTTAGCACAATATTTAGCAACAACTCTATGTCCTCCAATACCTCAGCAGAAAAGGAATATTTACAATTGAATAGCAGTCAGTATGGATTCCTAGAGTGTAGAACTAGTGTAGTCAGTTCATTATTTACACTTCCAACAGCAGGCCTCATTGTTCCTGTTGTGGCTTCTGATCTTTCCTGGTAAGTTAGAAGTCCCAGAAAGTCTCCATCAGCAACCTCCAAAGGCTAATGACTCCATCTGAGTAACTAGATTGACCTCATATACAGACAGAGCAAATAATGTAGCATTATTTCAGGTTTGCCATAGACCTTTAGATCAAAATTTTCTCTGTTACTGCCTGATCCTGATGCCTGAAAATCTGCAGACTGTGGTCCTTTCAATTAAGATACTACTCCTAGTTTTCTGTTAAAAGGCAAATGTATTTTGAGCCAATACAATCTATTAATATCTTAGTGGAAATATGCCAGCTCCTATCTAAATTTAAATCACAAAGTTTGAGTTGGGAGGTACACATAGATTCTGTAGAACAATTGTTACAAAGTATAGCCCTAAAATGAAATCTAACCCATCATACATTTTTGTAAAGGAAGTATGATTAGAACATAGCCACACTTCTTTTTTCTTCACATAATGTCTATGACAGTGTTGAAATGTTACAAAAGAAACTGAACAGCCCACAAAGACTAAGATTTTTACTATCTGACCAATTGTAGAAAGCTTGCCAATCCCTGATAAAGAACAACACAGAGACCCAGAGAGGGCAAGGGACTTGATAAAACCTCCAGAATTATTCCTGGAAGAGCTGGATCTCCATCGTGTCTCTGCATTCACACCAAGTGCTCTTATCATTATGTTATATTATCAAAGTTGGCTATAAAATCAGAACAAATACTCATAGATCTTGTAATTAAAGTGAGCCAAGGGGATCTCCCATGAAGAAAGCATTGTCCTATGGTCTGTGGACATGGTGAGTTTGCTTACTCAGAGAGGTAGTGAGCTATTTTGCAGTTGGACACTGTGGGTAGATCATAGGTTTTTACTGTAGTGTTATCAGGAGGCTGGGATTGGAAATAACTTCTATATATCAAGTGAGAAAACTGGGCATTGAGTAACCTTTCCTTTTTGCGGAACCGTGGTTTTCTTATCAAGTCGCAAAGAATTAGTGTGCATGTGTTTATGTGTGTTGTATGTATTCTAAGCAACAGAACTTGGTTAAAAATTACATATACACATGATTTCAATAAGTAAAACAGTAAAAAATTGAAATTAAAACTGAATGTTTTCCTTGTTGTGCATGATTGTGTCAGGGATCTCAACAGGACCCTAGCTTGCACCTTACAGATCACATTGAGAAAACCCTGACTTACTGCAGTTGTTACCTATGTCCCTTCCACATGGTTTCCAACAAATAGACTCCCATCTCATACCTGAGTTTAGGGATATTGAACTCATTAAGAAATACTCACATACAAAAATCCATCTTATTATCATATAGAAAATATCTTTTTGAACACATATTCCTCTCTATAACTTATTTTCTCCCCATTTCTCTATAATTTTCTATTTACAATGTGATCCTTAGAGAAAATAGCCCAGGAATTAGCTTGGAATATGCTAGAATATAAGACTCTTAGGCTCTATCCCAGCCCTGGAGAATAAGAATTTATAGTTTAACAGAATCTCCAGGGGATTTATTTGTACCACAAAGCTGAAGAAATATTTCAAGGACTAGAGATGAAGCCAAATTCTGCAAGGCAGATCATGAATGCATAAGGGTCAAAGATCACATTTCAATCAAGTTAGCATCAAATTAAGCAATTGTGAAGATAATCCTCAAAAATTTTTTCAACTGATGCTTATTCTATGTAGGGTTTTGCACCTGAAAAGTACTGAGAACACAGAGCAAAGACAGAAGATGGCCAACCTGACTTCCAGGAACCCCAGTTTAATGGGATGGTCAAATATGTGACCAGACTGCCCTGTGACACAGCGAGCTATGCAAGGCCTAGCCAGCAGAGCTGTGCAGCAATGCCAGCATCCCTTATCAGAGCACCAGTTCAAGCCTCGGTTGTTCTGCTTCCAATCTAGCTCCCCACTAGTGCACCTAAGAAGGCAGGTAGCTTTCACCCAGCATGAGGGGAAAATAAATTCCAAGTCATGTCTAGGGAGCTGCAGGAGGCAGGCACTGACACAGCCCCAGTGATCTCTGCTTTCCAGTATCCATGTTCCTGTATAATCCCCTCCCCTGAGGGTTGAGTGGATCTGGTGACTTTCTTCTTGCAAATGGAGCAAGACAGACGTGATGGATGTGACTTCCACGACTTGCTAGACTGTAACTTCTGGCTTGCTGGCACTGGCTTGCTGGCACTCTGTCTGCCCCCTCATGTGCTGAGGAAGCACGCTGCTTGGGAGTGCCGTGAGCTGACATGCTCAGGGAAGAGATCTGTGGAGCAGTGAGGGAGAGAGGCTCCCAGCCAGCCGCTCATGAGGAACTGAGCTCCCAGTCCAACAAATCACAGAGAACTGAACAGGACCAGGCGTTGGGGCCTTCCAAAGCAAGTTTTCTGATGACTGTAGTCTTATGAAAAACTCTAAGCATCAGAAAGCACAGAATCAGCAAAAAGTATATGTTGTTTTTATAACCTGCTTAATTGGGGAATACTATGCTACTCAGTAATAGATAAGTGTATAAAGCTAAATGTTGCCCCCAAACTATGAACCTATGGTAATCCCCAGAAACTAGGCTACCCCATAGAAAAGCTTCACAGGTATGATTAAGGAAGGAATTGGATATGAGGAAATTATCTTCAGTTATACAAGTGGGACCAAAGTGGAATTATAAGTGTTCTTGTAAGAAAGAAGCCTTGGGAGATTTTGCAGACAGAGAACAGGAGGCTACGTGGCCAATGAGGCAGAGACTGGAATGATGATGCTATCAGCCAACAAAGCCAGGAAGCTGAGAGAAGCTTCAAGAGGCAAAGATAAGACACCCTCATTCAAAGACTTGGTGGCCCTTCTGAATTTTAGCTCATTGTGCTGATTTTGGACTTCTGGCCTCCAGAGCTGTGAGAGAATAAATTTCTGTTATTTCAAGTCATCAAGAGTGTGGGGCTTTGTTAGCGCAGCCATGGGCTACTAATACAATAACTAACTCAGAAGATTTGGCAAGTTTAGTGTAGCTGATATACAGGATAATTGCAGAATTTTCATAGGAGAAAATGATTTGGAAAAAGCAAGGTAAAACATAATACTAAAAAATTGGTGGTGCTAAACAAAAACATTTGGATTTTATCTAAAATGTTACAGCCAGCAGTTTTAGGGGGCATGGAAAGAGAAAAAGCATCCTGATTAGATAACTTTGAAGAGAGCCCTGGTGCCATTCGGGAACAGGGCTAGAGCAAGCTGAAAGCCCTTTTGATCAGTGAAATTGTGCAGCAGGCTGAGTGAGAACTTTTCACATAAGGCATTTTCCTCGAGACAGGGATAAAAGCAAAAATAAAGCTTGGATGCAAAGACGGGCTCTGGGGCAGGTCATGAGCAGCCAGAAATATCCAAGGATGTAGGGAACCTCCAAGCATTCCAAGCACAGACCAGCAGACTTCACGCTTAAGGGCCATGACTCCAGACAGCCTTCTAGTTCCTGGCAAAGGAGTGAGTCTAGTTCCCAAAGATCACAGGCAGAAACAAGGACTTTCACTTGGGGGTCAACTAAGTCGCTGCAACGCTTTGCCTTCAAGGGCCTGGAGGAAACTAAGAGCACTTGAGTCAAGAACCCTGTCAGAATTGCAGAAAGACTGAGGTCACCCAGATGACTTCTAGTTCTGTTCAGAATAAAGGCAGAATGGTACTGAGGTTAAGTGCATCCTGCTCAGCCAGTCACTGGCTATGTGGACTTGTGCTGATGATTTAGTCACACTATGTTTCAGCTCCTTGGTCTGCATGCATTGCCTACAACAAATAACACTAGAATGTCATTATGAGGAAAAATAAGAGATATGATGGAAAACATTTAGCCGGCGCCACGGCTCACTTGGCTAATCCTCCGCCTTGCGGATTCTGTCCCGGTTGCCCCTCTTTCAGGCCAGCTCTCTGCTGTGGCCAGGGAGTGCAGTGGAGGATGGCCCAAGTGCTTGGGCCCTGCACCCCATGGGAGACCAGGAGAAGTACCTGGCTCCTGCCTTTGGATCAGCGCGGTGCGCTGGCCGCAGCGCGCCGGCCGCGGCGGCCATTGGAGGGTGAACCAACGACAAAGGAGGACCTTTCTCTCTGTCTCTCTCTCTCACTGTCCACTCTGCCTGTCAAAAATAAAAATTAAAAAAAAAAATATTTAAAAAGATCATGCCCTACAATGAAAACTACTGATATTCAGGTGCATCCCAGAAGAATATAATATATAATATCAGTATATTCTCTCCCCATACAATCCTTTCTTGATTAGTATATAATCTAGGATAGAACTATGGATTTCTAAGTAAATATGTGTAGGGTTTGATATTCATAACAAAGAATGAAATGTTTAAAGAATGATTTAGTTACAGATATACCTAGTTTCGTTACTGAAAAGTCATAAAACTTGTATATAAACTATATTTTATATGAAAAATCAAAATACACAAGGTTATATTAATACTTTACTGAACTAATGATTTTTTATATTCACTTCTTGATTTATTTTTAAAAGGGCAAACAACAACTTATAGTTTTAGTAAATCTGAAAATACTATAATTTGCTAAGGATAAATGATAAATATCTGAATACATTTCTCTAAATTAAAATTTTAATTATAGGAACAAACTAAGGTCTTTTTTAAAAGATTCAAACTACTAGCTTAATCATTTATTTCAAAGATTTGATTTTTAATATATGAAAAATCGGGGCCAGCATTGTGGCACAGTAGGTACAACCACCACCTGTGATACTGATATCCCATGTGGCATTGGTTCAAGACTTGGCTGATCAATTCTCTGCTAATGGCCTGAGGTAAGCAGTGGATAATGATACAAGTATTTGGGCCTCATGTGGAAGACTCAGATGAAGCGCCTGAGCTCCTGGCTTCAACCTGGCCCAATCATGGCTCTTGCAACTATCTGAGGAATGGACCTGTGGATGGAGGTTTCTCTCCACCTCTCTCTTTCTTTCTCTCTCTCTCTCTCTCTCTGTGTGTGTGTGTGTGTATCCCTCTCTTTCAAGATAAATCAATAAATCCTAAAAAATAAAGCATGAAAAATCATAGCAATAGCACATATTTGTATATAGTGTCTTCTAATTTACGGCACTTACACAAAACCATAATTCTTCTCTACTACATGACTAAAATTAAATTTTTTGGAATAGAATTCTAATAGAGAAAAAAATAAGATCTAAGGATCAAAGCAGTTTTTAGTTTTACTTTAAAAAATAAAAGAACTGTTAGTATATCTGCCCAAATAGAAAGGACTGATCCCTGAGAGGGATCAAGTTTTAGACAAGTGACTATACTCCTTGAAAAAGATGCTGGAAGAAGACTCCAATAAACGTAAATAATCAGCCTGGAAGACCACTTACTTTTTTAAAAAAAAATATTTATTTATTTATTTGAAAGTCAGAGTTACAGAGAAGCAGAGGCAAGAGGTAGGGAGCATCTTCCATTGACTGGTTTACTCCCCAAATGGCCACACGGCTGGAGCTGGGCAGATATGAAGCCAGGAGCCAGGAGCTTCTTCTGAGTCTCCAGTGTGGGCACAGCAGCCCAAGGACTTGGGCCATCTTCTACTGTTTTCCCAGGCCATAGCAGAGAGCTAGATCAGAAGTAGAGAAGCTGGGACCCAAACCGGTGTCCATATGGGATGCCAGCTTTGCATGCCACAGCTTTACCTGCTACACCACAGTGCCAAACCCTGGAAGACCATTTAGATTCCTTCATCGCTCAAATATATTGTGATTCCAGGCCTATTTTGTAATGAAGAAGTATAAACATCTGCTACTGGATTGATATAGCAATAGAAGTATAACATCACAGATCCTAGTCTCTCCTAACTAAAAACCATAGTGATATTGAAATATATTCTAATAGAGTGATAAGCAAACCTTCCCATTACTACTATTCTCATATCATTCCTACAATTTACTTCCATGCGTATTCCCATTCACTATTCCACTTCCCAAACATTAGACAAATGATAAGTGCTATTTCAATAATTAATAATCATGCCCATAAAAATGTTAACCAATATCTAGAAATGACACAACAGGGAGATAACCATGTTAATCTAATATCAGACTCTTACTTTCCTAGTATAAGTCAAACAATAATAGAAGAAAATGAATCTATATCTCCAGGGAACGTTGACATAGAAGAAGAAGAAATCAGTTTAGTGCCTTCATTGTTTACTAATTTACTCTTGTTGACTTTTGTTCCTGCAGTTTATAGAAGTGTTTCAATCTGTTAATACTTGAATTATCCCACGAAGTAGTCCAGCCATGGGGAGAACCATCTCTGAAAGGAGTATTGCAGATAGTATCTCCCAGGCAGCAGCAAATTCTTAGAGATATTTTCAAGACACTGTGCTCAAAGGGAAACACAACAATTTTTAGTAATCTATAGGTTGAACTTTGTGAAATTGTCATTTTTTGCATGTCAAACAATGTTGGAAGTTGGAAAGTTCATATGATTTAAATAAATGGAAAAATGAGATTTGGTTTTTTGAGGCTATATTTGTACAGAATCTGCACAAAAGTTATTTAGATAATGTGTTTATTTAAATGTAGCTTTGAGGAGATTGTTGTAGTTTATGGGATATCCCAAAACTTCCTGAACTTCCTCTCATCTTCACCAAGGATGGTAAAGGAAGATACAGCCCAAGATCAAATACCATAGGGTATACACTGTGCACTGAAATTTGACAAAGAAAAAGTTGGTTCCTAAAATAAAATGAGAAATGTGAGGTAAGTTTGAAGCACAGTGTTTAGGAACTAAGATTTTCAATTTTTTTTTTCAGAGTTTCTTGTAGGATAACACATTTGTCCATATCCTAGTATATTCCACAAGCCTACAATATTCAACTAATTCCATTAATAGCTGCATGTGAACTTCTGCTCTCCTCTCAACCCCACACACTTTGTCTTGAAACTTGGTAATTCCCTAGCTCTGTGCATGTGGGGTGAGAAAACACAATATGGCTGTGCACTTTTCTAGTCTCTTGATCAACTTGGAATCTTGCAAGCCCTTCAGAACACAGTGAACTACACTGATAGAGGATTAATTATCATGTGGAGCAGAGCCCCTTATCCCAGATAACTGCCAGATAATTATGGATGCGTGAACAAACCACCCAAGAAAAATCAAGCCTTCTTCCACTACTCCCTCTTTATTCCCATTGTCTTACTCCAGCTCCTTATTTGGCTGTTGTTCCTTGCCTAGTGGGAGATCCAAACATTTATTCTCAAGAATCCATCTTAGAAATTGTGATTTTATTGGTTTGAGTTTCCATTGGCTTTAATCATAAGCCTTGGGCCTAGAAGCTATCTTTCAAACAGTCTATTTTACCCTCAATGTAATATAGCATTCCAATTTTACACTAACAATCAGAATTAGTTATCCTAGTTGGTTTAAGTAACCCTCTTCTTTGTTTATAGATTACTAGCATGGAGAACCTAAAATGTCCAGAGGACAAACTCAACTTCCAGTTTAATTATTTAATTGAACCACTATTCAGTCCTCTGAGAAAAACATTCTTCACTTGGGCACTATACTATAGACCAACAGAGTCAAAAGGTACAGGAAGAGAAAGCAAAATTTTTGCTGATCTAGCATTGGAAGTTCATAGTGACAAGACTTATTTCCAGAACCCATCTTGCCTGTGGTACAAATAGCACCATGTGCTGGTCACAAATTTGGAGCACTTAAACATACTGTATGACATTTCCCAGCCTACTAGGTGGTGCAACCCCAGCTAGTGTTGCTACAGAAAACTAATTACTTTGAATGCCATCCTACCATTTTACAAGACCAGCTGCTTCAGAGTGATGGGAAACATGGTAGGACCAGTGAATTCCATGAGCTTGGGCAATTATCGTACTTTATTCACTTTAAAATGACTATGGTGGTCAGAAAAAATGCTGTGTGAAATACCATAACAGTGATTAAGGTATTTTACAAGTCCAGAGATGTTGATTTTGGCTGAAAGAAAAGGAAAAGGAAAGGAAATCCACATTTAGAGTATCCATGCCAATAAGAACAAAGTGCTGCATCTTCCAAGATCAGATTGGTTCTAAATAGTCAACATCTCATATATTGGCTGGCTAATCCATCCAGAGGACACTTGGTGTTGATATCTGCTATTTGTAGGTTGAACACTCGGAAATGAGTGGAGCAAGATTGATATTGGTAACTGAAAGACCATGTTGCTGAATCCAAGCACAGCCTCTATCTCTACATCGTGGGCATTTTTCAGTGCTAGGCAAACATGCTGACTAATGTCATAGGTGAGTCATCTTACTCACCTGATTGTGGTGGGCAAGACGACTTCTTGTTCTTTGATGAACACTTACTCTGGAAATGAATATACCCACTTTCCACCCATCTAGTCTATGATTATATCTCTCAGACCTTCTTGTCACCAGATTTCCTCTAGAACCACTCCCAGTTCCAAATTTTCTGTTAGGATTTAATCAGATGAGCGGAACTTCTGGTAGAAGGAAGGTGAAATGAAATAAGAAAAGATGAGGAGAAAAAGAAGGGAAGGAAGGAGCTAGGCTGAGGCACTGGAAACTCACCATCACAGACTCTGAAGGGTTTTGCTTTCATTCTTGCTTTATTTATCTTTCTGCACAGCCCTTGCTAACTAATGCAGGCTCTTAGTGGGTCAGCCTCTGCATGGGTCTCAAAGAATATCAAATAAATTCCAGCAGTAGCATTAATCACATTCTCACAATAAAAACATTGTTTTTCATTTCATAAAGATGATTTTAAAAATAAGAAAATAATAATGATCAGACAATTTCAAGGACAAACTTAAATAGAAAAACGTAAATCAAGACTCTACATAATAACTTACTCTTAGTAAGTTTTTATTTTTATGTGCTTTTCCTCCAAAATTTGCTTTCTCCAACTGCCTTTCTAAAAATGATCTTTCTAACTGTGAACAACACCAACTGCAAATAAATGCAGTGACTTTGCTTTCTTTGTCTTACTATGAAGCACATTCTTTTCTCTTTCCTCCTCTAACCCCTCTTCTTTCCATTTCTGGATTTCAGGTGCATTTAAGTTAATTTTCTTTGCCCATTAGTTCAAGATACATTATTTTTTTTAAATCTCAGTTCCTTTCTTATTTTATAATTTTAGGTTGCTTTATCTCACACATCTAAGCATATCCTCCCATTTCCTGCCTCAATCCTTTGAGTAGGCAGGGGAAAATGTGAGCCTCATTGTGAAGATGCAATTAGGCTGGGTAAAATGAAGAGTTATATGAAGACAGCATTTATATCAGCATTAACATCATACATGTGAGTTACACCTAAGTACATATCCTTATCACTTTTATGTTTTATAAGGTTTACATTTTTGGACTTCACAAATAAAAAGAATACATATGAGGGCACTTCAAAAGTTTTTGGAGAAATGGAAGTAGAAGACAAATGCATTTTGGTGCAAAAAGAATGAAACCTACTTATAGAGATTTTATAATATGCATTTTCCATTAACTTCTTGAAGATTCTTCATATTGTCAAATTATTTTAACTTTGAAACAGTAGGCTTTTACATAAAGAAAAATTTCTAGGCATTTTATAGTACATTTTCCTCCATCTTTCTCCTGGAAGAAAAATGATGAAAGAGCTTTTTCTCCAAAACAAGGAAATAAGACCATTTAGTTAAAATTATTAGCCCAAAAGGATGGTATTATAAATTCTATTAGGATCAATTTTAGGGCCATTATATTACTCAGGTGAATACATACATAAAGAGTAAAAACATTTCTCACCCAAACATCCCAATCATTAAGTGTAAATCTTGGTATCCTGAAATGGAAATAATTTGGGTGAGCTGGGGAGAGAAGGAAGGGAGTCGAAGAGAATGGTAATTTTGGGAAATAAGCTCTTTCGGTGGCCTGTAAAAAGGGCTTTTCTTGCATTTACTTGCTTCTGAATATAATCCACACAGCAGCCCTTGAAGATTATAGATGATTCTATGGAAGCAGCTGCTCTCATTCAGACTGTATATGTTTGTATAACAGACCCGTGGTGGCTCCTATCGTTCACTCCATTATTTTGGATGAGATAGAGCAGGGCAAGTACCAGCATGGAGAGCAGTAGCAGATACAGATTGTAGTGCCTGTGAATTCATTCCCTATCTCCTTTCATGACTGAGGCATCCACTGCCCTAGCCACCAGTTCTCCGTTGAATTCTTCAATGGAATTTGACTTCTGCCAACTTCTCCTAGAAGACCCTTGTCATTCAATGCCTCATACATGGTGAACTGAAGGGATGGGAAAGCCCAGGTCCTTGCCTGAAGGGTGGGACAACTCTTCAGAGCTCCTTGGCTGAAGAGCTTCCTTTGGCATTGGGCATCATGTGTGGACTTAGTTCTGTCTACTTGGGAGTCCAACCTCTCCGTCTGTTGAATCTTCTATCCTCTACGTCTCTGTAGGGGTTGATCACAGGTGAATTTTCCAAAACTTTCATGCACATATCAAAGTCTCCTTTTTGGGCACACACTACAGCATAATGGTTTGTACCTTTGCTTGCAGGAACCTTGCATTTGTGTCTGCTGTCAAATTACGAATGATACGAATATCATTCATTTATCGCTCCTAAAAGGTGGAGAACTACACAGCAGGTCTTCAAAAAGTTGATGAAAATGAACATTATGCATATTGTGGAAAAAGCATAGATTTCAAATTTTTCGTACTCAAATAATCTTTTAATTCAATTTTCACAAGTTTCTCGAAGTACGTTTGTATGAGCAGGAACTATCTAAAATATCACTAAATACTATGCTTTGTATACACTGGTAACTACTAAAATAACATCTAATGATTAACATTTGTCAATATTTGAATCACAGTATTTTCCAACAGGTTCTGTTCTTATTAGCCTTGATTGTGATCATTCACTGAGTAAAACGAGTCTTAACCATTATTCAGAAGGAACAGACATTGTATGGATGAACTGCATCTGAGTAGACAGTACTGATGCTCATTTGGTGGTACCCATTGCATTTGGCATTTTGCTCTTCTTTCCCAAATGTCTGTGTCTTCTCAATTATATTAACACTGAAATAAATTTAAACTGTCCTGTGAATAGGGATGTAGGTAAAATTGTAGGAAGAGAAAAACAGCAGCAGAGGATCAGTTCTGTGCACACAGATTTCTGGAATTCAGAGCAGCAGTCTCAGGAATGGCAAGCCCACCCTGAGCTGTGCTTGCTTTTGTTCCCATTTATAGCTATAACCCAGTGCACAGATCAGGGAATCTGTAGGGATAACATGACAAGTCTGGAGAGCTGCATCCCATTCTGTTGCTGTGTTTTCCTGAATAGTTCTCCACCTTCACCTGTGGCAACAGGAAACAAAGGTTTACCTAAGTAGCCTACGGAAGCAACCAAAGAACCCACTTACGGGGAATTTCTTTCAGTTGTTTTTCTAAAAGCAGATCTTTCTTTCTACTCTAGGCTGATCATTTTGGAGGGCAACAATTCAAATTGTTAAACAGGTTAACATCAACCTTCAACCAAAGTTAACATCCTGTGAGTACTTATTCTGTGGCTTTAAGCCCATAGTGAAGCACTAAAGTTAAGCACCATAGTTAAGCACTAAAGGTGCAATCACAATTTAAGAAGTATAGATTTTTGGGGAGGCCAGATGGTCACTGGGTCAGAGAGAAGAGACAGATTTGCAACTCACTTCTAATGGTGACAGGTGGCATTGGTATTTAGCATCCACAAGAGCATGCATCAACTATGTTTCCAGAACCACAATTTATAATGTCGTGGGAAAGATGCTTGTGAGTTGCTTCTGGCCTGCACAAGAAGATGCTAAGTGGAGTTGAGTTTGGATAAAACAGGTCACCTGGAACATCCATATCTATGCACAATTTTTTTTTTGTTGGTAGAATAATAATTTGGCCAGGATTAGTTCAGATTATGAACTTCAAAATTTATCTTCCAACTTCACCTTTCTCCTTTATCCCATTATTAGTTTTTTTTTTCCCCCAGATTCTATTGCCTTTTAGGATACATGTACTTTCCCTTGCCCTCGCAGCCTCTCCTATATCTAATCTTAATACACTCATGCACAATGTTGGTGCCATGCCTGAGTTTGGAAATTGATAAATAAATCCCCAGTAGCCTATGTATTGGTATAATATTTTATAGGATATAAACAGGGTCACATCAACATTCCGCTTTAATGCTTACTATGATATTATAAGAAGGAAATGATGAATTCTTTGTAACATGGAATTAATAAAGCAGAGAGAGGGACAAATGACAGAATGATAAAAGCTATCACCAAATGTAAAGGAGAGGAAAATGGGGGCAATGCTTCCATTTGTTCTGTTCCCACAGGGACTCATAGTCTCCTTGTTTAACTAAAGAATACCATGAAGGGTTACAAATGGGCCCCAGACACAATCACACTGCTCTGTGGTATGCCCAAGATTCTGAGTTCAGGATTTCAACATGAGCACATCTCTCCTTTCCATCCATCTCTTTCTCAATAAATAATTGCTGATTGTTTGAAAATGGCATTGGTCAAGTCACTTCCTCACTCCAAATTTCATCTTCAAAATGAGGGCACCCAGCCAAACGATCTATGAGATCCCTTTCACACTAATATTCTAACATTCTGTTCTTTTTATAGCAGCTAGGACAAACACACACATCTGCTAAGTCACCATTTTGGATGCATTTTCTACGCTATTTACAGTTCATCCTTAGGTACTGCAGAATTCTCCAAGGCAGTGATGGATGAAGATGGCAGGGAGAATGGATGATGTTCATCTTGCTCTGTCTACATCTGACTGTGACTGATGGCAGGACACATGTTGCTTAACATTTGATGATGTGAAGGTGGCAGTAGGTTGGCCTCTGTTAGCAATAATACTGGATGGTCTGAAATCTGTTCAGATCTGGCCAAGAACTACACAAAGTGAGCCTTCAGTTGTGCCAAACATCTTTCTAAGTTGCTTGAGATCCCTAAGAATAAACCAGACACTACCTTTTTGTTGGTTACTGCAAACATAAAATCTTCATATTTTAAAAACAAAATTTCAAAGAGATTTAAAATGCCGCTGTCCTTTTTAAAAAAACCTTACATTTGTCTTCATGCACAGAATGCTTAATTATAATTTAACATTTCTTAGAATATCAAATGTAAAATTATTCCTGGTTCTCCATAGATATCTTTCTGTCACTAAATCTGACTTAGGTCATTGGTCTGAGTGATTCAAAAGTTCTTCTGTGAGTTTCCCTGGATTCTTAAATAAATTAAAACTTTGCTTCAAAGTCCAATTTTGAAAGAATAAATGAGAATGACTTGGTGGGATGAGGGATTAGTTGTTCTACTAGAAATATCTAAACTATTTTTAACATTACGAAGTTTGTGCATAGAATGGCCCTTTTTAAATTTTATTTTTAGTTAGAGCATAACAATTCCATATACTTATGGAGTACAAAAGGAATTATACATGTATACATTTAGAATGATTAAGTTGGGTTAATTAACATATTTGTCACCTCACGTGCTTGTCATTTCTCAGCATGAGCACATTTGCTTCTGCACTTTTAGCAACTTTGAAATATGCATACATTATTATTAATTATAGTCACTATGCTATGCAATAGATCATCAGAGCCCTGAAATAGACCTTCTTGACTAACAGAAACTTTGTATCCTTTCACGAACATCTTACCTTTTCCTGCCCACCCAAACCCTGACTCTGGCCATCCTCTGATAATCGCCATTCTTCCTTTTCTACAAGTTTGACGTAGACTTCATGTACTAGAGAGATTATGCACTAATTGTCTTTTTGTGCCTTGCTTAATTAGACTAATATTCTCTATGTTTATCTAGCTTGTGAATAACCAAAAATAAATAAATAAGGCTATAAATTTACTTCTAGGTTTTCGTTCATTAGTGTCTTTGATATGTCATGAAGTCATTCTTACTTCATTCTAAAAATTTTCTAATTTTCATTGTAAGGATTCAAACCTCTTTCACTCCAGATTAAAAAATGGAAATGGGATCTCATTTCCATTTTTTAAAGCTTCATTCATTATTCTTGGAAATATCTATCTTGTTTTTTATCCTATAAATATTCTCTAAGGTTTTCTCTTCTATGGATTTTTATTTATTTATTTGACAGGTAGAGTTACAGATAGTGAGAGAGAGAGAGACAGAGAGAAAAGTCTTCTTTCCTTTGGTTCACTCCCCAAGTGGCCACAATGGCCAGAGCTGTGCCAATCCAAAGCCAAGAGCCAGGAGGTTCCTCTGGGTCTCCCATGTGGGTGCAAGGGCCCAAGCACTTGGGCCATCCTCCACTGCCTTCCCAAGGCCACAGCAGAGAGCTGTACTGGAAGAGGAGCAGCTGGGACTTGAACCCGGCACCCATTTGGGATGCTGGCAACGTGGGCAGAGGATTAACCAAGTGAGCCATGGCACCGTCTCCTTCTATTGATATTTTATCCATCCTTTTAAAGTTTGGAGCAGAGGGGTTTCAGGAGAAAAACTTCTCAGGGGTAGGCATTTGGCATATCGGTTAAGAGACCACTTGTGGCACTTGAATCTGTATTAGAATGCCTAGGTTAGAGTTGTGTATCCCCACTTCATCTTCCTGATAATGTGCAACTTGGGAGGTAACAGGTGATGGTGGAAATAACTGAGTTTCTGCCACCTATGTGAGAACCCTGATTGAGATACTGGCTCCTGGCTCCAATCTGTCCTGCTCTTGGCTGTAACAGATATCTGGGGAGTGAAGAGGATATGAGATCTCTCCCTCTGTCTCTCTCCGCCTTTCAAATAAACTTGAAAAAGTAAATAAACCTTTAAAACCTTAGAGTCATCTTAAACAGGCATCATTAAAAATCATTGTTGAACTCTTTAATTAACACACAAATATTCTTAGGTGTTTAAATTTAAGTGAAAAATGATCCCTGCTAAATATAAGAGTGGAAATAAGAGAGGGAGGAGATGTACAATTTAGGACATGCTCAAGCTGACTTGCCCCAAACGGTAGAGTTAGAAACATACCAGGGTATTCCAATTCAATCCCATCAAGTGCCATGTACCAATGCCATCTCACTAGTCCAAGTGATCAATTTCTGTTCACAATTGATCATATTGATAGGATTAAGAATCAAAGGGATCACATAAACAAGACTATTGTCTTCTAATACTAACTGATAGAATTAAAAAGGAGAGAATGATCCAACATTGGAAGCAGCATACACAGTAGACTCATAGAATTGTAGATGTTTTAAACAGCACTCTGGCCTCAGAATCAGCCCTTAAGGCATTCGGATCTGGCTGAAGAGCCCATGAGAGTATTTTAGGCATGGAAAGCCAAGACACTCTGGCAAAAAAACAAACAAACAAAAAAACCCAAATGAAAGATCTCTGTGAGTGAGAGATCCCAATAGAAAGAACGGGCCATCAGCCATCAAAGAAGGAGGTACCTTTCTCTGAAGGGAGGAGAGAATTTTCACTTTGACTATGACCTTGTCTAAATAAGATCAGAGCTTGGGAACTCAAGAGACTTCCATAGCCTTGGCAACTCATGACCAGAGCTTCAGGTGATTACTGACACCATAAACAAGAGTGTCAATTGTTAAGTCAACAACAGGAGTCACTGTGCACTTACTCCTCATGAGGATCTCTGTCCTTAATGTGTTGTACAATGTAAATTAATGCTATAACTAGTACTCAAACAGTACTTTATACTTTGTGTTTCTGTGTGGGTGCAAACTATTGAAATCTTCACTTAATATATACTAAATTGATCTTCTGTATATAAAGATAATTGAAAATGAATTTTGATGTGAATTGGATGGGAGAGGGAGTGGGGGATGGAATGGTTTCGGGTGGCAGGGAGGTTATAAGGGGAAAAGTCGCTATAATTCAAAAGTTGTATTTGGAAATTTATATTTATTAACTAAAAGTTAAAAAATCAAAATAAATAAATAAATAAATGGATTCCTTATGAACAAGAGAATACCTTATGTTAAAGAAAAGGACCTGAGGCTGGCTCTGTGGCTTAGTGAGTAAAGTTGTCACCTACAGTGCCGGTATCCCATATGGGTACCTGTATGAGTCCAGCTGCTCCACTTCCTATCCAGCTCTCTGCTATGGCCTGAGAAACCAGAAGATGGCCCAAGTCCTTGGGCCCCTGCACCCATGTGGGAGACCTGGAAGAAGCTCCTAGTTCCTGGCTTCAGATCAGCACAGCTCTGGCTGATGTGGCCAACTGCGGAGTGAACCAGCAGAAGGAAGACCTTTCCCCTCTACTTCCCTCCCTCCCTCCCTCCCTCCCTCCCTCCCTCCCTCCCTCTCTCTCTCTGCCTCTCCTTCTCTTCTTGTGTAACTTCTGACTTTCAAATAAATAAATAAACCTTTTAAAAAAATAAAAAGAGAAAGCAAATGACCCTACCATCTGGTACATATTTCATACATCATCATCAAGATAATAATATTGTGTTTTTGTTCTAAATGCTTCAGAGACATTAACTTATGCCATTGTCATAAGAATTCCACAAAATATTTTTCTATTATTTGCATTTTACAGATGAGGGAGCCGAGACAAAGAGGTTAATAACTTGCCTAAAATTTGCCATTAGCTAGTAAAAGGACAAGGATCCGGACATAAGAAATTTGCTTTGAAATGCGTAATTCCAACTATTTTTCTAAATTGTTCAACATGTACTCGTTGAAGTGCATTGATTTCTTATAGCTACTATAGCAAAGAACTACAAACTATAATAGCTTAAAACAACAGAAGTATCTTGTCTCATAGTTCCAGATGATGGATATACAAAAATCCAAATGTTGGTTGGGCTATGCTCTCTCTAAGGGATCTAGGAAGCAATCTGCTCAAGGTTTTTTCTTTGCTTCTGGTGTTGTTGTCAAAGCTTGACATCCCTTGGCATGCAGCTACATAATCCCAATCTCTGGCCCCATATTCACATGACACCTTTCCATCCTACTCTGTGTCTTTTCTCCTCTGTTTATAAGGACACAAGTCACAATCATGGCTCATTTTAATTCAATATGATCTGAAATTATACCTTGATCACAGACACAAACACTTAATGTCCAAATAAGGTCCCATTCATAGGTACTAGGCATTAGAGCTCAAAAATATTTTCAACCCATCACAGTGAAGTTCAGATAAGAAAACCTAGTAACCATTTTAAAAATCAATTTTTAATAAAATACACCTGAATGTTTGGTCAGATTGCATTCAAGTGTCACCATGTACTAATTATGTGACTGGTAAAAGTTATTATGGTTTTCTAACTCTCAATTTTCTTATATATTAACTTGCAGTTATAATAATATCTTCCCTGAAGAATTGTCATAAGAAAAACTGTTTCAGGATATGGATTCCAGAAGAAAAAAATGTAGATATCATAGGAGAAAATAAAAGCAAGGCTCAGTAAAATCAATATTATTTTATTTATAAATTAGGATCAAAACCAAAATGATAAATCTTAAGATTTCAAATGCTTGCCTGGGATTGTACAAGTTTTTACTTCAAAAGATTGTACTTCAAAGTTTGTGTAAAAATAGAATTAAAAGGTAAGTTTATTAGAGTTAAAAATGTTTGAAATTCATGTAGTTTTTTTCCTAATACTAATTTTCTATGAACTTTTAGAAGATCCCTCCTATGAGACTAATTTTTTGCATGCTTTCCTGTATATTTTAAATATTTCAACTATCTAAAGAAAGAAAATGTGAAATATGTAAAGAAAAAAATATTATTGCATTAATTTCCAAGCCAATCCAAATTTCTGTTCACATTTTAAAATCTGTGCATTACTATAATTAAGCACTTCTTAAGCATTATTTTTAAGTTATAAAAGATTATAATAGGTGTATAAATATGAAAGCATTAAGTGAAGACTAAATTTTCTTATTATCAAATCTTTGGCATATTTACTTCACTCCCTAAATGTACTAGAGTTAAAATTTTAAAACAAGGTATCTTGCATAAAATAATTATACCTGTTAACATGCAAATATACCCATTTACTCTTTTTCATAAATAATACTAGGAATATATTTTGTCAATATTTTAAAATTGACTCGAGGGATCTCCTCTCTTTAGAGACTGCATGGATTTCATTGCATGAGTATGCCATATTTAATTTAATGCTACCCTATTGTTAAGATTGGTTCTAGTTATCTCCACTTACAGTGATGAAGCGCATACTTTTTTATATATTTATACATCCTCCTGCATCTCTGGAAGCAAAATCTTACAGGCTGAATTATTGTGTAAATGAACATGTTCATTTTTAGTTTGATAAAATATTGATTGCTAAATATGTGAGCATATTTTACCTTGTTGATTCACTTGGATGAAAAGAAGAGCAAAATTTTAAAAGATTTTTGAGTTCCCTCCAAGAGATTTCAAAATAAGTGCTACTCATATTTAAGTTCCTATTCTGTGCCAGCCTTTCTCCTGGGATTTTCTAAATAATCCTTGGCAGTGGTTATTTTTATCAGCAGTGCCAGGATGCTGGTGCTGTGACTGAGAGCGGTGAGAGAAACTGAATGATATGGCACAAGTAGTGAGTAGTGGAAGCGGATGCAGACACAGCTATGCCTCCTTCCATTACGAAGACTGCTTCTCAGGGCAGCCCTGCAAGGAACACTGACGTGCAGGGCAATGACATTCTACAAGGGCTTGCCTGGATCCCTCCTCTTTTAATGTCTCTAAAATTAGAAACAAGCTTCACTTAACCTGTCCCTGCTGTTACTTGGTCCTGTTCCAAGCTCTGAGCTCCTTTTTGTCCCTATACAGAGAGACTTCAGGTAGTTCTGCAGATGAGGGCAGAGTCAAACTTTTCTCACTGAAATAGCTTGTGAAGAAGAAGGCGATTCAATTCCCTTCTCATACTGCCAGCGTCACTGGGATGTTGGTTCCTATTTTCCCAGACACTGATCTCCTAATTTTATCATCAGCCTACACAGTCTTGTCTACAGCCCCATTTCCTAATAAGAGCTCCTGCCACCAAATTGGTTTCTGTACTTGACCCATACCTGACTCCCCTTCCTGGCAGCTAGGGTCCCCTCAACCTACAACCTTGAATTTAGACTTTGATTGCCCTACTTGCTAATTTAATAAAATAAATATTGCCAGGAACCTCTATACATTCATGACCCAGTTATTCAGACATGAATCCAAATCTCAATAATACTATTCTATTTCCTCCAGACTCCATGGCTTCTTCTTTTCTCATATGATTTGTTAAAAATAAAATGAAATATCCCCACTCTTTGTCTATAAGACAGGTGGGTATTTATAACTTTGAAGTAAAGGTCATATGTGCAACAAGAGTGATAGACATTTGTGGAAAGCAGTTCCATTCTCAGAGGGCTTCAGAGGACTCTCAACTTCTTACAAATCATTACACAGTTGTCTTGTATCATCAGATCCAGCCAGCAAGGAGCTCCAGACTTATACAGAAGTCAGAGGGCAGGATACTCATCTTAATACAGTTATTTTTATAATAAGCAAGTTATGTTTGCCTATGTTTTATGACAACAATCAACAATAAATTTTTCTAAATATGCTTCTAATCATTCTTTTAATATCATTAAGAAAATGTTACTCTTTCAGGTAAGACCATATTATTGCTATTATTATCATTGCCATTATTAATACTTTGAGGGGCTAGAAATTTTAGGGGTGTAAAAGCTCCATCTTCCAGCCATTTCTTGGTAAATCACAAAGACCAGCATCTCTTCCACTAAACTGCAACCATGAAGTGGTGTTCAGCAGCTATTGATCTGTATAACAGGTGACAAATTCCAGGCTGTTGTATATGACTTCAATCACAACAACCATTTCATAAGGTGTGTAGTTTTGGAAGGGTTAGATACCGTTCTTTCAAGATAATCTCTGACTTACTATTCACTGGTCATTGCAAGCCCAAGAGGTCAGTAAGAATATGGTAGATAAGGCATTATTACCTAGTGTTGGTTAGAAAGAGAAGTTTGACTTTTTTACAAGCAAAAATAATTATTGTCAAGTTTCATGATATTCACATGTAAAAATGAAAAGTAGAATTCCTCACTCTATCCTCTCTGCACTTAATATATTCGCTTTAATCATCTTTGTCCAATATCTTTGGGTTGAAACTAAGTGAAATTTCCATGATTAATAATAATGGAAAATATTTACATTACACTTAAACCTGTACATCATCACCACTATGAGAGCATTACATATAATACATCATTCACTCTTCAGAACAAGTCTATTGATAGGTTACTGTTTTCATTTACATCATCATTTAAAGAAAAGAGAAACACAGAAGGTTAAAAATCTTGTGCAAAGTCAAGATGTTATAAATTGCATGGCCAGGAAGTGAACCTAAATAATTTGGCTCCACAGCTGTGTATTTACAGATTCCATTTTGCTGATTCTCCCTAGAAAGGATAGGATAGAGTATGCTAGTTGTCTGGGTGCCCATTTATCATTGTGCCAAGCATTTCAATAGGATTTTCAATCAGTTAAAGGCACAAATCAGGAAAATATACCATCCAATATTAAGCACAAGAGTGAAAACAAAAGACAAACATAAACACAATTTGTCCTTGTGATATGGAGAAGCTATGAGGGGAGTAATTTCTCTAATGTATTGGCAAACTCCAGCATTAAGTCATACCATGTCAAGGGCTGTAAGGAAAGTTTGCGGAAAATGTGATAAGATTCTTAGGCACCACTCCTCACCAGGAAAATATTTTTCTAAAAGTTATACTTAATGGTATAACTTTTTTAACTAATTTATTAATTTACTAATATGAGACACTAATCATACTCTTAAAGAAATTTCATTTCAATTTCTTTGATCTGTGGCCATTGAAAAATGTCGGTATGTATCTTTCCTAAGTTCATTATATTTTAGGAATGTTACCTTTCATTATTACTGTATTGTTATAAATACTGTGTTTCAGTCTATCATTTCCCTTTTCCTTTGACTTTTTTATGATTACCGTAGAGATTTCCTTCTTCTTCATATAATGTAATTTAGCCATCACACCATGTTTTTCTCCTGGTACTTATGTGGCTTAATCTAATTACATTAAATACTTAATACATTTTTAGTTTATCCCGGTATACAGTGTAGTGAATGGATCCAATCTATATCCTTAATATACCAACATTCACTCATCTCGTGATAACTTATAAAAATGTGATTTGAACCATCACTTCAGAGGTTGCCTTTTATTGCATGCTAGACTTCCATGTGAAACTGGCCTCATATTTTGAAATTTTTCCTATCCCATTATTGTGTCTGTCTAGTTATGTAAAAGCACTACATTCCTTAAATATGAGGATTATATAACATATTTTAATTTATGGTAAAATTACTTACCTCTCATTACTCTTCTTTGCCATATTTTTCCTGATTACTTTGTATATATCCTTTTTCTATATCACAACTTAATCTTCACTCAAAATTCTCTAGCTTCAGGACTGTTGTGGTTGCTTCTAAGTTTTAAGGGCTCATAGAGGGCTACTTGACAGAGTATGGAAGAAAAACAGCATGAAATCTCTTCTCTTTATATTTATAAAAATTTTTTTTTTTTGACAGGCAGAGTGGACAGTGAGAGAGAGAGATAGAGAGAAAGGTCTTCCTTTGCCGTTGGTTCACCCTCCAATGGCCGCCGTAGCCGGCGCACTGCGCTGATCCGATGGCAGGAGCCAGGAGCCAGGTGCTTTTCCTGGTCTCCCATGGGGTGCAGGGCCCAAGCACCTGGGCCATCCTCCACTGCACTCCCTGGCCACAGCAGAGAGCTGGCCTGGAAGAGGGGCAACCGGGACAGCATCCGGTGCCCCAACCGGGACTAGAACCTGGTGTGCCGGCGCCGCTAGGCGGAGGATTAGCCTAGTGAGCCGCGGTGCCGGCCTATAAAAAATTTTTAAGAAGAAAATATATTGCTGTCAAACTGTGTATAGTTTCCTCTCATAATTAAATATATATCTGTATCCAAGGAAAAGATAGTCAAAAAATATAGGGTTTGAGTGCTGAGCCTAGTAGTTAAGATACCTGCATCCCACACTGGAGTTCCAAGGTTCACTACCCATCTCTCCCTCCTGACTTCAGCTTCCTGCCACCTTTGTGGGACGTCTGAATTATGTTCCTAGATCCTGGCTCTGCTCTCTGACCCCAGCTCAGCCACATTGTTGTGAGCATTTGAGCCACCATATGGGAGCATTCTATCATATGGTTTATCTTTCTCCCATAAATAATAACTTAAAAATAAAAGTAAAAATATTCATAGAAGAAAAGGGAGCACTTACAATCCCATTCTGTGCAGTCAATATTATCTTCATATCAAAGCCAAACAAAGGCATCACAGGAAAATTACAGACTGGTGTTTTTATTAAAACAGACACAGAAATTCTCCACAAAATACTAACAAATTGAATACAGAAACATAGAAAGAAAATAAACAGGATAAAATGACATGAGAAAATAAGGTTATCATAGCAATTCAAGATTGGTTTAATATCTGAAAACCAAGTAAAGCAATAAAACCATATGATTATCACAATAGATGCAGAAAAAAAAGCATTTGGAAAAATCTAACACCTTCCCATGGTAAAATACTCAAGAATTGGGACTAAGTACCACTAGAACTGCACATCCTCTATCCAATACAGGAAATCAATTTAAAACCCACAGCTTACATCCTACTTTCTGGTGAAAGACTGATTTTTGTCTGAGATAAGGAACAAGGTAAGGATGCTTGCTCTCTGCTCTTGTATTCTACATTGAAATAAAAAGGAACTTCAAAAAGCTCTTGGAAAATCAAATTATAAGATAAATTTATTTTGGTGCAAATTTTTAAAAACTCCATGCAATTTTTCATAGTATACTTCTTCTGTGAGGTTTTTGAAGACCCCCTCCTGTATGTTGTAACAAATACAAACATTAAGATGAAATAAAAGATATCCAATAAAAAGGAAGAAATAAATCATCTCTATTTACAGATGGAATGATATGATTCTGTGTATAGAAAATCATAAGAAATTCAGTGAGAAAACCCTGCTAGAACTACACATCAGCTCCACAAAGTTCCATATCAATATATAAAATCAATTTTGCTTATGTAAAAAATTCAATGTATTTCTATGTGCTAGCAATGAGCAATCTGGAAATGAAACTAATAATTACATTTATAATAATATAAAGAATTATATGGATATAAGTTTTAGGAAAGGGCAGAGCTTATTCTCTGAAAACTATAAAAAAATCAGAGAATTAAATAAGACCTAAATAAGCAGAAATCCATCCATATTTGTGTATGAGACAATATTGTTAAGACTGCAGAACTCCCCAAATTGATCTATGTATTCTATTAAATCTTTACTAAACTCCTAAATAAGCATTTTTCAGAAATTGACAATTTTTTTAAATATCACACAGAAACTTAAGGGGATAGCTAGAATAAACAAAGAAAACTTGAAAAAATAAAAAAATGTTGGAAAAATCAACTTATGATTTCAAAACATAATTCTACAGTAATCAAGACAGTGCAATATTGACAAAAGGCTAGACATGACTCAATGGAAGAGAATTAATATTATAGAAATAAACCTCTACATTTATGCTAAATGGATTTTTATTAGGGATGCAAAGATAATTCAATGGGAAAATAATAATCTTTTCAACAAATGGGTACTGATACAACGGAATAACCTCAGGAAAAGAATGAATTAAGAAATTTGGACAACCACCATACATCATACACAAAAATTACACAAGAGGGACCACAGACCAAGAATATAATCTGTAAATATAAATCCCTTAGAAGAAAATATAAGAATAAATTTTGATGACCATGGGATTACGAAATGACTTAGCAGATGTGACATCAAAAATATAAGCAATGAGCTAAAAGATAAATTGAACTTGATCAATATTAAACACTTAATGTAATTTGAGGCATACCATGAACAAAGTGCAATGATAACCCAAAGAATGGAGGAAGATGATTTCAAATTATGTATTTGAAAGGAACTTATAGACTATGAGAAGACTTCAAAAAGTTCTTGGAAAAATGGAACTCATTTATGAAAGGGCTTCAAAAGATTCAATGAAAATGCATGTTAAGTCACATATATGAAATGTATGAAGTTTACAAACCTTAAATAAAAGGTTTCTAGGTTAAAAAAAATTTAAAAAGGAAAAAGTATATGTGGATTTCAAATTTTAGTACCAGAATGTTTATCTTTTAATCACATTTTCTGCAAAATTTGAAATATGCTCATTTATAAAAATCATATAATAAGATAAATAAGAATATTCCAGCTGAAAAGCCCATGAGATTATTTCAGGCATGGAAAGCCAAGACATTCTGGGAAAAAAAAAAAAAAAGACCTAAATGAAAGATCTCTGTGAGTGAGATCCCAGTGCAAAGAACAGGTCATCAAAGAAGGAGGTACCTTTCTCTGAAGGGAGGAGAGAACTTCTACTCTGACTACAACCTTGTCTAAATATGATCAGAATCGGTGAACTCAAAAGGCTTCCATAGCCTTGGCAACTCATGACAAGAGCCTAGGGTGATTACTGAGGCCATAAACAAGAGTGCCAATTTGTTAAGTCAACAACAGGAGTCACTGTGCACTTACTCCTCATGTAGGATCTCTGTCCTTAATGTTCTGTACATTGTGATTTAATTCTATAACTAGTACTCAAACAGTATTTTTCACTTTGTGTTTCTATGTGGGTGCAAACTGTTGAAATCTTTACTTAATATATGCTAAACTGATCCTCTGTATATAAAGAAAATTGAAAATGAATCTTGATGTGAATGGAAGGGGAGAGGGAGCAGGAAAGGGGAGGGTTGCGGGTGGGAGGGAAGTTATGAGGGGGAAAAGGCATTGTATTCCATAAGCTGTACTTTGGAAATTTATATTCATTAAATAAAAGTTTAAAAAAGATAAATAAGAATATTAAAAGTTAGCAGTGGATTCTCATAGACATATCTTTCAGGTAAGATGTAAAAATTTCCAGTAAGCTCTTGAAATATCACTGGCTATCAGAGGACTACATCTCAAATACACATAGAGATACCACTTCATATCTTTAACAGAGTGGTTCGCACCAAAAAAATCTTTGTGATTGTGCAAGACTTCAAATAGTGCTTTGGTCTCAGTATTTTAAAAACAGAAAGTGGACTGTAAATCTTGCTCAACCCAAAATAGGTACATTTTTCTAAGCTTAGTCTAGTTGTGGAGGAATGTAGGTAATGAAAGAGGAAGAATGCAGAGAGAGCTGAATTAAGGTGACAGAAAACAATGGACTGGGAAGCATACTAAATATGTAATAGCAAATACCCACAAGCTCAGTAATAGGACTTTGTGGTACCTGCATAATGAGATTTAAAATTACTGTGGGCAAGTGATTATCGTAAAAGTCTCTTTGTTTTCCCCCTTTTCCCAGACAGAAGCATATATTGTGCTTATCTTGTTTCTGTTCCACCACTCAATCTTACAAACTTGGGAAAAAATTTATATTATTAGTGCAGATAAGTCTAGCCCAAGTTGAGTCACATCTGTACCTGACATAGAGACTACTGCGTATCCATCACCATCAATGAAGAGATGATTGCTATCATCCAGAAATCCTGAATTCTGAACTTGTTGGCATAACTAGATGAGGCTTTTGAGCTAGAGTCTCCCTTATCACAAAAGGATTTATATTTTCTATAGAGAAAGAAAAATGTCCAAGTATTTGGTGACGGTAAGAATGGAATGAGGTAGTCACTAAAGATCTTTGTCTTCACGGTTTTTAAGTCATTAAAATTAGGAAAAACAAGGTAGTCAGTATACAGGAACTCCCTGTGATAAGCCTAAAATTACTCTAATTTGTTTTTTAAATACACCCACCAAACATTTCTAGTTTTTTCTACATTTCTGGTCACATCATAGGATTGCATTTCCCTGGCTCCACAATATTAGACATGACCAATGTGATTTGCTTTTGACCTGATTTAAAAAATGAATGAACATGACATATGTCACTAATGTCAAAGCAAAACTTTGACAGCGTCAACTCACCATGTCTATTTTTCTTTGCAATTGTCTTGGGGCGCGTGTCAAAATGCATCTCCATCAGCAAAGGTTCCTGACAGAGTATGAGGAACACTTTTCCCTGACTACCTGCAATAGAAATACAAAGGGATCAAGAAATAAACTCTTTATTTTTTTAATTCATTGAGATGAATATCAGTTGTTCGTGTTTTTTAATACAACATAATTTAGCCTCTACTGTCTGTTAAACAGTCATCTCGTAGTATTGTTGTGAGAATCGTACTTGTGAAGTACATAAAACATTTAGCACCTAAACTGATATATAGCATTATATTAATTGGTATTAATTATAGCTATTATAATTATTTTATCTACCTAAATTAAAACTACACAATTGTCTAAAAAACTACTCTGTGGTCAACATTCCCAACTCTTCTTTTAATTGGAAAGATTCATTTTTCTCCCTTAATATATGCATGTAGGAGAACTTCAAGGTCAGAGACTATATCTGATTTATCATAATATCCTTGACTTTTCTCAGAATATGGAAATCCTAATACAAGTTTGATGAGCTGAATTTAATGTTCTCCTTGGTGGCAAAGGGAAAGGCAACTAGGGAGTTGATTATCTAGCATTCCAAATGTAACTCTGAGGTCTTTATATTAAGACTGGGAAACTCAATACATTTATGTTCTCTTACCTCAGCTTTAGATATGATTACTTCTATTAAAGACCTGGGCTTTGTAATTCTTAGAATTTGCTTCAGGTCTCTTTATAAGTAGTATATCCTTGCACATATGTCTTGACATTTATTGTCCTCATTTTTCCATTTATTAAGTAGTCCAAATTCTGTGTACCTCTTAGGGAGGTTGTGAAGATTAGATATAATTAGTAATGGAAAAGAAGTAGCTGAGTATCTGAGAGTTAGCATACATACTCATACAATAAAGGTTACATATTATCTCCCATTCCTTCCCTTTATATCAATTATAGGAGCTGTCTCATCTCCTCTCCTGTTTCTTTCCCCTTGCACCTCTCTTCTGACATTTTGAGATTCAATGATTGTTTACAGCCCTTGTTTCTACTGTTGAGGAACAGTGTCTTTTTCTTCTTACTATTTGTTGAACTCTTAGTGTAGGGTTAAACTTATGAATATAAAGTAAACTGAAAGTAGATCATTATAAAAATTAAGAAAGGAATTAAGAGGAAGGAGGTAGAAGGGTGAGAGGGAGGGAATATAGCGCAGGAAGTATCTATCACTAGGTTCTTAAATCTATCTATATGAAATATTTGATATTTGTATATCTTAAATAAAATTCAAATTAAATTAAATTAAATTTAAAAAGAAATGAGTAGGTGGAATGACTGAGAACATTGTTTCCTCTCAGCTCTGAATCATCCATGTAGTTGTTCAGCCTCACTGGGAAGTCTGGCCATTTATTGTCGCCATTTCTTCACTAGGAATGTGAATATGCCTCGTGAGTTCAGAGAGTAAAGAAATACAAGTATATATATTGTTTAAGTATGTAGGTTTATGGGTATATATATATATATAATATACACATATACTCATTAGAATTATAAATATAAAAGGCTAAGGAAAAAAGTTTAGTATATAATTTCAACTATGACTCTTAGTTGAGAGGGGAGGACCAGAAATATGTATGCAAATATTCATAGAGGCATTGTTCTAGACAGAAAGTAGAGATAATAGAAATGTTTGCCAGTAAGTAAATGGATAAACACAAGGTGATGGATCTATAGAGTTGAATACTGTGCATTTATGTAAAAAGAATGAACTACCAATTCATAGCACATTGTGAGTAGAACCCAAGAACATACTAAGTAAAAGAAGTCAAATATACAAAAAACAAGTTTCCATTTATATGAAATGTTCAGAAAAATGTTCAGCAAGCCTGTGAGAAAGAAAGATTAGTCAATGTCTGCACCTGGGAATTTGAATACATACTGACTACAAACAAACATGAGAAATGTCTCAGGCATAGTAAATATTTTCTAAACTCATTTGAGTTTATGGTCACCTAAAGTTGAAAATTCACTAAGAATCAATCAATTGGATACTTAAAACAGGTAAACTTGGAGCAATAGACAAGGAGGAGAAAGAGGAAGGAGGAGAGAGAGACAGACAGAGAGAGAGGAGGAGGAGGGAAAGAGAAAGAAAGAAACTTTGATTCAGAAGATGTTCATCCAATTGTCAGCTGACACTGAGTACCCTGGTAGTGGCTTAGGGACCCAACTAGCTGAGGTAATGTATCTATGTTGGGTTGCTACACTTTCTTAATTTGGGCTCTGAGTCATTTCCACTCCATCCAGACACATGAGATTTATGGCATTCCTGCCAACACAATCTTCTCACCTGTTGGATAGCAGTGGATGACAGATGCTGACTCATACTCTCTTTCAATGGACTAGTCAACCTCGATAACCAGCAATTACACTACAGTAGGCTCCGACTTTGCTGTTCAAAGCTGTACTAGCTCTAATCTCATTTGCTGCTATGAGGTAGGGCTTTATCATAGATGCCACTCTTGACTTTCAGAAGAGATTTTCCAATGCCATCTGAACATCAGGACAGGATGGGTCACCAGAAAGGATTCCTGGAAAAGGTCAACCCCCTGAGAGAGAAGTCACACTCAGAAGTTTAAACAAAGTATATGCATGCTGTATGATGATTGGACATTTTATTCCTTATTTTCCACCTTTAAATTTTGATAATGAACCACTTCAAGGGCCATCTAAGTTTATAATTCCAAAGAGAATGAGTAAGAGAGAAAGAACACAAAGAGAATGAGTCCAAGTCAGGTCTCCAAATATTGTAGGCTGCACAAATTCTGAAGAAAGGTAGCCATTTCATCAATCTCTCTCTAAAAAAAAAGAAAAAGTTCCTGCCAGAGAATACAACAAAGACAAGAACAATTTTTTTCCTCAGGAGAAAGGGAAATGTTTTTGTAAAAGATTTATGTATTTATTTTAAAGTCAGAGTTACAGAGAACAATGGAGAAACAGAAAAAGACATCCTTCCATCCTCTGGCTGACTCCCCAGACTGTCACAGTGGCCAAGGCTGGGCCAGGCTGAAGTTGGGAGCTTCATCTGGGTCTCCCTTGTGGGTGGAGGGTCCCAAGCACTTGGGCCATCTTCTGCTGCTTTCCCAGGCAGGGAAAGCAGGACAGGAATCAGAGTAGCTAGGATCCGAACCGACATCTGTTTCCATGCTGGTGTCACAGGTGGTAGCTCACCCACTACTCCCCAGAAATGGAGACTTGAAGAGTGCTCTTAAGGAATGGGAAAGATAAGTCTTTTTCCCACATACACCAAGAACAGATTCAAAATATCCTAAAGAGCTTAGAGATATCTGGTGATGCCTCTTATATTTATAGTGTTCTCAGAGACCAGAACTTTATTAAAGGCCAAGGAACTCAACAGAGTGCCAAGCACATAGCAACACTCAATAATTTTATTATATTATTAAGTTAAATATATATATATATATATATACATATATATGTATATATATACTTAGAGATACTTTTAAAGACATATAGAGCCAAAAAGTTCCCAAGCAAGATGGTATCTTAAAGTTAAAAGTACCCATGAACTCAAGTACCAGAGGCCTTATGACCATGAACAGGAGGAGAAAGATGCACAACTTCTCCCTAGTGATGGTTAAGAATAGTAATTATTGAGGGTTAAAAGACGGCAAATGAGCACTTTAGTTACATATATACTTTTGTGATGTCTGTCTTCTATTAAAGGATTCATAAGATACTTAGTAGCCTGCAATGGTGTACCATGTACTAGGATGGATAGGTGTTGTGTGAAAAAGAGACTTGATTCATGTGAAATTTTATTTTCTTGTCACAAAGAATACTTGGACTCCTCTTGATCTAGACATCTCTAGAACAGAAGGTATGGCACACAACACTATAGGATTGAATAAGTCTTGCAAGTACAAATCTTACTAGCTCATTATAAAAACACTACTTGGAAATTATTGTTATTATCATTTTAAGTTAAGGAAACTGAAGCCAAACACAGATTAAGAGATTTTTCCAGGATGTAGCAAGGCCAGAAGGCACACCTAAGATTCCTGGTTTCAGCTGTATTATAAGTTCCTTTATAGCCTATGGGAGACACACCCCTGCTGGCTCAACAGCTTGGTCCACTTCTATCAAATTGGACTTGTTTGATTGTTTTGCTGGAAATGTTTTCAGATCAGTCCAGTGTACCACAATGCACCACAAGTTGTTTGTGCTATGACCAGCTGTATCACAAAACAATAAAGACTGAATATTAGAGCACGAAGATTCATAACGCTGGGTGGACCCAGGCTCCACACTTCACAAGTGAGGACACAGAAGCACAAGGAATGCAGGACAGACAAGCTCAAACCAGCGCTAGCTTCAGGCATCGGCTGGAATTGTGGCTGCATCCCCCATTGTTCCCTCCAAG
Organism: Oryctolagus cuniculus; assembly: GCF_964237555.1. Classification (NCBI taxonomy): domain Eukaryota; kingdom Metazoa; phylum Chordata; class Mammalia; order Lagomorpha; family Leporidae; genus Oryctolagus; species Oryctolagus cuniculus. The sequence continues at coordinate 26,214,701 of NC_091441.1, forward strand.
TCAGCACAGTCCTCCAATCTAAAGACAAGTAGGATGTGCACTAAGGAGGGGAGTAAGATAGAGCATTTCACTTAGTGTCTGTATGATGATCTTCCATTACTTCTAGGAATGTCAGTCTGAATTGTGATCATTGCATTATAATGGTTTTCAAGACAGAGCCTAAGTGGAATGCCTCATTCACTTACCCCAGGAATTTACAAATGGAAAGTATTAGAGAATTTTTTGAGCAATTCAAAATCTTCACAGCACATTTAGGGTTAAGAGGAATGCAGAAATATATGGATTTGTTAAAAAGTCAAATACAGCACAATTAATCTTTAAAATATTTGTGGACATGTGGACATGTTGCCAAAAGTAGCGTTGCAAATAAAGTCACCTTGCAGCAAAATTGGAGCTTGCAAAACCATTTTTCTAAACTTGAAATTTTCAATTGATGGAAATCCCTGAAAACTGCAGCTCAGCAAGGTTTAGCTAGACGTGAACAGTCAGAAACTGCACTGTGCCTCAGGTTGACCTCTCCACAATTCCTGCTCATGGTAAGTAGTGGGCCATTCTTTTGTTTCATTTTCTGTTACTGTTCCTTTTCCATTGAACCAAGAACTTTTGTTTTCTGAACAAGCTCCTCTGCATATTCAGTACCACTAATTGGCAGCTTTAAGAATGAAATAGAATTGTTGGGGGAGGATGGCCAGGGAGAGGAAGGCAATTCATATATCACAGTCCATTAGAAACCACGGTGGGTGTATATTTTGTGATCTGTAAAATGAGGGAGTGTCTCTGGATTTTTTAAGGTACCCTGAAGTTCTCTTGTTCAAAAGGCCATGATTGAAAATAAACATGGACTAAGTCAAGTGATACTATGCATTTGGCATAGAAAGAAATATTAGCCAGAATCAACAACTGACAACAGGATTTATTTTTAAAATATATAAGCCTCTACACTATTAGATAATCATATTTTAATTTGTTGCAGAGCACTGTGGCTTGCAAGTCCCCAAATGAAATCTCATTTCAGAAGCAAATGCAATTGCTATCTGAACCTACTTATTTGCTTTCAGAGCCTAAGTGTTTCTTATGCATGGACAAGGAGAAAGTTCCCTTTGATACCTTGCAGGTACCTCACTATTTGCAAAATGAGACTGGATAACCAACTAACTAAAAGGAAAAAGAGAACACTCTTACTCCACAAAGGAGAATATAGTGAAATCAGTATTTTTTCTGTCACTGTAGAAAGAATGACTTGTATATCGATCTTACCCTGTTGTTGCATTGATTAAGATCAAAGCCGGCTTTGCTGCAACAAAGCTAAGTTGTGTAGGCACCAGTTGTAGTCATCAGCTATATTAATTCTCAGGAAAATACAATGACAATGGAAAAAATGTACATACCTAATTTTAACAGAACCATGCTAACATGACTGTTGATACCATCAAATGCCAAGCAGAAATTAGTCATGTTAAACACTTAACACTTGAATAACATTTACTGTGTGCTGAGCATTGTTCTAAGTGTTTTACAGCTATTAAATCTTACAATAACCCTGTGAAATGAAGGCAAATTTATCCAAATTTTCTTAGGTAAGCAAAATACCAAATGTCAGAGACTGCACTGGGTTGAATGGTTGTCTCCTGCCCACCCCTACGCACCCCCCAATCCATATCCACTCAGAACTTGAGTATATGACCTTACTAGGAAATAGAGTTCTCACAGGTGCAATTCAGTTACCATGGGGCCACATTTAATCAGGGTAGCCCCTAAATCCAATACGAATCCAACCCATAGGAAACTAGGAGAAAGGCTTGGTGCAGTTCCTTCTCTAACACCTCCAGACGGAGCAGTGCCCTGATGATACCTTAGCTGCAGACTTCTGCCATCCAGAAGAGGAAGTTTCTGTTTGTTATTTATTTATTTGAAAGAGTTAGACAGAGAGAGGGAGAGACAAAGAGGGATCGTCCACCCATTGGCTAACTCCCCGGTGGCCATAACGTCCAGGGCTGGGCCAGGCTGAAGCCAAGAGCCAGGAATTTCTTCCATGTCTCTCATGTGGATGCAAGGCCCAGGGACTCTGGTCATCTTCTACTGTTTTCCCAGGCCATTAGCAAGGAGCTGGATTGGAGCAGCCAGGACCTGAACTTGCATCCATAAGAGATGCTGGCATTGCAGGCAGTGGTTTTACCCATTCACACAACTCTGGTCTCAACCTTTGTTGTTTTAAGCCATCCAGTTTGTGCTAAGTTGTTGCCATAGTCATAGGAAACCAGTGAAGGGACTTTCTTGAAAACCTCCTCAGTTATGCTTAAACTCACACAGTCTGGTTGCAGAACTCACAGACTTGGTTATCACCCTTCACACAGTCTTTAAATCTTGGCATTGCTGGTGGACGGAAAAGAGGGAAAATGAGTAGAAAGAATGGGTGCTCTGTGTCTGCCTCATGCGGTGTCCACAGAGGTAAAGATTAATCAAACTGAGCCCAGTTTATCTTTCTAGAAAATGTCACGACTATCTTAGCCACTCTTGGTTGTTTTTTCATTGTTGTAGTTATGTTTTGTTTTTAACCACTCTTACTTTTGCATCAATCCTTTAGGCTATGGAATGGTGTATTAACACTAACTTCATGGGATTTTTTTTTTTTTTGAAGATTTGCTGAATTAATACATCAATAATGCTTACCAAAGAGAATGGCATGGACTCAGTGCTTAATTATTCTTATCAATTGTCATTATTATTATTATAATGACTATTAAAAATAATAAATTCCAACTGCTTCAATATATAATTGAAATTTTTCCAGATCCAGGATTGCATTTTGTTTCAGTTACTTTGGTTTTTTATATGTGTAGCCTTGGGCAAGTTACTCAACTTCTCTAAGCCTTTGTTATTTGACATTGGGATATTAATATGTGTCCATGTAATGGGATGATTGTTAGCAACAACCAGCTCATGCCAGCTGGTTCTCACTATGACCATAAACTACTCTAGTGCACATTAATTTTATTCAGTCAAGAAATTCCTTGATTTCTCTAGTTTGAGCCATTCTAATAGCCATTCAGACATTTTCTTTATTATTCTACACTCAACAATGCTAAAGGAGTTTAGAGCTCTTAGTTTTAAAGAATGAGCATTCCTAATACTTAATTTGAACCAACATCACAGGTGAACATTTCTACAAAACATTTTTCTCTAGATATTTGAACACACATTTAAGTAAGACAATTGATCCTTTGAAAATTGAATATTGAAGTATCTTCTGGGATGATAATGGAATGGATGAGCTAATGAGAAATTTCTTTCCTGTGCTTTTTGAAATATGGGTTTAATATTACCTTTCATTTCTTCCTAGCATTTCCACCATCTCATAACCTTACTTTCCAATTTCAATGTGCTCTTATGGATTAGCTTTTTTATTCACTTTTAATTTTATGTAAATATTTGGGTAAATAGCTGTGTGGGTGGTAAGGTGATATTAATGAGAGGAGTTGTTGCTGATACCTGGGAGCAGTAAAACCTTTAATCTCCATCAGGGATATAAGGTAATTTAGCTGTAGGAGTGACATAATAATAAACACCAAAATGGGGATTTCTATTACCCTTTTTCTTCCCTCCAACCTTTCCCCTCCTCCATGTATGTTACTTTGCAAATGCCTATTTCAGTTCTACAAAGAAATCATTTTCTTTAGCCCTGCTATGCGTTATAAAGAAATTTCACACACAAATCCTGTTATGGGTAGGGAGGAAATCTCAATGCTGCTCAATCCCTGGAAAATCTTAAACCCCCTCCACAGTGACTGGGCTGTGTCTGTGAGTGCTCAAAGCTCAGGCAGCCATTGGAAAAATAATACAAATGGACTACTAGAGAAATAGAAAGGGAAATGAAAATGTTTTGTCTATTTTTGGTCTTTACCAACTATTTCTAAATTCACCCTAGGCTCATGGTAGTATCAAACTTCCTGGACAGTTATATGGGATCAAGTGACAATTCCTGCTTAGTGAGTGGAGTGGAAATCCTATGTGCCATGTCCAGGCTAACACACTTAATATGAACATGAAACGATCCAGGACTCTTTCTCCCTCGGCCATGATCACCAGAATGGCAGGTTGTGAAGGGAACAAGTGGGAAAAGGGTCCTAAAACATGACCAAAGAAGAGCCAAGTCCACGGGCAGCTGCTATGGATCTATGAGACAATGATATGTCTATTGTTCTTAGTCACTGGGATTTAGAAGTTGTTTGATGTGGAACATAATAATCCAGTGAAAAGTAAATGTTATAATTTAAAGGGATAGAAAAGAAATTCTAGGCAGTATCATGAGATTGCTTGGGGTTTGCAGAAGGATTTAAACAAGTACACCAGTGCCATAGATTCATCAGCAAAATCTATCACCCACCACCACTTCTTTGATGTGAGATGTATTGTTTTGTTAATTCTTATAAGGCTTAGGCAAGCTCCGATTCAAACAATGCCCTCAAAGCTCTTTCTAATGAGATTGATAACCTTAAATTCCTCCCAAGTAGAAAGCAGGCGAGTACCTCCAGTGCATTCTCTGTATCATAAACATGACCATGGATTTCCTTCCCTGATCTTTGTCTTCGTCTTTCCCCTCTTTACAAGTTAGGTTCTCTGAAACCGGGAGCCATAATGGAGTTCTGTAGCAAGATATTTGCTAGGGAGCAATGTGGAAGAGGGTGAAAGTAGAAATGAGCAGAGGAAAGAGTGTCACTTCAATGCTGATCTTGCTAAGACCCAATCCTCCTATTTGGGAGCTCTTGAGAAAGTATCCTTCATCAGAATGACCCAAATCAGGCAGAAATGGCCAGAGTTATAGCCTGCCTCCCTTTTCAGAAGATGTCGTGTGCTGTGGAGAAGTACATGTCAACTGTGGAGCAGGTGCCAACCATGCTGAGAACAGGACGCTGCATGACCACCTCACCCCAGAAACCAGGTATGGAGTCTTTAGCTGGAATGGTCGTCTAGGTGAAGACTCTCTGTTTCTAACTTCTCTCCCTCATATAAAACCCTTTTTCCATTTACCAGGAAAAGGTGTGGATCAAAATTCAATATCATTTCTCTGAGTCATAAGATCCTGATTTCATTATCACATGTGGGAACTCTGAGGTAATCAGACTCTAAAGCATCTCTCGAGTAGCTTCTAAATTGGTCGGCCTGCTTCCAGTTTCTTCCCACTTAAGTCCAACCTGCAAGCCCATAATTAGATCAATTTTCTTGAAACACCTCTGTCACATCACTTTCATGCTCAAAAGCCTTCCTAATTACCATCTGCCAAATTCTTCAGCCTTGCTGTCCAGATGCATGTACCTCTGGCAGAGCAAGTGGTCTTATCTCTTCTGCAGGAGGTATTCTACCCCAGCCAAACAGTCTCATAGCTCCCAGGCTTGTCTTTGGCTTCACCACTTCTTATCCTGCTGTATTTTGGAACCCCTTTCCTTCTTGTCCCCATGTCAACTTCTTACATAACCCTTAATTCCTAGCTTGGCTACATCTTTCTCCCAAGAACTTTTCCTGACCATCCTATTAAGTATCCTCTGTTTTCTGTGGGCTCTGAAATGGATGTTAGCTATTATCTTGCCTTCTTGATAGTTCATTTGCATAGGCTTCTACATCTGGGGAGGAGTCAGATGATAATCACCCCCATACACATGAACTCTATGTATCTCATGAGCTTTTCCTGTGACACATAATGAGGCAGAAGGAGTCAGAAACCAATTTTAGGGAAACATGGTACCTTTCTAACCAACTAGTCTCAGTTTCCTCATTTCTAAGAAGGGGAGGATGAATTGGATTTTCCAGTCATTTGCTCAGTCATTTGCAGCCCAAATCTTCTATGCTTCATTGCAGAGCAATGAGTGGACTATCATAGATCAGCCTCATGGCAGACTAAAACTAAATTTCTCTAGTTTCTGTGAGAAATGGACAAAGGAACAGGCATTAGCCAGTCTAGCCATTAAGTCACTGAAAGTTTTTTTATGTTGGGTTTGGGTGAATAAAGCACTCATCTCTCTTAGAGAAGAAACTGCCTCGAGAGACTCTCAAATACTGGGAAACAGGGAAAAGTTACACAGTAGTTATCTCTCTCCTGGGATTCTACAAGAAGAAACAGATTTAGACTATAGTATCAATCAATCAACTATTACTAAAGTCCAGTTGATGTGGATCAAAATCTTTGATAATCAAAAGCTTGAAGCAATATAACAAAGAGTCTACTGCCTTAAAAAAAAAAAAAAACAACTTATGATCTTATAATCTGGCAGGCAAAGATGTATGACCACATGAAACAACAGGGACTTAAAGCAGCACAGAATTATATTCAGTATCGTGGAAACTCTCTGGATTTGACCATAGTCCTTATCTCTATGGAGTGAAAGGCCTCACAGATTTACAGATACTTTCAAGGTTCATTTACAAAAATGGTCATAATGACAGTATCTACTAGGTTCCTGGGTGAATCAAGTGAAATAATGTAATTAAACTGGACCTCTAGTTCATTGTGAGAGCTTAACAAACATGTATTGTTATCATATCATCACCTGCATTACCATTATACTTTCATATGGCAACGAGTGTTCAGACTCTTGAGCTAGAGCAGTCAGGCAAGGCTTCCTAAGAGAGCCTGAACTGAGCAGGTAGAGGGAAGGCATTGTAGCAGAAAGATTAGGACGCTGCTTGGGATGCCTGCATCCAGAGTTCCTGGGTTTGAGGACCGACTGCACTTTTCATGTAGCTTCCTGCTAATGGTAATGTGTACAGTGAGAGGCAGCAGGTGGTAGTTTGGTCCCTGCCACCCATGTTGAAGACCCAGATGAAGTTCGAGGTTCCAGCCTAGCTCAGTCTCAGAGTGGCAAACATTTGGAGAATGAATCAGCAGATGGAAGACCTGTCTCTATATCATGGTGTTTCAAATAAATATAAATGAATTAAATAAAAATACATGGAAAAAAAGGATGTAGCTGGAGACTGTCACAAGATGGAGATGGGAGAGAGAAATGGGGTTGAGTCTATCTTTACAAGTAGGAGTAGAAATGTGAAGAATTTTGGTGGAAGTGACCAACTATGGGGCTTCTACAAGAATGGCCATTGGCAATGGCTCCTGGAGTATTTGTGGCCCAAGTTGTAGATACTCTCCTCTGGCTAATAGTCCATTTACCTCCCTTGAGCCCCACCACATTGCGAATGAAGTGTGGAATATTCTGGGAGTCCTTATGCTGTTAGATTTTAGAATTCAGTGACGTGTTTGGGCAAAGTGAAAGTTTTTCCTTTTCTGCTGGAGAAATATAAAGAATTATTTCATAAAAGTTTGTATTCCTGAAAAAGAATATATTGTGGAATATATATATATTGAGTGATAGTAGCAATATCTAAGAATTATTGAGAAATCTTACCTATCTTTTTTATAATGACCATCATCCCTGAAAGGTTTCATAAATTATTTTGGCTACTTATAAACTGCGCTTTACCAAAAAAAAAAAAATAGAATAATTAATTTTAGGTTCTGCAGACTTCCAGTAATAAATATTGCTAAAGCTTATTTTGGAGCCACTGAATAACTAATTTAAACTTTTTTCCTCTCATTGTATAGTCAATTTACTTAATTTGAGGATGCCACATTATTTTTGTCTTACTTTTATTAGCTTTTGGCCTTTCTCCAACTTGTCCTAATCAAAATGCTTATTATTTGTGTCTTGCCATTAAGGTTAATCTAGTTATTCTATAGATAGCAAATTACATGTTACCCAAAAAAAAAAAAAAAAAGTGCAACCATTTAGTTGTTACCACGCAAATTCTGCTTCTTCCAAGTAAAAGCAGAAATATTTGCAATTCAATAGCATGGAGTCATTCCAGGACAAGGGCTAATAGCAGTTAAATGAAATATTCTCTGCCAACCACATTGTGCAAATTGAAGTTCTTTATTTTGAATGTTGAATGATATTAACTACATTTTCTGTGCTGCAACCAGAGAAAGGAAAAGCAACTTTGTAAGCATTTCATTTTCTATTATGAAATGTTTATTGAATCCCTATCACATGGTAGGCACAGTTCTAGGCTCTAAAATAAATCCATAAGCAAGTCAACATTGTTACTCTCATAGAGCATGAATTCTAAGTGAGGAAATCAGACAACCAGCAGGTAGTATGTACCGGGTGATCATAAACTCTATGAAGGTATAAAAAGACAGTGGGAGGGAAATACACACAGAGGCACAGGTGAGGAGGAGCTGTTTTATACAGTGTGGTCAGGGAAAGCCTGCCAGATAAAGGAACATTTGACCAGAGAGAATGTACTATGTAGATACCAGGGAGAACTGACAAGAAACATACTATCCAGCACTCACACATGCTTACACATTCCCATAAATCAACAGATGCAGTAAAGAGGTTTGGAAATGCTTCTTACTCATCAGCATTCCCTAAACTCCTAGTCCAGAACATGGGCCACCCTCTCTGAAACATTAATAAATGATTGCCTGCTTAATTTTGACTCAAAAGAGAAACTATACATCTGAGAGGTTGCCATTCTGCTACACACAATGCATATTGCAGAAATTAGCAGGCTCGAATGCCCAGAAGGATGAACAAAAGTGGGATTTATACTCCTCCCTTGCTGATCTTTCCCACGTGAATCAAATGATATATTCCCCAGGAAGAATTAGACACTGGCATGCTCTGTGTTAACGTGGAGATAAGGTTGGGACCTGTGTATATCGATGGCTACGCCCAGCTCTCTTGTGTCTCTCTGCCACATGGAGATTAATCTGGCTCAGGCGCTGCTGATAGTGGTTGGAATTAATAATCATCCTCACACAATACCAGTCGGTCGCCACAGAGACGTGCTCCCGAATGGAGCCAGAGTCATCAAGCGCAACCCAGCCATCACCTGCTCCCGTTGTCCCCTTTGTTAACCTTCAAATCAAACACAGTCACAAACCACTTATGGAGAAAATAAATTGCCACAGCTCTTAGGAACCCTGGTAGCAGCTTTCATAAGGTCCCAGAACCAAACCCAGCCCGTACTCTTTCCTTCAGTCCTATTGACGGCTATTTAGAGAAAAAGTTCAGAGAACTCATATATATATATATGTATATATATATATATATATGGATTTTTTCAGCTTCCAGCAAACATGAATTTGCTAAACTAGTAGAAACTGGAGAAGGAGATCCATAAAAGAAGGAAATAATGAAAATCGACTATCTGATAGAGACAGAATACAGGAAAAATTTAAAGATGCAGCAAATCTCAGCTCTGAATTATAGCAGGGAAAGAAAGCAGATGCTGACTCAGCACTAGGGTTTGGAATTTTCTGCCTATCTGACCCTGAGCAATTCTCTGCTCCCCAGAGCTTCTGTCACCTCAGCTGTAACATGGAATTAATGGCAACCCCTTGCCATGAGGCCTAAAACTTGAACTGTATGCCATTGCAGACACTAAGGATACCTGTCTGGGATTGTTAGTTTTATTACACTTCAAGGGCAAATGTTGCCCCTGTTCAAGGATACATTTTTCCAGCCTAGAATATGAAAGGACTGAGACACTAAACATTTTTAACTATTGTTAACCACACTAGAAGTTTTGTTATTTAGCATCCCAAATGTTAGAAATGGTTTTTCATTGATGAAATTAGTGAGCTTTTCTTTGCATGATGGTTGTTAGTACCAGGCTTTCATTACTTAAAATTAGTGACATTTAAGAGATAAATTGGTTAGTGCATTGTAAAGATGCTTTCCACTGCTCCATGAGCAACACATAGGATCCTAAAATTCTTGTACTCTTAGAAATAGTGATCCAAGCTTAATTTCCAAACTATTGTGTATCTGAATTCTGGCTCTGCAGATTTAATCCCCTGAGACTAACTAGATCGTTAGCAAATTCCTTCTCTAGGGTGTAGTTATATGTGCCCTGGGGAGCCATTTGTGCAAGTATCAGTGATATCTTTCCAAAGCAAAGTGATCTTACAAAATTAGTTATGACTATTTTTGTGCCTGAGCAATAATAAAGGTCTGGTGGCCAGCGCTGTGGCTTAGCGGATAAAGCCGCCACCTGCAGTGTTAGCATCCTATATGGGTGCTGGTTCGAGTTCCAGCTGTTCTGCCTCTGATCCAGCTCTCTGCTGTGGCCTGGGAAAGCAATAGAAGATGGCCCAAGTCCTTGGCCCCTGAACCTGAGTGGGAGACCCAGAAGAAGCTCCTGGCTTCTGGCTCCTGGCTCCTGGCTCTGGATCAGCACAACTCCAGCTGTTGAGGTCATCTGGGGAGTGAGCCAGTGATTTTTTCATTTATTTGAAAACTCTGCCTTTCAAACAAGTAAACAAAGCTTTAAAAAAATAATAAAGGTCTGTAGAGTTTCTGTCATCTGTTTAAGATGATACTACAATTTCTTACCAATTTTTGGCTTGCTTCCATCACAAGCATTTATCATTTCCACTTCTGCATTTGCAAGCGTAAGTTTTGTTACATGAAAAGTTCCCCTCTATGCAACACTTTGTTTCCAATGAAGCTTCAGTGTCTTGGTATTGCTTTTTAACTGAGTTGTTACTGAAACACTTTTGAACCTGAGTGATTCACATTGTTGGTAGGAAGTTTTTCCCTTGTTCTCCTGCATGTATGTATATGTCTCACAAACAAGCACGCCTGACCAGCTTTGCTCTGGGCTTCTTAAGGATGTTTGTAAAATAAAAAGCCTTGGAAGACAGAGACAGACTTATTCTCTGTAGCAAATGGCAGGCTTATTTAATAAAGATAATGACTCTCTCTTGTGCAATGTCCTGGCAAGATTATTGTCCATTATGAAAGATCTGGGTCACAGAAATTTGGAGATCCTCTCCCATAAAACATCCTATTGTGTGTGCAGGAGTCACCTGGCCACCAGGGAATTGCCTGTGGGGAGCAAGACTCAGGAAGCTACAGCAAAATGCTGAAAATCTGGCTATGGCTATTGCTGTAAGCAAAAAACTGTCCCTCATTATTCACCTAAGTGTCTCATGTCACTTGCCAGCACACAGGAAAAGCAGTACATTGTCTTGTTAACTAGCTTGTAGGGTAAAATCTCACCCTATGAGCATATCAATTCTGAATTAATTTTATTCCAAATAAATCATCATAATGAATGCTATAGAGTCCAAAGATGAGCAGGAATAATATGGGGCTCTCAAAACTCCTCCATCTAAACAGAATAAAGAAATAATTAGCACTTTACTTTAGAAGTCTTGCTGTAGGAATTGACTGCAAAAAGAGTAAGAATATTTAAGACAGTCAGCTCTTTTCAAGTACCTCCAGTCCGATGGAAGCATCTATTTATACAAATAACTGGAATTTCAAATATAAATGATTGTTTTCTAGTGACTGAAGAAATATCTCCTAAAATTCACTAAATATTACTCTTCTCTAATTTTAAAAATACTGTCACTCTTTTCCTTAAACATTTGACCATTTTCTCTTTATTGTGTAGGATAATGCAAGCAATATCCAGGCATGAGAGTACCTACAGGAAATCGCGTAAAATACAGAAGTATTGAAAATGCATTCATGGGGGCTCCCCTTCTGGAAAAGAAGAGTGAGGAGCTCCATGGCCATACTCCCTCTTGAAACAACTGAATCTGGTTATAATTCTTTTTTATTTTTTAAGATTTATTCATTTATTTGAAAGAGAGAGAGAGAGAGAGAAAGTGATTTTCATCTGCCTGTTCAATCTCCAAATGGCTACAACAACTAGGAATAGGTGAGGCTGAAGTCAGGAACCCAGAATTCCATCCTAGTCTCCCACATGGGTTGAAAGGGCCCAAATACTTGACCCATCACCTGTTGCTTTCCCAGGCTCATTAGCAGGGAGGTAGATGGAAAGTAGAACAGCTGGGACTGGAACAAGCCCTCCAATGTGGGATGCTGGTGTCACAAGCAGTGGCTTACATTGCTGCAGCACAACACCAGGCCTGGTGAAAATTATCTTTAAAGAAACTTAAAGTATCTGGAAAGTATTGTAGTTGTCACAATGGTATAATGAATAGGAGTAAGTAAAGAGACATACGTGTGCAAAAGTCTATTACATTTTGCTCACACCAGGTGGTGTCTGAGGTCTTGTACCACAGATTCAATTCCTCTGTCCCCTCAAGTCAGCATGACGTGGTCACACCATCTGGATGGATGTCACAGGAGTAAGGGACTCCATATTATTTTAGGTTTCATAATTGGCAACCCAGCCATTACCTGCTCCCAATGTCCTCTTTCTTAATCTTAAAATCAAACACCGTCACAAACCACTTACGTCAAGAAGTTCAGTGTCTCTTTACGATGTATTTTGGTTCCACATCACAATGATTTGTTCCCAATGACCCTATTATTCTTTCTAGGCACATTTTTTGTAGATGTTGCTGCAGTTTCCCTTTGCATTGTATTGCTCTGACAACTGTAATTTGAATCAGATCTGAAAGAGGTCCAGAATAAAATATATTTTAATATTAAAAAAAAAAGAAAGTTCAGTGTCTCACAGGAAAGGCAGGCCATCATCTTCTCTAGGCCACCCCCTCTAAATACCACCAAGGTTTCAGAGGTTAAGTCCTGGAGAGTGTGGCTGAGAGGCTGGAGGAGCACTTCTTGCATTCGGGCATTATTTATTCAGTAGGAGGCTTTACAACAGACAGGCCAGAGATCAAAGAACAGTGAGCCCATGATTTCTCTCATGTCAGCTTATTGAGAAGAAAGAAGTTTTATCCAGTGGGAGCAAATGGGAAAGATTAGAAAATACAGCTCCCTCCTTCCAAATAAGGGACATTCCAAGGAGCAGGCCACTGTACCCACTTCATCTAAGGAATGACTCAGAGATTTCAATCAGGAGAAAAGGAAGCCCAAGAAAAAAGAGGTTTGTAGGTGTCTCCCTCTCCTCAAAAACAAAAACTAACTTTATTTGGAAAAGAGTGTGAGGAACTGCAAGCCTAAAGGCCCTGCAAAAAGAAAAAATATATTTTAGTAGCATAAAATCAAAAATAAGCTTATGGTATCATAAGAGCAATAACCTAAAGAACAGGTTAGTTGATTAGAGAGAATTAGGGAAAGAGATGGCCAAAAAGAAATCGACTAAATTGAAAAAAAAAAAAAAAACACATAAATCCTGGCTTTAGATAAATAAATAATAAGTACATTCTGGCAAAGATGCCTGAATCTAGTGAAATAAAACTGTAGAGAAATTTATGCTCCTAGACATTGCTGAGGCCAATACAGTGATCCATCAAAAATTAGCATAACCAAACCAACAGAGATGGTTTAAGGGAGATATCAGGAAGTGAGATAGTCAAAGAGAGACTTGCTAAAACCACTGTCATCCCAGGGTGCAAATGTCCACAGCTGTGTCCTCAGAGGAGCAACAGCAGAAGCATCACATTTAAGGGGAAAGCCTTCACTCCAATACTGCAGTCAACTCATTAGACAAGAAAAACGTAAAGACAAAAAGAAGCCCAAATCACAGGGCATCAGTATCTAAGGTTTTAACTTAATTTAAAATAATTTCAACAAATTATATAAATGCACAGTTTTCAGCAAAATATATGAAGAGAAATAGAAAACCACTATTCATACATAGAAAAAAGTGAAAACAAAAAAGCAGTCAACATAAACAGATTTTAAAAGGGCCCAGATAGAGGATTTAGCAAACAGATTTTAAATCTTCAAGAATACACATATTCATTGAACTAAAGGAAACTGTATTTTAAAATGTAAATAAGGGTATGATGATAACTCCTTGCTAAATAGAGAAAATCACCAAAGACGTAAAAATTATATACATAGAAAAAGAACCCAATAGAAATTACGGAGTTGAAAGGCACAGTAAATGAATGAGACAGTTACTAAATGGGGTGAGCAGAAAATTTCAACTGGATAAAGGAAGTACTGGAAAAGTTGAAGATAGATCGACAGAGATTGTACACTCTGACAAACAGAGAAGAAAAATAATTAATACAAAAAGAAAGAATCCATAAAGTGTGGTTACAACACTTTGTGCACCAACATGCGAATACTGGGAGTCCCAGAACAAGATGGTGGAAAGAAAGGAGGAAAAAATTTCAAAAAAATAAGATCTATAATTTCTCAACTTTTATGAAAAACATGAATTAACATATCCCAAGTAAACAAAATGGAAAGAGATCCATGATGTGACAGCATCACAAATAAAATGGTGAAAGCCACAGGACTTTGACAGATACAAGATAAAACAATTTCTCACACACAAAGGCTCCCCAGTAAAATAACTGATTCCTCATTGGCAACAATGGAGACCAGAGACCGCAGGATGACAATTTAAGTGCTGAAAGGAAAAACAATTACAAAACCTCTAATTCAAAAATTTTATATGAAGCAAAAATGAAAGTGAAATAAACACATTCCCAGATAAACAGAAGCTGATAAAAGTTTTTTTTTTTTCTGGTAAATTTCTAATAAAAGAAAATTGAGGGATTGTTGTTGTCACTGTTGTTGGTTAGACTGTAAGTGTCCATAAATAGTATTTCAAATACATACACAAGAGCACCAGTAAAGACAACTACACAGCTATAAAAGAAATTAAAGGATATGCCATATAGATTACTTTGACATCTGCTTTTTATCACTTATTAGTGTGTTTCCAAAGAATAGTGATAGTGATAATGTAAGGTTTTGATAGATGATTTGTATATAAAATATACATTCAGCAGTTGGGCAGGTAAGTGAATGCAGTACTACTAAGAAGATTTGAAATTGCTAAAAACTAGTCTACTGTTTGAGAAAATGGGTGTCTAGAGTGTATCTTCTTATATGCCATTTATGCATCTTATGAGGTCTTTGTATTACTGATTTTTGAGATTTTAATTCTATTTGAAAAATACATTGCCTAATGCTATAAAACAAGCGAAGGCTTTGACAAAAGGAATTTAGTCTCTAGGCCATGCGATTGAACAGGTGACAATGAGATGCAGTGGGTAAAACATTGACCTGGATGGTAGCAAACATTGATTACATTTTAGTTCTAACTGTTCATAATTCATTATGTCCTTTCTAGGCATGTGATCAAGTTGCAAGGAGTATAACTTCTCAGACTAGCGAGAGCAAAATCATGGGATATGGTTATTGAAAGGATGTGACAGCATCACTCTGAATTTATTCAAGCTACATGGGACCTGATGATGGGAACTAGAAAGTTATGCACAGCATCAGAGGTACTTATCCTGTATTGAACTCTTCCTCTTTGCTATGGACTGGTTTTGTTCCTTCCCAGTACGTACTTGGTTCCCCTCTGCAGCCAAGAACATCTACTTCTACACCTCCTCTCTTAAAATTTAGGCTTGTATATATTTCACAATGGAATACTGCTGATTACAAACCTGACTTTAATTGTTCTTTTAGATCAAGCAATGACTGACCATGTTTTCCACATCTCTCAGTTTGAATTCTGGAGAGAGAGAATCACAGACTTGGTCCAACTTACAGACTTGCTCTGTTTGAAACAAAATTTTGTGGAAAAGATATGCAATTTCTGTAGGGTTACCTTGCAGAGCATGGCCAGCAATGTCAACTATATATGAAGAGGGTATGGGTATCTCAAAGTCTACTATTTTGCTCTTGGGTGAGTCTCTACCCTTCCTTCCTAAAATACTCATCTATAAAATCCCTGCCTGTGGCTCCTAACTCAACTAGAACAGTGCACTTCTTAGACAATGTGTCAATAACTAGTAACCAAAGCCTAACTTAATTCTTAGTTGTTCTGTACACACTGGGCTTTTCAGTGTATGGCATAGACAGTTTTATTTTCTTTTAAATATTGAATATTTTTATTTATCTGAAAAGCAGAGAGGGATAGAAACAGAGAGGGAGAGAGAGAAACAGAGAAAGGGACAGACTGAGTAACAGGGAGATATCTTCCATCCCTTGTTTACTCCCCAAGTGCCCACAAGAGCCAGGGTTGGGCCTTTTAGCCAGATCTGAATGCCCCAAGGGTTGACTCTGAGGCCGGAGTGCTGTTTTGGGTGTTTGCCATTCTATGAGTCTGCTGTGTGTCCTGCTTCCCCCGCAGGATCATTCTCTCCCTTTTAATTCTATCCTTCATTATTTGCTTACACTGGTCTTATTTGTAAAATCTCTTTGATACTTACCCTATCTTTTTTGATCGGTTGTGTACTTACACTTATCACTTTACCAAGTGCACTGACATTGGTACATGTCTCCTTGATAAGATTGAGTTGAAATCCCCTGGCACATTTCTAGTTCCACCATTGGAGGTAAGTCTGAGTGAGCCTGTGCCGAGCTATATATCTCCTCCCTCTCTTATTCCCACTCTTGTGTTTAACAGAGATCACTTTTCTGTTAATTTTTAAATGCCTAAGAATGATTGTGTGTTGATTACAGAGTTCAACTAGTGGTATTAAGTAGAACAAACCGAGCAACAACAACAACAACCACAAAAAAATACTAAAAGGAATAAAATAGTAAGTTGTTCCTCAACAGTTTAGACAAGGGCTGATCATGTCATTGTCTCTCATAATGTCCATTTCACTTCACTGGGTATCATTTTAGATGCTTGTTTAGTTGCCATCGATCAGGGAGAACATATGATATTTGTCCCTTTTGGACTGGCTTATTTCACTCAGCATGATATTTTCCAGCTTCTTCCATTTTGTTGTAAATGCCCGGATTTCATTGTTTTTTTTACTGCTGTATAGTGTTCCATAGAGTACATATCCCATAGTTTCTTTATCCAGCCATCCGTTGATGGACATTTAGGTTGCTTCCATGTCTTAGCTATTGTGAATTGAGCTGCAACAAATATTGAGGTGCAAATGGCTTTTTTCTCCCCTTTAATTCCATTTGGGTAAATTCCAAGGAGTGGGATGGCTGGGTCCTGTGGTAGTGCTACATTCAGGTTTCTGAGGACTCTCCAAACTGTCTTCCATAGTGGCTTTATCAGTTTGCATTCCCACCAACCGTGGATTAGTTTCCCTTTTTCCCCACATCCTCGCCAGCATCTGTTGTTGGTTGATTTCTGTATGTAAGCCAATCTAACCGGAGTGAGATGAAACCTCATTGTGGTCACAGGCATGGAAAGCAACAACACGGTGGCAAAAACAATCTAAATGAAAGATCCTGGTAAACAAGACCCCAATGGAAGGAACAGGCCATCAAGGAGGGAGGCGCCTTTCTCTGAAGGGAGGAAGGAACCTCCACTGTGATATGGCCTTGACTAAACAAGTTCAGAGTTGGTGAACTCAAGGGGCTTCCAGAGCCTAGACAGCTCATGGCAAGAGTCTCCGGTGATTGCTGACGTCATAAATAAGAGTGCCAATTGTTAAATCAACAACTGGAGTCACTGGGCACATGCTCCCCACATAGGATCTCTGTCCTTAATGTGTTTTACTATGAAACTTAAAGATAACATTGCTGGTCGAACAATACCCTATACCTTGTACGGTTGTGTGAGGGCAGCCTGTTGAAATCTTTGCTTAGTGTATACTAAGTTGATCTTCTGTATATGAAGGTAACTGGGTGGGATGGGAGAGGGAGTGGGAGAGGGGAGGGCTGCGGGAGGGAGGGAGGTTGTGGGGGGAAGCCACAACAATACAAAAGTTGCACTTTGTAAATTCACATTTATTAAATAATAAAAAGAATAATAATAAAAAAGAGCCAGGGTTGAGGAAGACAATGGCCAGGAGAGCAATACTCAGTCTTGTTCTCTCACAGAGATTGCAGAAACCCAACTACCTGAACCATCACTACTACTTCCTAGGGTACACATTAGCTAGAATCAGAAGTGGAGCTATGGCTCAAACTCAAGTACTCTTGTATGGGACGTGGGGGTCTGAAGCAGCTTCTTAACTGTTATACCAAACACTCACCCCTTTTACAGGACAGGGGCAGAAGTAGGTCTCCATGTGCAAGAATCTCCTTCCACCCATCACCAGCACACTGGATACTATTTTAGTGACTCAGGAAGAAACAAAATTTCATACTGCCTTTGGTTTATTTTCAAAGAACCAGCTCTCACCTAAGCATCAAACTTGAGGATTTCCCCAATTACATTCTGACATTCCCACTTATTTCCACATGGAAATGCTTTTGCATATCTGACATTAAAGTACCAATTTAATAGCAATTCTAAGAAAAGTAAGACAATCCCTGAATAGTGAACTTCATTCTCTCTTCTCTGTGTATTGCAAATAATAGCAGCTCTATAAATAACAATAGTGAGAGCAATTGGAGTCCTTAATTGGATGAGTATGTCTGAGGCTAAATGATGGAACTTGTATTATCAAGTTGCTACTTATGTTCTCAATGCAGCATTTCTGACAGATGTCCTCCCCTGGGGGCTGAGATGGGAGAGAGAGGCACCTAGAGTTGAAGATAAATCAAAGGAAAAGTTACTTTTTTTTTCTACCAATAAGGTATGTTTAGCTACTATAGTCACAGCACTTTAAGGTACTGTGCCATTCCATTCTCGCGCATGGCTGACACCCTGTGATCCCTGACCTCGCTCACACAATGGGGCTCCTGATTCACTAATCATACACAAGAAATATTTTTGCTATAAAAATAAGGAACACTCAATGAATACCTTTTGAAAAGTTTAGTAGATCATCTATTTTATGGTTTGATTGCATTTTATTTGAAATCTTATTAGATCCTCACACTCTACCTTAACTATTTTATTCTATCACAAATAAATTATCAGTTTTTTTTTTATCACAACACATTGAACCATATTTTTCTTCTGAGTCTAGTTTTAACACATGGCTACCAAATGCATAGTAGACACTCAATAAAATCAGTAAGTCCTTATTCTTTTGAATTAAGTAGAAAATATGTTCCTTCAGAATTTAAAGCAACTGTTCCAGTTTTTTTCTGAAGGTTAACTTCTATTTTACTTGACATAGAATAGGAAAAAATATAATTACATATATGCAAAGCCAGAATGCTCATAAAACAATAGATTTTAAAAATGTCAGAAAGTTAGTTCCTTAGAGATCATCTGTGCACAGCTGAGAATTTGAGGAGTAAGACTACCTGTGAAGCCCTAAGCTTCCCAGGATCCTCTTAGACCCATCTCTGTGCTCATCAGTCCAACTGCTATATATATCATCATGAAAATCTTGTGCCACATCAGAGAGGAAAGGAGTATCATTAAAAAATACATTTTATTACACCTTTATCTTGTTTCAGTCATTCTCTACCAGTGTGCCTATCTTTTCCAGTAATAGCAATTACCAATGATTTTAAAGAATGTACTTTAGCAGGCTCTCAAAGAATCCCCAAGTTATCAACTGTGCTTTCTCCTCATATTTGAAGCATAGTTTTCAGTACTTCTTCCTACATGAGGAAACTTAACAATTGTGACACACACCTACCCATGAGTGACATTCACTAGTAGACATTCCAAGGGGTAGTGAGGAAGTGGGCTAAACATAGTCACCTACTGCTTTGTTACAAGTTTCTCTTAAATTGGGACTAAAGATCTACATAGGAGTGGATACCATCTAGTCATTGAAACTTCCATTCCACAACAACCAAATAAATATTAATAAGGCAAGGACAGGAAGCTTCCTATTAGCAAGGAAATTCATTTGAAGAGGAACATGGGGAGTCTGGAGATAACAAAGCCATTAGATAGCTTTAGTCTTCCTAGAAGTGTAGGAACATCTAAAAAAAATTTCTTTTTTATCAGTTCTATGAAACTTTTCAAAATGAAAAATTGTCTACTCATGGTAATTTTGGTAGGTTTGAGGAAATGAGATTTTATTTTAATGATAATTGCTTCTTTTCTCTATGGTGTGGCTTGAGACTTTCACACTGTGGAACACCCATTTTTGTCCAGGCTTTGTACTGTGGTTTGATGAAGCATTGATTTTATTTTGCTCACAGGCTTCAATTAGTGAATCATAAAGCTGACTCACCAGAACAACTGCATATCTTTTCACAGCATTAAAAATAGTGGAAGTCCGAGCATGCACGTTGATTACACATTGTCTGGGGGTCCCCGATATCCATCCTGTAATTAAGAGACCCCCCTCCCAAATACAGGAATTTGCAACATAGGGTTTTGGAAGCAAGAAAATGGGTAATGGCAGAATTACAGACAACAAATGGAAAATGGAAGCTACAGAACCATATTTGTGCAGATTTCAGCAGAAGAGACAAAGAGCAACAGAAAAAAGATAATTCTCTTTGGGTGATATATAACTTAATTTGGTCTCACAATGTTGGCATTTGTTTCAGTGCTGTTATTAGTTTCTTGCCTGGAACTCAAGCAAAAACAAGAGGAGAGCTTTTATTTAATATATTCGAAAGATTGAATTATACACCCAACTCTTCAAGTAGATATGCTATGAATGTGAGGAGTAATTGTCTTAAATGACAGTAAGCATTTTAGCACCAGGTCCTCAGGGTGGGGTGCTCCTGTTCCATGTGGCCAGTACGGCACAGCTATACAACAATCTACATTTAGGACCACTGACCTGATTCACCAAATCTGAATTTTCTCTCAGTCATTACTGGTATGTGATTCTGAGCAAGCAGGGCCATAGGAACCTGTTCTTAGCTGGTTTAGTTCTCAGCCTTAGCGTAAATATAAACACAGGTAATCCTAGAACAACTAGTATCTAAATATGTCAAACAGAAAGTTTTACCAGCACTCCATTTGCAACAGCATCTAAAAAATCTCTGGCCCTCTGAGAAAGAATTTCTGCTCACACACATGGCTCTAGGTTAGCGCTATTTCTCAGATGATCCATATCCCTGCGGAGAGTCTGGTTCCTGCCCAGGCAGCCACCTCAGAAATTGTACCAGATGAGGTATTAGATTTATGCCTCTCATTTTTCACCTTATTCTTTCCTAAAATGAGATCCTTGGGAATAAATCATCTCTGCTTATGAATTTCACTTACACTATTAAAATTGTTCCCTTTCTAGTCTGCATCTTTTTTCTCTAGCTCCATGTATTCCCATGGTCTCACCCTGGTAGGTCCCTGTTATAAGAGCTATGTTCCTTAACCTTTCTATCTGGAGCACTGAAATGTAAGAAGTCAAAAGAATTTAATATTTAATGAATATCCATTGAGATAATGCACAAAAGGATGAATGAATGAATGAATGAATGAATATCAAACACTGCACTTGAGGATAGGAGATCTAGGTGTTTATGACCACATTCTGTGTGCTGGGCACAAAGCTAGGTAAAAGATTGTGGGAGTAGGGAGCTGGGGACAAGAGCATCATGGAGCTTACAGTCAAATGCAGCAAAGCTCAGATTTTTATTTCAAGGATGAGTACAGAATATGAAGAATAAATGAAATCTTCTATCAACACAATTCCATAAAGTAGAGAATACATTAGCTAGAGAGGAGGTCATAGCACATATTATAAAAAGGAGTAGACTTTGGAAAAAACAATCCACAATGTGTATGTTTATTCATATTTACCTGCTGGCCTGAAGAACAATGACACCAACTGACTTTAGCTTGTATACTTTGGGTTGGAAAACACTATTTCAGCAAATCTAAGATTACCTTGAATCCTATTCACAAAAAATCAGGTTCTTTTTGGAGAAGGAGAAAAGTCAATGTAATTTCCTTTTATTATTATTAATGTACTGGTGACAGTAAAATAGTTAGAAAATGGACAAGTTTATTAAAGATCCTTCCCCTTCACATCCTTTTCTGCATCCTTGACCTATCTCCCATCAAACCTCTGGTGTTTTCCAAGTGCTGTAAGCTCCATCCCCAAAGTAGTCCTTGTTCTCAAATGACTTATTTTATGCTTACCAAGTCAAAACTCACTTCCTCTGTGCAAATGAACTCAATTTTTTCAGGAAAAGCAATAAGGTTGAAACAACCCTCCCAGATGTGTTTGCATTTGCAGAATAACTTCTATTGCTTTTTCCTAATTATAAAAATAATTCATTCTTATTGTAGAAAACATAAGAAACATGAAGTAATATTAAGAAAGAGGCAAAACTTCCCAAAGTTTGTGGAGCCTTTGAATTTCTAAGATAATGTGAACTGTCATTTTGTGTAGATATATTGAGGGTTTGTAGAATTAGATTTTAATAGGAAGTTTGAGAAAAGTCAAAAAGAGGCAGATCAGATTTTAATAAATCTTTTTAAAGATTTATTTATTTGAAAGAGTTAGAGAGAGAGAGAGAGAGAGAGAGAAAGAGAGAGAGAGAATCTTCCATTCTGCTGGTTCACTCCCCAAATAACGGCAATGGCCAGAGCTGAGCTGATCTGAAGCCAGGAGCCAGGAGCTTCTTCTGGGTCTACCACGTGGGTGCAGGGGTCCAATGACTTAGGCCATCTTCTACTGCTTTCCCAGGCCATAGCAGAGAGCTAGATTGGAAGTAGAGCAGCCAGGACTCGAACCGACGCCCATATGGGAAGCCGGCACTGTAGGCAGCGGCTTTACACCACAGCACCAGCCCCACAGATCAGATTTTAACCTCAAATAACTTATAGCACAGTATCAAAATTAGTTCATTGCTAATTAATTAAATGTTGGCAAATGCTGTAAGCTTCAAATGGAGACTAAAGCCTTAACTTTGTTAAATTTTATTTTAAAGATTTAGAAATGAAAATTTAGCTTTGAAGCTGAGAACATTGACAAAAACTTCAAACATGGATGCTGAGCTTTCTCTACAAGATCAGCTTTCCTTCAAAAACACATGAAAGAGGGGGTGTTAGAAACTATGCTTCCTTGAGACAGATAGCTTAAGTTGTTCTATTCACTTTCTCTCTGGAATTTTTATTAGAAAATGAAGTCATCTAATACAAACCTCTAAATTCCCCTTTTTTCACTTATCTGGTTTCTATTTTTTTATTGCTTTATTTTTAATTTATCAGTTTTTATGGTTTTTAGCTTTATGAGTTTTGAGAAAAGCATACAGATGTCTGAGCATCAAAGCAATCAATATAGAGAAAGGTTTCATCAAAACCCACCCTCCACAATCCCTGTGCTGTGCTTTGCAATCAAATACCTTTCTATCTACATAGCAATCTTTGGCAACCAATGGCCTGTTGTCATTCCTATAGATCTATTTTCCTTTTGCAAATGGTCATATAAACAAGTCTGGCTTTTTCTGCTTACCATAATACATCTGAGATCCATTTATGTTTTTGAGTATATATGCAGTTAGGTTTATTACTCACAGACCCCTCAGTCAACTGAGCAGAATCCAAGATACAGGTGAAATTTCAGGATGTATTGATGGAGGAGAGTCTCATCAAATGAAGTGAATCACCGTGACAAATGTGGAAGATCTACATATGTGAAAGACTTACAAGGCTCTTGAGAATTTTCAATCAACAGAAACACTATTGGCATAAAAGGGACAGAGAGAAACCAAAGCTGGGAGCCAGAAACTCAAACTAGGTCCCCCACTTGGGTGAGAGGAACCCAACTGCTTCAGCTATTACTGCTACCTCCCAGGGGCTGCATAGTAGGAAGCTGGAATTAGGAACCAGAACTTGGTTTCAAATCCAGAGATGTCGACATGGAATGCAGGCATCTTAACCCACTGTACCACAACACTGGCTCCAGAATGTAGGCATCTTAACCTCTTGGCCAAATGCCAATGTCCATTCCAACATGGTTTATTTATTTATTTTGGTTTGTGCTTTTATTTTAATTTCCTTTCTATAACTGCTATTTGCTTGATCTTAAGGGCTGCCTCATGTGTACAAATGACAGATTCCCCTTCATAAACTACCACAGAATTTGGATGCCCCTTAATAACAGGGTAATTTTTGTATTATCATAGACTTCTCTTTTTCCTTGAGTACTTATATGCCTCTAGAGAACTGAGCTAATAACAATTTTATGACAACCTGATGCCCTCTTTCCACATTCACCCCTCATTATTTATTCTGACCGACCATGTCCAATGACTTTCTGAATTCCTATGAGTTCATTTCTCCCTGGAGAATCATTGGTCCGTACAACCCACCTGAAATGTAGTTTTCACGACCATTCTCCTTTCATGTCCACCAATTTTATTTATGCTTTAAACCCAGTTATTAAGGTTTAGATTATCTTTTAATGAGCATTCGAAAGCATTACAAATAAACAGACTAGATTAGATACTACTAGGTGTTGCAGTTAACTAGCTCCACATATCAGCATACCTTAGCATTACCTCTGCCACAACAACTGAAACCTATACCTCATAGTTATTCATTGTGTACAATGCTTTTTATATGCTAATTCTGTAATTCCTTTGACCTAATAATGATTACAGTAGATATCTGTGCCACATATGAATGATGTGTATCAAACTACTCTACAAAAACTGAGCTGTGCTTTCTATAAATTAGGCTAAAACTATTGCTTAAGGCTACAGGTAAGCTTGTCACTTATTTTTTCCATTAAAGGTCATGACTTTAGAATCAATTAGATGCTATGAGACATGAACAGCTGATTATAGAAATGGTGTCAGAAAAGAATATGCTCTTTTTTTAAGATCATGACTTATGACACCAAATGAAAAGCTCTTGGCAAGGAACAGAGTTTATCTCATGGGCCCTGAGAAGAATGTTTTCTAGGAGACTTGCCAACATGATAAAGAGGGATTTCACTGAAACTTCAGCAAAGAGGGGAGAAATGCCCAGCTTTCACCATAAAACACTGCCCTTAGAGGTCATTAGGGATGAATTACAAAAAAGAAAAAGAAACGGAAACAATGGAGGAGATGCCTAGTAATTCATAAAATGAAATAGCAAGGAAGAGAATCATGGCAGAGAGTAAATCTGACAACTTTAGAGTGTCTATAGCAGTGAAAGAAGGATGGGCAATAAACAAAATGAACTTGAGATATTTAACCCAATGAAATCCATACAAGGTCATGAATGTCACTGGGACTTGGCAGAATTATTGGTAAATGATAGTAGGAAGAGAATATATTCTGCTTGAAGGGAAATAAATTCACATACAGGGGGAAGTGTTGGGGACAGGGTAGGTCTGTATTACTAGAATGTTCAAACCTAAATGGGAGCCCAAGAGCCCCAGTCTGAATCATATTGTCAGGCATTTTGTTTAGGATGTAGAAAAGCCAAATAGACATGTCTTTGTAAAAGTGACATCCAGAGAAAGAAATCAACCAGAGGAAGGTGCAAAGAATGTCATCATGGACTTCAGGAGAGATCACTGTCATTAACTAGTAATTCAGCGTTTCAGGATGTCTGACATTTCAAGAGGGTTTTCCAGTCAGGGTGAAAGAGGCAAAAGTAATAGAAAAGAGGTTGGGGAGTTGTGGGGATGCAAAGGTTAAAGAAAAGGCACACATCAAGTGGGTGATAGTGGTTACACTACATTCTGTCTAATGCCACACACCTGACCACACCTCTTATCTCACCTCTACCTCTGCTGTCTACATTTCTAATGTCAGTCTTGATTCCTGGTCTTATTTTAAACACTACTTAGATATCTTGGATCATCATGATTTTTATGCTAGTGTATGTCAGCATAGGTAAATTCCATATCAGTTCAACTCAAATCTCTACTGCTTAACAGAAGTTTTATTTTCTATCACATCACAGTCCCATATTCAAATGCTAACTCAGCTGCAAATGGTGACTCAAGAACCCAAGCTACTTCTGCACAAGTCTTGTGGCTCTGCAGTCCAGAGGCTTCCTGCTCAAACTGATATCCTCTAGTTGGTAGGTAAGAGACAGCTTATAGTATCCCTGACTCTCTACTTCACCATTTAAGTCTAGAATGACAAGAAACTTATTTTACTTATAATACACCAACAAAATTTGTGGCAAACCCTCACTTGGATGCAAAGGGAGAGAGGATATAGATCCTGACTGGCAGCTCCTTAAAGCAGTGCTATCCATTGCAAGAAGAGAAAATGTTTGATGGTCATCCATGTATCCTATTATTACCATAGAAGTACCTTGAGAGCCACAAGTTATTTAAATGACCGTAGGCCCTATACTTTTAGGTGAAAAGGAAGCCATTGACTAAAGTGGCATGTACCAAAAGAAAGGTATTTTTAAAAGGGGCTAAAAACCTTTAAACAAATAATTGAACTCTGGTAAAGGATGCCTGCTGATATAATTGGGAAGAAGTTTACTTCCTTTGAAATGTATCAGAAAATAAGATGAATAAATAAACACAGGGTTTGGTAGAGAGTAAATGTATGATTTGTAAAATTTTGATATAGCAGGTGAATCTGTGCATGTTCACCCTAAAATTCTACAAACTTTTCTGTATGTTTGAAAAGTTCATAATAATATATTCAAACAGAAATATCAAAGTTTTACCAGATAGTGACAAAAAATTCTGAGGTAGATATATGCATAATTAATGTAATTATTCTCCATGTAAGTTTTGCTGTTTCAAAAACATGGTTGAGGTGCCTTTTTCTAGGGAAGCTTATTTTACTCTTCCTAGAATTCCCACACTTTGATTCTCTTTGGAAGCTAGGAATTTCCTATCTATAATGGTGTGGGCAAGCCCGCAGCTCTCTGACTTTCCTCTACCTCCTTACACCTACATGTGAGAGCAGGGCTTACTGATCTTATTAACGATACCTGTTCTTTTTTGAAACTTCTACTTTTAGACCACAGATCAGGGATGAACAAAGGGTAATCGCCCTACTTTATCTATTCTTTCTCCTCTAATCCTACCTGTCAATGTTATCATTCTAAATCAATAATCCCTTACATAATACATACACATGAACACACTTTTATAGCTACTTATTCTTTAAAAAAATCCTGCTCTTTTATCAGATCCTCAGAAAAGAATCCATAATATAGAGTTTACAAATTATGGTCAAAAGCCTTTATCTACTAACATTTTGTTTATATGTATAAAATGAAGTATCTTAATCATAATTTATTATTCATAATATTACAAGCTTAATAGGACAGAGGGGGGTTTCAGAGGCCAGAATCATGAAGGCTGGTAGTAGAAAGTGTTCAGAGCAATGACAAAGCTTAAGGGAAGAGCTAAAAGTGTTTGCCATGCTCATTTTGCCTGGAATTAGTCTTGGGTCTCATACTAAGCAACCTAAAATTCGACTTAAGCCTTCTGCTTGGAACTAAATTACCATCAATTCATTGTGTACCAGGATAAAAAGGAAACAAATAACCCAGTTACAGTTTCAGCTGTTAAGATGCCACTTCCATTGCCTGTATCCCATGTCAAGGTGCTTGGGTTCACATCCCAATTCCAGGTTCCTGCTAATGTTTACTCTGAGATGCAGAAGGTGATGGCTCAAGTAGTTGGGTTTGATTTCTGCCACCCATATGGGAGACCTGGATTGAGTTTCCAGCTCCTAGCTTCAGCTTGACCCAGATCTGGTTTTTGCATGTTTGAAGAGTGAACCATTGGATTGGAGATCTCTCTCTCCACTCCATCTCCCCCACCTCTGACCATCTTTCTGCTTTTTAAAAAAATATAAGTAAATACAAATTTTTCAAAATTATTTCCTCGGCCCTAGTGTTTGTGTGTTCATGAGAGCTAAGGGGTTGTGGATTCAGAGGATATGGGCAGTGGCAGTTTAGAAGGAAGATGCTGTTTTCAGAGGGCACCTGTTTTAAGAATCTGGCTGGTTGGGTTGACCAGGAGGCAGGCTGCCTTTTCTGATTCAAGTTAACCTCTGAGCAGTTTAAAACCTGGTAGCTGAGAAAGTAGGATTTAAACTGTTCTGCATAATCATAGGAATTTTCTTTACTTGTAAAGCAGAATCTTTAGAGACTTTTCTTGCTCCTTACTATGGATTAAGACTGTATAGTTTCTCACAGGCATCATTTGAGGTGCTCTTTGTATATCTGTGTGTGTGTGGGGGGGGGGGTAGTTTAAATGAGCATCACTGTTGTTCTTGTTAAACACTTCCCAGAAGACCAGATCTTGAAGCTAGAGGGTGATAGAAAGAAGCAGCCATGTACTGAACTCAAACTGAGAAAGGTACATACCAAGAGATCACTGGCCCTCTAACTTCAAAGCCCATAAAAGGTGTCATAAGATGCTAGAAAATGCTCTGTAGCAAATCACTGTACCCATACAACAGTGGAAGGAATGACTGAGCAGAGGATCAAACCTAACAAGCATGAGCTTAACACTAGAATGTCTGAAAAAAAAGTGGCAAACTGCCAGGAGAAACTGAAGGTATTCAAGAAGAAATATTTAGGGAAGAAAATACAAGATTTTTAAACAAATTTGAATATAAGATAAACATAAATTTTTGTATATGAATATCCTATGTAATTTTTAGGACTTACTTATAACTGGAAATCATTTGTTATTTATCTGAAGTCCACATTTAACTGAGTATCTGTATTTTATGGTAAAAAAAAAAACTCCTATGTTTCTTTTCTTTTTGACTTTGAAAAGAGCCCAATAGATCTTCCATTTTTAACTTCCCACTATGTTTAAGTTGCTCAAGTTATGTCTATACTGTTGGTGAAATGTGGTGCACACAGCAGCTATTTGTTAAGGATTGAATTATGGCAGGAAGATATCTTGAGGAGGAAGAAGGAGGAGCACTTTGAGGGTTGTATTCACCAGGGTCTGCATAAGGTCCTACAGAAAAGCAAACAAAACTGTAAGAGTTCAAGCCACAGCTGGAGCTCGGATAACATATGATAAGTAAAAGAGAAGCTTAAAAGAGAATCAATTCTAACCCTTTCTATTATGTGGCTGAAGTCAACAGGTAGCAGACAATCCAGCCAAACTCATAGTTTTAGTTAATACTTTGTTATTTCTGTTGCACATGTTACTGAGAATGAATTTCTTCCATATAATGGAATTTTTCTCTAAACTATGGACCTGAGTTGTCCAGTACAGCTAATAGCCACGTGTGATTACTGAGCACTCGCAAAATAGTTGGAGTTGAAATACGCTGTAAGTAAAAAGTATGCATTGGATTTCTAAGGAATGTCAAATACCTCAAATACCTCATTCCTAATTTTATATTGACCAGAAATTGAAATAATGCCATTTTTGAATAGTTACATTTTGTTAAAATTAATTTCAGCTACTTATTTTTTACTTACTTATATGACTACTAAAACATTTAAAATCATATTTTGGCTCACAGGTTATCTTTCTATTAGACAATGCTGATGTAGACACTGTTCCTTTATTAACAGAACAAGACAGAAGTAATAGAAAAGATGATCTGGTTTACTTCTATTATTTAGCTTGGAAAGAAAGAGAGGTGAGAAGGGCAAAGTTAAGCCAGCCAGCTCGTGAAATGAGACTCAATATGTTCCAATTTTCAACAGTATTTTCCTGGTGCTTACTATATCAATTCATTGAACTTATGATAAATTTGCATAAAAGAATTAAGTTTGGAAGATCTTCAAAGTAGTTGCTCTATTCACTTTTTAGGAATTTTACTTTGTACTAGCCAAATGGAAGAAGTATCAGTGATAGATCATTTTCATTTAAAAAATAAACACAACTGTGCTTTAAAACTTACTTAAAATAACTTTTATTTTGTATAACTACTTTATAACAAAATATAAGACCACTGCAAGCAGCACTTGAACTATGTGCTACAGTAGCTTTTATGTGTGGCTATCAAAGGTAAAAAGGGCTGGGATCCACACACAAGCATGCAAATCTGATAAAATCTCTGACAGCTTTTCTCCTTATTTCATGCTCTAAATGCCACCATTTCAAAACCCCAAATCTCTACCACTCTCTGTATATTTCCCCCACTCTTGATATTCTATCAAAAATGGGAAATTATCAGCTATCAGTCACTCACACTTATTGGCTAATCAATTAAATTCATTCATATACTATGTAATAGGAGCACATGTGTTCTAACTCTTTTCCCTCTAACTGTGGAATTTCATGGAATAATCTATTAGAAACCAGGCAATATTATGCTTTAAGACATACTCTGAACAGTAAAAAATGAAGATAATTGTAGAAATCAAAACAATCCACTTAAAGTTCTTTATCATATATACACTCACTTGGATCCCCTCCACAGGCCACTGCCCATGCCATATTTCTTTTTTTTTTTTTTTTTTTTTTTTTTGGACAGGCAGAGTGGATAGTGAGAGAGAGAGACAGAGAGAAAGTTCTTCCTTTTGCCCTTGGTTCACCCTCCAATGGCCGCCACGGCTGGCATGCTGCGGCGGGCACACCACACTGATCCGAAGCCAGGAGCCAGGTACTTATCCTGGTCTCCCATGGGGTGCAGGGCCCAAGCACTTGGGCCATCCTCCACTGCCTTCCCGGGCCACAGCAGAGAGCTGGCCTTGAAGAGGGGCAACCGGGACAGAATCCGGCGCCCTGACCGGGACTAGAACCCGGTGTGCCAGCGCCGCTAGGTGGAGGATTAGCCTAGTGAGCTGCGGCGCCAGCCCCATGCCATATTTCTTTAATGAGCCTACATACGTATTACATACACGTGTTACTGTGGCTGCTCCCTGGTTTTCCTAGCTACTCAAGGGGCAGTACTTTAGCTTCCTGATTTGTTTTGGTCTCATTCATCTGACACTCATTCCTTGATTGATTGATCCCACACTCTAGGTTTTATATTTATTCCTTTCAATGAAAGGATTCTCATTCATTTGGCCTGTAGCCTCTTCATCAATATCTGATCACCTTAGGGTCACTGGCAGTCATTAAACAGAGAAGGATGAAAGACTTAATTCCACATTCCACATCAGACAACCTCAAAGTCGAGGCATAGCCTCTCCTTGCTCTTAGGTCCAAGGGACCTGTGCCACTGGTAGAGACTAATCCTTCCAAGATCTGGGATTCTGCTGAGCAGTAGGCTCCAAGCACCCCTGACCCAGGCCTCATCAACATCCATGCCCCTTCTTCTCCCTGATAACAAGGACTTTTACTCTCTGCTTTTGTCTTTACAAATCCCTGCCTGCCTTGAGGCCAACACCTATACTTCATGTTTACTGCTACAGTTGACTTTTTTCAGCTGGTACTGAATGATCTCTTTACACTATAGGACTTTCTTCCCAGTTGACACCTATGCACAAATCCTTACGACTTCTGTGTCTGGGAATGAGATTTTAGAGAAATAAGAACGTAATCAGAATGCATCATCTTTGATAACAGAGGTATTACCCAATTACAATCTCAGGGCTCTAAAAGGTTTCATTTCAAACCAATATCTAATTCTTAATTAAAATGATCCCATAAGCATTTCCTATTTAAAAGAGTAACATGAAATATTAATTACTTACATTGGAAGTAAACAACTGAAAGCTAATAAATTTACAAATTCAATTACCACAAAAACTACCTAATGTCTTTTTATTTAATTGCTATGGATTCCTCTCTAGACATCATAATGGAATTAATAGGACAGTCTGGTAATCAATATAAATTGATTAATTGATCAATCAGCAGAACATGATTAGATTCTATAACCTCCAGACATTATTATTTATGCCCAGGCAGTGGCAGCTCAAGCACCTACAAAACTGATATGAGACACACTCACAGGAGAGGGAGGACATTTGGACAGTATCCAAAGTTCAGGGTGGGGTGATGTGGCTTTTGCATATATATGGAGCATGTCACCCTTGAAGGGTAAGCATTATGCCGCTCATTAATATATTATCAAGGTCTCCTCATAAGTGAAGGAAACACACTCATCCTTCACGGATGAGCTATTGAATTTATTCCTGAGGATTTATTAAAAATTAACACTCTATTACTTTACATTTTGGTATCTTCCAACATCTAGAAATACCGAGTGATAGATTTTGGCACAGAAGTTTTAACACTGCCCTGAATATGTAAAGATCTCCAAAATAAACACAACCCTCCCACTCCCATCTTTAAACTCCCCCTTTCAGACTATACTCCTGAGTCTCCTCCAGCTCTCTGCCTAACACCAGGGCATGTTTTACATCACATATGGGACTCACACGTTCTTAGAAAGCAGGATCTATTTCTGAGGCAGAGAAGTATGAATGGCATTATCACACATAGTCCACAGTACAAGTTTACAAAGCAATGGGGCTGCTCTGGCTGATGTGCACCCATAGACTTCACAAACTCGAGATGTGACGTTGGAGCCAATGCTACATAATTCGCCCAGGAATTTCAGATGAGGGCATGACAGTTTGACCCACTGTTCCAGTGGCTGGGATCATGACTGTGGCAGTGGCCCTGGGCACGTCTGGTTTGGAGTGGCATCTCTTCAAAGACCAGCAATGCTCCCCTCAGACAGTCTTTTTAAAATAATCTGCCTACAATGATTGCTTTATTCATTTATCCTCTAAACCCTTTAGAAGCAAGTGCCAGTTTCATTCTGTAATTCCTTTTTTAAGAAACATTTATTTATTTAGTTTAAAGGCAAAAAGAGAAAGAAGAGAGAAGAAAAAAGAGATACAGAGACCTAGGGCGAACTCTCCCACTCAGAGGTTTACTGTCCAAATGTCTACAAAAGCTGGGGATGGGCCAGGCTGAAAATCTATCCCCATCTCTGATGCAGGTGTCAGGGATCCAACTACGGAAGCCGTCACATGCTGCCTCTCAGAGTGCGCGTTAGCAGAACGCTGGAATCAGGAGTGGAACTGGATCTCAACCCAGGCACCCCAATATGAGATGCGGACATCACAAGTAATGTTGCAATGCCACGCCATATAACTACACCACCCTGCAATTGTTAATACAGCAAAACCTGCAACCCCATCATATTGTTTTCATAATAACAGCTACTATTATCGAATCTACCCTAATACCCATCATTCAATAGGCCCTTTGCATGCATCTGTAATGCATACTGTTCCTTGGTTCCTTTGGTTCCTGTAAGGCTAATTCTCTGCCTGCTTCAATCTTTAGGGATACATGTATCTGCTTTTTCGCTATGTGGAGCATCTTAATTCTTTCCAAGCCAGTGTTTTCCTGTTCTTCAGGTCTTAAGTTAAATATCATCTCTTCAGAGAAATCTTTCCAAACACACTATATTTTGCATTGCTCTTCCTACTTTAACTTCAGAACATTTATTTATTATGCAAAAATTGTAACTATGTGTATAACTATTTGCTTAACACTGCCTCTTCCCTTATAGGTTTAGTGAGGACAGTGGAATTTCTCATTTACTGCTGACTCTCTACTGCCTAGCACTATTTATTACAACATAGGTGCCCAACCACTAACTATCATAATTTCTTATTTAATTAAGGTATAATTAATAAAATTTACATATATATTTAAGGTATACAGTTTGATGTTTCAAGGTATGTATACATTGTGAAATTATCACCCAAATCAGGATAATTAACATATGCATCCCCTCACATTGTTACTGTTTTCTTGTGTATGTCTATATGTGCACACTCTATTGTCTTAAGAAAATTCCAGGGACTGGCACTGTGGTGCAGTAGGTTAATCCTCCGCCTGCAGTGCCAGCATCCCATATGGGCACCGGTTCTAGTCCCGGCTACACCTCTTCCAATCCAGTTCTCTGCTGTGGCATGGGAAAGCAGTAGAAGGTGCTCCAAGTGCTTGGGCCCTTCCAATTGCTTGGGAGACTTAGAAGAAATGCCTGGCTCCTGGCTTCGGATCGGTACAGTTCCAGCCATTGCAGCCATATGGGAAGTGAACCAATGGAAGAAAGACCTTTCTGTCTGTCTTTCTCACTGTCTGTAACTCTCTCTCTCAAATAAATAAAATATTAAAAGAGAAAGAAATTCCAAATATACAATGTAGTGTTAATATAGTTACAATGTTGTGTATTAAATCTCTAGAATGTAATCATCCTACATAACTGAAACTTTGTACTTTAACCAATACCCCCCTCCTCCTTTCCTGAACTTGTGAAAATGGCCCTTCTATGCTATGCTACTGACTTCGACTGATTTAGATTCTGGGTGTAAACAAGATGGTGCAATATGTGTCTTTCTGTCTGGCTTACTTCATTCAGCTCAGTATCTTCCAGAGGTGTCCATGTTGTCACGAATGTCAGGGTTTCCTCCTTTTTCAAGGTGGTTAAATATTCCATTGAGTGTATAAATATCTCACTACACTTTATTTGCCAATTTATTCATCATCAATGTCCATCAAATTCCCTGGGGAACATATTGAGGTTGATAATGTAGCAGCTTTCAAAGCCAACCATCACTTAACCAAGTGCATCAGTGATTCTTTTAGTTTCAGATGACAAAAAGTCTCAATTTAAAACAGCATGGGCCAGCACTGTGGCTCACTAGGCTAATCCTCCGCCTTGCGGCGCCGGCACACCGGGTTCTAGTCCCGGTCGGGGCGCCGGATTCTGTCCCGGTTGCCCCTCTTCCAGGTCAGTTCTCTGCTGTGGCCCAGGAGTGCAGTGGAGGATGGCCCAAGTGCTTGGGCCCTGCACCCCATGGGAGACCAGGATAAGTACCTGACTCCTGGCTTCGGATCAGTGCGGTGTGCCAGCCGCAGAGCACCAGCCGTGGCAGCCATTGGAGGGTGAGCCAACGGCAAAGGAAGACTTTCTCTCTGTCTCTCTGTCTCTCTCTCTCACTATCCACTCTGCCTGTCAAAAACAAAACAAAACAAAAACAAAACAAAAAACCCAGCATGAACAACCTGGAATTTTATTTGATCACCTATGAAGCAGTCTACAGAAGTGGTGAGCTCCAGGGTTGCACTCTGCAGCACAGAGGTGACATCAAAGACTCTCACCTCATGCTCTCATGCACTGCACACCACCTTTATCATTGGGCCAGCTCCAATGAAGGCCACACAATGGCTGCCTATTTGAAGGTCTTGCATATAGACTGGACAATTTATGAGACAATTGTGCAGATGGAAAGGTAAAAATGAGCAGCAGATATCAGGGGCTACTTTAAGTCCTTAGTGGTAAATCAAAATATAAACAAATTTATCAGCCCCCAAACCTAAAGCACATCCCAGGCAGTAAGACAGCCTGACTTGGTCAGTTTGGGCTTCTATAAGAGAAGTGCCATACACTGGGTTTAATTTATGAAATTTATGTCTCAAAGTCTGGAACTGGAAAGGTCAAAGTTAAGATGTGACTGATTCAGTTACTGCTGAAGACCCTCTTCCTGCACCTTTATTTCTGTTTCTTTACATGGAGGAAAAGAGAGCTCTGGTTCTTTCATTCCCTTATAGGAACACCAGTATCCTCATGGGGACTCTACCTTTATGATCTCATCCAAACCCAATTAACTCCCAAAGGACTTACCTCCTGAGGCACAGTGTGTTGGAAATTAGGGCTCCAGCTATGTGAATTTGGAGAGGGGCCACATTGCATAGCACAGTCCAAAAGCAGGTCACCTTCCATCATTAGAATTTCCAAATAGCACTGACTCATTTTTACCATCTTCTGTGTTAAATAATAAAAAATTTCAAGGAATTCAAAAGAAGCCTTCATCAGGAAAGGATGAGCTATCTCTGAGCCCAGAGGGAACACAAGCTGGATAGAGGGCGGGGCCAGCCTTATGATACCGGAGCTAGGGTGCAAAATGTCATTTCTAGACAAAGCAGCATTGGGGCCTGCTGATGAGGATGGACTTGCAGCTGTTACAAGAGCATCATTGCATTTCTCTAGTGCAGTGGTTGTCATCTTTGCCTCACAAATGCACGGCTGCTGGATGAGAAAGAAGAGCAAGAGCAAGTGGCAGAGACTGGGGGAGGGGTCTCTCAGATGCCCTCCACTTATGCCCAGTTGTTAGCAAGGCCATCACAGACACGTCTCTGCTCTCCTCACTGTGCTGGAGAAGTGGATGCTGGGAGGCTGGGGAAAGCAGTCGTTGGAGATATTGATTCCGTGGAAGAGCCAAAACGATTCGATCTTTCACACTTGTGTCTATTCCCATTAAAACGAGGCAAAGCCAATAAGGTGGGTGGAAGAACAGTATTTCACGGAGTCAGAAGTGACAGTGAGGCTCTATTTTAAACAACTGTAAAAATGCTGTAGGCAAAATGGATAGCTCTTTGGTCATATTTAAAGCATATTTATTTTCTGAATTGCAAAAAATTAAGATTTTGAGTATCTTCTACTATTTCTATTTATGATAATGGTGGGAAATAGAAAAGCATTTTCAGGGAGCAAAGAAAATAAGCATTTCCTGGACACACACAGAGTGCTCACCTATAACCTGCACTGGGGGAGACACACAAGAAAAGTCAGTAGCATATACCGGATCCTCAAGAAAAAATACTTTGAATCATTAAAAACCTTTTTTACAACAGCCATGATAAAGCCACAAAGGGCAGTATTAAATTACAGGGTATTGATCACTAGTAGTGAGTGACCCCGATGCCTTCATGTAAGAGTGGAATGGAAAGAGTAAGGTTAGGATCAGAGAAGCACCCACGTTCTGGCCACGTTTCCCTTTCCCTAGCATTTCTGTTCTCAGTTTCCCTAATAAGAGCCTCGGCGCTCTCAGAGTCATGTCTGTTGCTGAAACAGGAAAGACATTTGTGCCTTTCCTTTCTCCCAGGATGCCTTAAAAGTCCCAAAACTGAAGTCCTCTTGTGATGAGAAAGAATAGGAAATATTGCTAGAAGTTAATGGAAACAAAAACCTAAAAGTGAGCAAACCTGCACGCACTAAGCTGTGGAAAGAAAGAGGCGCTAAAGAAGGCAGAGAAGCGGGTGCAAGGCTCCAGGCTTCCTTCAGCTTGCAAGGACCCTGCAATTGCTGCGGATGCTTTTCTCTGTTTAGTAAGCACCCCACATGCTAATGTTCTAAACACATAAATACAGCAAAGTCATAATCACTAGGTTCAATGTCAAGCACCATTTAAATCTACTGATTAAATCAATTTGATGAGAGTAAGCCTGTTTTATTAGGATCTCTGTCTGAAGGAGAAAGCAAAACTTAAGTGAAAACTGTATCTTCATCTTGCCTTGAAGGAAAGGAAATATATTAATTACATTCATTTAATTACTAGTTTAGCTACCCATTATTTGCAAGGGACCTAGTTAAATGTAGCACTTTCAGTAATTAAAGCAATCTCTCCACTCTTTCCTGTTTTTCATTCTTTAGAGCCAGGATAGGGGGTTTGTCTGTGGATGGACAGGTGTTTGAATGAAACAAGTAAGTCTTGGTTCTTCCATGCTGTAGGAGTGCATGCTGAATGCATGAGCTGTGTTGATGAGGTAACTTCAGAGCCTGAGGGCTGCCCAGGAGGTTTCTGATACCATCCTGTGGCATTGAGGACAGCTTCAACTGTATCCTCTCACATACTAAATCCCTCGGCTTCAGCAGAACCATGCTCCCAGCCAGCATGGGACGGAGAGCGTGAGGACTCAAAGAGGATCAGCTATGATGCAACACCAGCCACACTCTCCCGGTACATTTGTAGACTATAGACATCAAGAAGGATTCAGACAAAAATAGGAAAACATACTTGATGAAATTCTTACCATCTATGGAATTTCAACTCATTTATAGGGATGAGACACATCTATACTGTGTACTGTGTGTACAAGGGGCCAGGCAGTTACTTTCAAAGTAAGAATGCAAGTTATTCACATTAGAGAAAAATCAAATTGTGCTAGAGGGGGCCTGGGACACTTTATGGAGGAGATAAAATCTGATTTGAACCTTAAATATTGAGTAGAGTTTTGATTGGCAGAATAAAGTACAGAATGAAAAATGAAAAGTAGGAGATTTGATGTTTGAGGCTGTTAAATGGGTACAGATTAGGCAAATTCTGTGCAGTTTCATATTTTTGGCCTACTCCTCCCGCTGTCAGTGGTTCTGAGCTACACCCTTATTGAATGATGTGATAAAGGGTGTTTATCGAGATCTTTTCTGCAGGCTCTATGTTAGTCCCAATAGGTCTGACAAAATGAGCGGTTCTTTCCTATTTGAAGTTTACAAAACTGCGGGTTTTATTCAGCCATAAAAACTCATTTCCATACCAATGTTTAGTTCTTAGCTTGAAGTATTGTCACTGTAATTGCCTTTTCTTTACACACAAAATTTTATTCTGTTGCCAATTCTTATAAAAAAAAGCAGTAAGGGGCCAACGCCATGGCGCAATGGGTTGATCTTCTGCCTGCAGTGCCGGCATCCCATATGGGCACCAGTTCTAGTCCCAGCTGCCCCTCTTCTGATCCAGCTCTCTGCTATGGCCTGGGAAAGTAGTAGATGACCCAAGTGCTTGGGCCCCTGCACCTGCTTGGGAAACCGGGAAGAAGCACCTTTCTCCTGGCTTTGGTTTGGCGTAGCTCTGGCCGCTGCAGCCATCTGGGGAGTGAACCATCGGAGGGAGGACCTTTCTCTCTGTCTCTCCCTCTCACTGTCTGCAACTCTACCTTTCAAATGAATAAATAAAATCTTTTTTAAAAATATAAAAAGCAACAAAAACATGACTTAATGGCACAGGATAGGTTTCCCTGATTCTGATCCTGTCATAGGTAAGTTGGATAAGATGTATTTATATACTTTATACAATAACTTTCACTCCTTCAGATGTAGTTCTATGATGTTTCTACTACATGGAAATAGTCATGCAACTACTATCTACCATGATAAGGACACAAGAATTCCTTTACCCCCAAATCTCACTCCTGCTGTCCCTTTGCAGTAGTTTACCTTCAAACACTTTCCCCCTCCATCCCTTGGCAACCACTGATCTGCTCTATGTCCCTGTAATTGTTTCCAAAATGTCATTCATGTAGATTCATACAGTATGTAACCTTTTGAAGCTGCCTGTTTCACTCAGTCTAATGTCTTTGCGATTATCCACGATGTGTGTGTACCGTAATCCATTCCTTTTTGTTGCTGAAGAGCATTCCAGGACATAAATGAGCCAATGTTTGCTTTTTTTGTTCATTTGAGGTTGTATCCTGTTTGAAGTGATTATGAATAAAACTGCTCAGAGCTTTGGGGGCATGCCTTTCAAGGAAACAGATTTACCAGTCCCTAGGATGAATGCCTAAGAATAGGATTGTAGGATCATAAGATAAGTGTGTCTCTAACTTTACAAAAGATTGTCAAACCATTTTCCACAACATCAAAACAATTTTGCTTTCCTAAAAGCAGCAGTGTATGAAAGTCACAGTTGTACTACATTCCCCCAAGTACTTGGCATTGTCTTTTTCTTTTGATTCATTCATACAGTAGATTCATAGGGGTATAGCACTGTACCTTAAGAGCATTTCCCTGGTGACTGATGATATGTAGCATGTTTTCCTACCCTTGTTTACCATGTGAATACTTGCCTTGATTGATTTACATTTTTTTTGTCCAATTTTGCACTACGTTGTTTGGTCTCTTATTGTTGAGTTTTAAGAGTTCTTTATATATTATGGATATAGAGCCTTGATTAGATATGCAATTGCAAATATTTTCTTTCAGTCTTTTTTTATATAAGAATATATTTATTTATTTGAAATGAAGAGAAAGAGAGATTTTTCCATTCATTAGTTCACTCCTAAATGGCTGCATCAGCTGGGGCTGGGCAAGGCCAAAGTCAGGAGCCCGAAACTCCTTCCAGGTCTCCCAAATGGTTGACATTTTGATTTGAATTGTTATTTTGATTTCAATTGATTTTGAATTGAATTGTGCTGTAAGTACAAATAATTTTGAACAAAAATGACATTTTTAGTATGATAAAACATCTAATGAATGAAACTGGAATATGTCTACATTTATCTTTTGATTAACCAGCATTTAGTTATTTTCAGTTTATAAATCCTGTACATACTTTATTAAATTATTACCTAAATACTTCACTCACTTTTAGAGCTATTAGAAACCACACCATTGCTTTAGTTTCAGTGAATAATTATGTATTGCTAGAATATATGATTGATATTTGTATGTTGATCTTATGTCCTGGGACTTTGCTAGAATCACTTATTCCATAGTATATTTATAGATTACATTGTAATTTTTCACAAAACAATCATGCTGTCTATGAAAAAGGATTGTTTTTCTTCCTCCATTTCTATCTTGATACTTTTTTATTTCTTTTTCTTGTTTTATTGCATTGAGTGGAAATTCAAATGATAGGAATGATGAGAACATAAATTTCATAAATTTCTTACTGTTCCCCTTGGAAGAGGAAAGCATGCAGTCTTTTTATAATTAAGTATGACAATAGCTGTAAATTTTTATAAATGTGATTTTCAGATTAAGAAAAGTTACTATGAACAGAGGTAAAGGCAAGACAAAGAGTAATTTATTTACAATGTACACAGTTAACAAAGAATTTATATCTGAAAAATATTGTTTCCATACAATTCAAACAGAAACAAGCAGAGACAAGGATTTAGCTGAATGGTAAAGATGCCGGTTAAACCACTTATGTTCTACGTTGGAGTGCGTAGGTTCAACACATAGCTCCAGTTCCTGCTACAAGCTTCCTGTTCATGCAGACCCTGGAGGGCAGCAATGATGCTCAAGTAAGAGGGCTCCTAGCAACTCCTACTGCAAACTTGGATTGAGTTCCTGGCTCCCAACTCCTAAGGCCTAACCTTAGCATTTGAGAAGTGAACCAGCAGATGGGAGCTCAGAATCACTTGCTTAATCTCTCTCTCTCTCTCTCTCTCTCTCTGCTTCTCTATTAATTTTTTCAAAACAGAAAAATGCCAACAACTTAGGTAGAAGCCACATTCAAGAAGTTCACATAGGAGTAATACTCAATAAACATTTGAAAAGATCTTCAACCTCATTAGGTTCAAAGTTAAGCAAAGTTCTGTTTCAGTTTTTATAGTGTTGAAAGCACTTCTTCAATAATTGTATTTTTGTAAAAGAAATACCATTTACTCAGGAAATCATCTAAAAAGTCAGGCAATGTTTTGATATTTTATAGAATTGGAAGACAATGTGGCTGTGTTTTGTAATTATAGTTGCATATGAATTTTTAAATAAACCCTAGTTGTGAAACAGGATTAACTCTTATATTAGTT
Source organism: Oryctolagus cuniculus (assembly GCF_964237555.1). NCBI lineage: Eukaryota > Metazoa > Chordata > Mammalia > Lagomorpha > Leporidae > Oryctolagus > Oryctolagus cuniculus. Next base: position 26,255,526 of record NC_091441.1, read on the forward strand.
ATGGTATATGAGTTTTCATAATTTTTAAGCAGGTTTCATGATTCCAACAAAGTTTCACAGTGTCCATGAGGATTAAAACAATTGAGAGCAAGAGCCTTTGTCTCTACATTGCTTGAAAGGAAAACTGTCACACAAGAAATCTGTCAACTGTAATTGCAAAATGTCAAGTTTTCTACTGTTCCTACTTTGTCTCCATTTGCTTATTTATCATGCATGTTCTCTGTTTAGCTCTCTCAGTCATAAATATTCTGTAATATTGGCACTGCTTATCAACAAAGAGAAACAATTTACAACAATGTTTTTACCAACAAAATATAGCTATGTCTGACTGATTTGCTTCAGAGTTTCCTTTTAATTAAAACAGACTAATTTAGGGCCGGCACTGTGGTGCAGTGGGTTAAAGCCCTGGCCTGAAGCACCAGCATCGCATATGGGTGCTGGCTCTAGTCTCGGCTGCTCCTCTTCCGATCTGGCTCTCTGCTATGGCCTGGGAAAGCTGTAGAAGATGGCCCAAGTCCTTGGGCCCCTACACCCACGTAGGAGACCCAGAAGAAGCTCCTGACTCCTGGCTTTGTCGGATTGGTGCAGTTGCAGCCATTGCAGCCATCTGGGGAGTAAACCAGCGGATGGAAGACTTCTCTCGGTCTCTACCTCTCTCTGTAACTCTGTCTTTCATTAAATAAAATAAATCTTTAAAAAAAGACTAATTTAAACAAACACATACTTTTCTTATTTAATGTAATGCTGGAATGGAAGTTTTATTTTTTCATGTAGTTATCAAGGTCATGTGAACTGGAACAATAAGATCTTCTTTTATTCCTGAAGATTAGCCAAAAGAAAGATTTTAACCTGATGCTCTTAAATATTAGAAACTGCGTAGTGGAAATGAGTACATTTTGACTCTTCTGTGTAAACTACTGCTTACAAACAGAAATAATCATTTTATTAACCCACATTTATGACCCCAGACAGTTTTAGGCAGATAGAATGGAACAAGAGCAGAGCCCCTAAACTGGCAGATGTGAATTCTTACTGTAACTCTGATTCTTAGGAAATACATGATTATAGGTAAGAAAAAGTCTAGCTCAGAATTAGGCAAAAATAATGTGAATAATTTAAATCATTTACTGTTTGAATTACTTATATCACTTTTTACACATTACAAATAACACAAACTACATTTATAAAGAATTTACTGAAAGGTAGTTATCTTAATGTTTTATGTACATTGTAAAAATAGAATTCTTTCAAATAATCATGGAAGAGATACTATATTCCCCATGGTACAGTTAGGGAGAGAGGTCAAAAGAAGAACTTGGTCACAAGGGTAAATGCCAGAGCCAAGACTAACCTAGAAGCAGCCCCACTCCGAAGCCCTTGTTTTCTTCAGTGCGTCATCCTGATTCTGTTACCATGACAACTGAAGTTTGGTGTAACCATCCACCCAAGATTCAGTGAAGCCAATTTTCCTAGAGCAGCAAGGATGAACACTATAATGCCAAAGCAAAGTTCAAACCTCTCACTCCCATTTTCTTTCATATTCAAGTTGTCATTAGCAACAACAGGTTATTGCGCTGTAAGATAAATGAAGTGGAACAAATCCGCCACTACCTCCCTCCCTTTCGCCACTTCTTGAATAGTGGATTAATTCCAGCTAAAGGAAATGACTCTGTTGCAGCTTCAGAGCCTGGTAATTGCCCTTTGACCCCCCCATGGCATAATCCCAAGGAAAGTTTTGATCATTTCACTCATATTTGAAAATGTAATCATCCTCCGTTTAATGGAAATTCACATTGCCCCTTTTCAGGATTACAGCTTTAGAACAATTTAAACCATTTTCTCAAGCAAGCAACAAACATTAACATGCGATATACACCACACACTCACTGATTCTGTTGAACTAGTGTGAAACCTTTTGAGGAAGAGTTTGGGGAAGCCAGGGCTCTGACTGGTAGCAGGAGATTCACAAGGCTTGCCTTTGGTTCCCAGCTTACAGACTTCTACAAAAAAATTATGGCACCGTGACGCATGTTGGCTAATGTTTGTTTCTCCAAATATGAATTTGAGATTCAAAGCTAAAAACTGAAAAAAGCTCCTGTTGGGTTGAGCAGAGACACAGGGAAGGCATTTTTGCAGGAGTTAATTTCCTTGGCAAGGCTTTTTGTTTAAATTTCCAGAGAGCTACCCTCACTGCTCACCCCCAGCCCTGTGTTGGACCCAGGCCATCCTAGGTGCCTATAGCTTGCCAGCTGGCCCAAGCAAATTTCACTTCCAGGTAAGTTGATGTCTGCCTGGTTAAGCCCCATTGCCAGCAGAAATGTTTTCTTCGGGGATTAATCAAGATGATTAACCTTTGTCGATGTGTTCGCTCAAGTTGCACTAGTCCATTCTATTTGAGACAAAGGAATCCTCTATCTAGTGTGCATTTGTGTATTAACCAAAGCCTTGGTAAGAAGTAATAGTAAGGAGTTAGAAAGGACACTGAGTCCTTAAAATTACAGAGTATTTTTCTACTTTAAATATTCCAAACAATTAAAAGCACACTTCAGACAGCAAGCATCGGGGAGGGTGAGGCGGAAGGGCTGCAAGCACAGGTGTAGCTCTTACAACACGTAAAAAGAACACGTGAACCTCAATGCATTCAAATTTTCTAATCACTGCTAGATATGCAAAATATACTTTAAATAATTCATAATTTTTGGACCAGGCTACACAAATCATCATCAGAGAAGGTATTAAATTTTTTTCATTCAGAGGAGTAAGGTAAGAGGGCAAAATTCTAAATTTTTTCATTTTCCTTATTATTGATATTCATAAGAAAATACCTTATATTTAACTGATATTCAGTAAATACATGAATGAACGCAGCATACAGGAATGCTATTAAAAGACGCCAAAGTTACAGCCACCACCATCAGAGGAAGGATTGAAATGAGGCAAAATTTACAAGTCTACCGAGTTTTATTATTTTTTCATTGCAGATTCAACATGTATTTATTAAACCTATGATTTGCTTGGTAATGCTCAAGGTAGTTGGTAAACATTAGCGAAGAAACAGTTGACAGTACTTGCTGTCAAAATAGCTTGCATTTGGGACCAGTGGCATAACAGGTTAAGCTGCCGCCTGCAATTCCTACATCCCATACAGGCACAGGTTTGAATCCGGGCTGCATCACTTCCATTCCAGCTCCCTTTGGTGCACCCCAGAAAGCAGTGGAGGATGGCCCGAGGCCTTGGGCCCCTAACTCATGTGGGAGACCCAGGGGAAACTCCAGGCTCCTGGCTTTGACCTGGCCCCATCCCTGGCTGTTGTGGCATTTTGAGGAGTGAACCAGTGGATAGAATCAATCTTTCTCTCTCTCTCTCTCTCTCTCTCTCTCTCTCTCTCTCTCTCTCTCTTGCTCTCTCTTTCCCCCTCTCCCCCTCACTCTCATCCCAGAGCTGGAAAAAGTGCCAGCTTTGGAGAGTCAGGTGAGATCAGATTGTAGCAGCCCAGCAACTGAAGATATAGCCAGAGGGAGAGCCTAGCAGACTGCACTGTCTTTGAGTCCGGTCTGGAGCTCTGAGGGGAACAGAGTGCCTGTTAACCCAGCGGAAAAAAAAAGAAGGCATGCTTCCCTTTCCTCATCACCCAAACAACAGCAACTGACAACTGGCTGAGAGAGGGTGGGTGCCATTGTGGACAAAAGTAGTTAGCAGCTTCGGCAGTGCTTGTGCGCATGCCCAGCAACTGGGGGGACAACACACCATCTTGCCAGCATTAGAAGGCACAGCAGCTCAGGTACCACATCTGGCAATAGAGAAGGAAAAGGAACCATTCTGATATCATCAGACTCTTGTATGTGCCTGGCAATGAGATGGGAGAAGGCGTGATTTTGAAACTAGTAGGGCTGTGAAACCGCCAATGGCTCTTCTGAACACATGTGATCAAGGGATTTTAACAGAGAAAAAAATCCACATTCCCCACTGATTTATTAGAGTCTGCTGTGAGGACTGACAGGGGGCTGGGCACCCACATACAATTGTGAGGTGCTCCCAGTCTCTCAACATATTGTAGGCTCTGGGGCTCAAACTCGCCAAGTGGGCTCCCACAGGAAGTTGGCTCTGGAAACCTCTCAGCCTCTCCATGTATGGGACAGGCTAGTGGAATGGGAGGATCCTCTGTACCCCATGGCTGTGGGAGCCTCACGTGCTGAGACTGTGGGAACTCTGTGACTGCATGAGAGGGTGCAGGGTGTAGCTTAGGTCTCTGGGCAATCACTGTGTGCAGCTCCAGATGCTCAGAGTTTCTTTATTCCCTGGGGTGGGTCATTACTATGGGCTATGTGCTCACACTGAGGGCTACACAGATCCTTGTGCAGTTCATGCAGAAGCGCATGAGTATTATACCCACTGAGAGCTAAAATCCAGGCATTGATCACCTTGGAAAAGGGTGTGATTATGTCAACAGAGATAATCATACCTCCTTCTCTGTAAACAAGAAGAGATCTACCACACCCAACTTGGGTATCACCCTCGATACCCACCCCACCCTGGAGCACTCACGAGAGTGGCCACACACACATATGTTTCTGGGTAATCACTGAAAGAACAGACACTCTACCATGCCACAGAGGCATAGCTAAAAGATAAAAGCCATTGGAAGAAAACCCGACAGATATTCCCACAAATGCCTAAAAATAAATGCAAAATTTCAAGAAACAATAAGGAAGGCAATATGACCCCCCACCAAGGAACAAAACAAGACTGAAATATTAGATTGTTAAAATGAAGAGATTGATGAAATGCCCAAAACAGAACTTAAAATTAACCATATGATTACTCAGAAGCAATGAGAAGCAAATTAATAAATTGTACATGACATTAATGAAAAATTTTCCCATGAAACTGAGATTTTGAAGAGAAATCAAAATATAACATTAGAAATGCAATATTCACATGTCAAATAAAAAATACAGTGGAAAGCCTTAACAACAGACTTGGTGAGGAACAACAAAGAATATCCTAGCTAGAAGACAAGTCTTCAGATATTTTTCAGTCAGACCAAATGAAAGAAGATGAAATTAGACAAATTAAAAACAATGTGGGAGATTAATGATATACTATCAAAAGACTCAAAATACAGGTCTTAAGAGTTCCAGAAGATATGGACAGAGACAATGGAATAGAAGCCCTATTCAGTGAAATGATTACAGAAAATTTCCCTAATCTAGAGAAAGACAGGGATGCCCATATACACAAGGACATATACTTTCTTATGTACCTGACCAGCAAAGATCTTTACCACAACATATTGTAGTTAAACTTTCAAGAGTAAAACATAAAGATTCTAAAACATGCAAATGAAAAATGCCAGACTACTTTCAGAAGATCTCTGATTAGACTCACTTCTGACTTCTCATCAGAAACTCTAAAGGCTAGGAGAAAAAGGAAAGATATAATCCAAGTTTTAAGAGAAAAAACTGTCATCCCAGAATACTGTACCCTGCAAACCTCTCATTTGTGAATGAAAGTGAAATAAAGACCTTCCATAACAAACAGAAATTAAAAGAATTTGTTACCACTTGTCCAGCCTTATAAAAGATGCTTAAGGATGTGCTACACACAGAAACACAGAAAGATTGTCATCACTATGAAAGAATGTGGTGGCAGAAAATTTCCCAGTAAAAGTACAAAGGAAATCCAAGATAAATAACAGGAATATCTATGGAAAAATGGCAGGGCCTAGCTGTTATTTATCAATAGTAATCTAGAATGTAAATGGCATAAATTAAGCAATTAAAGCATTCAGACTGGCAAAAATGATTAAAAATTAAGACCCATCTTTTTGCAAGGGACACACCTCACCAATAAAGATACATGCATAATGAAAGTGAAAGGATGGAAAAAGATATTTCATGCTAATGGAAATGAGCAGGTGTAGCCATCCTAATATCAGAAAAAATAAACTTTAACACAGAAACTGATAAAAGAGACAAAAAAAGGCACTATGTAATGATTAAGGAATCAATTCAACAGGACAATGTGACTATAATATATGTATATACACCCAATCACCAGTTTTCTATTTAAAATAAATGTTAATGAATCTAAATGGAGACATAAACTCCAATACAATAGCAATGGAGGATATCAACACTCCACTTTCACCAGTGGACAGATCAATTAGTCAGAAAATCAACAAAGAAACAACAGAGCTAATCTATACTATGGACCAAATGGACCTAATTGATATCTACAGAATTTTCCATCCAGCAGTTGCAGAATACACATTATTCTATAAGTGCATGGAAATTTCTCTAGGATAGGCCACATGCTAGGCCATAAAGAAAGTCTCAGCAATTTCAAAAACATAGAAATAATACCATGCATTTTTTCTGATCACAATGTAATTAAGTGGTGAAGTAACAACTCAAGAATCTCTAGAATATATGCAAACACATGGAAACTGAACAACATGCTTCTGAATGAACAATGGGTCACAGAAGAAATCAAAAGACAAAATATTTCTTGAATGAAAGAAGACAACAATACAACATATCAAACTTATGGGATACAGCAAAACAGTTTTAATAGGGGAGTTTATAGCAATTGGTGCCTACATCAAGAAATTGGAAAAGTACTAAATAAATGAGTTCTCAATACATCTTAAGGACCTAGAAAAATGACAACAAGCTAAACTCAAAGTTAGTAGACATAAATAATTAAAATTAGACAACAAACAAATTTGAAACCCAAAAATTTACAAAAGATCAGTGAAATGGAGAGCTGGTTTTATGAAAAAAATAAACAAAATTGATATACCATTGATCCAACAAATGAAAAAAAGATGGAGAAGACCCAATCAATAAAATCAGAGATGAAAAGTGAAATGTAACAAATGATACCACAGAAATAAAAAAAAAAATCATCAGGAATTACCATGAAGACTGGTAAGCCAACAAATTGGAAAACCTAGAAAAAATAGATAATTCCTGGACACATGCAACCTACCAAAATTGAATCATGAAGACATAGAAAACACAGACTGACCAATAACCAACACAGAGATAGAATAAATAATAAAGACCCATCTTCCAAAAGATATATCAGAGAAAGAGAATGATAGAATAATATCCCTGATGAACATAGATACAAAATTCTCAACGAAATACTAGCTAACCAAATCCAAGATCATTTACCCAGACCAAGTTGGATTTATCCCTGGTATGCAGAGATAGTCAACATTTGCAAATCAATGTGATACATCACATTAACAAACTAAAGAACAAACCATATGATTATCTTAATAGATCCACAAAAAGTATGTGAAAAAATACAATATCTTTCATGATAAAAACCTTAAGTAAATTGGATATAGAAGGGATATTCCTTAAAACAATCAAAGCAATTTATGGCAAAGCCACAACAAGCATCTTAATTAATGGGGAAAAGTTGGAATCACTCACACTAAGATCCATAACCAAACCCAGGATGCCCACTAAAACCATTACTATTCCATACAGTTCTGGAATTTTTAGCCAGAACCATTAGGCAATAAAAATAAATCAAAGTAATACAAATTGAGAGGAAGTCAAACTATTCCTATTTGTAAATGACATGATTCCATTTATAGGGGAACCAAAAGAGTCCACTAAGACTATTGGAACTCATTATCGAGTTTGATAAAGTGGCAGGATATAAAATTAGCACACAAAAATCCATAGCCTTTTTATACACAGCCAATGCCATGGCTGAGAAATAACTTCTAAGATCAATCCCATTCACACTAGCTTAAAAAATTAAATACACTGGAATAAATTTAAAGAAGGATATCAAAAGTCTCTACAATGAAAATCAGAAAATATTAAAGAAATAGAAGAAGCTATAAAAAATGGAAAATTCTTCTGTGTTCACATTGGAAGAATCAATATCATCAAAATTTTCATACTACTGAAAGCAATTTATAAATTCAATGCCACCCTGATCAAAATACCAATGACATTCCTCCCAGACCTAGAAAAAATGATGGAAACACAAGATTCCAAAAATCACTAAAGCAATATTTTATAACAAAAACAAAGCCAGGGGCATCACAATACCAGATTCCAAGACATACACATACTAAAAGACAGTTGTAATCAGAACAGCTTGGTACTGGCAACAACACAGATGTGTAGACCAATGGAATGGTTAGAAACTCCACAAATTAATCCATGCATCTATAACCAATTTATGTTTGACAAAGGAGATAAAATCAATCCCTGGAGCAAGGACAGTCTCTTCAACAAATGGTGCTGGGAAAACTGGATCTCCATGTGCAGAAGAATCAAATAAGACCTCTACCTTATACCTTTCATGGAAATCCATTCAAAATGGATCAAGAATCTCAATCTAGAACCCGATACTCTCAGGTTAGTAGAAAACTTTGGGGAAACTGCAAGACATTGGCATAGTCACAGACTTATTGGAAAAGTCTGGAAAGCACAGGCAAGCAAAGCCAAAATTGACAAATGGGATTATATCAAGCTGAAAAGCTTCTGCATTGCAAAGGAAACATTCAGCAAAGTGAAGAGGCAACCAAAAGATTGGGGGAAAATATTTGCAAACTATGCAACTGATAAAGGATTAACATCCATAATTTATAATGAGCTCAAGAAACTCAACAATAACAAAATAAACAATCCAGTTAAGAAATAGGCAAATGACTTGATCAGGAATTTTCGAGACAGGAAATTCAATGGCCAACAGACACATGAAAAAATGCTCAGGATCCCTAGCCAAAAGGGAAACAAAATTAAAAACACATGAGTTTTCACCTCACCCCAGCTAGAATGGCCTTCATACAGAAATCAACAAACAACTGATGCTGGTGAGGATGTGGGGAAAAGGGTACACTATTCCACTGTTGGTGAGAATGCAAACTGGTGCTGCCACCATGGAAGATAGTATAGAGATACTCCAGAAATCTGAATATAGGCCTACCATATGACCTAGCCATCCCACTCCTGGGAATTTACCAAAATGAAATGAAAACAGCTTATAAAAGAGTAATCTATACACCCATGTTTAATGAAGCTCAATTCAGAATAACTATGATATGGAATCAACCCAGAAGTCCATCAACTGAATACTGAATAAAGAAATTATGGTACATAAACATTACAGAATACTACTCAGTGGTTAAAAAAAATGAAAGCCTGTCTTACAATAAAATAGATTTAACTGGAAACTATAATTAGTGAAATAAGCCAGTCCCAAAAAAGACAAATACCATATAATCTCCCTGACCTGTAGTAACTGATAGCGTACCTAAAAGTTAATGGATTGAAGTGAATATGACATTTTGAGATTCAATGATTGTTTACAGCCCTTATCTCTACTACTGAGGAACAGTGTTTTTTTCCTTTGTACTATTTTTTAAAGATTTATTTATTTATTTGAGAGGCAGAGTTACAGAGAGAAGGCAAGATAGAAAGAGGTCTTCTATTTGCTGGTTCACTCCCCCAAATGACCACAACGGCCATAGCTGGGCTGATCCGAAGCCAGAAGCTTCTTTCAGGTCTCCCACACCAGTACAGGGGCCCAAGCACTTGATCCATCTTTTACTGCTTTCCCTGGCCATTAGCAGAAGAGTTGTATCAGAAGTGGAGCAGCCGGGACATGAACCGGCAACCATATGGCATGCTGGCGCCACAGGCAGAGGCTTAATCTACTAAGCCACAGCACTGGCCCACTTCATACTAATGTTGAAATCATAAGGTTAATCTTATGAAGATAAAGTTAATTGAATATATATCTTTTCAAAAATTAAGAGTGGAAGCGGCTGATTCTGTGGCATAGCAGGTAAAGCTGCCACCTGCAGCACCAGCATCCCATATGGGCATGGGTTCAAGTCCCAGCTGCTCCACTTCCCATCCAGCTCTCTGCTCTACGGCCAGGGAAAGCAGTAGAAGATGGACCAAATCCGTGGACCCCTGCACCCAGTGGGAGGACCCGAAGGATGCTCCTGGCTCCTGGCTTTGGATCAGCCCAGCTCCAGCTGTTGCAGTCAATCAGGGAGTGAACCTGCAGCTGGAAGACCTCTCTCTCTCTCTCTGCCTCTCTTTCTCTCTCTGTGTAGCTCTGACTTTCAAATAAGTAAATTAATCTTAAAAAAAAAAATCAAGAATAGGAATAGGAGAGGGAGGAGGAAGAATTGTGGGAGCATGGGTAAGAAGGATGGTAGGGTGAGAGGGATGATAGCGTGAGAAGTATCACTATATTCCTGAATCTGAAAACAGGAAATACATGAAATTTGTATACCTTAAGTGAAATAAAAACAGAATTCCTCTAGCACCTATTATCTTGAATTTTGATTAGTGGGGATACAATGTATTATCAATATATTTTTGTTTTCTTCTCATTCCTTTTATGTCTGGAACAAGGTCAATTTATTATGAATATTTACTGTACATAAAAAAGCTTAAATTTATCATATAGACAATAAGTAATAAACAAATTATTTCACATATTACATGATTATATATAAATATATTAGAAAAAAGAACAATACAGTAATATAAAGATTTGGGTGGTTGAAGGAGCAGTTGTAATTTTAAGAAGAGCAATCTGGTAGGTTACACTGAAAGGTGATGCTTGGCTAATGAACTAATGGAAGTGTATATCTGAGAAATGAGGGATGAGACCACAGGAGAAAGGTCAGTGCAGAGGTCTAAGGAGGAAATGTTCTTGGCGTGATTAAGGAATAACAAAGAGGCTAAGGTGGCCTCAGCCAGGTAATAGGAAGAGTTGAGGGCAGGAAGATAATGGAGGTTTAGGAAAGCAGATCTCATAGGTTCATAGGCTGCTGGGAAGACATTCACTTTTTTTTCTGTCTGCATTATGTCACAACAATCATGCGCACAGATGATGACACAATTTAAATTTATTTTAGAAAGATCATGCTTTCATGTTGGTAATACACTATGAACAATTCTAAGTGAGCTATGGAGGTGGTGAAACCTGTGTGATCTTGGTGAAAGTGGTGAGTGGTGGTCAGATTGTGGACATTTTGAAGAGAGTGCCAACAGGATTTTCTGATAGATTAAATACAAAGTGTGGCAGAAAGAGAAGTGTTAAGAGGGGCTTTTTTTGGAAGGTTAAATTTATACCGAGATGAGACACTAGTATTTCTGGAAAACACATTGGTGTTTCACTTCTGACAATGAGTATAAGATGCCTACCAGACATATAGGTGGAGATATAGCTTATCAGATGGATGGGCTAATCTAGAATTCAATGAGGAGGACTGGACTACACAGAGAAGTTTTGTAGTCAATGGCACATAAATGAAAATTAAAGCCATGAGATTAAAGATCACCATGGGAATGAGTGTAGATATAGAAGTGACTTACTCTGTTTTCAGAGAATAGAAAAATAATTTTTATACTAGTGGTGAAGCTTCAGTGCAGAAGATTAAAAATGGTATTGCAGGGGCTGATGCTGTGGTGTGGTAGCTAAGCCTCCACATGCAGCACCAGCATCCCATCGAGTGCTGGTTCATGTCCCAGCTGCTTCTCTTCTGATCCAGCTCCCTGCTTATGGCCTAGGAAAGTAGTGGAAGATGGCCCAAGTTCTTGGGCCCCTGCACCTGTGTGGGAGTCCTGGAAGAAGCTCCTGGGTCCTGGCTTCGGATTGGTCTAGCTCGAGCCATTGCAGCCATTTGGGAGATGAACCAGTGAGTGGAAAACTTCTCTGTCTCTCCCTTTCTCTGAAACTCTACCTCTCAAATAAATAAATAAATCTTTAAATAAACATATTACAGGAGAAAGAGAGAGAGTTAGATTAAGAAGCAAAATTCTAGAGCAGACAACCAAGAATAAGATCAAGTATGGAAGCAGAGGGGTTAAGCTCAGTAAGAAATATGGAGCAAATAGGTTAGGAATGATGTGAGTCACATGATTTTTAAAATTTTCTTTCAAAAATATAAATATAGGAAGATTATTAGCTATGTAAAGATGGAAGGGAAATTTTTTTTTCTGCATCCTTATTCAGTAGAATGGGCAGAATCACAGGTTAGGTAGGGTGTTACTGTTAACTACATGCTGTATCTTGAATATATACCCTCCAAAATTCTCAGACACTGCCAATGTGTTGTAACTAAGAGTGTAAGAGGAGATTAGATGGGGAGTGTAAGAGGTTATTAGGCCTTCTCTTTGTGAATGATTGGGTGTCCTAAAGAAGGGCTTTCTGCAGGGGTTTGCCCCGCTTGCCCTTCCACAGTCTACCATGTGAGAATAGAGCCTTCCTTGCCTCTGGGTGATGCAGCCATCACCAGAGAACTGAATGTGCCACTGCTTTGATCTTGGACTTCCTAACTTTCAGAAACACAGATGTTGATTTCTATTCTTTATAAATTGCCATGTCTCAGGTATTCTATTATAGCAGCACAAAATGGAATAAGACTCTATGGTTGTACCTTAGGAAGAAAGAAAGAGGAAAGGAATTATACTATAAAGTCATTATTATGGCTGTCTGTATATTTTAAGCTGGATAATAAGAGGAAACAACAGACTTTTAGAGGAGGCAGATAAATGAATGGTGGGTGGGCAAAGGATGGTGGAAATTATTGGAATAGGGATCTGTGGTGGCCAGGAGAAGTCATTTTCTAGTACAAGATTGATTGTTTCCCAGTGGCTCCAACTTCTACATTCTGAAGTCTATTACTATGTTTTTTTTTTTTTCTAAGACCACACTTCTCAAGATCAGTTCTTTGTCAATGCAGGAATGCAGAAAAGATAAGAGACCCATCACTAGTAACTGGAGGAGTCCATTTCCATTATTGGCCATAAGACTCCCAATTGAGGCTGCCAAAACTTTTCTAGAAATTTCTTGCAATCTGAGACTTTCCTATCCAACCATTCATCTTTCCTTCCTTCTTCACAAGTCCTGCACTGCTGTCTGAAACTCACATCTTCCACCTTCCTCATCATTTGTTTTCCTGGACGGTAAATCTCTTGCACATCTAATTCCCTCTGAATGAGGGTTTCTCAGAAGAACATAAACAATTCAGAGTTCTACTGTGAATGATTTAGAAATATTGAAGGAACAAGATGCATACAATTGAATTCAGGGAGGAAAGTGCTGCAGTTTTTAGTAATTATTTTGTTCATTTGAATGTGTCCATGGAAAGAGAGACTGAGGTAAGGTGAGGGACAAGATCATTGGAAGGGTCGGCGCCGCGGCTCAATAGGCTAATCCTCCGCCTGCGGTGCCGGCACACTGGGTTCTAGTCCCGGTTGGGGTGCTGGATTCTGTCCCGGTTGCCCCTCTTCCAGGCCAGCTCTCTGCTGTGGCCTGGGAGTGCAGTGGAGGATGGCCCAAGTGCTTGGGCCCTGCACCCCATGGGAGACCAGGAGAAGCACCTGGCTCCTGGCTTTGGATCAGCGCGATGCGCTGGCCATAGCGGCCATTGGAGGGTGAACCAATGGCAAAGGAAGACCTTTCTCTCTGTTTCTCTCTCTCACTGTCCACTCTGCCTGTCAAAAAATAAATAAATAAGATCATTGGAAGAAAGGAATCCAAGAAACTGAGGGTCTGGGTACTAGAGGATGAATTTTTATGTGTTCTGAAGAATGCAAGTGATACAGTGAGCCCACAGCTGAAATAATAATAAGGAAGGAAGAATGTTATAAAATGATGAGATGAAAACACAAGGAGGGGTGGAGTACAAGTACCCTGATAACATATTTCAAGATACAATGTTTGGGAAGTAGGGGGAAAAAGGAAAATGATGGTATTATCTGACAATACATGCAGAGTATTACCTGTACAATCTCAGTCCCCCAGCTGAAGAAAGATTAAGAGAAGGAAGAAAATCAGCCATACTTTAAGAGGGTTGCAAGAAAAGTTATGTCCTTGAGCATGGGACAGGTCCATTAACAAACTGATATCAAGTGGGAAATGATTTTACATCACTGAGCCTCTCCACCCTATAGGACAGTGCATAATGTCTGGAAAACTGGGGAAGAAGAAATCCTGGCATTTAGTGAACAAAGACCAAGGAAGCTGTGGAACATGGCACAATGCACAAGAAGCCCCATGCCCCTGCCCGCCTGCCAACACACACACACACACACACACTCAACAAAGAATTACCTAGCCAAATTGTAGTATTAAAGTTGAGAAACTTATTCAGAAAAATAAGGTGAAAGGAGTTTCAGAGAAGGGGTCAAAGAAATAGGAGATTTTTTTTTTTTTGGTTTTGTCAGCATGGTGGTGAATTCCTGAAGACAAGGTGACAGGGTTCAAAGCTAGTGAGAAGTAAGGTGAGGAGACACAACAGCCCACATGCAGATGCTATGACAATGAGTTTGGTGATGACTGTTAACCATGAAGCTTCTAACTGATAAAGGTTCCTCTTACAACTGATAGAAATTAAATAATAAGTATGTGTTGGGGAGGCTTTCAGAATCTTTCTCTTACCTCTTGAGTTTCTGTGGCTCCAGCTTCATTTTTTAAAATATTTTATTTATTTGAAAGTCAGAATTACAAAGAGAGGAGAGGGAGGGGGGGGGAGGGGGAAGGGGGTGGGGAAGGAGAGATCTTCTATCCACTGTTTCTCTCCCCAAATGCGCACAATGGCCAGGGCTGGGACAGGCCAAAGCCAGGAGCCAAAAGCTTCTTCTGGTTCTCCTACATGGGTACAAGTGACCAAGCATTTGGGCCATCTCCCACTGCTTTCTCAGGGGCATTAGCAGGGAGCTGGATTGTGAGTGGAGCAAGTGCCCATGTAGGATGCTGCCACTACAGGCAGAGGCTTAACTTTCTATGCCACAGCATCAGCTCCTCCAACTTCATCTTTTATGAAGATAGTAAAGGGCTAGGGGAGGTGTGGATTGTGGTCTCAGCTCCAGTGAACTGGATTAATCTGGATTCCTGTCTGCAACAAGCAAGCACACACTCACACTTTATGTATCATGGTTCATGCTGACTCTTCACCTTTGATCTCCTTTCTGGGTCTTTCATTTTTATTCTCATCCTCAGTTTTCTTAATTGCCACCCCTAGGTCACTGTCATTGCTCTGAAGACTCGCCATCAACATACATGATAAAAACTACCTTTTTGGTTTCTGAGTGATACCTCTCCCTAACCCCCACCACACACATCCCCACCAAAACGTGCCTGCTAGCCATTGCTTTACCTCAGCACCCTGATAAAGTGGCAGGTGGGTTAACTACTACCCATATATTAATATGTTAGACCTACTAGACAGTAAGGAATCTGAAAAAAATTTCAATATTTTAAGAAATTATTACCATTGGGATTTTAGACATAGAGGCAAGTCTAGTGTTAGAGACATTTTAAATTGCCCTACCCAGATGGCCAATTCTGCTTCAGAAAGAGTCCTTATAGAAGGCACAAATCTTTATTAACATAGTTACTTTCTCATGGCTGAAAGACTCACACTGATAAATTCTAGAAGACATCATTTAGATGCACATCCAGAAGAGTCATTTCTCCTACATCCTTATCCTTCTCGCCTTTTGCTCCCAAGTAGCACTTTACACAGAATGGAAGCTTCCACTTCTATGACTCTTCTATGACTTAGTTTTGAGAATCTTCCTTGCCATCTTGGTCTTCATAGGCTATATCAAAAAGACTGCAAGTTTCTCTATCTCTTTCCCACCCCTCTTCTCCACCCACTGACTTAAATGCCTCTTTTCTGTACTCCCAA
Source organism: Oryctolagus cuniculus (assembly GCF_964237555.1). Taxonomy (NCBI): domain Eukaryota; kingdom Metazoa; phylum Chordata; class Mammalia; order Lagomorpha; family Leporidae; genus Oryctolagus; species Oryctolagus cuniculus. The sequence continues at coordinate 26,271,223 of NC_091441.1, forward strand.
GACATCTGATGCACTGATCATACTATAATTTTTATTTGTTTACCATTCCCCTAACTTTACTACCAATTCTTGGTTAACTTATTTTGCCTTAAAACAGACTCTGAGAGTGCAGAGGCAGACTACCACTTACAACAGTACCTAACACTTACATACCCAGTTATACTGCTGAGCAAATGGATAGATGGTTAATTAAATAACTTCAGCTCCATAGACGACTTCTGAGGGTTTAATGGTGATACCTTCTTGTGAATGACGTCAACTACTAAAGTTTATGTCTTTCTTTTACTTTTTTCCCCTGAGGTCTTCTTAAAAAAGATTTATTTATTTATTTTTATTTGAAAAGCAGAGAGAATGAGAGAAAGAGAGAGAGAGAGAGAGAGAGAGAGAGAGAGAGATCTCCTATCTGCTGGTTCACTCCCCAAATGACTGTAATAGGCTGAGCTGGACTGCTCAAATGCCAGGAGCCAGGAGCTTCCTCCAGTTTTCTCACCTGCTCTGCTACTTTTCCTAGGCACATTTGCACAGAGCTGGATTGGAACTAGAACAGCTAGAACTTGAACTGGCACTCACATTGGATGCCGCCACTGCAGGCAGTGGCCCAACCCACTGTGCCACAACACTGGCCCCTTTCCCCACATCTTGAACAATTGTGCAATCAATTATTGCCACTGACCTCCATTCCTGTTTCTTGCAGGAATTCCTACAGTTTCTCTCTGCCAATTTTCTTTCTATTCTACTGGAAGACATGAAACTCCAGGTAATGAAGGATGTGCCAAAGATAAATGCGAATAGGTGGTCTCTGTATTAGGACTTGATGGGTCTGTAATCTTTGAAAGTTATCCTTGTCTTTCATAAGTTCTTTGGCTTCTCATATGGTACTTAGCTGTGTTATAGGTAGTCCAGGACCTGAGATAATGGAAAAGTTATCACCTCTTGGCTGAAAGACTTCACAGAGAATTGGTTGTGGGCTGAAGAGTACTTGTCTGGCACCAGTTATGTCATCTCAAAGAAAGGATTCTATCTAAATTCCACTACAAACTTCTAAGTGCTTTATACATTCCTTTTGTATTCTTTAAATGTGCAATAAAAACCCTTGCCTGCAAGTATTTTATAACACTGCTTCCACTTAGTCACAATATTTAATATCTAGGAAAAATTCTTGGTGTCCTCCATCTTATATTTTTTTCTGTGTGTGTTTGTATTTTCTTTTAGCACAAGGCAAGATAAACAATTCAAATACAACTTTTAAGGGACATTATTCAGCTCTACTTTGAGTCTCAAAGGAGAACAGAAACTTAGGGAGTGGAAGGATAGGAACTCTTGATATTTGAGACTCAGCTTCCACATCTAGAAAAAGGGGTGACTAAATCCTAAGACATAGATGAGAATCAAATGTTCTAATATATAGGAAAATGTTTTTGCAAGTTATGAACTCTGAATATTGTGACTAGAACTAGAAAAAAGGACAAAGCAACTAGACAGCTCCCTAGGTATAGGAAAAAATAGCTACTATGTGAGAAATATGAAGAAGCAAAAGACACATTTCCAAAAGTCAAGTGCTACACAATCTATTTACAGAAACAAGGTTTTAGTACAAGAAGCAAATAGTAAAAACTAGCAAACTCTCTCTCTCTCTCTCTCTCTCTCTCTCTCTCTCTCTATATATATATATATATATATAATCAACTGAGACATTGTGTGGTTCAGAATATTAACTACTTTTGGACTTTAGAGAAGAGGGACATGTGAATTGAATAAATTAAGGAACACATCTTAGAAACAAACTCAATTTGTTTTTTAAATCTTGGAATCCTACAGTTTCTAGTTCCTACTTCATTTGAGAAATGAAGAATCCAACATTCCATCTCAGCCCCTTGAGCTGGCCGGTGCCACGGCTCACTAGGCTAATCTTCCGCCTGCAGCGGCAGCACCCTGAGTTCTAGTCCTGGTTAGGGCCCGGTTCTGTCCCAGTTGCTCCTCTTCCAGGCCAGCTCTCTGCTGTGGCCCGGGAGGGCAGTGGAGGATGGCACAAGTCCTCTGGCCCTGCACCCGCATGAGACCAGGAGGAAGCACCTGGCTCCTGGCTTCAGATTGGTGCAGCGCACCGGCCATAGCGGCCATTTGGGGGGTGAACCAATGGAAGGAAGACCTTTCTCTGTTTCTCTCTCACTGTCTAACTCTGCCTGTCAAAAACAAAACAAAAACAGAGTTCAGTAGTTGACCACTGTCTCACAGGAGTCTCATCTTCTAGGACCATTTCCACCACGTTCCACTTGGAGAAGGTAAAAGGGAAGGATGGGCATACGTTTAAGAAGCCTCTGTGCTAAGTCAGAACGTTAGCCAGGAGATAAGACTACTGAGGCCAAGATAAACAGAGAAGTACAGCAGGAGCCTTAATGGCCAGTGATTAATGTTTTAGAAGTAAGGTTAAGAGTATAATCTACACCTAATAAAAGTGATGCCTAGGGGCTGGCACTGTGGCACAGTGGGTTGAAGCCCCGGCCTGAAGTGCCAGTGTCCCATATGGGCACTGGTTCTAGTCCCGGCTGCTCCTCTTCCGATCCAGCTCTGTGCTGTGGCCTTGGAGAGCAATGGAAGATGGCCCAAGTCCTTGGGCCCCTACACCCATGTGGGAAACCAGGAATAAGCTCCTGGCTCCTAACTTTGGATTGGTATAGCTCCAGCTGTTGTGGTCCCCTGGGGAGTGAGCCAGCGGATGGAAGACCTCTCTCTGTTTCTACCTCTCTATGTAACTCTGTCTTTCAAATAAATAAAATAAATCTTTAAAAGAAAAAAGGGATGCCTAAATTTTTTTTTGTAATAATAGCCTGGCTACATATAGAAGAAATTATGATTTCATAGCTAGATTTATCTAACTATGGGCACAGTTAACAGGCAAAACCCCCATTTTCAAACCAAATGAAGGGAGAGAAAGTTTTACTAATGACTTCAAAATTTATAGACAGATTGAATAGGTGGTCTGCATGTTTAATATTAAAGTGAGAACACAGCTTCCTCATGGGCACTGTCTATCTCACAGAAAACCACTATCAAAACATGTATGTGACAATAGAGTTCTAGCTTAGGCTGCCAAAGATTAGAGATGGGACTGAGTACCCATTTCACTTGCATCCTTTTCAAGGTTTCCTCTGATCTACTTTAACAGAGACCAGGAGGAAGAGGTGCAAGCCAGGCAGCAGTAGCAATGTAGAGATAGGTGGCAGGCCAATTAATGGCTGCTTTACACAGCGATCTGCCATCAAGGAAGCCAAACAGGCCAGATCACCACAAATGGCACTGGTTTTCAACGTGGAAATCCAGAGCTTCAGATGGACACAGAAGTCAGCATACAAAGAGCGCTGGCAGCTCTGTCAGCCAAGAGCTGGGTCACTGGAATCGGAACTGCCCTGGGTGCAAGGGCTTCTGGGTCAGAGCCACAGAAGAGTTAGTTCTAAGCTGACAAAGCCCTTCACTCAGCCCAGCTTCCAAAGTAACCACCACTATTAAGGGGACAGCCAAGGAGGGTAACATTGCAGGCAGAACTGTAAACATTTTTTAGAGATGCTACCTGCCTTCTATTCAGGCCAGCTCTCCTCCCAGGCCAGCTAACTAAAGGAAGTCAACCGGATGCTTTCCCTAAGGAGGTTCACACCTACATTATTGGAAGGAAAGGCCACCACAAAACACACCAAACACCTGTTAAGGGAAAAGGTTTATTGTCGGGTGGGAGAAACCCAACAGGCTGCCTCCCCATGCACAGAGAGCAGCAGCCTGCACTGGGAGAACAGATCCTCCAAAGCTTTGCAGAGGAAAAGAAGTGGGAGTGGCGACTCCCGTTAGGGTGGGGTGGAGCTGACACTTGTGATTGGGCCTTTTGGTCACCTGACTCCTAGTAAGCCAGGCTGACCTTAGGAAGATGGCACCATTTTACTAACAATTATGATGTCTCTCAAGGTACCCCATGTGAAGAGACAGATAGGTCTGGGCCTCATACCTGGTCAGGCCTTAATGCCTACCCAATTATCATCAAGCCCCTTCTGTCAGTTTCTATTTACCTCTCAATGGGAAAACTTCCTCGTGGTTTGGACAGCACCTGTTTTAGTTCCTCTAATAATGATTGTCCTTTGTTTTAGAGCCTGTGTGTTTATTCTGCTTGTTAGATTTATTTTCTCCAGACTTAAAATGGTGAGATTCTAGATGGCCATGCACAGGAAACCTCGGATGGAAGCAGTTTCTTCAAGCCTGCACTGCATCCCCCCTCAAGAGGTCAAGAGGCCACCTCCTGCTGTAACCCTGTCTTGGCTGTCATTCCCTATTCTGCCCCTACTCAGCTTGAAAAACCCAGAGTAATAGCATCCTTATCCCCTAACAGAAGTTAGGGTCCATTCTTCTGGGGGAAGGAATGTGAGGAGTCAGGTTAATGGGTAGAATGGTCCTGATGAAAATTTAGGGTGCAAATGCTTGTTCTACCAAAAGTTACCTTTAGCAAGGTCAAAAGTGCCTGCCCACCCCTTAGGAATTTCCAGTTTCACCATGAGAATAGCAAAGGAGTGGAGATTCCATCCTTCTGAGCTCCCAGTTTATAGTAAAAATAAGTTAGGTGTCCTACCCTTCTGATAGCTCTTTTGTTTTATCCTGAGCAAGCCAGATAGAGGTAAAAAAGATCACAAATCCAGTCTTTTGATGGGTTTGTCTCCACCTTGTACTGCCTGACAGTTTCTTCCCCAAAATTGTACTTAAAAACCCCACTATCACCAGCCCCTTTGGGTTTTGCTTCTTTTGGAGCCCCCCCGTTTTAAGATTTATTTAGTTATTTGAAAGAGTTACACAGAGAGAGGAGAGGCAGAGAGAGAGAGAGAGAAGTCTTCCATTGATGGTGCACTCCCCCATTGGCTGCAAGGCCGGAACTGTGCAGATCTGAAGCCAGGAGCCAAGAGCTTCTTCCGAGTCTCCCACACAGGGGCAGGGGCCCAAGGATTTGGGCCATCTTCTACTGCTTTCCCAGGCCACAGCAGAGAGCTGGATCGGAAGTGGAGCAGCCGGGTCTCCAACTGGCGCCCATATGCGATGGCAGCGCTTCAGGCCAGGGCGTTAACCCGCTGCACCACAGTGCTGGCCCTGGAGCCCCTCTTTTGATCACTCCGCCAGAAGGTTTCTGACTTTAATAAATCTTGCTTTTAAATACACCTTGCTTTTCTCTTTGCCTCATCTGCTTGGAAATTCTTCTTCCATGTGGACAAAGAAGTGAGGTCATCTTTTCTCTGTATCATTTCATCTGTAACAACAAGATTCATTCATTCATTCTCTTTCTCTCTCTTCCCCTGTCTCCATCTCTCGTCAGTCTGCACTTCAAATAAATAAATGAGTGAATCAATACATAAATAAATATCTTTTTAAGAAATAGGACTTCAGGGCCAGCACTGTGGTGTAACAGGTAAAGTCACTGCCTGCAGTGCTGGCATCCCATATGGGTGCCCTTTCAAGTCCTGGCTGCTTGCTCCCCTTCTGATCCAGCTCAGTGTTTGTGTGTCGGTGGAAAGCAGTGGAAGATGGCCCAAAGTACCTGGGTCTCTGCCATCCATGTGGCAGACCCAGAGGAAGCTCCTAGCCTCTGTCTAACCAGCCCTGGCTACTGCAGCCATTTTGGAAGTGAATCGGTACATGGAAGATCTCTCTCTTTCTCTCTCTCTGCCTTTCAAAAAATAAATAAATCTTAAGAAAAAAAAAAGAGTAATGTAGTCTACAAAGCTAACCTGAGGTTTATCAGATACTATTTTGATTACTGTTATTTTTTCCAGTCCATTAGGAATTCAGGGTACCCTTTCTTGCACCCCTCCCAAGTTTAAAAATCAATGGAAAAGACCCTGAATATAGGCGTCCACCCTGATAGTTATTGATAAAATTGATTAAATAATGTGAGTTTTCATTTGTGTCCAAATCGGTTTTCTGCTAGAAGGACATGTTACTTTCCATGGAAATAAGTGAACAAGGGCAAGGAATGAAGCTGGAAATAATTGTCCATATATTTCCCTCTGGAGCATGTAGGCCTAGTGCATGCTGCAACAGTGTCAGCTGAGGAAGTGGAATACACAAACATTGTGTTTATTGAACTTCTGGGAAGCAGCGTGGCCACACTTGGTAGTGAAAAGCTGCTTGTGTAATTGGTGCAGGAATCACACACAAGTTGAGGCTCTACAGGAGGTACCACAGGTAAAAGAAAAAGACTGAGTGTTTGCCTCCTGGTGGTTCTGTTTTGATCATCAGAAGTCCTGGCCCTGTTTCTATTTGACGGGGCCGCCTCTATTTGGCTCAGATTCCTACTTCTCTTTCATACTCTACATGAAATCTAGTCTTCCCCCTGCCTTCCTTGCTTCCCATCCTTGCTTCACATATATCTTTCAAGCTACTGTCCCTTTTTCCCACTCAATCTGACAATCAGGAGCTGTCCTGCACAAAACCGCGTGACACGACCCTATATACATTTTATTTATTTATTTATTTATTTATTTATTTTGACAGGCAGAGTGGACAGTGAGAGAGAGAGAGACAGAGAGAAAGGTCTTCCTTTTTGCCGTTGGTTCACCCTTCAATAGCCGCCGCGGCCGGTGCACTGCGGCCGGCGCACCGCGCTGATCCGATGGCAGGAGCCAGGTGCTTTTTTCCTGGTCTCCCATGCATGTGCAGGGCCCAAGGTCTTGGGCCATCCTCCACTGCACTCCTGGTCCATAGCAGAAAGCTGGCCTGGAAGAGGGGCAACCGGGACAGAATCCAGCGCCCCAAGCGGACTAGAACCCGGTGTTCCGGCGCTGCAAGGCGGAGGATTAGCCTAGTGAGCCATGGCTCCGGCCCCTACATACATTAAAACACAACATGGAAGTTGAAAGGGAATTGTGAGGAATTTTAATGTAAAGCCCATAGCATTGTTTCACCAGGGCGAGGCTCACTGCACACAATCCCTCTCACCTGAACAAAAGGTGATCTTTCTTCCTCCCCTTCTGTCTAAGTATTCAAATGTACAAAGCTCTACAGGGAGCAGGACATTTTTCCTTGACTTCTGCACAGCAATCACTTTGTTTTCTGAAGCATGAGATTCAATTACCCATATCATTGTCTTGGCCTGCATAACTACAACCATTATTAATGATCATAAAATTGCCTACTTCTGTGATATAAATTCAGTCACATTTATGCAGGTCCAATCACACATCAGGCGAGTACATATATATGTATTTTTTCAGGCTTCTAGGAAATAAATGTCCCCTAAAAAATTGCATTCTATTTAAGAAAGATTTCAGTAAACAGTGAAGAAAATTAAGTGGCTCTAAATAGCACAGCAATTATCCAAATTAAGAAAATGCTTAAGAGAAAAATACGGTGACTCAAAGTGTTAGTTAATTTTCTCTAATGTATATTTGATCTATGTCTCTCTTTATGATGATACAAGTATATTATTTTTAACATTTTTTTTTAACTCACAGTGAATGGATCTTTCCATTGAACTGGCAGGAAGAGTGCCTTGGGGCAGAGATTACTGGACATCAAAATTGAGCCAGCCTAGCAAAGACTGCATTACATCCACTGATGTGTTAGTGAAATTGCAGGCAAAATCTGGTAAGCCCTGTGAAGTCTACACTTTAAGCTTCTTAAAAAGAATCTCCCTACTGAAGTTTCTCACAGATCAATGCCACCATAACATTCTGGGACTACAAAATGTAGCTGGAACACACAAGCGCTTCAAATTTTGGAAAGCATACTGTTCATTTTCATTTTTCATTATACATCTCTAAAAGGAGACTTTGTCTTTTTTATTATAGCAACAATTATCACACAAAATACATTTAACTGTAATTCCTTATTATATCAAATATCTTTAAAATATTCAAATGTCTAATGTGTTAACGTGTCAGTTTTCAGTTAATATCCACTTGAATAATGTGTAGCCATTCACTAATAGTATTTCAATCTCCTCTTTTAACAAATTATATACAGAATTTACATATGATAACATTTACTGACTGTAACTATGAAAGTCAATAATTTCCAAGGGTCAGTGCCAAAACATACCAGGTAAAGCCACCACCTGCGGCCCATAGGTAAAGATAAAGGTAACTAGGAAGAGTGACTGACTAATATCTAAAAGGAATGTTACTTCATCCACTTGTTGATTAGCACTCTTTTTGTGAGCATTTCCATGAGACACAAATATCTTTACAAACTCTGCTAATTTGGAAAGTTGTATCAACATAACTTTATTAAGAATTCTTTGTCATCAATTTCCAATTATATTCTTCTAATCTCTGACCATCTGGCAAAGCTATTTGATCCTTAACATGAATCAGTGTAGATCTGTGCCTCTAACCACATCTCCTTTCAGGCAAAATCCAGATGTACTGCTTAAAGTTGTGCCCACTGAAAGAATTTTGCTTCTCTACTCTCTTTCCTTCCTCAGATGATCACAAGGAAACTTCCATGAGATCACAGGCACGTGTTGAGAGCAGAAGCAAATGCCATGTGAGTATGGAATGTGAACATCTAGGCTACTTGATTTCTGCAGCTTACCTGTGCCTTCAGAATCAGTTAATATTGTGTGTACCACTGCCATTTGATGATAAAGTGCTGTTGTCTATGTCCAAATGTATGCAGAGTGATACAGATGATGCCCAAGTAATAACATGTATCTTTTTAAAGTTCCATTTAGTTATTTGACAGGCAGAATGGCAGCGAAAGAGGGAGACAGAGACAGAGATGGGAGAGAGGGAGAGGGACATGGGGAAGGAGGGGGAGAAAGAAAGAGAGGGAGAGATTTTACAGCTACTGGTTCACTCCCCCAAAATGGCCACAACAGCCAGGTCTGGAAGAGGCTGAAGCCAAGATCCAGGAACTCCATCAAGATGGTCTACATGAGTGGCAGCGGTCCAAGTACTTAGGCCATCATCTGCTGCCTACTAGGGCACATCACAGAAAGCTATATTGAAAGTGGTGTAGCCAGAAGTGGAACTGGCACTCTAATAGGACATGCTAGTGTTGCAAGTGGAGGCTTATCCCATGGTGCCAGAATGCTGGCCCTTAATAACAGATATCTTAGGTCACAGGGAAACGTGGTAGTTCACAGCCAATTGTTCAGTCTCTGCTAGGTCTCAGCGGCCAGCCAAGAAGAAAATTCTCAGAATTATAATCATTATCTGCAGAGATTAGTATAGTTGTGTTCCCAGTTCCTGAGGGTCTGCAATGTGATTTTCCTATGGCAGTCTTTCACAGGCATTCTTGTCTGAACTTCAAGCACCATGGGATATGTTGGGTCATACAGTCCAAGAGACAGAAAAGCTCAGATGGTAGGTTGGATCTATTATACAGCTTCCTTTTTCTTGCCTGGACTCAATTCAAAACTGGAACTTTTCATATTTTTTCAGTGAATGGCTGCAGTAGCATGCCCAAATGAGACATATGTTTCCTCCAAAATACAAAGAGACCCATCAATTATTTTTCGTATTTCTCAGTGATAGGAAAGGCCAGGTGCAGTAACTTTCTCTACACTTATAAAGCATATATTGACTTCCTCATATCAAAGAAATTGCTTTGATGCATGTAGTACACAAAACAATTACTCCCCAGCAAAGATGACCACATCCTAATCCCCTAAACATGTGATGATGTTATTTTTCCATGTCCAAAAGGATTTGGCACATGTAATACAGGTAAGCATTTTGACATGAGGGGTGGGAGAACATATGGTATCATCCAGGTGAGCCTAATGTAACCCCAAGGGTTCTTACAGAAGGGAAACCAAAGATTCCAAGTCAGAGAAGGAGCTATGATGATGGAAGAAAAAAAAAATCATAGATTTGTTGGGACAGAGAGATTTGAAGATTCTGTGCTTTGGACCTTGATGACAGAGAAGTGACCAAGCAGCAATGGATACCTGCAGTTGCCTGAAGGAGAAAAAGGCAAAGAAACAGATCCTCCCTAAGAATTTCTAGGAGAGGAGCTCTGACACTTCCTTTAGGTTGGAACATCTGACTTCCAAGACAATGAGATACTGTTTTGTTGTTAACCCCCTGTAAATGTGTGGTGATTTATTACAACAGCACTTGGAAACTAATATTAGGTGGCAATAAATTTTTATGGGATTTATTTCCCACCTTCTACGTGGCTAAATCAGATAATGAGAGGTTTTTTTGTTTTTGTTTTTGTTTTTTACTTGCTACTTATCAGATGGACTTATGTCATAATCATCACATGGGAATAGTGTAAAATCCTGCAGACTTGATGAGGTGAGGAAGGTCACTGGGAACTAGATTAGAACATATGGTTATAAAGTTGATATATCCCTGAATAAAGATAGTAAAAGTATATTACTGACCCTGCCTATCATAGGAAAATTACTTCTGGTGGTCCTGGTGGTAGTATCATCCTCACACATGTTTCCATCACAGCCTTGCTGAATAGAGGTTTCCTCTTAGGGAATATAATTAAGGGGTGGATAACCAGAGCTAACTTAGAAAATTATTTTAGATCTTCCTAAGTTTTTGGATAGGTTCCCATACACTATATCAAGGAAATGTTGCCATATCAACTTGATTTAGCATAGGAGACTTTGGGAAACAGATTTCAATTAAATGATCAAGAACACTGTAAAAGAGATTTTTAGATTCTCAACTTATACACTGAGTCCAGAATTGCTACTGAGTAAGCCAAATCAACAAATTCAACTCAAACCAATATTCATCTCCCGTCTTCCAAGTCACTTACAAACTATTCCCTTACTCCCTATGATGCATCAACACACATTGGCAGTGCCTTTCATTTCTTTTACTGCGTATTATACTTCTGCATAAGTGATGCTTGCTGGCATCAACAGGACTTGCATTTGCTCACAGGCCTAGAAGCAGTGGAATGTGTATGTACAGGACCTGAAGAGGGACAGCAGGACCCTGCAGGGAAAATCCAAGAGGAGAGATCATTCCACGTTCTTCAGGCAAGGCAGTACTACTCTCCACAGACAGCAATAGAAGGGCTGCTTCTGCTTGTAAAAGGAACTCAGTAAAATTTAAGGAGTCTGTGTTCTCAGTTTCATTGAAATTTTCATGCATGAACCTAATTTTCAGGATACTACTCTTTCCAAATACCCTAAATCTAATGAAAGGCATCCCGTGTAAATGAGAATTCAATTTTTGCTGTAGTTTAGCCACATGAAGGTTTAAGCTAGATTGAATATTCTGAAATCTCAGCCATGATGGCAGAGAATGCTGATTTTCTCCCAGACACTGAGCAGACAATTTAAAGCCCTGGGCTGATAAGTTTTTTTCCCTAAGTTCTCTACCATACTTAAAGCAACCAGCTCAGCTCATTTTCCCCATACTTTTGCTAAGTTATTCCACCCCATAATCTTGGACACTCAAGGGCATGCTTCTGGAGGCATCTGATTTCATACCACGCGCTGCTGCTTGTTAAGATGAGCCATTCGATCATGCAGATCCACATGTGAGCCCTCACAGTTCATGTACAAATCTGTGCTTCTCTTCTACCTTCCAAATATCATGCAAATTTCTCCTGTGGCCAGCTCTAACCTGGCACCATACACAATGGAGAAAATTCATACGAACAGCTCCACATTAGCTAAGTCGACAAAGCCACCACTCTGGCACCATCCTGTGCCAGCCAGTTCCAGCCAGTTGAACTAAATCTTGAATATGAAAAGCCGGATGCTCCATTTGCTCTAGAGAAAGTGATTACAAGTAAAATATGATTAAAAGACATTTAAAAATATATTTGAATATGTATTCTGTGGATGGATGAAGAAGAACCACTTGTACTTTCTCCCTCAGTTAAGGTAACACAAAATAAACCAATGGGGAATATTCACTAAATCACTGAATCCAGAGAACTCTATGGTAAATTCCAGGTTTCAGGAAAGCATTGTTTTGTCAGGATTTCCCTTTTAAAATTCATCTCCCATCTTCATTCATGTTTTGTTCTTTGGATTGGCGTTGCTGTCTTCTCAAAATGAGCATCTATAAATTTATTGATTGATAATTCTGTGCCACATGGCTACTTTTGTTGTTCTACCATTATGGCCAATTAATTGGCAGAATCACTGTACTTTTATCATTTATCTGTTCAAATCCATTAATAACCCTCTCTCGGGCCCCCACACTCCAGTTATGGGAAAATGCAGGATCCTGTCAAATTTTTGTTGCATAACTTCACTACAAAAACAAATTATCACTTTGATAGATGGTAAAGAGGCAGATCTAGCAAGAATATCAAGGATTGTAGAAAAGACAGAATTTTGGCTTTGCAAGAGGAGTCTCGACAGGTTCCATAATTCAAGCAGCCCACAGGTCAGATTTTGCAGCTGTCAGCATCCAGCAAATGACCATATGGATTGCATAAATTCAAGCAGGTCAGAGTTTGTGTCCATAGAAGTTCCTGAACACAAGAACAGTGAAAGAAGAACAACAGCTCTAGGAGGGCAACGTCCAAAGTTCAGGAGGTTAGATTGCCAGAGATAATGATACTGGAGTGCAGATATGGAATCAAACCCTGAGAACAAAGCCCAGGTTTATCTGTCTCTTCTACCTTTTTATTTATTTATTTTTTTGACAGGCAGAGTTAAATAGTGAGAGAGAGAGAGAGGTCTTCTTTCCATTGGTTCACCCCTCAAATGGCTGCTACCAGCCCTGATCACACAATGATCATAGCCAGAAACAGTTTTAGCATACTTGGGTCCATCTTCTTATTGAGGGACACAACTGGGATAACCATAGATCTGCCTATGACCCAACCACTGCATTCAGTTGGCAGCTGTATTCACTCTCAAAACAGGTTCAGATTGGAAAAGAGATTATACATTCATTTTCTACTTGCTTATGTTCATCTTATACAATATCACAGTTCCTGCAAGGCTGAACTAATTTTGCATTTCTCTCCTCTCAAACTTTGACTCACATGACTGTGAACTCTTCCTAACTTTATCTTTCTTGGATTAACATCCTCTTTATTCCATGCATGTTCTTCTGTGAATGCTCTCCCATGATGTTCTATGATATTGCTAATCTGGGTTCAACTCTAAGCTTTGATGCGAGCATTGTGATTTTTTTTAAATTTATTTAATGAATATAAACTTCCAAAGTACAGCTTATGGATTACAATGGCTTCTCCCCCATAACTTCCCTCCCACCCGCAATCTTCCCCTTTCCCTTTCCCTCCCCCCTTCCATTCACATCAAGATTCATTTTCAATTCTCTTTATATACAGAAGATCAGTTTAGCATATGTTAAGTAAAGATTTCAACAGTTTGCACACACATAGTAACACAAAGTGAAAAATACTGTTTGAGTACTAGTTATAGCATTAAATCTCAATGTACAGCACACTAAGGACAGAGATCCTACATGAGGAGTAAGTGCACAGTGACTCCTGTTGTTGACTTAACAAATTGACACTCTTGTTTATGGCATCAGTAATCACCCTAGGCTCTTGTCATGAGTTGCCAAGACTATGGAAGCCTTTTGAGTTCACCGATTCTGATCATATTTAGACAAGGTCATAGTCAAAGTGGAAGTTCTCTCCTCCCTTCAGAGAAAGGTACCTCCTTCTTTGATGACCTGTTCTTTCCACTGGGATCACACTCATGGAGATCTTTCATTTAGTTTTTTTTTTTTTTTTGATTTTTATATTAATTACTTAAATCCCTCTGTATATACATTTTCTTATCTATTAAATGGACATATTAGGTACCTATTCATGAAATTTATTTGGAAAATTAAAATGGGTTAAAATATCTAACATGCTCACAGTACTGCTTGAACATCAATGCTATATAACTTCATCTTTATTAGTAGCAGTATTATTGATTACGTATCTCTTTATTAACATTCATAAAACACCTTTTTTGGGCACTTGGGATTGTTAGTTAAATCACATTTTGTTGCTCTTTTGGTTTCAATTACATTTTGATCATTAATGATATATACTGGGTCTCATTTTTGTCTTCTGTAAGCACCTACCACAAAACTTCACGAAAATGAAGAAATCAAAAGATAACAATGATTTACTTTAGATGAAAATATCTGGAAACCAATTTCCTGGGGCCAGCACTGTGGCATAGCAGGTAAAGTGGCCACCTGCAGTGCTGG